>NC_143139.1:57955000-58565000 GCF_059928025.1 Delphinapterus leucas | reverse complement strand
AATATTGGCCTTCACTGACTCATAGAGTTTATTTTCTGATTTACATAGTCTGAGACTCAAAATTAGTCTTGCCTGATCAGGGTAACTTGAGATAAAACTCACTGTTTTGCTGCTTTGAAGGTTAGCCATTTATCAGTGATATACCTGAAACACTCACTATCACTCCCTCTTGAAGTCCTTAGTTATGACCTCATAGGTATCACTCACCATATCAAGGAATCCAGGCTCTCCCAATATGCAGTCAGAAATTATGCCATTACTGCAAATATATTCTGAAGTCAAAAATCAAACTTTTTCTCAACAATATTGGTCTCTGAAGACAAATATCTAATGATAAGTTATGGTGTTTGTATGGTCTCCCTCTACTTTTTTCTGCCATCTGTCTGTCACTTGTTTGTCAATACTTATAGACCAAATTGTGAGCAGATGAGTTAAACTGCAAAAAGCATGACAACTACACATACATGTGAATTATTTCTTTGGAAGTTGAGCACATCCTACCCCAGTCTTTTCCATTCCCTTCTATCTGGCCAATTAGTAATAAATTACTAAGGTGACTACTATAATTATACAAATAATGTCACCTCAATCTCTTAAAGCCTTAGAGGTTCTCACTCACAAACTGAATAACATCTATGCAAATAAAGTCCACATTACCAAGTGATGACTTCTCAATGTCCCTAAGTTGAGTGTTTCAGTCAGTTATACTATAGCCCTTAATTTTTTGAGGGGCATGTGAAGCCTGGATCTCTATAATTTATCTCAAGGTAACCCCGAGCTTCCTCTTCTCTTTAAATTATACACGGAATTTTACTAAGAGTGTGATCTTTGGAGTCTTACCTAATGAGTCTGAGTCCTGCCTGGACATTTATTAGATACGTGACCTTGGGCACGTTACTTAAGTTTTCAAATCTTACCTTCTTAAAATCTGGAGGATAATAATATATTTATGCATAGGGTTATTGTTATGACTAAATGAGAAATTTATATAAAATGCTTACAACAGCACCTATTAAATAGTGATGACAGCAAGTGTTGGCCATTATTATTCCCTGTTTACCAATTCCTTGCTTACTAAATCTAAAGTTTGAAATGACTAGCAAATAGGGTCTGAAAGTCATTTGAAGGGATCATGTTTTCATAGTTCTCTTCTTTAAACATCACCTCAGCTTAGAAGCCTTCACATTTCAAAGCTATAAAATCTTTGCCTTTGTATTTAACAAAGAATTCACGCCTTGCTTATCAATTTGCAGTCTTGGGAGATTTCAAACGTTATAGGTTAGAGACATACCTTACCCTTACATGACATGGTAGAAGAGGAAGCTATAAAGAGATCATCACTGCTTCCCCAGGAGTAAAGCAACTCATGCCAAATACATCTCTTTCATCTTCCCTGTCTCTAGATAGATAGATAGATAGATGATAGATAGATAGATAATAGAAAGATCGATAATGTGTATATGCACACACACAAACACATACATCTCTAGGGATTTAAATTCATTTGTTATAAGCATAAATTGAATACTTTTGGATATCTTAGAATGTGTCCTTATTCAAAAGAAAGTTAAAGTTCTTTAGCACTGCAAATATGGATGGCAGCTAAGAAATTGATACATCCATACATTATATGTTTTAGAATATAAGCCATTACACAAAGAGAGAACATAAAGCATGAGAGTAAGACCAACCAAAGAAATAACACTACTGAAAAGATATTATTCAAACCTCAGTTAACTTGAGTATTTTATTATATGTGAGAAAATGTAAGTACTGGCAGCAAAGAAGTATAAAGTTGATGGAAGAGTCTTTAACTCCTCCATGTAAACTCGTCCACATCTCCACTGGCCAGCACTTCTACTGAACACGTGTTCTTAGATCACTCTCAAACTGACAGGAATACTTCTTGTTCATTTAAAATCTCATTGACAAACCATTGTTCCCTTTTCTCTGGGATGCAACCTCTTGAATTTTAACACATACCTGTAAAGTGCACTTACCTGGCAATGCATATTTACTCATGTAATTGCACTACCTTCCTTTTGGTGTTTAATGTACTTATCCTTCAAATCTGGGTATACCAAGATATGTGTATGGCATTTCATTTCCTTCACTCAAATTTCTAATTAAATGGTAATGGGTTGGGACAATAAGAGTGACTGGAAAAATACTTCTAAATACAGGTGACTGTAAAGTGTGTTGAAAATACCAGAATAATCTACCTGGTAAATCAGAAGTATGTAAGCAGTCTGGACTAGCATGAGGTAAGAAAAATCAATCATAGTGGATTGTAAAGTGTCATTCTTAATTGTGAGGAGATTCTTTATTTATTTAAGAAATATTTATTGAGCAATTACTGAGCAGTGCGCTAGAATTTCATTGGTGAACAATATGAGGTATAGAAATAAATAAGCAATTGCAATGTAATGAGATAATGAAAATAAAAGTGTGTTATATGAGCATATATGAAGAACAACTAGAATAAGATAGCTTTCATTTTAAAGACACAGAGGAGGTCATTTCTAACAAATGCAATTTGTACCCTGACTTACATCACTTTAATGCTTGCTGTTAGACTTGCAACTAACAGTATGTGAATCTCTTTGCCAGAAGTCTTTCACATGAGGGGATGAAAACCACTGTGGCAAGATCCTGGCAGGCTAAGAATATCAAGGAGTTAACAACACTTCCCCCCATTCCCCAAGAAGCAAACCTCAATCAATGTCTAACAGGGATTAAGGGCTAAAGATCCCGGTTCACTTGCCTCTCCTGTGGAATAACTGAAGTGTGTATTTATAACATTTCCCAAAGTGTTCTGCAGATCTAAGCTCTAGTCACTCATAATGGCTACTCACTTGAAAATACATCTTCATTCACTGTCTTCTCTTTCTTGTCTCAATTACATTACTTCAGTGTTTCTTGCACCTCCCAAAGAAGCCACTTTCCCTCAAATCATCACTTCAGTATCTGCTTTTCAGGAACACAAATTCAAGCACCCCCTAATCTAACAACTTCAAAAGAGGAAAAATCTCTATTTTAAAAAAAATTTTTATTGCAGTATAGTTGATTTACAATGTTGTGTTAGTTTCATGTGTACTGCAAAGCGAATTAGTTACACATATACATATATCCACTTTTGTTTTTAGATTCTTTTCCCATTTAGTTCATTCCAGAGTATTGAGTAGAGTTCCCTGTGCTATACAGTAGGTCCTTATTAGTTATCTATTTTATATATAGTAGTGTGTATATGTCAATCCCAATCTCCTAATTTATCCCTTTCCCCCTTTCACCCTGGTAACCATAAGTTTGTCTTCTACATCTGTAAATCTATTTCTGTTTTGTAAATGCCATTTGCAGCAACATGGATGGCTCTAGAGATTGCCATACCGAGTGAAGTAAGTCAGACAGAGAACGACATATATGATGTCGCTTATATGTGGAATCTAAAAAAATGGTACAAATGAACTTATTTACAAAACAGAAAAAGAATCCCTATTATAATGAGAATTTACAGGTGAAAAAACATACTAAACATTTACATGATACAAAGCTAAACATCTCTCTTTCTCTTTGTCTTGTTTCATGAATTTATTGATATTTCCTTTTACTACAGTGTGATAATAAAATTGAGCCAAAAAGATATCATACTTTTGGATGGTAGAAACAGCAAAAAGAGTGTATAAAGAGCATATCTGGGCTGTCTTGGGTCACTTTTAGCAGTAATTTGAAAACTAGCTAGAATTTTACCCCAATTGTCAAAGTTTCTCTTTAGAACAAATGAAGAGGTTTTTCTTGATTTGGGGATTTTAAAAATAAGGGCCTTGATTTCCTTCCTTTTAGCTAAATCACCATCACCCAGTGATTTTCAATGATGTTTAAGTATCACCAAAATTATCTGGTTATCTCAAAGGATGTCACCAATTCATTTGGTGGGAGGGAAAAGAAAATATATTCAGGTAGTTTTCTAAATATTTGGGTGAAATAAGGAGGTTAAAATATAAAAAGGGAGAGAAAACTTAGAAGTTGTATACTCCTATCCTTTACTTCCTCTGCACACCCTTAGCAAATGTTTGAAAAGCTCAGAGACTTGGATTATATTGTCTCGTAAGTCTATTTTATTGCCAGATAGACAATGTTAACATGTCTACCAGCTGGTCCCACTTCTCCCACTAAAGAACCATATTAAACTGTGTTTCTTTTTTTTCTGGCATTACAACCCATCCAACCCTGAACGAAGCTATTTAAATTCCATCTAAGGCTTTTTGGGGAGATTATATATTATAAGAATTTGAAACTGGAAAATACTGAGAATTATAGGCATTAGTATCAAACACATATTACTTTTTATTCAGACTTATCAAGGAGAAAATATATTCTTTATCACTAATGAAAATATTCCTCCTGACAGATCCTCAAATCCAGGTTGAGCCAAGGATTGTGAAATTTGCCAAAATATAATTTTGAATTTTTTTGTCAAGTAAACTTAGAATTGTTGAAATACGCATAGTAAAATCTTATACACACACGGTTCCAATACTTCCTTGTGTACATTTAAGTGGCATAAAGAAAAGTGTAGAAAAAAATAGGAATTACACTACCATTTGAAAATTCGTAAGTAGAGTGGAAAAGGAATTTAGCTGCAAAGATCTGCTTCAGCTCTGCAGGGGGATGGTAGATATTTTTCTAGATGACTCAGAAGATTTTCTACATAGTCTTAAGGAATTCCTCTTATTAACCCTTGGCACATGGACACTGAGTGACCAAATAATAACAAGAGTAGAAGCAACAAAATGATTATAAAAATGGCTAACATTTATTGAACCCTAAATATGTGCCAAAGAGTTTTCGAAGTCCTGTATGCCTATGTATGTGTTACTCATAAGGAAGCTGAGACAGAGAAGGATTCATTATCTTGCTCAAGGTCACACAGCTATTAAGTGACAAAGCTAAGATTAGAACCCAGACAGTACAAATTATAACCATTATGCTACTCTAAATGCAGTTATATTACAACAGATATTTCAATAGTATAAAAATTATAACAAAAAAGTTTTCATAGTAAGGCATAAAATTGAGCAGTGTCCTGAACCCATTATCTCTTTCCTCTCACTGACTCCATACAAAAATGTGAAAGGAATAATACAAACATTTGGAGTTACTTTGGAAGAAAGGAAATTAGGTTTGCTTGAGAGAATGTTAACTTGTCAGCATATTGTAGACATAGAATCTCCAGAGGCCTGGGAAGTGCAAAAATATTCCACCTTTGGCTTTAAAGGATGAGATTTTCAAACAGATGTTCAAACACATAGTAAATGCGTGTTTCTCAGATTTGATGTTATTCATTAATGGTAAAACAAAGATACTGGTAGGAAAGACGTTCTTGTATGAATTATCAGAGGTAAGAAGCCTAAGATCACAAATCTGACTGGATTCAAATTGTGACAGGAATTGGAAACATTTCTTGAGGTGAAGAAAAGAGTTTTATTAAAATTAATGTCTTATGCCAATGTTGAAAGAATTGAGGTTGTGTCTGTTAGAGCTGTAGCTGAGTTGATCTGTTCTTTCCCAACTCTTGAAATAATATCAGTTACCATGGCTAAATCAGTGGTGAAGTTAATAATGTGGAAATATATCCCCCAACACGTCCCTACTGACATTTGTGGACCAGCTGTGCCACAACCAATTCATTTACTAGACTCTGACTTGGTCTAAATGGCAAACCTATAATTAAAGGGAAACAAATTATAAAAATAAAATATTGACAATGTTACCAGTGCTCCCACCCTAAACTTTTCCCTTAAAGAGAAAAAATGTATGCTGTAAAACTCTTCTTTTTCATCTTCAAAGGACAGACATACTGAAATAGAACTTACATTGAGGCAAAGATAAGAGACCAAAGCAAGAGAAGAAATGAAAGGATGGCACAGAGAGTGCTGTGTTCAGTAAACAAAACTGTCAATCAATATGGACTTGTTGCTTTAATGAATTGTCAAGTGTCATTATTAAAAGAAATGAGTGTCTGTATTTCAGAATGTAAAATGAATTATTTTCCTACCAATCCAAGAGACCTCTGACAACTCTCACTTTTAGCTCTATCATTATTATGTGCATCAATGTAAGCATAAGGCGTATTTTCACTTTGGATAACATTCAAATGCAAACACATGTAGTAAACCTTTCTTAGGCTGGCAAGGTACAGTCCATGTTTACTATAATTTTTTCTTGATTTCTGACCTATGCATTACATACCCCTTGGTGAGCAAGCTCACTTAACCCCACCAAAAATAAATCCAAGAGTCTTGGGTGAAATCAGCCAACTTCAGAGCAGGAAAGACAGAGGCACAGTGTAACAGCAAGGCTATAGGTTTTGCTGTCAGGGAAACTAGGATTTCTCTGTGATATTGACCTACTTATTTAATCATGGGTTTACATTTACTCAGCCAAAAAATGGAGATAATATTATCTATCTCATGGATAGATATTGTGAAGACATTCATACATCACAGCTGTATATGTTCAACATTGCTTTTTAGCATATTCACAGTTTACTTTCACCTTAAAAAGACTTAGGAATGACGATACAGATGATGATCCAATAATCAAATGAAGATATAGAGCTTTGTACTGTCTCTATTTTATAATATTTTAGCTCATCATTCTAACATTTTTTGAATGTTTGGAAATTCAGTACTACTTTTTCACCAACCTAAGAAGTCAATATACCCAGCAGGGCTCCTACAACAAAGGCTTTTACAATAGCACATTTTCAAATGAATGAATGAATGAATGAATAAGAAACTGGAAAGGGGTCTTAAGGATTGTTATAAACTTCTCACTTCATTCTAAGTGGAAAGAATTCTTTATGAAGAATCATATCAATTTAAGAATCCCCATTTCAGTAGTCAAGATTTGGCAAGTGAATAGAATGAGAAGAAATAGATGTTTTAACTTGCCCCAACATAAACAGAGCCATATTTTAACATTCCCTACAACTTGGTAACATGACTTTCAAAATTAAAAAAGAAGTTTCAATTCAGGAAAAAGAAAAAAGCAATCTGATCTAATGAAATGTAACTCCACCTAAAACAAAAAACACTAAAAGAATGTCTTTGTTTGCATACTCAGTTTAAGTGGAAAGTAGTATGGCTTATCATGTGTTACTCTTCATAGAAAGACATAGTGCACTTTCAAGTTCATGACAGTGCTTAGAAATCATTTTTTAATAAATTCTTATTTTTATCAATATAATTCATAAACATAATATAAAAATAGCAGTATACATTTTATAAGTAAATTCTACAGAGACAAAAATATAGCTGTGATTCTCATGTCTTAGCATTATTACTAAGCTGCTGTCTTACATTTAGTAAGTGTCCAGAATTCCTGGGAGTAATTTTCTACAGTTTTCCTACCTTGTTCCCTCACTCTATTTTCAGCATATTATCCCCAAGCATTCAGTGAAGTCCTGAGTGTAAGAAATGGCAGTTAATGTAATTTTTCTCTATGGCTACAGGTCCGTGGAATTTCAAAACATGAACAAGGTCACACTCAGTCAATAAATTCTAAATTTTTGGCTGTTTTTTTCCCTATCCCATTCTGTGGTAAATTTTTCCCCTTCCTGCTGCTTCATCAAGAATGCAAGCAAGTCATGATTTCTCCCTCCTAAAAGGAGTTTCCACATTCTGCACTTCAATTCACATGGATTTCTTATTGTCCTCAGCTTTCTCACATATTCAAGACAACTATGATGCTGTAGCTTATATCATCTGTGTTAGAGTGAGATCAATAGTTTCTTGCAACTCTCTATGTCCTAGTCAGAATCAGAAAGTTTATCTTCACTTTTGATGATTATTTTCACTGAAAGTAGAATTCAAGTGTAACAGGTATTTTCTTTCAAACTTTAACAGTGTAATCCCACTGCTTTTAGCTTTCATCATTTATTTGGCAAATTATCTGTCAGTGTTATTTTTTTACTCTTTTGAAAGTAATGTCTCTTTCTTCCTCTGGCTGCTTACAAGATTTTCTTTCTTTCTGTTTTATTATGATGTGACTCCCTGTGATTTTCCTTTCTCTTCCCCTCCCCCTTCCCTCTTTCTCCCCCTCTCCCTCCCTCCACTCCCCTCTCTCTTCCCCTTCCCCTTCCTCTTCTTCTCCTTCTCTTCTTCTTCTTCTTCTTTCTTCTTTCATGCTGCACATCATTTATCGGTCTTCTTGAATCTAAAGGTTCATGTCTTTTACCAGTTTTGGACAATTTTTGGACATTCAACTCTTCAAATATTGCTTCTGCTTCATATTTCCTGTTCTTCCAGGATTCTTTTCACTATGAGATAAAGAGTATATTTTCACTGTTTCTCACATGACTCAAATTATTTAGTGTATTTATATTTTCCCCAGATTTTTGGATTTAGCATATGTTTTGCTATCTTTTATTGTACCAATTCAGTCTTGTCTTGTATATATTTTGCTTTTAGTAATTTTAGTTACTGTATTGTTAAGATCTAGAATTTCAATTTGATTTTTTTAGATTCAAGTTTTCTAGTGATATTTTCTATTTTCACATTTCTATATTTCTCTAGCTTATTAAATATATTAATCATAGTTGTTTTAAAGAACTTCTCTTTTAACTTCTTACTACGAATAACTTAGGGTCAGTTTTTATTGTCATATGGTAGTGTACTCCTGTTTCTATGCAGGGGAAGTCACCAGTGTTAAAGTGAAAAATGTAAAGTCTCCTTAAAATATTATCTTTACCCAGAATGTGTTCTCTCTCTGTTCTAGCCCATAGTGGGGGCTCATTTCCTTAATTCAGTCTAGAACTAAAATAGATTAAACCTTGGTAGGAATTTTGAAAAATCTTCATCTGCCTCAGATTTACCTCCTACTTTTCTCTAGGGCTTCCCCAGCTATCTTTTTATCCTCCTATTTGAAAATCACAAAACTATTCTTGGATTAGTTTGGTTTCTTATGCTGCACATCACAAAGCCCAATTCTAACTAACTTAATAAAAATATGGAATAAAGGACAGATGAAGGACCAGTTTTTCAACAAAAGATAAGCAATACCCCATAAATTAGGTTAGTAATGAGTGGATGAATATTAGCAACTATTTAACTATCTGATTAAAGTGTCTTGACATGAATCAACTAAAATACCATTCCTCATTTAAAAAATTTTGTTTCACTTTATATAAGGTACCAATTTCTGATACTGAGAAGAAAAAAAAAAAAAAGCTCAGTTTTATGAGTTGGGATCAGTTAATAAAAAGTTTGGCAGGAGAATATAGAACCTCTGAGAATATATGTAGAAGGCACGTAAATTTGGTTTCTGATTGATTAGGAAGTTCTTTATAAATAAGTAGAAGATAAAAGCACAAATATTAATATTTCCTTTTATTATCTCATTATACAAATGTTATTGTGCATAGTGAACCATTGTGCATTCAGGGCTTTAAAACAGAAAATAAAATACCTATTATGTGAACCCAATATAAAGCTCAGCCTTATTTCCAGGATGGCTAGTTACATTTAATACTTCTGGATGACTTGCTAGGATCCAGAATTTTATGGCTTTGATGTATGTGAAAGTTTTATCTGTAACAACAGAGATATTTTACTCAAAAACTGTTTAGTTCTTTATATGATAGTTTTAAGTTAATCAACTAGAAAAATAATAATGTGAATATATCCCACTAATATTTAAAAGTATAAAGAAACTTTCACTTTTTGCAATATGAATCATGGAATGTTATTGCTAGAAGGGACATTAGAGACCAAATAACCTTAGCATATCATTTTACATTAATTATTCTGTGTAAAAGTGCCGAGTTAGCATGAACTGTGTATAGAATTGGTTCACTTTTGGTTTTACAAATTCTGACTTGTTGGGCCTTAGGTCACAGTAGACGACCTATTTGTTTAATCAGATGGTTTCTCATTTAGTAAATAAATAGTAAATTTATTTTTAACAGATAAATGTGAATTTTTTATATGACTCTAGAGTTTCATAGCGAAAGCAGTTGAGCATTATCATTAGCAGCTAGTACACTGACAGTACCACACATTGATACTTGTACCAATGTTGCCTGATATCATGAAAAACAAAACACAGGTAAATTATTTATAAACAATATGAGCTTTTACATAGAAAAATGATACTATTAAGCATGGTAAATGATAAAACTGAATAACCAGTATGCCATAGTCACCAAACTTAGTCATAAAGAACTCTGCTGTCAAAGCTGTTAGAGTTCATCATTAGCATAACAACAATAACAGCACAGAATATCAGGTTACTTGTCCAAGATCACACAGCTGGTTAAATAGCAGAAATAGTAAAGGCATTCTCATTCTCAGACACTGTGCTTTTCTTCCAAAAATTTCTGTCATAGGAGGGACGCTTTTCCAGCAAGGAACATTTACCTCACTTCTTCATATTATTGGTGTTTTCAAAAGAAGCACTTTATCCTTGTCCTTGAAGTGTTTACAGTCTAGCTGGAAGATGGCATATAAATGTGAAATGAGTTAAAATTATTAAAGTAACATCTTCATAAGTGGAAATAAACATAGTAAAAAGTGATGATGTGAGAAATTATGCAGAATAATCAGGTACTTGTGGAGAAGACAAATTTCAAATCAGGTTTTGAAGATGATGAAGATGAATGAGTGGAGGTATTAGAAAAAAAATTCCATGATTAAAAACACAAAGGAATGAGGAGGAATGAGTGTTCCTAAGAACTTAGTAAAACTATTCCAGAGGTGAGGATAGACAAGTGGTAAAGCAAGCATTGGGAGCTAGAAAGCTATTCAGAAGGCCTTGTATTTGATAGGCTAGGAAATACTAAAGCCAAACTGTAGTTTCTTTTGGCATTGAGTGTGAATTGTCTTCTTGCATTTATTCCCCCCTTTACTCCCTTCAACGACGGGGCTCCCAAGTTTCAGTTACCACATAATAACCCAGAAAGATATATTACTTAGCCTCTTTTAGCATAGGTACACCCATATACTCTCTTTGGGCCACTGGTATATGTGATGAAATCAGGTGAGCAACTTTTGGATCGTCACCTTAACTATAAAGGCACCAACAGTGGATTTCCTCATTCACTTTCTTCTGGTCTGGGCAGAGATATGAATGCTAGCCAACAGTGATGATATGACCAAGTACAGAGCACTTGAAGATGATAGAGCAAGATGAAAGAAATCTGCATCCCTAAATGTTTTCTTGGAACAGGTCATTTCCACCAGTTCTGGAAAATTCATTTTTGTACTGTTTTGTGTGAGGTAAATTCCTACATCATTCAAACCACTAAATGTGGGGTTTCTTGTTCTAGCAGTATAGTCTGAATTCTACTTCCAAAATTGGTACCTGGAAGAGGGGCTGTGCCCCAATAAAAATTTAAAAAATTGTCTTGGTACGTGACAGCTGGTAGAAGAAAGGATATAGTATATGCTGATATGCTTGTGACACTTGTCCAGAGGAAAAACATTTGGTGAACTATAACCTGTAATAATTGGGAGTCACACCAAATGCCTTTGAACTTGTAGCTGTAGGGTAAGAGGATGGAAAAACACAGAATTCTGATGGAAAAATGCAAAATTCTATAAAAAAGAGATAAGCCCAGGCAAGAATCTGTCAGTTTGCAGGCAGAGATGGAAGCAAGTCTTTCTGCCTGTGGCCTGTAATCTAAATTACTGAGAATCAGCAGACTCAGAGAGATGGAAAAGCCAACTTCTCTGTTTTCTAAACAGCAGGAGATAAGATTGTCATTCAGAGCCTTTCCTGGTCAGACACAGTCAGCCTAGATTCAAAAATAAGATTTAGGGTGCATCCTCCCAATCAAACCTATCCTTTCATTGGTAACCACTCCTGAATTGAGAGAGACAGGGATGGGAAAATTAAAGGTGCTAATAATGGTTGCCCAATATAATGCAATTACTTTTCTCACTGAAAACAGAACGAAGTAAATAAATGGGGAGTGGAAGGAGATAGCTTATGAGCACTGATGATCTGCAAAGACAATGGGGGACTCCTAGCTGAATTTTTATTAAAAGCCTATTCGCAGAGAGAGATATCAGAGAATACAAATACATTTTTTTGTTTCCTTTTTGGTCCTAAAAATCATGTTCTATTGTTTGAACTTTATTTTATCACGTGTGGTATAGAAACTATCTTCATCAGAACCATGTGAATTGCTTGGTAAAATGTACATCTTTGGTCTAACCAACAACTAATCAGATCTCTGCTGGTGGGCTACTAAAACTTTTTTTAAAGATATGCCTAGTTATAAATGAATCTTTTAAAAAACCTTAACCTCTTTTTCCTTAAGTTTTAAATAATGGTATGAAAGTTAACCACTTCAGTAAATGTTGACATATGAGCCTTTTTGTTAAATATAGAGTTATCTTTGAATTCAAATAATATTTTATACCAAAAAAGAATTAAGTTAAAAAAGAACTTGGTTATGAAACATGTCTTTGAAGAATCAATATTAAGCATAGTAAACACAGAAGTAATCTTTGCTGGTAGCACGTTATAAATTTTTCATGACAATTTTTGCCTAAGCTAATTTTTAATTGCATTAGTATGCCCTTGTGCAATATGTATTCAACCTGCCCAGTTAACTAACTTATGAAATCAAATATTAATTGAGATAAAAATATAACTTTTTATAAACAAGACTATCATACTACAATTAAATATTAAAATGTCAATCAGGTCATTTTCTTGGTAAAATACATATCATAGCTATATTGTATGCTTAATGTATTTACCAAGAGAATGACCATGTATCTTAGATCAGTTCTGCATCCTCAGCTTTGGTGTGATTGCCATGCTCATTCCAAAGGCCATTTAAAAAAAATTATTACACTGTTAAGACATGTTCCATTTTAACCAAATTAAATAAAGCATTTAACATATTTTTAGCATTATGAAGAATTAGCTGGAATTTATGTGCAGATGACTACATACTTTGAATATGGATTTACATTAGCCTCATAGCAACTCTACTGATAAATAAGAATGCCAGCACCCAACTCTTTTGAAGGCTTTTTTTGAGCTATTTCATATCATTACAAGATCTGAACAAGCACAGGTACTGAGTACCCTAAGTACTCAAAGGGTTCCCTTACAGAGTGGCAAATATTCTAAACCGACCTTAAAAGTAAATAGAAAAGTTACCTGATAAGCAAATGCATGATTGACTATCACCAGTGGGCAATGCTCCTTTATATGGAAACAACAGCATGATGGTATGTTAATGACTTCCCTTACTTCTTGGAAAACATGGTAGGAGGGACAGCAGTGTTACATCAATTACCAAGAAAAAGGGCAGGGGGAGACAGAGCTAAATTTAAGTAAAATAAACGAAGAGATAAATGAATAAACGGTAAATAAAAATAAATATGTAACATTTGAAAAAATATAGCTTTGTTCTTGAAGAAAAGAATCAGGCTGGGCTGGTCAGACCCTTAAATTGAGCAGTGAAGTGACCTAAAGGGCAAATGTTCTGGAGACTGGCAGAAATGAATGATATCACACTCAACAGTAAGTGGGCTACCGGCTTTGAGTCATTTTTTGGGATGGGCAGAGGGGGCAAAATTTGATTTTACATCCAAGAACTATTTTTATTTAAATCTGTAATTATTCCTATATATTTTCATAAGATTAATATTTAATGTGGGAGTTAAATTTAAAATAATTTAAAAGAACTTTGAAAGCTTGAAATGGACTTAAAAGGCTTTCCAATAGCACATATAGTTGATAGAGTGGAAAATAGTTTCTGACATCTTTTTTTTCACTCTCCAAATTCAGGTTTTAGATTTCTAAAAAAATCACACCATGGAAATGCAATGTATATTTTCCTACCATACTTTCAAAAACAGCATCTCCTAATTTTTGGTATGTTTCCAAATGTGAGATCATCCTAAAGTTTGTACACAGTTGTAAAATTAAAAATTTAATGGCATGCTACAGAAAAATCCTATACCATTTAAGGCATATAGCTTTTCAACTTTGAAGTGGTATTAACTTCAGAGCCTTTGCACATTTTTTAAAATCTATTGAAGTGATTTTCTATGGGCTCAACATTCAAAGTAATATATCATGTAGTTTTATCAAACATGAATACATACCTCTTTAAATTTAACTCAGTGTTTTCAATTTAACAGTTACTTAAGCTCACAAGGACTTTTTTTGTTCCTGCATTATGATATAAAACTCGCAAATTACAAAGACCTTGCATAATTGTATTGCTCTGAGATCTTCAGAAAAAGTTATATAAATGATAATTAGAAAATCTTTTTATTACTGAAAACATTTCAAAACCATACACTCATAAGACTTCAAAAAGTTGTTATTCTAAATATGTTTTTCAAAGCAATACAAAATAATGTTCCCACCATATGATTTTTTTGTATTGAAATATTACAACCTCATGTGAAATTGTCAATGCATTTCAAATGTAGGCATTGCTATATCAAGACAGTAAATGGTCACACAAGAAATCTGACTGATCTCACTGACTCATCTCCACAGTCTTGGTTAATAGGAACTTCTCTGCTCACTCAGTCATACTTTCATTAATGGAGTCTGCATGGCCCTTGTTGTGGAATTACTAACAGTGGTGATATTCCTTGCCTGACTTAGGGGCAAAATAGCTCCCATATTGGTTCCATGACAGATTTATTGGACTACCTAGGGGCATTTGTTCTAGTCCAATGTGGTTGATCAGCCTCTTCACAGATCTGAAGACTGGTCAAAGAAAGCAGAGAGACATTAAGAACAATCTACTGCCTAGTTATTTACAAATATATGTACTGTGTTTCCTGAATTCTGTTTCACTTGTTCAAAAATCCCTCAAATTCTCAACACTCAGTCATAATCTTAGTAAACGGTCATTATTTTCCCAGTCTTGTAAGCCAACAAGATATCTGAGGTCACGTAGTAACACTCATTGTCATTCTATTATGTACAACATTAAAATCTTTTAGCAGTATTAAAGATGTAACAATATATATTTCAAATTTAACATGTACCTGTGGCTCTGAGGTTATTTACCTAAAATGAGGACCCATTTTAACCCCATATTATTTTCTTTAACATTTATTTCACCTTGTTGAGGGATTTTCTTTTCCCAAAACATTGTACTTCTACACCAACTTTTTTTTTCAATGAACACTATAGTTGTGAAATGAAAGCAATAGGAAAAGATGGTAATGTTAAATGTAAAACATTTGTTTCTAAAACTCTGCCATTGTATGGGAACACAATATCTGGAAGTAAACACAAAGTGTGTGAACCAAGACAATCATTAACCAACAAAATTGGAGACATATTTTGATTCTAAACATCAGTACAAAACAAACACTGTTCTTTTTGTACCCATAAGAAATTTGGTTCTAGAAAGGTTCCGAGGCGATCTAATCCTATTTCTCGACAGCAAACATAACATAGTTTAAATTTTATTCTTCTGAGAGATAGTTTGACAGAATTTTCTGTATGAATTTTAGGAAAACTACCTTCAAAAGACAATGCAATATAAAATTCACTAAGTTATTTTTAATTAACTTGCCTAGATAATTTCCTGGTTTTTTTTTTTTTAATTTCCTGGTTTTATTTTTCTGAACGTATAACCATTCCAAACTGAAGCACACATATCACAGATTGACTGTCTAAATTTTTACTTGCTATTTGTGTAATTTCAGAAATTCAAGAACTAGTAATTCTAGATAGTAGAAGTTACATACATTTATGATACTAGATTGTAGTTGTTGAGGCAGCTGGGACATGTCCATGTGCTATATTTCCATCAACTGTATTGCCAAATAGATTCCAGTGATATGGAGAGCTGCACAGGAAATGAACTCTAAGTAGACAGGTTGTATGAGAGAGTCAGAAAAGAATTTTGCAACTTATTGAACAAGTAGATTCAAAACAATCATACCTTCCTCACTTCTTCCCATAGGCCTGTATGTAAGGAAAACTGGAGGAGACAAAATGTTCTTAACAATATTCATGGCAAGCACATCCCTAACATCTGTGCATCCCAGAACAAAAGTGAAAATGGAGGCTCACAAATTGTAAGTCTAAATGTCAAAAAGTTATATATCAAGCTGAAAAATTGTTAGTAAAAGTTATTCTATCTTCTTACTTTGATACAAATACCTTCATATGTTCTGGAAGACCAGGTTTGAAAATCTCCTTGGAATTCTGTACCAGAATCTGGCCTTCCAGACAGTGCAACTCTGGGCTTCTACCCACATTATGTTCCACCTTCATCACCTATGTATCTCTTTTTCCCTTCACTAACAGCCTCCCTTTTTCTCCACCGTGAATGGTCTCACCATCATGCATTGGTACTCCAGGTCTCAGGTGCAATCTTCATCTACACCCTCTGCAAATATCTACAGGCCAACCCATGGATTTAGAGGTGTGCACACCAGTAAATGGTCCACACTTGCAAGTTAAGATGCAAGACTGAGACTGTGTGGGACCTAAATCTGGTTCATGGCTGTTAGGGCAGGGGATTCTGTGGTTCTAGTACCTAAAGTGAAGTCTAGGAGTAAGAATGCACTTTCTGGGCTTCCCTGGTGGCGCAGCGGTTGTGAGTCCGCCTGCGGATGCAGGGGACGCGGGTTTGTGCCCCGGTCCGGGAAGATCCCACATGCCGCAGAGCGGCGGGGCCCGTGGGCCATGGCTGCTGGGCCTGCGCGTCCGGAGCCTGTGCTCCGAAACGGGAGAGGCCTGCGTACTGCAAAAAAAAAAAAAAGAATCCACTTTCTAAATGGGCATGAGCTCTTGTCTCTGAAAATTTCTTACCCTGTGGAGAGACTCAGACAGAGAGCCAGGACAAGATCATCTAAAATTAAGGTACAAAGTGAGACCACGTTGCCCTGGTTTAAGGAGAGAAATGTTAATTTTATCTCCTTAAAAATTTTCTTCAAGATATTTGGACCTCTGATATTACAAGATATTACTGAATAGAGATCAGT
This sequence comes from Delphinapterus leucas, assembly GCF_059928025.1. NCBI lineage: Eukaryota > Metazoa > Chordata > Mammalia > Artiodactyla > Monodontidae > Delphinapterus > Delphinapterus leucas. The sequence goes on along the minus strand of NC_143139.1, from coordinate 58,548,012 downwards.
TTTTATCATTTTTTTTATATTAAGACTTCTTTAGAGCACTTTTAGGTTCACAGCAAAATTGAACAGAAGGAAGGAACAGAGATCTCCTGCATACTCCCAGCCCCGACACATGCATAACATTCCCCCATTATCAGCATCCCACACCAGAGTAGAACATTTGTTACAACTGATAAACCTACATCGGCATATCATAATAACCCAAAGTCCATAGTTTGCATTATGGCTCCCCCTTGGCATTATACATTCTATGTATAATATGCAATGTCATGTGTCTGTCAGTACAGTATCACACGTAGTACTTTCACTGCCCTGAAAATTCTCCATATTCTGCCTATTTATCTCTCCCACCATCTTTCCATAAGCTTATTTGCCATTTGTATATCTTCTTTGGTGAGCTGTCTGTTAAAGTCTTCCGCCCATTTGTTAATTGGTGAGCTGTCTGTTAAAGTCTTTGGCCTAATTAGCAAATGGGCCAAAGACTGTTTGTTTTCTTATTGTTGACTTCTAAGAGGTCTTCGTTATTTTAAATAACAGTCCTTTGCTAGATATGTCTTTTGCAAATATTTTCTCTCACTCCATGACTTACCTTTTCATTGTCTTGACAGTGTCTTTCAGAGAGCAGATGTTTTTAAGTTTAAGAAAGTGCAACTTACCAATTACTTCTTTCATGGATTGTACCTTTAGTGTTGTATCTAAAAAGGCACTGCCATACCCATCTAGGTTTTCTCTTTTGTTATTTTCTAGCAGTTTGTAGTGTAAGTGCCTGAGAGTTTTGTTTTGTTTAATTGTAATGTAAGTGTCTGACTTTAAGCTTTTGATTGCCAAGGCATTCACTTCAAAGACAGCTATCTCAGATAAACACATTGCCAGCTACAGGACTAGATGAAGAGCAGGCTGCCCCACCTAGAAGTTTTCTTTGTTTTAGTGATCTCTAGATGGCTTAGATAACAAACTGACCATTTGCTTTTCCCTTCTCATGCTTTAATTCCTGCTCTTGTGTTTCAAATTCACCAGTAAAGAGTGAACACGCAAAATTCTGGCCCTCTACCCTTAACCCCAGTAGAAATAGAACCCCAGGCCTGCACTAGTGCATTCTCTCTCTCTCTCTCTCTCTCTCTCTCTCTCTCTATCTCTATCTCTCTCTGTATCTCTCAATCTCTCTGTCTCCCGCTGTGATCTTGCTGTGTTCCCATACTGTGTGATGTGTATTCTCCAGGACCTATGAGTAATAAACTTTGCTTTGTTTCAGAGTTCCCTGATGGTTATTGCTGAGGGTCTCTTGCAATCATAATAAGAACCACAAGGGTCAGTCCAGCCACAACATTGGTTTTGAAGTAGGGAATGTCTGTGAGGCTCACCAAAGGCCCCAGGCAAGGGTACATAGGCATTTCTAGCCAATAGCATCACTAATGATAGGCTGAGACTGCCACAAAGCAGAGTTTTATAGTTTTATGTTTTACAATTAAGTCTATGATCCATTTTGAGTTAAACTTTGTGAAAGGCGTAAGGACTGTGTCTAGGTTCATTTTTCGCATGTGGATGTTCAGCTGCTCTAGTACTATTTGCTGAGAAGACTATCTCTACCCCTTTTGTATGCATTGACTATATTTACATAGTCTATATCTAGGCTCTCTATTCTGTTCCATGGATCTATTTGCCTATTCTTTTGCCAATGTCATGCTCTCCTGATTACTGTAGCTTTATAGTAAGCCTTGAATTTAGGTTGTGTCACACCTCCAACTTTGTTCTTTTTCTTCAGTATTGTATTGGTTATTCTGGATCTTTTGCTCCCCATGAAAACTTTAGAATCTGTTTGCCAATATCCACAAAATAATAACTTAATGGGATTTCAATTGAGATCACATTAAATCTATAGATATGTTAAAAAGAACTGACATCTTGACAGTGTTGAGTCTTCCTATTCATGAACATGGAATATCTTTCCATTTGTTTAGTTCTTCGATTTTTATATATACTTTTGAATGTAGGAAAAAAAAACTGTGCCACATACTTAAAATGCATAATTTTAGCTTTTTATTTTCAAAAATATACCTCAGTTGAACTCAACATTTTCCTATGTTATGCTGCATCTGAGATCTAATGAGTACCCTATCCATTTAGCTCCACCTAAGCCATGATTCTAGCTATTCTAAAAAGTATCAGATCAGAGTTTTTTCTTACCATTTGATAAAAGCTTCTTATTTGTGTATTTAATTATGAATATCTTATAAACCAATTAAGTTCAGCATGATGGCTATAAGAAAGCCTTAAAACAAGGTGATGTTTTATCTAGATAATTTTTGTTGGAAGAGGGCATAACTGTATGTATTATAAGATGCCCCTAACTTTCCATAATGCACCTAAAAAAATATCTTCCCCACCGACAATGAATCATTATATGCAGAAGCAAGACATGGGCATTATTAGTAAAGCATCCAAAATATATGGGAATGTTGAAAATATACGCAGGGTATTATTATAAATATCTATTTGACCAAAAGAATCATAGATTTTTTGCTGTCATAAAAGACCTTATATATAATTTATTTCAAATTTTCTTATTTTACAAATGAGTTTTGAAATTAAATCCCAGAGGTATGATATCTGGGCCATGTACCATTGATTTTACCAAGATTTTATGTTCTCAATCAAATATTTAATAAAAAGTATTTTCGCTTTGTTATTGATTTCTAATTTTATTTCTGCATAATATAAAGAAGAAAAATATGAAGACATTTAGACTAAAAAATCCGTGAGAACAGAAACCCCTTTTCCATCCAGTAGTCCAGCACCTTTAAAACTTATTCTCCACTAGTATAAGCAGTAAAAGTGTATTTTAATAAAGAATCTTGCATTTTAATCTTAACTTCACCATTTATTAGTTCTCAGATAGTCACTGTTTTATAAATAGATTATTAAGGCTTCCATTTTGTGCCTGAAAAAAAAGGGAAGTAAAGCAATTTTAGAATTTTGTTAATAGCAAGGATCATAGAATATAGACTAACCCACCGATGTGCTGGTAAATGTTTAAAATGTTATGGATTGGGGTGGAGTGGAGTGGGCCACCCATGGAAATTTACACCATGGAAATTTACACCAATTTCCATGGTGTAAATACCCCCAACATGGCCCATTTTTGGCTACCAACATCTGCCAACTAGCCAGTAAAATTCTTGAAAATTTAATAATTTGGTCTAGTGATCCAGTATGAGTAACTTCCACTACACTACACAATGGGCCCAACCCTTTCATGATGTGGGTGATTTCACCTGCAATGCCAAAATGTGTACTCTAATAAAATATTCCTCATTTGTGGATTGCTCTGATATAGTCAATGACTTTTATTTAATAATTATATAAATTAGCTATATGGTTCCTTATGCTAGCTTGTTCCAAAAAAGAAATTTTGAAAACAATATATGAATTTATATTTATCCTATAAATTTTAAGCTTCACAATTTAATCTGAAAATTTAAGGAAAAAAGAGAATAAAGTGCTTAGTCTATGGTTAAGAAATAGTCGTCAATTCTTTAATAGTTTGTGATAAATTTTATTGAACCTTTTAAATAGAGTTGTGAAAATTGCTGTCTTTTTTATAACATGGGAGAAAAGTGACTTCAAGTACATTCTTAAACATAGCAAGTGACTTGAAATATTTATGTTTATAGATAAATATACACAATCTTTATTTACTGGGATAGAATTTAGAGTGGCATCTTGTTTTAAAAAACTCATCTGATTTTGTATTTCCAGATTGAAAGTGAAAGTGATTTAGCTTCTCTGTTAGGATTAGCAAATGTGGCATTGCTTTTCCATTAGGATTAGCTGTCAACCATCAGCTGTAATACTAGAAAAATCACAGCTCTACTCTGAGCAAGCCCAGAAGATGATGCCAGGAAGTTACTCTCAGGTTCTATCCAGGTATGCAGAGCCAGAAAACTTTACAAAGAGGCAGAAATCTCTGTTGGGTGTTTGGCATGAACAAGTTTGTATCACACTTCCAGTGAAATTATTTTGATCAAAGTTATTTCATTTAATGAAACACTCTAAGGTTTTTTACTTCTCTTTATCTAAATATGGCTCCTTTGCAGATAGAAACATCTAAGGGGGCATTGGTTGTCTTTGCAAATACAGAAAGAATCTCTTAAAAATGTCATTTCTGTTTAGGCTTCTGAGATTTACAACTCAATATCTGCCTAAAATATTCACTATGTGACTTAGAAAAGAAATATTATTCTAGTATTATATGAAATTATATAAAATATTTATACAAATATATAAACTTTTATATCAATTTATATGTCTACATGTATATAAGTATATATTCTGGCGTATGTATATGCACTAGGACATATTTTCCATGGCTGATTTTTATTCAGCAAGAATTTGCTGAATATTTAGAATTTTCAAAACATTGTGCTGTGAGCTGAAGGAAAATAAAAATGAATAAAACACTCAAAAAGAAAGGGATATTATCTTCTAGTAGAGAAGACTGTCACATACATGGGAAATGAGATTGATATGAAGCAGTGGGGAGGAAAAGAGGAGGACAGAGTATCAATGACCATGCTAGAACCCAATTTATTCAACATCACAACTCAGCAGATTGTGGGTAGACAATTCTATTAGGTATGGCAAGGGTAAAATGGAAAGTTTATGCTTAAATCCTTTTCTGGAGAGACCCTTCACCAGACATGGGATAGCTAGACAAGGGATGAAAGTTTTTGAAGGGAAATTATATAATACCTATCAAACCTTAAATGTACATTTACTATAGCAAATTTACATCTAGGAACCCCCCTCCCCCTCCCCCCCAAAAACAGGAAAAAAATGGCATGTTTTTCCTCTTGAGAATACTCAAAATGGCATTGTTACAATATGATAAAATTAGAAGCCACCTACATAACTTTTCAAAAGAGGAAAATTGTTAAATGCCATATGTTACAACCATACAATAGAATTAGCTGAAAAAAAAGATTTTGTTTAAAAATGTACCCAATAATATGAAAAAAAATGTTTCAATAGATTATCAGTGTAGAACAGTGCCTGGCAGAGTCAGCATTCTATACAAGAATAGTTTGCTCTTCTATGAGTGCGTTAGAGACAGATGCATTTGAAACGAGTTTGTTTAAATTTCAACGAAAGTACTGCCTACTTATTTTTTTTAAACTTTTGATGGATATTAACTACCACATACATGCATTGGTAATTAATATCTCAAACATAATATTTCACAATGTATATCTATTTTTGTAGTCAACTGGATCCCATAGTGATATGGGTTATAGATGATTTCAAAATCATACTATAACTACACAAAGAAAATATTTGCCAAATCATAGTTGTTATCCTGTACCTCCAACAGGACTGTCTGTGAGGGAAATGAAAATGCTCTCTAAATTCAGGTCAGATTTTCACTATATTGAGTTGATTATTTAGAGTTAAGCACTGTAGGAAGAAAGGAGCCTTAGGTAAGTAGTATGTCACATCTCCTGCTTAGGTTGTTAGAATTTCCAAGTATTGAATAAACTTTCATGGAAGCTGTGATTAACCTCTTTTATTCTCCTAAAACAAACAAACAAAAATCTCTCTTGAAAGTGTTTCCTTCAGTTTTGGACTTTTTTATGCTCACCAAGTCTTTTCTTTTCTCTTCATTGTTTCTATAAGCACCTTAAGACTTGCTTCAGTGGAGGGAGAATATAAAGCAGAAACACTTAGCAACATAATAGATCAGTGCACTATTATTTGTTGCCTCAGATGATATTTGCAAGATATGCAAAGTGTTTTCTTTTTTTGTTTGTTGATGCATATTTCTATTGCCCTAGAGCCTCCCTTTATACAAGTAGCCCTCTGGCTTTCCTAGTACTATAGATCAGACTTACCCTAAACGTCATAAATTTCTAACTACATGCCAAACAAACATGTTTATCTGGCACAGACACAAAACAGTGTGAAAAAGAAAATATTTGATGATCTTGATAAGTTAATTTGTCACTCTATAAATACTTATGCCCCTTTCCAAAGCCTATCCAAACACAAGTTTAATTTAAAGACATAGTTGACCCAAATTCCTTTAGCAGAAAAGCCCAAAATGCAGATCCAACGTAAATTAGTCATTGGAATTTACCTACATTTGTATTTAGTGTCCTTTAATATTTTGAGTTTTATCTAGATACTCTCTGACTTTGACCACTAAAGTTGGGTATCTCTGATCTAACATCAAAGCAAGGCTTTTGCTATTGCTATTGAAAATATTCTTCTGAAGCTTTCTAAAATATTACATTCAGAAAAAAATGATTTCAATGGCTCCTGGGCATGGCTAGAAGTTTTTCTATCCTTTCATATATTTTTATCAACCTAACTATCTTCATTTTATATAAGATAGAAAGGATAAAATTCAGGGGTGACCCACCTCGCACTGCTAGCAGGGGGATGTGAGATGGGGCCAGAGACAGCCAGGAGTTAGTTAGCAGGTTCCTTCCAAAGCAATAGAACTTGAACTACCTTCTTACATTTAATCCAACTCCCTTTGTGTACCACTTCCCCTCTAGATAGGTATCTCTAATAATGCATTTAAAACAGGACAATAAGTTTACAAATAATTGCCTCTAATTAGAAGGTTCTTGGTATACATAGTTTTTCCAATTCTTCTCTTCAATAACTTCTGTACTTCTAGCTGGTCTTCTAGGCGACCCCATTAAGCAGCATAGCTGAGGATTCACAGTTAGGAGTCCTATTCAGCCAAATTAATTAAGTGCCATTTTTCTTCTGGGAGGAAATTAGCTGCTTAGATAAATATATTAATTGTTTGTTTCTGTTTATTGTAATCATACACAGAATCCCTTGGCACAGTTATACCTTGTTCCAAAACCCTCTTTGAAATATTTCTTTTAGCTTCATCAGTCAGCTTTTGAATACACCTATAATTTTCTCAGCCACAAAAAATAATTTATGATATACATCTCCTTCAAATTTATTACAGGCTTACCAGCTTTATATTACTTTTTGGCTTTGAAGTAATTTCAGGAGACTGTTGATCTCAGGGTGATTGTGTACGCAGTCATACAAGGAAGGGCTCGGCTCAGTTTCCTTAGCTCCTTGTAATTTGGTGACCAGTGTTACTGGGATGAGTCCACTATGATCGCTCAGGGGAAGCCACATCACAGGTACTGCACTGAAAGAAATAGCATGTACAGAGATGGATATGACATGATCCTCACCCTCAAGAGAAATAAACCACAAATAACATGAAATAGATGTGAAAGGTGCATTAAGAAGGGAAGAAAAAATATTTCACAGAAGCACTACTAAATATTATAAATTTGGACAGGTAGGTGAGAAGGAGAATAAGGTAACTGCATTTAAAATAGAGTGAAGGATGAGCGACTTAATGGCATCATGAAGAAATGGCCAAAATCTAGTTCAGCTAAAATGCCTTCCCTGGGCACTTAAGTGTATACAATAACCAGTTGAGGTGAACAGTGTATTTGAACCCAGATTCTGGAAAACTTTTAATTTCTATCTGGGAAGTTTGCATTTTAGTATGCAATGGGAGTCTTAGAGGTATTCAAGCTGGAAAGATACATATCCAGAACTGTGATGCAGGATATAATCCATTGACATCCTAATTTGTCTTTGGAAACATCAAGGGGTAGTTCCCTGAATAATGGCCATATTTGCTTCACTCACCCATCCTTCATTCATTGCATCATTCAAACATTCAAAAAACATTTATTAGGCACTTAAAGCTGTTTTAGTAATATAGTGTCAGTTTCCTAATCTGACAGATATACTGTATGCATCACCATTGTATATACAAAGATGAATCAGATATAATACTGTCATTCATAGTTCAGAAGACAGAGTAAGAAAGTACATAAATAACTACAGGGTTACTTTCAACAGAGATAGAGGATCAGGGAAAGATTCATGAAAAGGTAGCCTAAACATTGGACTCAAATAAGTTATGGCTTTTTAAGATTTATTTTACAGGTCATCTTAAGGAGAACTAGACATATATAGAAAAGAACTTTTTTTAAAAATTGAAACATAATACTAATACAGAAAAGTACACAAATTATAAATGTATAAGTCAATAACTGTTCACAAAGTGAGCACATTTATGTAGTCAGCACTAGATCAAGAAACAGACCATTACCCCAGAAGCCCTCATGTTCCCCTTCTAATCAAGGGTAACCAATATCCTGACTTCTTACAACACCATAGGTGAGTTCTATGTATCTTTGAAATTTAATAAATGGAATAATTTAGTAAATACTTTTTGTGTGTCTGGCTTGAAAAGAACTTTTGATTTGAAGGATTCTAGGTTAGTTTACCACCCCAAAAGTACCTGCTAAAAAGCTACGAAATTTCCTGTTTTGCTTATAGAGATGAAACCTATTGAATTATCTCAAAGTACTTCAGCAGCATTTGGGCTATTTGAGTGTAGTTTGTAATGGATCAGGAAAAAATGTGGCTCACCAATGCAGTTTTATAATATCTTAGTGTAACTTAGTTTATCAGATCACATTTTTCCATAAAGGTAATTTAAGAGGAGAAGGAATTGAAATTTTGATAGCATGAAGATGCCAAAATATAATGTAGCTCTCAGAGTCAAGATCAGGAAGGAGGATGATGCACTGAGTGAACGTAAAAGGCTAGTTGGAAATTTGAAGGTGATAGAATTACTAGTCAGGCACCAGGTGTTCAAAACTTAGGTGAAAAGGTCATTTGAAGGGGGAAAAAAGTAAGTTCTGGAAAATTAAGCCAACCTCATGGTTTTGCTTATCACTGGTCCTCCTCAGGACTAATAACTCCAGGTATTAAAATTCTGGTTCTACTTCAAACTCACAAAATACCTGTGGTTTATGTAGTACCTCCTGATAAATATTCTGGTTCTATTCCAAATTCATATTTAAACTAAATTTTTCATGCAAAAAAACCCAAAACTTTTTAAAGAACCACCGTCTCTCTGATGAAGTCACAATAGTTTGTTTGTTGTTTTCTCTTTGAAATTTTCACTTGGTTTGAAGAAATTACAGAGTAAAGCTGACTACAGTAACTGGTTTTAGAGTTTCTTAGTCCATCCAGTTGTTTTTCTGGTGATTGGCTCATTTCCCTGTTTCACAGATCACTGACGCCCTTTGTGGTCACTGAGTCCCATCCATCTTACTTTGGGTTGACTTTGTGAATCTCGAACATTTAGAATAGACAATAGGGATAAGTAGAATCTGGGAACAAAGGCCTCACGCTGGATAGGCATGTGACACCTAAAAGCAGATTTGATAAAAATGAAAGGAGACAGCTTTTGGAAGTGATAGATAGGACCTTGCAAAGAAAATACTCAGTTTCTCTTGCAATACAAATAACATTGAGGCATATTTTCAGAAAGTCATATCTTAATGAAATAATATATATCAACATTATTTTAAACATATTTGGTTTCATGTATGTGTGTTTAGAGTTAATTCTATCCAAACTCTTCACTCCTGCTCTCCTTCCATATCATTCCAAACTTTAACTTCCATCTCTTTTCTAAGCCTGTTTTTCTCCTTTCATCTCTCTGACTTGAGTATTTTTTGATTGTGCCTCTTTGGTTTCGTATTGTATACTTAGCACTTATTTGATGCTTTTAATCTTCAAAGCTCCTGAGAACGTTACCTAATTAATCCTCCCCACAATCCTTAGAGTCTTGTAAGAAAATTCATTATTAGATTTTCTACTTTTACACGTGAAGAAAAATAAGGCAAGTTAAATAGCTTACAAAAAATCACAAAAAGTGTGTTGTACCCTGTACTGAGACTCCTCTGATCAATCACATTGCTCTTGCATATTCCATCTGGTATCTTCTTTCTGGTGGTCTCTGCTATAATGTATTTATTTGATATTGTACATCTTATTTATTCATATTTCAGTCTCTCACAATGAAGGGTGAATTTCTTTCTTTTAATAATATGTTTTCTGTTAATTTTACACTTTCCATTTCTCAGTACTTGTTTTTGGCTTATCCTATTTTTGTGTTAATTTGTAATTTTATAAGCCTTTTACAGCCTCTTCCATATTCTTTTCAACCTATTTGCAATTTTTACTTTCATACAAGACTTAATTAGCTAGTCCATGATTGTAATGGAAAAAGCAATATCTTTAAAAGTCATGAGTTTAGATTGAATACTGACTTCTCCATTTGCTCTAATAGGTTGGTCAAATAAATTAATGTTTCTGATAATATGATATCTTTATCTATATGTTAGAAAATAGAACATATATTTCACTGGATTGCTGTAAGGATAAAATATATAATATACACAAAGTGCCTAGCATAGCGACTGCACACAGTTATTTCAATTATTTTCTTCTCTTTTTTTAAAAATTTATTTACTTTTTTCTTTTCTTCTCTTTTTAATCTCCATTACTTTTTAAAAATTTTAGTATATTTTACATACACGGAAAAGTTAAGATCTTCAGTGTACCTTTTTATGATTTTTAACAAACGTATACACTTGTGTAACCATCATGTGGCTCAAGACAGAGGACTTTTCCATCATCCTTGAAGGTTTCCTAATAACTGTGTCCAGTCAATACCTCCTCCAAGGTAACAAGTGTTCTGATTATCACCATCCATTAGCCTTGATTATTCTAGAACTTCATGTAAATGTAATCATTCAGTACATACACTTTACCATCTGTCTTCTTTCGCTGATCATGTGTTTTGAGATCCATAAATGTTGTTGAATGTTGTATCAATAGTTTTGACCTTTGTTTGTGCTTCTAATTCTGATGAACATCTAAGTTGTTTCTAGTTTGGAGCTATTATGAGTAAGACTTCTTTCTATGTACATTCTTGTAAAAGACTTTTGTGAACAAATATTTTTATTTATCTTGTGCATATACCTAGGAATGGAATTGCTGAGTCATAAGGTTTGACTTTGTAAGACTTTGCCAGTTTTTCACAGTGGTTGTACCATTTTACACTGGCCCCAGCAGTGTATGAAAGCATGGTTGTTCCACATGCTTGTCAACACTTGATACTGAGAGCATTTTAAATTTTAGTCCTTCCATTGGGTGTGTGGTAGTATTTCATTATGAATTTCTTTGGCATTTCTTTGATGACTCATGATGTCCAGCAATAATTGGCCTAATTCTTTTTTTGGAAGAGTACTGTTATGTCTTTTCTTAGCAATTAGAATTTTTCATTTAATTTTCTAATTTTAACTTTATAGAAGTTATCACAATAGAGATTGTTCTTCTATTAACAGCAAGAAAAAATATATGGCCAACCCTACTACTTTAATTATTAGTATTCCTAATATAAAACTGGCAAGAACTATCAGTTGTCCCCTTCTGATAGTACGAGCATTGGATTTTCTTCTGGCACAGTATAATCTTTGAATTTTCTAGGATTTGATGAAAAGTTTTTGGTGAAAATGCAAAATAATACTGGAAAATTTACAGCAGAGCAGTGATTTTCTTTAAAGTAATGAAGTAGTTTGGAGGGCAAGCTGTATCAAAAATGGAGGAAAGATTTTTATGTTTATTAAAAGTAGACATGAATTAAATAGCTTGAGGAACAGTGACAGAGAATGACAATCCAAATTTGTGTCTTTATTGGAATGCATATTAGGAGGAAAACAAAATGAAAAGTAAAATAATCATAATGATACAGTGATGTTGCCCCAATAATAGATGAAAATAGATGTCAGAGAGGAGGAGAAAAGATCAGGAACCACTCAACTAGAGTTCAGGTTTCTCCTGAGAAGAAAGCATCAACATTTCTGTTATATCTTCTCCCAGTTTCTGTTACCTAGCACATTTTTCCTCTGGACAGCAAAACTCAAAATAAATAACTTATTTTACTAGCCGTCTCTACAAAATAGAGTGCCTTCAGATGTTTTTCTTTAACACAGTTACTTCAACCTATTTTTCCACTTGTCACTTATCAACCACTCACTTTAGAAAGTACTGAAATATAAGAATTTTTTAAAAATAGATTAAAAGTATATAGAGAGAGCTCATTGCATTTAGGCCTTTTAATCTGGTAACAATATGGTTGACCAAGTTGCTGACTTCAGCTAGCTGAACTACTGAACCAAGTCTCAACCACTGGTGATATTATTGATTTCTCAATTAGCAACCTAAAAGAATGAGAAAAAATAAAATGTCCATAGGCCAATTAGTCCTTTCGTTCTATAACTTGAGAGACATATATCACACAACCTATCTGCTATCTGCAATAGATAATGATAAATGATAGATAGAGATATAAAAATGAAAAGAAAATCTCCCAGTAGGAGCCTCCCTCCCTTAGTAACTATATTTGTATTCTCACAATTAATAATATGTAAAACTACATTCATTGATTCCTAACATTTTTTGAGTACTCATAATATTCCAATACACTGGGTTCAAAGTTGAATTGACAATAGGAAACTAACCAGAGATAATACATACTCACAAGTCCAGATTTTTCATCCTGGCCTCAGAATAGTTGCTTTGTGTGTGTGCATGTATGTATATGTATATGTGTATGTGTATGTATGTGTGTGTGTGTGTATTGTCTATAACAAAAAAGAAGCACATGAAATTTCAGGAAAAAATTTTGAAAAATTGCAGCCATGAAAAGAAACACTAAATTCTGAATTTGGTTAAGGACAGAATGCTAGTAAATTTTCAGTAATACCACTTTCTTAATTCAAGTTCCCTAAAAAGAGACTATGAGATGGGGAGTAATGTGCAATGATTTACTAAGGAAGTGTTCCCAGGGGAAACCAGTAAGGGGGGGGGAAGTAAGACATAGAAGGGGAAGTCAAGCATGGATGTGATTCCTGATCATACCAATTCTAGTTCTCAGGTTAATACAGCTGAGGAGACCTGAAGTATAAATTACATCTCATTTCCCCCCAACCCCCTTAAGGAAATGGAATTTAGCATTCATACTCCTGCACCAGTCAATCAGTGACTATTGGCTGCCTCAAGGGATATAAAAAAAACCTCTCAGCCACTTCCATCTTTCTTGAATCTCTAAGGGTAGTCTCCTGATCTATCAATGGTCCCAAAGTAAGAGCACCATAAAATAGAAAAAAGGAAAAATTCAGTAGGTTAAATTTCTCCTACCCATTAGCATAAATTTTATAAGTTTCAGGTACTTAGGTTGGTCACAAGACAAAGAAACATGGAAACAAGAACGTGTGTGGGACAAGGCAAATGTTCCACTATCCATTCTCAGAAACAGATAGGCTAAGAGTGAGGAAATCTGGAAAAGTACATTCCCTGGTTTTGGGTTTAACAAGGGGGAAAAAAAAAGAGTGCTTTAGTCTAGGAGTTGAAACTCTTGGTTTTTCCAAAGAGATAGCTATTGATTCTGTCAGTTTTGCAGAAAAGTCATAACTCTTTATAAAACCATAAAAAACAAAGCACAAAGAAGCTGAGGATAGATGCACAGAACTTATAAAAAGGATCCAAGGGGATCTAGGCAGGGCACTAGCTGTGCTCAATATAATTCTCAGATTTGGAGAAAAGCAGATAAGCAGTTCTGTAAGCACCCTGAGGTGTTGGATAAGTGCTGGCAAAATCTGCTAAAGTGGCGTGCTTCTGTTCCACCAAACTATCTCAGGGAACAGAGAAATAATTTTAGTTGTTTACCATTTATTTCTGTGCATATTAGGAGGAAAACAAAATGAAAAGTAAAATAATCATAATGATACAGTGATGTTGCCCCAATAATAGAAATTTTGTGGAACTTACGACAAAAGAAAAAATACTGAAATAAAGGAGCCATAAGAACTTAGTTGAAGCTGACCCTCCCATCTGGCCTGGCACATGGACTGTGAGTGTTCTGGTGAAAAACTTCATGGTTACAGATATGTGATGAGACGAGAAGCAACTACTATGAAGAGATAGGCACAATGAAGGAATACAACACTACCAACTGATCAAGAATGTGATTCTATCACATCTATTAATATTATAGACAATTTAGGACTAGGATGGTTTCTTACAAAATATAAATAGCCATATATATACATATACAAAAACATTTAAAATAAAAGATGAGATACTTAAATATTATTTGCAAGACCTAGAGGTAAATTTACTGGGAAGGTAATGAAGCTTGAACTTCAGGATCCTCACTTGTATGGGATAATTTCAGGGTCCTAGGAGGAGACTCAACAGTGTGATCACATAGTTACATATTTTTTTAGAATGTGTAAAAATAAGATATTTTTATTCAATGATTGAGGATAGTATCTCAACAATTAATCCTACTTCCCCTCCTCCATCTCTCTACCCCTTCAACTAGTACCATTGGAATGGGCATACGCATTTTAGGAACTGGCTAAGGGACTGTTAGGATTGGGGGCACATTTTGTTTGGGTTTATTAGGATCTATTCATATGAATTGCAGCCATATCCCTGTATAGTTAAGTTATTGCTAGCCATTCTGGTGTAAGAAAGGCTTCCAGAAAAACTCCTACTCAATGGCACTCAATCTTGGACATACGTGGTTTAGTGGAGGAGAAACGTGATTTGAAATGTTTGGGGCAATGGAAGTTTCTTCTAATCATTAAATTTGTGAAATTGTTACTGAAGAATTTGGTTCACATTTACTTTTTGTTACAAATATTAACAGCAAAAAATTAAATCAACCATGCTAAAGAAATACAAATTGATACTTCCTTCTCGTTAAAAAAATTTGCAAAATTATCATTATATGAAGAGGTGATCAAAGAATACTTATCCAAAAAATGCTGGGGAAATGTATTTGTATTAACCAAAAAGAGTTAAATTGTGTTTCCGGATTTTGTGATGCATGTGGTGTTTTTCAGCCTTTAGAGTACGAGATTTGTTCTGATTTCTTGTGTAGACTTTAAACATATGTCCACTTTAATATCTAATTATATATTTTCAGTATATAAATAGATAATTGGTTCTAATCCTGGCAGGACCTTTACAGGAAGAAATTACCCTAATGAAACAATATAGCAAATAGGAACAATACAAGGAAATTTAAATACTGCATTTCTGAAAAGAAGTCAATATTACAAAAATGTCATTACGATTTGAATTTAGCTATAAATTGATGTGATCTCAATTAAAATACAAAAATATTTTTTAATTCAAAACAGATATTAAATTATATTTGAAAATTAAGCATATGAAATCAACCAGAGACATCATAATCATCACTCCTTTAGGCATGGCTAGATCCAAGACCCCAGTGGACCTTATATGGACTCTTACTTTTCTCCATCTCTCATATATGCTTTTATATACATTTCTTTAACTTTTTTTCTCATTGTGTGTCTCCATATCTTCAAGGAAGATTGTCTTAATCAGTTCCAGCAAAAGTCATTCAAACTGATTCTGATTCCAGCAGAATAAACTCTTTTAAGACCAATATATCCTATCTCAGGAAAGACAGTTTGACCCCAATTCAGAAATATATCATAACCAGGGGTTTAAATATTCTAAGTGGCTGACTTGTATCACTACTCATCTTCTTTGATGAGGATGGGTGTACCATGAGTGACATCCCCAGTGATGAAGGGGTGGTAATATTCTGACTGGCTTCCTTGGGGCACCGTTCACCCTTGTGGTAAATACAGGGTACTGCTAGTGACCTTCCAACATGGTGTTGTGGTGATAGGTCTCTAGAGGCAAGAATACTAGATATAAAAAGGGCATACACTATTTCATTCAAGCTAGGATGTCATCAGTGATAAGAAACACTATTATTTATGTAAAGCTAAGAAAGAAGATGCTGCTAGTGAAACTATGTTACAATAGTTTTTTTTTTTTTCGGTTGCATTGGGTCTTTGTTGCAGCAGGCAGGCTTTTCTCTAGTTGCGGCGAGTGGGGGCTACTCTTCGTTGTTATGCGCAGGCTTCTCATTGCGGTGGCTTCTCTTGTTGCGGAGCACGAGCTCTAGGCCCGCGGGCTTCAGTAGTTGTGGCTTGTGGGCTCTAGAGTGCAGCCTCAGTAGTTGTGGCGCACGGGCTTAGTTGCTCCACGGCATGTGGGATATTCCCGGGCTAGGACTCGAACCCGTGTCTCCTGCATTGGCAGGTGGATTCTTAACCACTGTGCCACCAGGGAAGCACTACAATAGCTTCTTATCGCATGCTTTTATATTTATTGAGATTCTTTAGACATAATAATGTTATGCTTTTGTTGACTTTAAAAAGAAAATATAAGTGAAATATATTGGTTAAAGTGCCATTAAAACGTTTTCACATTCAGTGTTCAACTCTTCTGAAACTCTTCAACTTAGAATATGTGTGTGTATGTGTGTGAGAGACAGTGTATATGTCTGTCTGCGACTGTGTGTGTTTTCACACATTATCTTCTCTGCCAGGGAGAGTTTTGTTATTGCAGCATTTCTTAAAAGAGTGCTCCCTCTTTGTATCTGGAATTTTCTTCCAAGCTAGCTACATTCATTCTGCAAGTTTTGATGCAATATACATGCAAAAGAAGTGCTTTATAACTCCCACTAGAACAATAGCAGTTGAAAGATTAATCTCAAATTCAGAAAAGTTAATATGACAAAATTTGAATCTTAGTATCCATAAACATATTATGCCAGTAAAATAGAATATAAATGATTGTTCTTTGGTTGATGTATTTTGTTTCAGTTAATGTTAATATATATATTTATATATGGAAGTCCTTCTATTAATTTTATCCACTAAATTTATTTTCCTATAGTTTTTCTCTCATCTTCCAGGGTTTAAGGAATCTAATTGTAGTAACAGGGTAGAGATTTCTTAAGTGGTAAATATTTTTTAACTGACACAATCTGTAAGAACATAAAATAATAAAATATCAAACTCCAACATTGTATTCCAAAATATTTAGTTGCCATAGTAGATATAGGTACATCCTTTTCAACATAAATTTTGAAAAATCAGTTTATATACTGAGGTAGGCAAAATAATGTCCTCTTAAATATGTCCATATCCTAATCCCTGGAGCCTGTGAATATGTTATGGTAGATGGTAAAGGGGAATTAATGTTGCAGATGAATATAAGATTTTTAATCAGCTGAAATTGAGATGTAGAGGTGGTCCTTGATTACCTGGGTATGCCCAATATAATTACAAAACTTCTTATAAGTGAAAGAGGAGACAGAGGAGTCAGTGTCAGAGTTATACAATGTAAAAAAAACCCGCAAAATCTCAACTGGCTATTGTTGGCTTTGAAGTTGAAAAAAGATCACTAGCCAAGGAATGCAGCAGCCTCTAGAATATGGAAAAGGCAAGAAAACAGATTATCCCCTAGAACCTCTAGAAGGCACACAGCCCTATCGACACCCTGATTTTATCTCAGACAGACCAATTCAGATTTCTGCCCTCTAGAACTGTAAGATAATACATTTATGTTTTTGATACCACAGCCAATGTCTGTGGTAATTTGTTACAGTAGCAATAGAAAACTAATATAATCTCTTAACTAGCCCTTCCTATTTTCAGAAAGAATGATGCTAATAATTAGTAAACATTTGTTGAGTTTCATAAAATCAATATTTTTTCACAATTTCATGTTCCTAGAGAACTATCTCAATGTAATAAGAACTAATGAGGAGGGCTTGATTCTTTTTCTAAGAGTTCATAGGAAAAAAATGCCTATCTTGATCTTGGGCTAGCTAGCCTCATTATTATGATTGAAAGGGAGGGAAACACTCAAATCTTCCTGAGAGTGTCCTTGATTGGATAAATCACAGGTTAGTTAATCTGTCAGGCTACCTTTCCAGAGAATCAAGGATCTTATTACCAAGAATCTGTTCAGCAGGAACCATTGCCAGTAATCAAATACCAATACACTTTCTGACAGTGGTAATTAATAATAAGGATTTGTTTATTGGCCTGTAACACTGTCAGAGTATGTGTTTCCCATTGCAGAGGCATCTTTTAAATGAACAAACACAAAAATACAACCCATCACAAAGAGGATCATCAAACATCATACAATTTGTAATAATTTGTTGGGGTGGATTTCCACTATTCTTAAAAATAAATTTAGTGTGTGTCCTCCAGGTTACCAAAAAAGGTGACATGGGGCTAAGAGTAAATAAATTTGGCATTCTTTATCCAAAAAGTTTAATATCATGTCTCATCAGAGGTGCTGGGAATGTGCTAAGCAATAGGAATAGTTAATTCAACACAAGAAAGCAATCTTCTCAGTAGACATTAACATCTATTTCTTCTCTCATTAACAGTTCTGTGTCATCACAATGATATATGCTATTTTTCAGATTCAAAGATAGTGTAAGAACGACCATTATTAGCCCATCTACTCTAAAATATTCACTGACCAATTGTGGTGATAAATGGCAATATAAATCCCAGCAATGGGGCAAGGGTTAGGGGCTGAGGAATGGGTCCAGGGAAAGAATGTGCAGACGTTTGCTTCCTAGCAACCGTTTCCATAGTTATCCAAAACACAGCACTGCCTCTCTACCTTCTCCCCTGCCTTGTTTCCCCTCTCATTAAGCATGATTTTTCTCAACAGAAAAGACTAATAAAGCAGAACCTTTTGATGAACTCTGGATTTCTGTGAATGTCTTGACATTTTCTCAGTAGCCAATTACTATAACAATTGTCGAGTCATAGTGAGCAATCTCAGACTGGCTAAAAAATCTAATTATTTCTTTATTATTATTATTATAGTGGGTCAATTAAGGGAAATATAGACCTATAACTTACACAGATTTACTATAGAATCTTGTGGAAGGTCATTTTGTTTTATCTTATCCAGAAATTTATTGGATATATCATAATCTATTATATCACAGGTAATAAGAGTTGTCTGGAAGGAAATTGTTTCATTAACAGGCTTTAAAATGTTGGTTTAAAAAAAAAGCAAGCTGTTGTATGGTGAAATAATCTGTGTAATCCTGCAAAAAATAAGCACAAATGTAACATATAAATACTATATCAGTGCTTCCCAGGTGGTGCAGTGGTTGAGAATCCTCCTGCCAATGCAGGGGACACGGGTTTGATCCCTGGTCTGGGAAGTTTCCCACATGCCGCGGATCAACTAAGCCCATGCGCCACAACTACTGAGCCTGCGCTCTAGAGCCCGCAAGCCACAACTACTGAGCCCAT
Organism: Delphinapterus leucas; assembly: GCF_059928025.1. NCBI lineage: Eukaryota > Metazoa > Chordata > Mammalia > Artiodactyla > Monodontidae > Delphinapterus > Delphinapterus leucas. The sequence continues at coordinate 58,528,912 of NC_143139.1, read as the reverse complement.
GTGCCACAACTCCTGAAGCCTGTGTGCTTAGAGCCCATGCTTCACAGAAAGAGAAGCCACCCCAATGAGTAGCCCCCACTCACTGCAACTAGAGAAAGCCCATGTGCAGCTACCAAGACCCAATGCAGCCAAAAATAAATTAATTAATTAATTAATTTAAAAAATACTATATCATAACTCAGATTGATGTATGTGTGTATATATATATAAATATACACATTGATATATATATATATATCAATTATATGTGTTTGCACATTTTTAAATTGCTCTGGAAGTTAAATTGAGATGGCTGTCTTTAATAGACACATTAAAGGTCTAAGCAACAATGTTATTTAGGAGCAGCATGACTTTGTCACCCCTCCTAACACGGTCCCTGGCACATGTCTGTTAATAAATGTCCATTTAAATTATCAAAGTTTTCCTCCTGCATAATTTCAGTTTTGCTCCCTAAATTCTTCACACTGTATTTAAGAAGACATTGCATTCTTCTTCTGATGCATGCTGTTACTGACAGTCCAATGTCATCATGCAGTAATGAGGTACTTAATTCCCAGGACCCATTTGAGCCTTACTGAGGCAACAGTTCTTGTATGCACTGAAGTTTTCCCTCTATCTCCTCCTACTACCACTATGCTTTCTTAAAACCAACCTGACATGTGTTCATTTCCTCAAAACATGTTTCCATGTTAGGTGGAAGTTTATCTAAGTTCATAGCCTATTCCAGGTTTTATTAATGGCTGATGACAGCTTAATAGTTTACCTCTTCCTGGGCAATATCTTTGGAAATGTTACCAGAGCTCTGCTAGACATACAATGATAATAGTAGAAGTCATCATCATCATCATAATTGTAGCTAAAAATTATGTAGCCCTCATTCCCAAGTACTCTAAGGACTTTATTGTTATGTTCACCTATATTTCTCACATCTACCTATGAAAGATTCACTTTTATTCCCTCCATCAGCCTCACCAGAAAAGCAAAAGAGGTTCGGATAGTTTGGCAACTTGTCGAAATTCACACAGTTTGACCGCATAGGACTCAATGAAAACCTGAAACTTCTGATTCCAGAGCTTTAGAATTTAGCCACCATGTTATTATTCTTCCCTGTTTTAACCCCAAGAATAGTCATAATTGGACATCTCCATTGCCTTGGCAATCTGGTGATGGAGATTCTAAGACAGGCAGATCTTTCACACAAAATTATGTCATACATTACATTGGGTGTTGCCCAGCAAATTCAGCTGGTGCTCAAGTTTTTAATAACTTTTAACTTTTGTTGTTAATTGTAAATGAGCCAAGATATTTGTTTGGGGGTCAGTGATACATGGAAATACTCTATGTTATTTTAAAAATTAATTCAACCAAAACACACTGCGTGCGATAGATAATCCACAGTTAATTATCAGTACTGTTATCCGGTTGCTTGCAGATTCTGATTTCCTAACATTTGTCCAGCTTTCTGATTTTAAAAAGAATTTACCTTTCTATTTAGTGAAGCAACATGTGGAAAACCATTTTGTAATTCAATTTCTCAGCTCCTTCCTCCTGCTGGAATTACAGCTTTTAGGGGCATATGTGAAATATTGGACTTGATTCTCATTATCACCTGCTAATTTCCTACTGTGAAGAATGTGTTACCTGATAATGACACATTGTAAAACATTGATCAAAGCTTTCCCTGGAACACAGAGGTAACAGTGTGAACTTCTTTGTTTTCAGTGACTAGGTTGTCACCAAAGGGGGAAAATTTTAGGGACTGCTAATTTCAGAAGCTCACCATGGCCTCCCTATACCAGAAAATAATGAGAGAGATAAATAGATATATAAATTCTTTTCATCACTTTTTTTGTATCTATAAGAGCATGAGGAAAAAAGTCACTTTCAAATGGAATCACTTACAAGAAGAAGTAATTAAATAGCCATAGCCTGGGAAAATGCTGTGTAGCCTAATTTTATTACCCAAAGATCAACAGACACCTCTCTGCATGATATCCATACATATTCCATGTTGCATATATTTATCCCTAAGTTAATATACATAGTAAGATGCCACATTTATATGTAAATATTATATATACTACGATAGGTAAAGATATATATTTTATATATAGTAATATAATACATATAGTAAGTGCTAAAGACTGTTTAACTAGAGCACACATCTATATCCTATGGGTATTTTACTCCAAAGATGGTAGCAGCTATAGGAAATTCCACATTTTTTTTTTTTTTTGGCCGTGGCTTGTATGAATCTTAGTTCCCCGACCAGGGATTGAACCTGGGTCCATGGCAGTGAAAGCACTGTCTTAACCACTGGACCACCAGGGAATTCCCCATTCTGCTTTTAAAATTTAAAAAAGGAGAGAGTCCAGTAAATTCAGATGAAAATGTAAAAATGTAGATCTTAATTGCAAGTGTGACAATCAGCTCATACCTAAAACTGGGTTAACAGAGGTTAAAATGGTAAAAAGACTATAATACCATATTGGGAAACAAATGAAAAAAAAGTTTTATTTGTGTCTAAAGTTTATCACTGAAGTTTGTTATATTTTAGTCTTATGAATTGTTTAGTTACTAAAGATATAGCTACTGTTGAAACAGCTATTTTGGAGAAACAAAAATAAATGTAAAAGGAAATTGCTAATTTTTCTCAACTTAGAAATTGCTGAAATGTTGGAATAAGCAGCAACTCTCAAGCCAGGATAAACACCAGAGTTATCTGAATTGAAAAAAGTAAATTAATAAATTAATTAAATTTCTTCCTCCCTCCCAGTCCCAGGCTGGGAATCATTGGATACTGGTACACTGCTGTTATCACGTCAATAAGCATGTTTATTGCAGGATTAGTCACACTAAAACTATGTTTCTCAACCTGGGGAGTTTTTACAAAATGGAAATCTGGCCCTTAAATAAACTCTGGAGGGGAGAATGCTGGTAAAGTCTAGACATTTGTAGTTTTAAACACTCCCAGGTGTTTGTAGACCTAGGTACTGTAGAAAAATCCATGAATTCTATTTCCTTTTTTTTGCTTTTGCATTTCTTTGTAGGTTTGACCCTTTTCTGGATAATAATTTTATTTTCACCTCGTTAAATACTAATGCAAGGAAACGTTTTATCTTTCTTATAAATTTCCTTATTTTTCCCAGCCAGGAGTCAGTCTCTTTCAGTTAGTCTCTCTCTCCCTCCTCCAAGGACTGTGACCACTCACGCCAGTTTTCTATATCTAAGTATCAATACATAAACCTCTCTCCAGTCTGAAATGGTCTAGATCAGTAGTGATTCTCAGTAGTTCTCATACTTCAACATGCATCAATATAGGAGGCATGTTGGAATTCAGCTTGATTGGCCCCTCTCCCATAATTTCTGATTCAGCAGTTTTGAGATGGTAACTGAGAGTCTGCATTTCTAACAAGCTTACAAGTGATGCTAATGCTACTAGTCCCAGGCTGACACATCACGAGCCACTGCTTTAGAATATTAGAGCATTTCCCTAGGAGAGGAGAAGCACAACTTTAAACAACCTTCTTGTTAATTGAATTTTCAGATTCCTTTAGGCATTGCTTTAAGGTGAAAATTATATGGATGCTTAAATTTGTAAAGTAAAGCAATTACAACAAATCAAACAAAAATTATTGAATTAAATTTAGGCTTGTTTCATCAATGTAACCGTAAGCCAAAATACATCCTTTTCATATATTCAATGAGTAGAATCAGTCATATCTAGCAATAGTAATCTTTTTGTCCTCTATTTTTTACATGTATGAAATAATGTCAGTAACATCATTTTAAATATTTTCAGTAATAATTCCTTAAAAACTGTAAACTTCCTAAACAGGAACTTAAGATCACAACACTTCAGAATAAATCAGTTTATGTCAACATGTATGTAAGCCTTCTTTGAACATCTCCCTTTTTTAAGACCCGACTGATTGATGTTATACCAGGAATGCATTTTTTAAGTAAAATATACAGATTCTTGTTGTGGCATGGCATATTTCAGTGCATTGAGAGACTTGGAATTTGGAAAGTGAAATCACCTTAGATATCAATTAGTCCAAGAAAACTGAATTAGAAATTATAAGATTATAAATTATAAGATTTTAGTCTTGACATTTTTACTCATTTACTGCTTATCCTAGGATAATGTTTAACCTCTCTGAACCTCATTTTATTTGTTTGTAAAAATAGTATTTTTGTCAGTGGATGAACAAATAGATGAATAAAATGTGTATACACATACAATGGAATAGTATTCAGCCTTAAAAAAGGAAGAAAATCTTATTAAATGCTACAATAGGATGAATATTGAAGACAGTGCATTAAGTAAAATAAGCTAGTCACAAAAAGACTGTATGAGTCCACTTATATGATTTACTTAAAGTAGTCAAATTTATAGAAAGAGAAAGTAGATGGTAGTTATCAGGGTCTGGGTCAAGGGGGAAAAGGGGAATTGTTATTTAATGAGTGTAGAGTTTCAGATTTGCAAGATGAAAAAGTTCTGGAGACATGTCTCACACCAATGTGAAATACTTAATGCTACTTAACAGTACACTTAGAGATAGCTAAAAAATGATAAGTTTTATGTAATGTGGTTTTTTTTATCACATTAAAAAATGGTATTAGTGGGAAGCACAAGAGAAGAAAAGGACCTACAAAAACAAACCCAAAACAATTAAGAAAATATTAATAGGAACATACATGTCGATAATTACCTTAAACGTGAATGGATTAAATGCTCCAACCAAAAGACACAGGCTTGCTGAATGAATACAAAAACAAGGCCCATATATATGCTGTCTACAAGAGACCCACTTCAGACCTAGGGACACATGCAGACTGAAAGTGAGGGGATAGAAAAAGATATTCCATGCAAATGGAAATCAAAAAAAGCTGGAGTAGCAATGCTCACATCAGATAAAATAGACTTTAAAATAAAGTATGTTACAAGAGACAAGGAAGGACACTACGTAATGATCAAGGGATTAATCCAAGAAGAAGATATAACAATTATAAATATATATGTAGCCAACATAGGAGCACATCTATACATAAGGCAAATGCTAACAGCTATAAAAGAGGAAATTGACAGTAACACAGTAATAGTGGGGGACCTTAACACCTCACTTACACCAATGGACAGATCATCCAGACAGAAAATTAGTAAGGAAACAAAAAATGGTATTTTTATAAGAATCAAAGAGGATGTGTTATGTATGTATATCACCATAATTATCACACAGTATACATTGGAGGATGCAATGGAGTACCGAATAGAATAGAATAAATTAATAGAATAAAAGTTTTTCCCAACCAATGTGTGGAAGAACTAGGGCTAGAGCTCTCTTGCTCCTCGGTCAGATCAATGACCTCTCTGTTAAATCTTGGGAAAGTCAGAGATCTAACAAGTTTGGCATCTGAAACAAGAAGACAGGTATACTGAGCACAGTGATATGTACCCATTTCCCCTATCAAAGGACTTGTTACACCATCTGTCAGTCCCTCCATGGATGTCTCAGATGCAAAGAGCTCCTTCCCACAAGGTCACAGCTCTCCTGAGCATGCCTACATCCAAAGAGTGAAAAAGACAGAAGAATAAAGGTGTGACCATGTAAGCCCAATGGAGAAAATTGTAAAGAATCATTTTAGCTTTGCAGCTACTTGTGGGGTCAGCTAAGGCTGTCATTAGCCTTCTTACAATTCTACTCCCTTTGCCCAGCCCTGCTTCCTTCACTTTCCTTCCACAGGCATTGATTCCAAAGACACTCCCTCCAGTCATTCTGATGACTATACTCCATTGCAGTCATCTTTTCAAAGAACTCATCCTCCAAGACCAAGATAGCAGCAGTAGCAAGAGCCTCAGCAGGAGCAGCAAGAGCTTCATAAATTCTATATGTTGATTATCAACCAGTCTCTAGGTTCATCCACCTCACTACAAATAACTCAGTTTCGTTTATTTTTATGGCTGAGTAATATTCCATTGTATATATGTGCCACATCTTCTTTATCCATTCATCTGTCGATGGACACCTAGGTTGTTTCCATGTCCTGGCTATTGTAAATAGAGCTTCAATGAACATTGGGGTACATGACTCTTTTTGAATTATGGTTTTCTCAGGGTATATGCCCAGTAGTGGGATTGCTGGGTCGTATGGTCGTTCTATTTGTAGTATTTTAAGGAACCTCCATACTGTTCTCCATAGTGGCTGTATCCATTTACATTCCCACCAACAGCTCATGCAGCTCAATATCAAAAAACCAAACAACCCAATCCAAAAATGGGCAGAAGACCTAAATAGACATTTCTTCAAAGAAGATACACAGATTGCCAACAAACACATGAAAGAATGCTCAACATCACTAATCATTTGAGAAATGCAAATCAGAACTACAATGAGGTATGTAGTTTGGCCATCAGAATGGCCATCATCAAAAAATCTACAAACAATAAATGCTGAAGAGGGTGTGGAGAAAAGGGAACCCTCTTGCACTATTGGTGGGAATATCTCTTCTTTTTAATCAAATCTGACTGCTTTCAATCTCTTGTGCTGAGCATGCTCTCTGTTACAGGAGGAAGAGAACACGCTGTTCCCCTTGCTTGATATGGACTCTTTTCCAGATTGCAGGTCAATCAATACTACCACAGGGAGGTTTTGCTACCTTAACGATCAGGTTAAATTCCTCTATTATAGAAAACTTTGGTTGTCATAGCATTGGTCATGACCATCAGTTACCTTTGTTTCAATGTTTCGTTGTTGCATATTTCCTTGAGTGGACTGCAGGCTGTAAGAGTGAAGTATTAGTAACCTTGTCTTTTTGCTTACTTTCATATTCTTAGCACCTAAAAGGGTGCCTGAAACATAATAGCAATTCAATCAATTATGTTAGGTATGTGCCCACTGCTCAGGATACAAAATAATAAACCAACAAATAAATAAAACTGAGTCCCACACCTCAGTGAGCTCACAGTACAGTGTGAATGATCAACAGCCAATAATTTCAGCATAAATTAGATGCTCTGTTAGAGTTGTTGCTTTAATATTTCATCTATTTTTGTGTGTAATAATTCTGAATAATGAAGTTTTTTGCAAAATCTTTACAGACACACCACATACTCTATTCTATGCATTATTACATGGTATAGTTACTCAAAACACTAGTTTTTAAAATATTTATATGACTATGATACCAGTTGAATAATACAATTGTACTATAAACTTTGTGTTTACTTCTCCTTAGCTCAATAGTTATTTATTCCATTGGGGAAAGTATATTAATTAGCAGTGATTCACACAATTAGAGGCATAAACTTATCGCTAAAATGTTAGGTGCTTTTCTTATTGACTGAAAATACAAAAAAGTTATCCCTTGTTCTCCTCAAGTAGACATGAAAAAGCATCATGTCTTCTGGTTGCAAAACAAAAACTAAAACTAAAAAATTCTGGAATTACTAGTTTTATGTGTGTTTATGCAGAAGCATAAAATGTGAAGGCTACCAAATACAGATATAGCAAACCAATCCTACTGCGATTCATACTGCTTCCTTTCAATTATGTAGCAACAATATCTTCCAAAGATCATCTTAAGGATGATATATTTAAATTATTCTAGATGCTACTTTTCTAGCTAAGATCAAAGTTTAATTCATTCTGCACTATAAACACACACAGATAGCAGGAAATAAATACTTCTTATGTTATTTCTTAGGATTTTTATTTTTCAATGCAGCCATCAGAATTTATCTCCAGATCATTATGACAATAAATTGTCTTTCTTCAAGCGTCCAACCAAACAATCAAGGAAGCTTACAAAAGATATAATTTACTGGCACATGGGCATAAAACTAACCTAGAAAGCTTATGTGCTTTCCTTATAAAAATAAAATTCAGACAGAGATAACATCTCATGGAGTTATACAATATTAGAGCACTAATTTTCCTTCAAAGAAATCTGGTCAAAGTACTGGTTAGTTGGCTTAACCAAGTGGATCAGCTATTCAATGGCAGCACTATACCTAAAACTCACATCTTCAAGCATGTAGCCCTCTGCAATTTTACTAACATGATGGCACTTCTACAAATGTTTATTTCATTCTACCCAAATCCCTAAGATATTTGTCTCCTATACTTTAATGCAAAATGAGTAATTTTGAGATAGGTTAACAGTTCCTCAGAAGCAGTAAAAAATACTATATTGAACATTTTTTCTAAAGGGTCATTTATATTCTGTTCCATCTTCTCTAAGCTAGCATCAAGCACATTGAGAATTTACACTTCATCCCCTAAGAACAAACTTCTAAAATTATGTGATAATCTGATTTTTGCAATCAGGAAGCAAGACCATTCACAATTTTCAGGATAGTTTTATGTATAAATCCTGAAATCACAAAACAAAGCAATCAGTATATTTATCCATATTAATTTATTTTCTTTCTTTTTACCCAAAGGTGTATTCTCCATACATTACATTAATGTAATGTACATTACATTAATGTAATGCTTACATTAATAAAAATATTAGAGGCTTTATATTCTTTTAGATTTTAAAATTTAGTTCACATGTTTGGAACTAATACTTTTAGAAACTTCTGATTAGTTTCTTGCAACTTATGGGGATTGATATCTTGAGGCAAACAAAGTAGCATGGTGTCTTAAACATTTCTCCATTGAGAAGTGATATTTTAAAAACCCGTTATCCTCTCCACTGACCTGAGAAACCTGTTTACAGCACTGCATTCAAGAGTGAGGGTGGATTAATAGATTCGATATTTTTTCTTTTTGGAATACAGTTTAACTCCTATTTTCCAGACATTGGATCTGTTTAAGATCATTGGTGACTTTAGATTTTCACTTGACAATCTAATTGTTTGAAAATGTACCTTAATTCATAGTAAATATCTAATTTAAGGTACATTCAAAACACAATATGGGGAAAAGTAGACCCATTAATAATTGTATTAAATCACTCTGTTACAAGAATTTAGAGACAGTTTTAAAAATTTTGTAAATTTTCTGAGTTTATCCTTTTTCTTTAAATGATACGTGTAATTGGATTAATTACTTATAATGGAAATCTAGGAGCAAATGCTAGCATATGTTTAGAAGACTATAAAATGCCCTTATACATAAAATATATGAAGTACAGATCACTAAAATATCACCTTCATTACTAATGTTTTGGGATAACCAACATTAATATTTTCTTTCATAGATCAAAAATGTTTCTAAATAATCATATTTTTAATGAGCAAGGGATAGTATGCTTTATTCTGTTTTGTAACATGTTTTTCCCTTAAAAAATAATTGACATAGAATGTACAATACCAAGAGTAATCCCTAATGTAAACTATGAACTTGGGGTGATAATGATGTGTCAGTGTAGGTTCACCTATTATAGCAAATGCACCACTCAGGATGCAGATAGTGGCAGAGGCCATGCATGTGTGGGGACAGAGAGTATATGGTAACTGTATACTTTTAACTCAGTTTTTCTGTGAACATAAAACTGCTCTCAAAAGTAAAGTCTATTTATATAAACATATACATATATATACACACACATATAGAGAGGAAATGAAAGATCATCCTGTGTTCAATAAACATGTTGAATAATTATTATAATATTTAACAACAGTTTAGTTAAACAAACGCATTTTATTTGTGTACATATGTACGTCACTGCAATGAACATACCTATATCTAAGATAAATTCGCTGTTGAGTCAGGGAACTGCACATTACAAATACTTTGAATTATATGGCTTCCTTCCTTCTACAGTGTTTAGTCTTAGTTAATTTTTGTCTTAATTTAAGACTTATGATATATCATGCTTATTTTAATTTGCACTGTTATAATTATTTGTGAGATTGAACACATTTTTATGCATCTCATCCATTCATTTATCCATTCTTTCAACTAAAATTTCTAGGTCCTATATACCCAGCCACAAACAAAAGCATCATAAACCCCTGTCTTTATGGAAATTACACTATACAAAGGGAGAAACAGTGTTTAAGAAAAAGAATAAGCGAAATATATTATGCTGGTTATTGATAAGTACAAAAGAGAAAAATGCAGCATGGAAGGGAAATACTCAGATGTGTAGGGTTGTTGAAATTTAACATAGATGGTTAGAGAAGACTCACAGATGTTATGACATTTGAACAGAGATTTAAGGGATCTGGTGGCTTGATCCAGTACAATAATAACAGAAGTCGTGAGAAGTGTTCATATTTTGGTGTGTTTAAAGGTAGGCTGATGAGATTTGTTGACAAGTGGATAAGGATATGAGGAATTAAAGAAAGAGAGAGTCAAGGGTAGCTACATTCTTAGGTCTAAGCAACTGAAAGGTTAGAATCACCATTTTTAATAAGGAAGAAAGTGGTAAAAGCAAGTATGGGGAGAAAATTTTGGATTTAGGCATATTACATGCTAATGCCTATTAGACATGAAATGGAAATATCATCAAGTCATTTAAATATGTGAGTCTGAAAATCAGTGGGAGGTAGTCTAGACTGAAGATACACAGTTGGAGATCTTTAGTATATCAATGACAATGAAAACCATCAGCCTGTATAAAAACATAGAGAGAATGAAAATGATAAAGGAGAGAGGTGGGGCAAGGACTGAATCCTAGGATGCCACCACCATTTAGTGGTTGGAGAGATATTGAAGGTGACTGAGAATAAAGTGAAATAAAGCAAAGTGAAATTGCACAGACAAGAAAGTCTGACATGGAAGAAAAATGAAGATGGTGTTTTATAAATGAGGGAATGATCAACTGGATCAAATTCCACCAGTAGGTCAAGTAAAATAAAATTTGACATAAAGTAAAATACTAGGCATAGTGCTATAGTGGCTGATAGGCAGTTTCATTGGAGCGATGAGACTAGACTAGGTCAAAGAAATCAAGATAGAAGAGAATCTAGAGAATAGTGAGTATAGATAACTCTTTCCAAAATATTTTCCATAGAAGAAACCAGGATAATGGAGCAGTATCTGAACTGAAAGATTATGAGGTTTAAAAAAAAAAGATAGTTTTAAGATGGGAGAGAATATAGTACATTTGTATGGTGATGGGCGTAATCTGTTGGAGGCGGAGATTTGATGATGTAGGAGATTGAGAGAATTAATGGAGCTATTGGGCAAGAGAAAGGTGGTAAATTGCACTATCTAGAGAGAATTTATTCTTCCTTTCACCCAGTAATTTCAAGTGTGTGTGTGTGTGTGTGTGTGAATAACAGCAACAACAAAAAGAAACCTAGAAACAACCTGAATTTCCATTCAACAAACGAATGGATGAATAAATTGTGGTGCATTCATAAAATGGAACACATAAAGAAATGAAAAATGGCAAATTGCAGCTACATACATCATTATGGGTGAATTTCAAACTCACAGGTTTGAGTGAAAATATATGTCATTGAAATATACACAAAATACAGTTTTATTTATAGCACTGTAAAAACAAACAAGCAAAACTAAATCATAGATGGTTTATTGATACATATATAGGTGCTAAAGCAGTAAAAAACAAAAAAAGTGGGAGTTAAAAATTCAGAATGATAGTCTGGCAGGAAGGCAGATATAACCAGAGAAGGACCCATGAGCAGCCCTGAAGACTCTGATTATTTTGTGTTTATCTTGGTTGAAACATAGAAATGTCAATTTTATTATTTTTCTTCATATTGGACCTATGCCACTTATAATTTTTCTATTTCTTAAATTTTTTGATATAAATATATTTCTAGTACATTAAGATCTTTCTTCTCCTTTACATCAAGACTCCCGTGAACTACGTGATTTTGATATATTTTGACATCTGGCAAGTTCGTCATAGTTTTTTCCACCTTTAACCTTAACTCAGGAAATTCCCTTTCACTTTATTCCATTATCTCACCCTTTTTTATCCTACTTTATTGTTGCATCTCTAATTTCTTTGAAAGCATAAAGTGGATGATATCTAAAATGGTTTCAGTTTTTCCAAAGTAATTTTTTAAACATACACTCTTTCCAAAACTCTTTGTATACTAAGTTTTACCCGTTTACTTTGCAGGTTATTTTTGATATTCCATGTTTTGTGTTGATTTGTTATTTTGTTATCTTCATTTATCCTGGAATGTTGTTATTGTCTTTATTTAACCTGGTCTAGAGTCATACTAAATTATTGTTAATGAATTTCTATTATTTCCATTATTCACTGATTAGAATTTCCCTCTATTCTCCTCTTAAAGTTCTGAAGAAAATTATAAATTTACAATTAAATTCTTTTTGTGGAAAAGAATATAAACCATACACATAAGGCAAAATTCTTCCTGAGCCATCTATTTCTCCAATAGTTGCCCTCCCCCCAGGTCCTATGAATATTTTCTCTTAAAATTAATCGATTAATTTACAGAACATTTAATCAGTTTAAGCAAGAAGTTTTTCAAAATTGATGACTAAATTCTAAAAACTAATATAAAAATATGGATTTTTTATATTTATATATGGCTACTTTATCAAAGTATCTCGCTCTTTTTGATTCTCTATTTCTAGGTATATAATCTTATTCTCTATTAATAATGATACTTTTTCTCAGTGTATTAACACTTTTATATTTGTTTCATGCCTCAAGTCTTTGTTAATGAGAACGCAGGTAGACCCCATCCTTGTTCAATCTCCTGTTTTAGTAATTTGTCATTAAATAATGTTGTTGGTAATTGGCTTAAGATGATTTAGTCATTTTTATAATACAATGATGATGATGATGACGATGATGACAACAGATAACATTTATAGAGAAGTCCTAACAATATGTCATATACCAATATAAGTATTTTACATGCATTATCTCATTTCATTTTTCTAACCTGCCAATGGCATAATGCAGAAACTAAGAATTTTGAGGATTGACCAGGATTACTTAGTGGTGAGGTGGAACTTAAACGTGGTCTGTATGAATACAAATAGTTCACATTCTTACTTAAATATTTACTATGCTATTTATCTCATAATTTTTTTAAAAGGTCCAAAACTGGGCTTCCCTGGTGGCGCAGTGGTTGAGAGTCCGCCTGCCGATGCAGGGGACAGGGGTTCGTGCCCCGGTCCGGGAAGATCCCACATGCCGCGGAGCGGCTGGGCCCGTGAGCCATGGCCGCTGAGCCTGTGCATCCGGAGCCTGTGCTCCGCAACGGGAGAGGCCGCAACAGTGAGACGCCCGCGTACCGCAAAAAAAAAAAAAAAAAAAAGGTCCAAAACTTATTATTAGGGTAGTGAATCAAATATCAAAGCAGGTAGATTTAAGTACACTAAAATGTTAACAATTCAAATAGCATTTAATAAAGGGTAAATAGATTATTTTTAAAAACAAGAGCAAGATTAGTTGAACTTTCTTTCCCTTCTTCACTATTTCTTTTCTTTTTTCCCTGTGTTTCTCTGTCTCACTTAAATTACACTCCCACAAAACAGGGTTATAAACCTTTGAGGTAGATGAAGTCCATAACCTTTGAGCTGAGTTCATTGCCTTGCCTGTGGGCCGTTGTACATTTGACCACCACCTGTATTTTGATTACACTACAAGGTCACTTAAAGTCCTGCCCTTGTTTTATTTTGTATGAGAGTTGTTTTAGGGTTCTACTTTTGCAAATATTCAAACCTTAATCTTCCCCTTCCTCCTACTAATTTAACACTTTTTTTTTCCATGGGACCCAAACTGCATTTATTTATATCCCACAATATTTCCCGGCTAGAAAGCAAGGCAAAGAGTAAAATCCAACCACCTTTCCCAGAATCTAGCATGTGATTAAAAGTTGGGCTTTGTATAATTTCTCTAATACACATTCCTGTTCGTGCCTGGTTTGCTTACTTTTTAAACCAGTTTTTCCTGAAAATTTTCAGGTGGGAGACAACATAGTATCATCTATAATAGAGCAGTAGACCCAAGCAAGGTGGCCTAAAACCCCAGGAAACCCAAGCATTTCCTTGGGTTTTAGGACAAAAAGACCAGAAAAGCCAGTTTACTTCCAAAAACAAAAAATAAACGAAACCAGGAAATAGAGCTAGTGGTGGAGGAGGTGAGATGAGGGGCCATGAATTTAGGAGTCTGACAGAACTGAAGTGCAAGCACAGCTACACTCATAACAGTTATGTGATTTTTCTTTGCAAATTACTAGATTCTGAGTCAAGCATCCTCATGTTCAAAATGAGGACAATTCAACCTTGGGAATAGTATTTAGATTAGATATAAATATAAAAAGCTATCAAATATCTGGCACATAGTACATAGCAAGCCATGATTAAGTGCTGTCTTTTATAACTGACAAGTCTATGTACTTGAAACAAATCATGAGACCATATAAGAGTATAAGAAAGGCTGAGTTGCAGTGGCAGCAATGCCAGCGGCAATGGCCAAGGTCCAGCTGGCTCACAGCTCCATGGGATGCACACTGTCCCTGTGGTACTAGATTGTCTGTGCCTCGCCTGCCTTGGCTATTGCTGAAGATCGGTTCTCTAGCTTTCCTACTTATTCTATCTATGGTTCACCTGAAACCCTTCCAAAAAAATCTGTTTCTGCTTAATTTGTTTCTGTTATTTGTAGCTGCAAACCATGACTAGTACTGTATAGAAGTTGGAGTGGTTTCTAAGAACAGACCTTCAGGGACATAGAGAAACCTGGGCTTTGTCTCTGGCATATTTGGGGCTAAAGATAATCAAGATTCAACTTAGCATTAAAAGATAGGGATTTGTGATTCCACAGCATACAGCAGAGAACAAGCTATCTAATCTATTTCTATGGTCACTTGAAATAAAGTACCCACTGAAAACAGTCACTGGGGTCTGAGTGGCAACTGCCATAACCAATATGAAGGGCATGAGGAAAATAAAATGATCATTTCCTTCACACTTAATAAGAAAGAGTATGACAAGATCCGATTTCTAAGTTCTCAGCTCAAGGTAAAGATTGAAATTCAAGCCCCTCCTAGACCCAAGGAGTCTCCATAAAAGAAGCTAACATTTTCTCCATGAGGTTGTCAGATTACAAAAGGAAATACTTTCCCAGCCTCATTTGGTCTCTTACGTGAAATTTAAGACATTTGTGGAGAAGGAGTTGAACACTGATAATTGGAAAGGGGATACAGAGGAGATTAAGGAAACTCAGAGTATTCTGAAACCCAAATCAGTTTATCTCCCCTGTCTGAAAGATTGTTCTGCTGTCTTGAAGATTCTGTGGCAACCTTGGCTGATGAAGTTTCTTTGAAAAGAACAGCTGTGTCTCCTAATGCCTCCCACTTTTCACCTTTTTTGTCTCTAGCTGATAACTCCACATTTTACCAGGAGACACATTAAAACAAACAAACAAACAAAAACATAGAAGAAGTCCTGTAACCCTAAAATAACTATGATATTTTAGTAACTTGATGAAATTCCATGAGATATAATTGAGGATGAATTCTGAGAGTGCTGGGTCGATGTAAGACAAACACATTTTTCAATGTTTTGTTTTGTTTTCCATTTCAACTGGATTAGAACTAAAACTCCAGTGGTATGGTAATAAAAGACCATAGTTATCAGGGCCATGGCAGCAACACCAACACCAGCAACAACAATCATTGCTATTCTAAATCCTGTGCTCCTGTAGTACTCTCTTCTCTCTGCCTTGTTCTTGTGGCTCCTTCCTGAACCCAGCCTTCCTGTTAATTCTGTGATGCACCTAATTAGACTTCTGAGATGTTTCTTTTGGTATAAGTTAACCAGTGTTTGTATCTGACTAGTACAGTAGATATCAATAATATTAAGCTCTATTAATAATTCTCAGAATGCTGTCCCATAAATGTATTGTGTTATTATGAATAATAATGAGTAAAAATTTTAATATGGCAATCAAGATGCATTTTGAATTTGCTACTATGTAATTGAACTCTAGTAAATAGATTATAGAGTAGATCTTACATAAACATTCAACAAAGAAAAAATAAATTATTCTATTGCCATTATTAATCTCTTACCTCACTTCAGTTATTATGGGATTAAATCCAGGATTTTTTTGCACAGTTAAAATTTTGATTATAATTTTTTCATAATAATAGGCAAGGTTGTTCAAAATCAGTGCTCTATAATATCAATAAAAGACACTAACACTAGAGAAAATATTTTAAGTTCCATATGGTACCCTAAGAAATATGGTTAGTAATTTGCTCGATACTTAATTTCCTAGTTATCTATTAAAACATCCTGCAAATACCTAAAGTTATCAGAATCATAATTTCAATCTTAAATCATCAATCACAAATGTCAATATAAGGACCTTTAGGTGTTCTGAGACCATTTTCCAACATGTGGGTGTGTGTGAGAAGGGGCTTTGCCCACAACACTGCCAACAAGCAAGGCTCCAGATATCAGCTGAGTGTCCTACAATTCAACTCAATTCTGACACTATCTAACCGGAGGTACCGTTAGATCCAACAGGTCAAGGGTTTAGCCTCACAAGACTGACCCTGATCCCCTTTAAGCACCAATCACAATCCCAGGTTATCACAGGTGCTTCTGACCAACAGGCTATATAGATTGGAGGTTGCAGCAACTGCTTCCCATTCAGCATGCCAGGTTGTTACCTGTACTTATGAACTCAGGAAACCCATTTACTCACTAAATTACTGGTTTATTATGAAAAGATATAACTCAGGATCAGCCAGATGGAAGGAATGTATAGGACAAGATATAGGGAAAAGTCAGTTTCCATGCTGTCTCCAGGCACCATTTTCTCTGCATCTCCAACCCAGAAGCTCTTCAAACCCTGCCCTTTTGGGGTTTTATGGAGTCTTTTTTACATAGGCATGATTGATTAAATTTTTGGCCACTGGATTGATTCAACCTCCATGTCCTCTCCCCTCTTCCCTTCCCAGAGGTTGAGGTGGGACTGAAAGTTCCAGCCAACCAATCACATGGTTATTTCTCCTGGCAGTCAGCCCCTATCCGGAGATGGGGTACAAAAGTCACCTCATTAACATAAAAAAGATACCTTCATATCTCTCATCACTTAGGAAATTTGAAGGGTTTTAAGAGCTCTGGGCCAGAAACAGGGATGAAGACCAAATATATAATTTTTTGTTATAAAATACAATATTACAAGGAAATAAAGCTTCCAACTTTGACATAAATTAAAAGTGTTTATTTGATTACACTATATTAATAAGTTTGACGTCACTTGTTTTATACTTGTTAACTGGTAGAGTAACACATATTAAAATACATTTAAGTAGTAAATTTTTGTGAATGTTATTAATAACCCTAATAATATTTTCAAAACAAAAATTCCTATACCATAAATATTATTTTTAACATTTTGTTTCAAATTCTTAAAATCTATCTTATGTAATATTACCTATCTTACTTATTATATTGCACTGTAATTTTTTTCCTTACATTTATCGCTATCTAAAATTATAATATTTCTTTAACTTGTTTAATTTCTGGTTTTAGTCTAGAAACAATTTCCATCAAGTAAAGACTTTGCTGGTCATTCTTACTACTATCAACCCATCACCTAGAGAAATACTCAGAACAAAATAAGATAAACTCTTGTTGAATTTTTAGTTCCTTTGGTACAAAAGAAAGATATACTACAATTCTGAACTTACTATATGACTTTTGATAAATACTTTCATTTCTGAGCCTCCATTTGCTCACAGGCAAACTAAAGATATTTCCTCTGAAGATATCACAAGTATAAAATTTGATAAAGTATAAAAAAAGACTGACTTATAGAAGGTGCTCAACATTTGCTAATTATCTTCTTTTTTTAAACTATTGCATATATTAACTCCATCATATTAGTTACTGCACCTGTTAGCACTAATCATTATTATATAATCATGACTATAATTATCTATTATAGATAATAGAATTAACACTTTAAAATGAATTAGACTAATGGGCTAATTTTTTAATATTGTTTTATTCTATATATTTCAATTAATTGATCTCTAGTTAACTGATTCACTGGATTAACTGACACATCATCCCTCCCTATACCTATATAAAAGTATAGCAGTTGATAACCGGGGTAAACTAAAAGCTCATGGTTAACACTTTCATATAATTTTGCATTTTTTTCTTCTGACAATTAAATCTGCATGCTTACCAAGAGTCATTAGTTTTACTTTATATATCTATATGCAAATTGCCTTGTTATTACATTACATAATAATTAAATACTAAATAAACCGTAGAAGTTAAATTAGTGAAATATAGCTTTAAAAAAAGATTGTTCCAGTTAAATTTAAATGAATAACTTTGAAAGTTCTAATAAATGTAGTTGCTAAAAAATTATGCTGCCAAATTTGGTGTGGGTAAGACAACTGAAAAGTATTAGGGAAAAAAAATCACAAGATTTGTAAAGGATTATATCTTTAATTTGCTTATCAAAATTTCTTAATTCTCTCCATTTTGAAGAAATAAATATTTGAAATTTTACACAATGTATTATGCATGTGGTTTATGCAAAAAGATCATAAAGTTTTTTTGATCTGCACTCAAAAGAGGCTCTGGACTTACAAAAATTGTCATTTATATGTTTTTATTTTAAACTAAACATTTAATTTATGCATATATTGCATTTTTATGAGCCCCCATGCAACCAACTTTTTCAAATACACAACAAACTTTGTCTCGATTATGTGTGATAAGAGAGTTTCTCCCAAACTCTCAATGTAGTAATTGGGCAATAATACGTAAGCCCTCCCAGCCTCAATTAGAGGACATGTTGATCCATGTTATTGCATAGATTAAATTTTGACCAAATTTTGATATAATGTGGTGAAAAGAACATAAACTTTAAACTATTATAAACTTGACTCTGACCCTTAAAGCTTTTAAGTAGACATGATTTTGAACTTTCTGAGCTTCACGTTTCTTCAGCTATTAAGATGCTGGTTACTACAATCTTAAAAAGTTCTTAGGAAACTTAAAAGACATAGTTTGTGAAATTAACAGTGGCACCCATATTATAACAAGTCCTGAGTAAATTCTGTTTCATTCATATTGGCCTGTATGTTTAGTTTTTGAAGTTATTCAACTGAATATGTCTTTTATAGTTTTCTCCATTGCCATATTCTTAAGTGATAATTTACAGCTTTGTGTTTCTTTTTAATGTAAAATATAGAGTTTCAAGCCAAAAATGGAATAATGTACATGACCAGAATGGTTGTTTTCCTTTTTCCTCTTTTAGAGAATATATACAATTACATATGCTACATTAAATGTCAAATGACAATGTTCCATATTTGTTTACAGGAAATATTTTTAAACTATCACTCTGAACAAACCTCTCAAAAAGTACTTACATATTTTGAAGTAAAATAGAAACTTACTTTCACTTCATTTATGGCATCTTGACAATTCATTAGTTCAGATTCCAGCAAACATATTTTTTGTCTATCTAATACTGAGGTGTTCTTTAGCAACACTGTTAGAAAGAAAGAATCTGTGATTTTTCTCTATTTTGCTGGTCATTATAAGCAGGAGGTAGTCACAGCTCAACTACTTGTTGTCGGTGTGTGCTTGGTTTGGGGACGTGGTTTATTTGGAAGAGAAAAACAGAACTATTATTTATGTAGTAAGAAAATGCCACTGAGTGCAAATCTAAACTTTTTTTATTTAAGCCAAGTAAATAGATTTGGGGATGTATCCAGTGAACTTCTATTAAACAATCTAACCCACAAAACTCAATGGCACTTCCAAAATGATGCATAAAAGTAGTAAAAATAAAATATAGAAAATAAGAATAGGAAATGTCAAGTGAATGTACCTCTGACAAATGTGCTCAAAGATATAGACACAGGTTTTCCAAAGTTTTCACAGCATAATATCCTCTAATCAAGTTTACTATACTTATGAAAGAAATAAAGTTGAGTAGTTTTATGCTTTCATAAACAAACCATGCCTCTCTCAAATGGAATGTCCTTTATCCACTATGACATTTTATACCACTGCCTGGTGGAACACACATTCTCACAAAATTATGCTATCATCTTTTCTAGTAATATTTTTGCAATTATAATAATAAAATCAGTCCTAGTTTCTTGTTATTAGATTATGTGACAAGAAAATATTGGAAAATTTATAAATGAGAAACAGTGCTTTTTTCTAGAAGTTAAAGAAAAATCTTTGACAGACATTTTGGATAGTCTGATTTAACCCTCATACCATCTCTAAGAAGTAAAATAGTAAACTCCTCAGTATTTACATCATGAATTAAAATGAGAGGTATCATTTAAAATATTCTTCTTCTGAACTTAATTCAACATTGGAAATATCTCATACTATGTTCATCTTCATATTTTTACTTGCACTTTTTTGTATCTTATCACTTTTACTTTTTTTTTCAAGAAGGGAATATAATAGTCAAAAGATTGTATGTCTATTTAACTACGCTCCCCCTTCCAAATATCTAATATTGCACAGTTATATACTGTCAAAGAGACTCAATATTGGCAATGATAAAAACTGTTCAACAAAATAAAACCATATTTATTGTTACAGCCCAGTAGTCACTGTCATGATGGAATATAAGTGCCACCCGTGTATATAAGAGGACGTAGGAGAGCACTCAAATGAAAATACCTCCTAATCAAGAAAGGTAGCTCTTCAAACACCCCATGCTTATGGACAATGCTCTGTTAGGGATTACAGACAATCTCTGAATATTTTTCCCCCAGACATATAATGGTCCCTGAAGATGCCCTGTTACTTTCCTGTGTATCTCTCAGAAACAGGAAAGATGTGTCAGAGCCAGCAATACATAGAGTGCCAGTGTAAAATGGTACCTTATACTTTCACAGAGGTTTAGCAAAGAAATGAGGATTGAGAGGAATGGGGATGATATTTATCATTTTATAGCGCTATGGAATGTGTTTTTACACTCTGAAGTGCCAAAAGGAAAAAAAAATTTAGGTAGAATAAGAAACAAAAGCAAGTAAAAAGCATCACATGTGGCTATTGCAAATATTACTTAGCAAAATATTTGATTTTTCTTGATAAAAAGACAATGAGAATCTGTGTGAGAACGTGCCACAGAACTGCAAAACAAAGATAATTTTCGACCATGTATATATGCAAGATTGACTTCTGAGAGTTTTATATAAGCTAAATAAATAGAGAAAATGGTCATGACCCCCTAGCAGGTCACTCTGCCTATTGTTTCTGTCTGATCTCCAACTGAGATAGTTGGTTATAAGATTGTGAAGCTTCTCTCTAGAAATCTTTCTCAACTGGACACCCTCTACCTTAACAGTAGCTGAGTGTTTCAGTGTCTCATCACTGGAACTGAACCTTATGGCCCCTACATGTTCATTGACTTGTCATTACTAAGAACCAAGGTATCAACAGTGAGAAACAGGACTTAATCTCCCATAATAATACTGAAACCTATGGCCTTTGTCATTCATGACCTGCAAGGTCTGGAGGCCAAGAAGTTCAAGGGCAAGTTCTTAGTCAAGACCATTGACTTCATTCATCAGTAAGACAAGCTTTTCTCCAGGATTCCCTCTTTTGTTCATCAAGAATGGATGGGCTGGACTCCCTGGTGGCACAGTGGTTAAGAATCCGCCTGCCAATGCAGAGGACACGGGTTCGAGCCCTGGTCCAGGAAGATCCCACGTGCCATGGAGCAACAAAGCCCATGCACCGCAACTACTGAGCCTGTGCTCTAGAGCCCGTGAGCCACAATTACTGAGCCTGTGTGCCACAACTACTGAGCCCACGTGCCACAACTACTGAAGCCCACACACCTAGAGCCTGTGCTCCGCAACAAGAGAAGCCAACACAATGAGAAGCCCGCACACCGCAATGAAGAGTAGCCCCCGTTTGCCAGAGTTGGAGAAATCCTGCATGCAGCAACAAAGACCCAACGCAGCCAAAAAATAAATAAATTTAAAGAAAACAGAATGGATGGGCTGATTGGAGGAATTCATATTCAACAGCTCAATTTGTTCTGATACTGTTTGAATCTATTTTTCTACCAAAAACACACCATTTGGTGTTAAAATACCTGTGTTTACTTATTAAGTCTAGGACTTACTGCTTGTGTAACCTTGGGATCTCAAGGGCAATTAATGCTCCTAAAAGGAGGAGGTTGTTTTAGTGATATCTAATTCAGACCCTGGATTCTTGGTGAGAATTTATACTGGGCACTGAGGTCAAGGGAATATGGGGAAAACACTCCCTTGTTGGTCATAATCACCATTTTGTCTCAAGACTATTTTTTTTTTCAAACTTCTAACCCTAAAGCTGTGGGAGATTGGGGGAGAGGGGAGGTAGTTACTATGTCCCTGAAGTATCTCTGCCACTATTCTATATTTGCCTTACATTTTTCAGTCTATGTCTTGGGAAAACTTCCCTGGTAAAGAAGACCAACAATCTGAAGAAGTAATGCATAGGTATGTTGGTGGAGACTTGACGGGAGAGAGGTGACTATACCCTTATCTCGGCATGGCCATTATTACTAACGTCCTTGTGTTTATTTGGACACACCTTTGCTTCAAGTCATGGATTTGAAAGAAACCTCGGTCAAATGCATCGGCATCAGTTTCCATGTGGATTCCCAAGGGCTTGTCCATATCCAAAGGAGCAGTTACCGAGTAATCACCTTAACAAGGAAGGTGTGATGCATATATGAAAAGAAATAGTTTTATTGGTGCATAGTTTACGTATCATAAAATTCACCTGTTTCAAGTGAACAATTCAGTGATTTTTAAAGTAAATTTACCAAGCTGTGCATCACCATAAATCAGTTCTAGAACATTTTTATCACCCAATATGGTCCCTCATAGACATTTAGTGTTTACCCCCATCCTGCCTCCCTCCCAAGGCCACCACTAATCTATTTAGTATCTCTATGGATTTTAGAGGTTAGATTTGATGCCATGCTTAAATATTTGAAAATTAGAGATCATTAAAGAGAGTAAAGGGGGAGAATAATGTATTTCAGATGCTTGTTTCAGAAGGCTCTGGTAGCCTGGGATGAGAGATTAAAAGATGAGAGACTGGACATTAGGAGACTGGTTATGAGAGTGTTGTAATAATCCAGGTGTGGATGATGAGGCAAAGAACTCATGGTCAGGGCTTGGCAGGGCTCAGTTCATGCACATTCAGAACAAGAAGCTTTCTTTGTGATGTGAATTGTCTCCAACAGCCTGGACTTGGAGAGGGGTTCCCAGTGAAGAGCAAGATCATCAGGAAACCTTTATCCCATTTGACTCGTGGTCTATGGAACAGGTTGTAGGTGGAAAAAGAGAGATTTTGTTTATGTGTATTTTTTAGGAACTCTATGCATAAGAGCATAAGAGAAGAAAGTGAAAGAGAAGTTATGCAGTTGTGATTTATAGATGGTTGCATGCAGCAGATAAAAGTCTAGCACTGGTGAAGAGTGCACCTAAGTGTGGGGCTACCTGGAGGAGGAGAGAATTCAGATAAAGTCGATCATCCTAAATATCTCAGGGAGCAAAATAAGTTGACCGAGTGTGAATATTACCTTTTCTTCTGAATTGCAGTTGCTAAAAATCATACCCATCCACAACTATTTCTGCCACGGACCTGTCCAGGAATTGAGATTTACTCATTTCCTTGTATTAAAGCCTACTTCCTCAAATATCTCTGTTAAAGTGTTAATATGTTACTGAGACAAGGCATAGTATTAATCCATTATCACCTATTGGCCAATAGCATTTTACGAGTTAAATTCTGTAATAGTTACGCAGCCATTGTGTTACAGGTCACTGACTTGATTTCAGTGCATGTTTCTCAAAGGAGGTAATACTTGAACAATGACTTGAAGATTGAGAAGAAATTTTCCAAGCAGTCTTAGAGAGAGATGAAAGGGATCACTGGGAAAGGGAAACCAGGCAGAGAGATCAGTCTGTGCAAATGTACAGAGGCTGATATAAAGGATGGAGAGATGTGGATGCAAGTATTTCAGGGCACCTGGAATCTTGTGTGCATATCACAGAATGGCAGGAGGATGGGCTGAGTTTAAGGGCAAGGGCCAGATGTTGAAGGATAGCATAGGGCATGCTAAGGAGTTTGTGCTCCATCCCATGGACAGGGTTTACAGCCTGGCATCCAACAGTAAATTCTGTTTTAAGTTTGAATGTGTTTAAGTAGAATGTACTCTATATCTTTGCCACAGGCTCCACAACTCCCTTTTAGTGATAGTTTCCACCTCACATATTTACATTAGCTATCTGGCCCCTGAAAATATTTGTTTGTGACCTCTTAGAGGAAAATTAAGCCAAGTGCTAAAGTGTCTGAAGAAGATAGGAAAGCTTGAATGTGCTGAGCAGATTACAGTGAAGTGTACAGGTGTGCAGGAATAAGTGGAAGGCAGAGTCTTCAAATGAGCAAGGCTTGATTTCATAGACAGGGGAAAAAATACATAAGTGCCAGGAGAAGATGAAAGAAGTTAAAAATATCTAATAACCTCCAGCAAAGACAACAGAGGAAAAGAAATGGTCCCATTCAATAGTGTGGAAAGGAGAGTAGCCATGGGAAAGAGTTATTTTCAATAAGTACTTAATAAATTGAATTTCACAGATAAGACTTTCATATTTAAGAGCTACAACTCTCTAATTTCTTAAAAATCTTTAAAATATTGGTCTGCCCATCAAAATGCCAAATTCTTGATTTGTAATTCAATCAACAATAAACATTTAGTAAGTATTTACCAAGTACAGACATAAATTTCTAAACTTTTTGGGAGATATAATATTATATTTTTGCCTAATAGACTTTATAGCATCATAAATACCAAGGTGTGAAAACAACTCTGTAATTATTCATTATTATTGAGAGAAATAAGGTGGATAGAAAGAGGAAAATTAAGTATGAAAGAATAACAGAAAAATCGTCAGTTTACAAGGTAAAATTAATAAATTATCAAGTTATGCTAACATGTATTATTTAACCCAAATAGTTTTAGCATTTTCAATAATGAATATAATGTATAAAATGCACAAATAGAAAGACGTAATATACCCTGTGAGCACTTTTACCAGGGTGCTAATGACCTGCTTGAGTTTGCACCTTGGGCTTTGCCTCCAGCCTTAAAATACAGTCAACTATTACCTGCTCAAATCTATACCAGCATGTTTTAACTAGACTAACTATACTCTAAGGAGAGGAAAATATCATACTGTTTCATTTTCATTCACAGCTTCTAAAATCACAGCTATTATTCATAATGCAGTTGTAGTTTTGAGTATGCTATAATGTACCTGTATGTGAAAATCATGTACTTGTGACAGTATTTAACTTTCTTGACTTATAAAATTAAAAATATCTGAGTCTGAAGTAGATTTAAAATATCTTCTTATATATAATTAAATAGCATATTATCAATTTCTTCCATTTTCTCCATATATAGTTATATTTTAGATTATAGCTTTTTGAAATGATATTAAACACCAGTGGCATATAGGCCAAACATAACTGAAATTTTAAAGCCACTGCCAAACTAAAATGGAGACATACAACATACAGAGCAAATTTCATTCATTCAAGTAACAATTGTCAACTTTTTCATTATTTGGACTAACTCTTCCTCCTACCTCTTTGTCCATAGCGAAAAAGCAACGTGCATTTTGTTAATTATTCACAAATTTCTTGTGGGGGAGGGGATGATATTTAAAGGTGTAAATGGTCAGTGCTGTCTCTGTATTCCTTTTTCATCCAAACTAACAGTAGATAATGTTTGTATAAGCAACATCTTGTTGAATAGCTGAGAGATTACCATGATTTAAGATTTAGAATTGCTTGAAGTGTTAATAAGATTAGGGTCAATATCATCCACTGTCTTGTCAGGAATTTGAATGGTACAATTCATATTAGTGATAATAATAATACTAGAATAATAATAATAGCCACATCTATTAACTTAAGCACATAAAATATGCCAAGTACTGCATTAAATATTTTTCACAAATTATCTCATTTACTCTTCAATGAGTAAATAGATAATCTTAACATAACATTATTATCTCTGTTTTACAGCTAATAATAGCCAATATTTACTGGCTTCTAATTATATGTTCAATTGGCAACATTCCAATGAAATTGTTACCGTTTTCTAGAGGAGAAAACCTAAATTTAGAGTGAGACAGTGATTTGCCTAAATTCCCATATATAGTGAGGTTGGATCCATGACTCATTTGTAATTTAAGAACTCATGCTCTTCACCACAGTGTTATAGTTATCAAATATATTAGTCACTATAAGTAAGTCTAGAGGCTTTAACTCTAGAATCTCATCAGATTAGCAAAATTAAAGGTTGCATTGTTTATTCATGTTATGGTCTGAAATCCAGTGCAGTTGAAGTGTTGTTTATCAGTAATGCAATCTGAGAAATGGAGTTTAGTTGTGTGCCCAAGAGGAAAATAAAGTAGATTTGGAATAAATAGGACATTTTCTCTGTCATACTTTAAAATCTTGACTTTTATGTGAAAGAGAGAACTATTGAATTATTTAAAGTATGGAATGATAT
Source organism: Delphinapterus leucas (assembly GCF_059928025.1). Classification (NCBI taxonomy): domain Eukaryota; kingdom Metazoa; phylum Chordata; class Mammalia; order Artiodactyla; family Monodontidae; genus Delphinapterus; species Delphinapterus leucas. The sequence continues at coordinate 58,502,401 of NC_143139.1, read as the reverse complement.
TAGTAAATTTCTATTTTACAATCATGACTGAAGTGATATTTCAGAATAAAGTCTATTCTGTGGTCTACACAGGGTGAGACCAGAGAAAGGGAAGCTATTTAGGGGGAACCATTTACACGAGAAATGATTAGAGCAGAAGCTAATACAGTGGCTGTAGGAATTAAGAGAAAATGTAGGTAAATCCTCCAAGAAATATTTGGGGCATAGAATCAAAAGGACTTCTTGAATACTGGGTATGAACAGTTAAGGAGAAAAAGGGTCAAGGATATTTCTGAGGTTTTAAGCTTAGCGCACAATGTGTGTGGTAGGTAGTAAGGATTATAATGTAGAAGTGACTTCTCTACATGTATGGAACAGCTTTACATAGGAGTCCTTTGTCAACTAGGCAGATATATTGATTATGCTGCATATGGGCTTGCTTGCATTGCTATAAAACCAAGAAAAATTAAATGAGTTGCAAATTAATCTAGTTTATTTTGTTTAACCATTTACTCAACAAATACATTTGGATTACAAACTTGTATTCTATGCACTGTGCTGGAAATTTGAGGAAACAATGTAAAAGACACAATCTCTGGGTTAAGTCTAGTGGAAGACAATTGTGATTCAACTTAATCAATGCTAAATAAAAGCAAACATGGGATGTTATGGCAATTCTTAGAATGTGCATGAAAACCCAGAAGTGTAGCAGAAAGGGTAAAAAAAAAATCTTCATAATAGTTTGAAGGAAGGATAAGAATTAGCTAAGCAGAAAAAGAAGATATATTCAGACTATATATACAGAACATGTACATAGGCTCAGAAAGAAAACAGAGAATGCCATGATTAAAGATAGCTGGAAGGTGAGTATGGCCTGAGAACCGAAGAAAGTCTGGCAGGTGATAGGACTTGTGAGGTCAAAGTTGCTAGGATATGAAAGATTCTTACATGCCAAAGCCTTTTGAAGATTTCAGCTTGAAAGTTAAAAAGCCACTTAATGATTCTTAGCAGAGAAATGGCATGGTCACATTTACGCATTATGAAAGTCATTCTTACAACAGCATAAGAGTGGATTGGATAAAAACAAGATCAAAGGCATGGGAACCCATCATGGGGCTTTTGGAGAACTCTAGCAGAGAGGTGATAGTGGTCTGAAATAAAGCCACTGCAGTGAGGATGGAGAGGAGGGGGAATTCAAGAATGTTAAAGTGGAGAAATGGATAGATTTTATCCCCAGTGAGATTAAAGGCTAAATGAGATGGAAGAATGAGGATAATTCTCAGCTTTCTGACTTAAGTAATTAGGTATCTGATGGTGCTATTCAAAAAAATAGGGGAAAATGAAAAGATGAGCACAGGTCTGGTGAAGCAGGAAGAAAGTAAACTTACTTTTGAACATACAAGTATCTTTGAAGCATTCAAGCAAAGATATCCAGGAAGAAGCTGGATATGTATATTTTTAACATCTTTATTGGAGTATAACTGCTTTACACTGTTGTGTTAGTTTCTGCTGTATAACAAAGTGAATCAGCTATACGTATACTTTTATCCCCATATCCCCTCCCACTTGCATCTCCCTCCCACCCTCCCTGTCCCACCCCTCTAGGTGATCACAAAGCACGGAGCTGATCTCCTCCTGTGATACAGCTGCTTCCCACTAGCCATCTATTTTACATTTAGTAGTGTATATATGTCCATGCCACTCTCTCACTTCGTCCCAGCTTACCTTCCCCCTCCCCGTGTCCTCAAGGCGATTCTCTATATCTGCATCTTTTTCCCTCCTACCCCTAGGTTCCTCAGAACCATTTTTTTTATTTTTAGTTTCCATATATATGTGTTAGCATACAGTATTTGTTTTTCTCTTTCTGACTTACTTCACTCTGTATGACAGACTCTAGGTCCATCCACCTCATTACAAATAACTAAATTTCATTTCTTTTTATGGCTGAGTAATATTCTATTGCATATATGTGCCACATCTTCTTTATCCATTCATCTGTCAATGGACACTTAGGTTGCTTCCATGTCCTGGCTATTGTAAATAGTGCTGCAATGAACATTGTGGTACATGACTCTTTTTGAATTATGGATTCCTCAGGGTATATGCCCAGTAGTGGGATTGCAGGGTCATATGGTAGTTCTATCTTTAGTGTTTTAAGGTACCTCCATACTGTTCTCCATAGTGGCTGTATCAATTTACATTTCCACCAACAGAGCAAGAGGGTTACCATTTCTCCACACCCTCTCCAGGATTTATTGTTTGTAGATTTTTTTTTTTTTTTGCGGTATGCGGGCCTCTCACTGTTGTGGCCTCTCCCGTTGCGTAGCACAGGCTCCGGACGCACAGGCTCAGCAGCCATGGCTCACGGGCCCAGCCACTCTGCGGCATGTGGGATCTTCCCGGACCAGGACACGAACCCATGTCCCCTGCATTGGCAGGCGGACTATCAACCACTGCACCACTAGGGAAGCCCTTGTAGATATTTTTTTGATGATGGCCATTCTGATTGGTGTGAGGTGATACCTCACTGTAGTTTTGATTTGCATTTCTCTAATGATTAGTGATGTTGAGCATCCTTTCATGTGTCTGTTGGCAATCTGTATATCTTCTTTGGAGAAATGTCTATTTAGGTTTTGTGCCCATTTTTGGATTGGATTGTTTGTTTTTCTGATATCGAGCTCCATGAGCTGCTTCTATATTTTGGAGATTAATCCTTTGTCAGTTGCTTCATTTGCAAATACTTTCTCAAATTCTGAGGGTTGTCTTTTCATCTTCTTTATAGTTTCCTTTGCTCTGCAAAAGCTTTTAAGTTTCATTAGGTCCCATTTGTTTATATTTTATTTTATTTCCATTTCTCTAGGAGGCGGGTCAAAAAGGATCTTGCTGTGATTTATGTAATAGAGTGTTCTGCCTATGTTTTCCTCTAAGAGTTTTATAGTGTCTGGCCTTACATTTCGGTCTTTAATCCATTTTGAGTTTATTTTTGTGTATGGTGTTAGGAAGTGTCCTAATTTCATTTTTTACATGTAGCTGTCCTGTTTTCCTAGCACCACTTATTGAAGAGGCTGTCTTTTCTCCACTGTGTATTCTTGCATCCTTTATCAAATATAAGGTGACTCTATGTGCAGGGGTTTATCTCTTGATTTTCTTTCCTGTTCCATTGATCTATATTTCTGTTTTTGTGCCAGTACCATACTCTCTTGATTACTGTAGCTTTGTAATATAGTCTACATTCAGGGAAAATGATTCCTCCAGCTCCGTTTTTCTTTCTCAAATTTGCTTTGGCTATTCAGGGTCTTTTATGTTTCCAAACAAATTGTGAAATTTTTTGTTCTAGTTCTGTGAAAAATGCCATTGGTAGTTTGATAGGGATTGCATTGAATCTGTACATTGCTTTGGGTAGTATAGTTATTTTCACAATATTGATTCTTCTAATCCAAGACCATGGTATATCTCTCCATCTGTTTGTATCATTTTTAATTTCTTTCATCAGTGTCTTATAGTTTTCTGCATACAGGTCTTTTGTCTCCTTAGGTAGGTTTATTCCTAGGTCTTTTATTCTTTATGTTGCAATGGTAAATGGGAGTGTTTCCTTATTTTCATTTTCATTTCATTTTCATTTCATTTTCAGACTTTTCATCATTAATGTGTAGGACTGCAAGAGATTTCTTAGTCTCTTGACTAAGAGACTTAGTCTTAGTCTTAGTCTTAGTCTTAGTCTTAGTCATTCTTGTGCATGAATTTTGTATCCTATGACTTCAGCAAATCCATTGATTAGCTCTAGTAGTTTGCTGGTGGCATCTTTAGGACTATCCCTATACTGTATCATGTCATCTGCAAACAGTGACTGTTTTACTTCCTCTCTTTCTGATTTTGTTTCCTTTTATTTCTTTTCCTTCTCTGATTGCTGTGACTAAAACTTCCAAAATTATATTGAATAATAATGGTGAGAGTTGGCAACCTTGTCTTGCCTGATCTTAGTGGAAACGGTTTCAGTTTTTCACCATTGAGAATGGTATTGGCTGTGGGTTTGTCATATATGGCCTTTATTATGTTGAGGTAAGTTCCCTTTATGCCTACTTTCTGGAGGGATTTATCATAAATGGGTGTTAAATTTTGTCAAAAGATTTTTTGCATTATTGAGATTATCATGTGGTTTTTATCCTTCACTTTGTTAATATGGTGTTTCACTTTGACTAATTTGCATATTTGGAAGAATCCTTGCATTCCTAGGTAGACCTCACTTGATCATGGTGTATGATCCGTTTAATGTGCTGTTGGATTCTGTTTGCTAGTATTTTGGTGAGGATTTTTGCATCTATGTTTATAAGAGGTATTGACCTGTTATTTTCCTTTTTTTGTGTGTGACATCTTTGTCTGGTTTTGGTACTGGGGTGATTGTGTCCTTGTAGAATGAGTTTGGGAGTGTTCCTCCCTCTGCTATATTTTGGAAGAGTTTGAGAAGGATAGGTGTTAGCTCTCTTCTAAATGTTTGATAGAATTTGCCTATGAAGCCATCTGGTCCTGAGCTTTTGTTTGTTGGAAGATTTTTAATCACAGTTTCGATTTCAGTGCTTGTGATTTGTCTGTTCACATTTACTATTTCTTCCTGGTTCAGGAAGGTTGTGTTTTACTAAGAATTTGTCCATTTCTTCCAGATTGTCCATTTTATTGGCATATAGTTGCTTGTAATAATCTCTGATGATCCTTTGTATTTCTGCAGTGTCACTTGTTACTTCTTTTCATTTCTAATTCTGTTGATTTGAGTCTTTTCCTTTTTTTTCTTGAAGAGTCTGGCTAATGGTTTATCAGCTTTGTTTATCTTCCCAAAGAACCAGCTTTTAGTTTTATTGATCTTTGCTATTGTTTCCTTCATTTCTTTTTCATTTATTTCTGATCTGATTTTCTTGATTACTTTCCTTCTTCTAACTTTGGGATTTTCTTGTTCTTCTTTCTCTAACTGTTTTAGGTTTATGGTCAGGTTGTTTATTTGATATTTTTCTTGTTTCTTGAGGTAGGAGTTTATTTCTATAAACTACCTTCTTAGAACTGCTTTTGCTGCATCGCATAGATTTTGAATTATCGTGTTTTCATTGTCATTTGTTTCTAAGTATTTTTGATTTCCTCTTTGATTTCTTCAGTGATATCTTGGTTATTTAGTAGTGCACTGTTTAGCCTCCATGTGTTTGTATTTTTTACACTTATTTCCTGTAATTCATATCTAGTCTCATAGCATTGTGGTTGGAAAATATACCTGATATGATTTCAATTTTCTTAAATTTACCAAGGCTTGGTTTGTGACCCAAGATATGATCTATCCTGGACAGTGTTCCATGAGCACTTGAGAGGAAAGTGTATTCTGTTGTGTTTGGATGAAATGTCCTATAAATATGAATTAAGTCCATCTTGTGTAATGTATCATTTAAAGCTTGTGTTTCGTTATTTATTTTCTTTTTGGATGACCTGTCCATTGGTGTGAGTGGTGTGTTAAAGTCCCCTACTATTAATGTGTTACTGTCGATTTCCCCTTTTATTGCTGTTAGCATTTGCCTTATGCTGATATGCTCCTATGTTGGATGCATAAATATTTACAGTTGTTATATCTTCCTCTTGTGTTGATCCCTTGGTCATTATGTAGTGTCCTTCTTTATCTCTTTTAATAGTCTTTATTTTAAAGTCTATTTTGTCTGATATGAGAATTGCTACTCCATCTTTCTTTTGATTTCCATTTGCATGGAATATCTTTTTCCATCACCTCACTTTCAGTCTGTATGTGTCCCTAGGTCTGTAATGGGTCTCTTGTTGAGAGCATATATATGGATTTTTTTTTTGTATCCATTCAGTCATTCTATGGGTTTTGGTTGGAACATTTAATCCATTTACATTCAAGGTTGTCATCGATATGTATGTTCCTATTATGATTTAATAATTGCTTTGGGTTTGTTTTTGTAGGTCTTTTCCTTCTCTTGTGTTTCCTGCCTAGAGAAGTCCCTTTAGAATTTGTTGTAAAGCTGGTTTGGTGGTGCTGAATTCTCTTAGGTTTTGCTTGTCTGTAAAGCTTTTAATTTCTCTGTCGAATCTGAATGAGATCCTTGCTGGGTAGAGGAATCTTGGATGTAGGTGTTTCCCTTTCATCACTTTAAATATGTCCTGCCACTCCCTTCTGGCTTGCAGAGTTTCTGCTGAATGATCAGCTGTTAATCTTATGGGGATTCCCTTGTATGGTATATGTTGCTTTTCCCTTGCTGCTTTTAATATATTTTCTTTGTATTTAATTTTTGATAGTTTGATTAATATGTGTCTTGGCATGTTTCTCCTTGGATTTATCCTGTATGGGACTCTCTGCATTTCCTGGACTTGATTGACTATTTCTTTTCCCATATTAGGGAAGTTTTCAACTATAATCTCTTCAAATATTTTCTCAGTCCCTTTCTTTTCCTCTTCTTCTGGGACCCCTATAATTTGAATGTTAGTGCATTTAATGTTGTCCCAGAGGTCTCTGAGAGTGTCCTCCATTCTTTTCATTCTTTTTTCTTTATTCTGCTCTGCAGTAGTTATTTCCACTATTTTATCTTCCAGGTCACTTATCCATTCATCTGGCTCAGTTATTCTGCTATTGATTCCTTCTAGAGAATTTTTAATTTCATTTATTGTGTTGTTCATCATTGTTTGTTTGTTCATTAGTTCTTCTAGGTCTTTGTTTAATGTTTCTTCTATTTTCTCCATTCTATTTCTAAGACTTTGTATCATCTTTACTATCATTATTCTGAATTCTTTTTCGGGTAGACTGCCTATTTCCTCTGCATTTGTTTGGTCTGGTGGGTTTTTGCTTTTCTCCTTCATCTGATGCATATTTCTCTCTCTTCTCATTTTCCTTAACTTACTGTGCTTGGGAGTCTCCTTTTCACAAGCTGCAGGTTTGTAGTTCTCATTGTTTTTGGTGTCTGCCCCGAGTGGATGAGGTTGGTTCAGTGGGTTGTGTAGGCTTCCTGGTGGAGGGGACTGGTGCCTGTTTTCTGGTGGATGGAACTGGATCTTCCCTTTCTGGTGGGCAGGATCACGTCCAGTGGTGTGTTTTGGGGTGTTTGTGAAGTTGTTATGATTTTAGGCAGCCTCTCTGCTAAATGGGTTTGGTTGTGTTCCTGTCTTGCTAGTTTCTTGGCATGAGGCATCCAGCACTAGTGCTTGCTGGTCATTGAGTGGAGCTGGGTCTTAGCATTGAGATGCAGATCTCTGGGAGAACTCTCGCCCAATGATATTAATTGGGGCTGTGATGTCTCTGGTGGTCCAGTGTCCTGAACTCGGCTGTCCCACCTCAGAGGCTCAGGCCTGACACCTGGCCGGAGCACCAAGACTCTGTCAGCCACACGACTCAGAAGAAAAGGGAGAAAATAAATAAATAGAATAAAGTTATTAAAATAAAAATTTAAAAAATATTATTAAAATAAAAAATAAAAACATAATAAAAAAGAAAAGAAGAGAGCAACCAAGTCAATAAAGAAATCTACCAATGATAATAAACTCTAAATACTAAACTACGACAAACATAAAACCAGAAACAAATTAGATGCAGAAAGCAAACCCCATGTCTACAGTTGCTCCCAAAGTCCACTGCCTCAATTTTGGGTTGATTTGTTGTCTATTCAGGTATTTCAGAGATGCAGGGTACATCAAGTTGATTGTGGAGATTTAATCCACTGCTCCTGAGGCTGCTAGGGGAGATTTCCCTTTCTCTTCTTTGTTCACACAGCTGCTGGGGCTCAGCTTTGGATTTGGCCCCGCCTCTGCATGTAAGTCACCTGAGGGTGTCTGTTCTTTGCTCAGACAGGACGGGGTTAAAGGAGCAGCTGATTAGGGGGCTCTGACTCACTTAGGCTGAGGGAAGATAGGGGTACAGAATGTGGGGCGAGCCTGCGACAGCAGAGGCCAGAATGACGTTGCAGCAGCCTGGGGCATACCCTGTGTTTCCCCCGGGGAAGTTGTCCCTGGATCTCGGAACCCTGGCAGTGGCAGGCTGCACGGGTTCCCGGGAGGGGAGGTGTGGATAGTGACCTGTGGTTGCACACAGGCTTCTTGGTGGCTGCAGCAGCAGCCTTAGCATTTCATGCCCGTCTCTGGTGTCCGTGCTGATAGCCACAGATCTCGCCCATCTCTGAAGCTCATTTAGTCAGTGTTCTGAATCGTCTTCTCATGCAACCCAAAACAATGATCCCTCGACTCTTAGGCAGTTCCAGACTTTTTCCTGGACTCCCTCCCATTTAGCTGTGGTGCACTAGACTCCTTCAGACTGTGTTTATGCAGTCAACCCCAGTCCTCTCCGTGGGATCTGAACTCTGAAACCCAAGCCTCAGCTCCCAGCCCCCACCAGCCCTGGTGGGTAAGCAGACAAACCTCTCGGGCTGGTGAGTGCTGGTCGGCACTGATCCTCTGTGTGGGAATGTCTCAGCTTTGCCCTCTGCACCCCTGTTGCTGTGCTCTCCTCCATGCCTCCAACCTTCCACCCACCCACCCCACGTCTCCACCAGTGAAGGGGCTTTCTAGTCTGTGGAAACTTTTCCTCCTTCACAGCTCCATCCTAGAGGTGCAGGTCCCATCCCTATTCTTTTGTCTGTGTTTTTTCTTTTTTCTTTTGCCCTACCCACGTACGTGGGGAGTTTCTTGCCTTTTAGAAAGTCTGACGTCTTCTGCCAGAGTTCAGTAGGTGTTCTGTAGGAGTTGTTCCCCATGTAGATGTATTTTTGATGTATTTGTGGGGAGGAAGGTGATCTCCACGTGTTACTCCTCTGCCATCTTGAAGGTCCTCTCTGGATATAATTTTTAAGTGTAGTATAATATGGTTTCAAGTCTAATGTATTATCTATTCCTATGACTACTTAGCTCAGTGCTTTAATGAAGTCAAGTTAAGTGTCTCAGTTTAATTTCTTCTTCTTGACTTAACCGGTAAAATTCTGCCAGTGACAAGAATAGTAAGAGAGACCAAAAGATTAAGGGCAAATACATTGCCATAACTAATTGTTGGTCAGTAGTATCATCTTTTTTAGAACCTAATTATGAATTGGAGAAAGTGACAATTTAGCTTTTTATATCTTATGCCTGTGTTGAAAGAAAGGTAACTTGAGTAGAAAAATCTAAGCCACAAATAAAATGACACCTAACAAAACCTCACAGGGTACTAGTAAATAGTTTCTGCTGTTGACTATATATTATATTCACCATTACAAACTTTTGTAAATTGAGTTCAACCTTTTTCCCTTTTCCTGAAAGAAAAATCAAATAATGAATATAAAAAATGAATGGATATCAAGGCACAAGGAACGTTATATAATACAAATTACAAAACTGCAGTGTAGTTATACAAAATTATGATCTTCATGAGATAAGATGAGTTTGTATTCAGCCAAAGAATCAACATAATTGCAAAGCAGAGTCTGAATCAGCTGGATTAAATAATGGTCTTTCTTAAAAAAGGCAATCTTTTTATAAAACAGCTTTCGTAAAAGTTTTGCAGAAGTTATCGGTAGTCTACATAACTTTACACATTTATTTAAAAATCTAAGTTAAACAAGGTTGACTAAGGAAGTTAGAAATGGAGCTCTCCAAAATAGAATCTAGAGGAAAGACTGTCAGTAGGCTCCAGACATATGGATTGGTAAGATTTCCAGACATATGAAGCAATTTAAATATTTCCAAGTATTTGATATCACTGATTCAAAGTCTCAGAGTCAGTGCTGACCAGACTGGGTGTGTGTTCCAAGATTCCCAACCTAATGCCAATCTCTTGGGAAAAAATCTCTCATAAGAGCCCTCCATACAGTGCTCTGAAAACTTCACCTGGCCACCATAAAGCTTTAAAATATCATTAGGAGAATTTTTTTTCAAAAGAACCAGAAATTTTCAGTGACATGCCTTAGAACATTGCTTTCTTTGCTCTTTGGTGCATATAGATGTGGTATCAGTAGTTTCAATCTGTTTCTTTGCTCCTTTATGAAAATAGCTTGTCTGGAAGTCCTTTTCTTTAGAAATTATGACTATTTCAGTTCGCAATTTGAGATCCTATAATCTCTAAGCAAGCTTTTACGTTAGTTCTTTAATCAGAAAATGTCTCTGCTGCACAAAGTTTTGTTATTAATATGCAAATGAATGCTGTAATGCAGATGACACTTTTCCCCAAACCACATTCAATTAACATACCAATAACTTTAGGTTCTCCTAGTGTAATCAGAATTAGTGTTTTACATGACAGATTTTTTAACACTTCTTAGGTTGTGAGAAGAAAGAATCTGAAGCCATTGTTTATTATCATGATGCAAATGCAAAACATATAGATTGAGAGAATGGAAGAAAATGGCCAAAGATGACGTAAATATAACAATGTTATAAATGCTCTTATTCAGGTTTCTTAATTGATTGCTGAACCAGGGAACCATATAACTACCTTAAAGAAGGCACTTCATATTAAAATTAGCAATTGTACCCATCTGTTATAATAGACTTATATAATCAAGTTCCTTTCTACCCTACACATGAAATGGAAACAGCAACAAAAATAAAGAAAATCACAACAGATTATATGGTAAACTGCTGCAATTCTGTGTCACCTAAAACAAGTTTATATGGTTGAAGCATTTTAAGAGATTAAAGTTCAAAATTCAAAATTAGCCTGAAAACATTGTCTTCAGACTATAAGTGGAACAGAAGTTCTTCAGCTTCTAAGCATGTTAGTGATCAATGTTTGTGACTACAGTATTGTCTACCTGCCATGAGGCAGGTTTAAATGAACATGGAATGAAACACTGAAGTCTCTTGTTGTATTTTCTTTGTGTTGGGAAATAATTTTGTGAAATTTATTCAGCAACAACTTACTTGTCACTTATTTTATTATAGTCAGTAATATAGATTCTGGGGCAGTAGTGTGAAAAAAGTATCTTTTAGTACTCAAACGTACCTCTTTTTTATTGTGATATCTTTTTTATTTAACTTTCATTTTTATTTTTACTTATTTATTTTTTATATCTTTATCAGAGTATGACTGTTTTATGATGTTGTATTAGATTCTACTGTACAACAAAGTGAATGAGCTATATGTATACATATGTCCCCATATAACCTCTCTCGAGCCTCCCTCCCATCCTCCCTATCCCACCCCTCTAGGTCATCACAAAGCATCGAGCTGATCTTCCTGTGCTACACAGCAGCTTCCCACTAGCTATCTATTTTACATTTAGTAGTGTATATATGTCAGTGCTACTCTCTCACTTCATCTCAGCTTTCCCTTCCCCCACTGTGTCCTCAAGTCCATTCTCTACATCTGTGTCCTTATTGCTGCCCTGCCACTAGGTTCATCAGTACCATTTTTTAGATACCATATATTGCATTAACATACAGTATTTGCTTTTCTCTTTCTGACGTACTTCGGTCTGTATGGCAGACTCTAGATCCATCCACCTCATAGCAAATAACTCAATTTCATTCCTTTTTATGGCTGAGTAATATTCCATTGTATACATCTGCCACACCTTCTTTATCCATTCATCTGTTGATGGACACTTAGGCTCCTTCCATGTCCTGGCTACTGTAAATACTGCTGCAGTGAACATTCTGGTACATGACTCTTTTTGAATTATGGTTTTCTCAGGGTATATGCCAGTAGTGAGATTGCTGGGTCATATGGTAGTTCTATTTCAGTTTTTTAAGGAACCTCCATACTGTTCTCCATAGTGGCTGTATCAATTTACATTTCCACCAACAGTGCAGGAAGGTTCCCTTTGCTCCACACCCTATCCAGCATTTATTGTTTGTAGATTTTTTGATTAAGGGCTTTCTGACTGGTGTGAGGTGATATCTCATTGTGGTTTTGACTTGCATTTCTCTAGTGATTAGTGACGTTGAGCAACCTTTCATGTATTTGTTGGCAATCTGTATATCTTCTTTGGAGAAATGTCTGTTTAAGTCTTCTGCCCATTTTTAATTGGGTTGTTTGTTTTTATTATATTGAGCTGCATGAGCTGTTTTTATATTTTGGAGATTAATCCTTTGTCAGTTGATTCGTTTGCAAATACTTTCTCCCATTCTGAGGGTTGTCTTTTCATGTTGTTCATAGTTTCCTTTGCTGTGCAAAAGCTTTTAACTTTCATTAGGTCCTATTTGTTTATATTTTATTTTATTTCCATTTCTCTAGGAGGTGGGTCAAAAAGGATCTTGCTGTGATATATGTCATAAAGTGTTCTGGCTGTGTTTTCCTCTAAGAGTTTTACAGTGTATGGTCTTACATTTAGGTCTTTAATCCATTTTGAGTTTATTTTTGTGTATGGTGTTAGGAAGTGTCCTAATTTCATTTTTTACATGTAGCTGTCCAGTTTTCCCAGCACCACATATTGAAGAAGCTGTCTTTTCTCCGTTGTATATTCTTGCCTCCTTTGTCAAACATAAGGCGACGCTATGTGTGGGGATTTATCTCTCGATTTTCTATCCTGTTCCATTGATCTCTATTTCTGTTTTTGTGCCAGTACCACACTCTCTTGATTACTGTAGCTTTGTAATATAGTGTGAAGTCAGGGAGCTTGATTCCTCCAGCTCCTTTTTTCTTTCTCATTATTGCTTTGGCTATTCAGGGTCTTTTCTGTTTCCATACAAATTGTGAAATTTTTTGTTCTAGCTCTGTGAAAAATGCCATTGGTTGTTTGATAGGGATTACATTGAATCTGTAGATTGCTTTGGGTAGTATAGTCATTTTCACAATGTTGATTCTTCCAATCCAAGAACGTGGGATATCTTTCCATCTCTTTGTATCACCTTTGATTTCTTTCATCTGCGTCTTACAGTTTTCTGCATTCAGGTCTTTTGACTCCTTAAGTAGGTTTATTCCTAGGCATTTTATTCTTTTTGTTGCAATGGAAAATGGGAATGTTTCCTTAATTTCTCTTTCTGGGTTTTCATCATCATTGTATAGGAATGCAAGAGATTTCTGTGCATTAACTTTGTATCCTGCAACTTTACCAAATGCATTGATTAGCTATAGTACTTTTCTCTTGGCATCTTTAGGATTTTCTATGCATAGTACCATGTCTTCTGCAAACAGCAACAGTTTTACTTCTTCTTTTCCAATTTGGATTCATTTTATTTCTTTTTCTTCTCTGATTGCCATGGCTAAAACTTCCAAAACTATGTTGAATAATATCTTAGAGGAAATGATTTCAGTTTTTCACCATTGAGAATGATGTAGGCCATGGGTTTGTCCTATATGGCTTTTATTATGTTGAGATAGATTCCCTCTCTGTGCACTTCCTGTAGAGTTTTTTATCATAAATCAGTGTTGAGGGCTTCCCTGGTGGTGCAGTGGTTGAGAGTCCACCTGCCGATGCAGGGGACACGGGTTTGCGCCCCGGTCTGGGAAGATCCCACATGCCGCAGAGCGGCTGGGCCCGTGAGCCATGGCCAATGGGCCTGCGCGTCCGGATCCTGTGCTCCACAACGGGAGAGGCCACAACAGTGAGAGGCCCACGTATGGCAAAAGAAAAAAAATCAGTGTTGAATTTTGTCAAAAGCTTTTTCTACATCTATTGAGATGATCATATGGTTTTTATTCTTCAGTTTGTTACTGTGCTGTATCACATTAATTGATTTGCGTATATTGAAGAAGCCTTGCATTCCTGGGATAAACCCCACTTGATCATGGTGTATGGTACTTTTTATGTGCTCTTGGATTCTGTTTACTGGTATTTTGTTGAGGATTTTTGCATCTATGTTCATCAGAGATATTGGCCTGTAATTTTCTTGTTTTGTGACATCTTTGTCTGGTTTTGGTATCAGGTTGATGGTGGCTTCAATGAATGAGTTTGGGAGTGTTCCTCCCTCTGCTATATTTTGGAAGAGTTTGAGAATCTTAGGTGTTAGCTTTTCTCTAAATGTTTGATAGAATTCACCTCTGAAGCCATCTGGTCCTGGGCTTTTGTTTGTTGGAAGATTTTTAATCACAGTTTCAATTTCAGTGCTTGTGATTTGTCTGTTTATATTTTCTATTTCTTCCTGGTTCACTCTTGGAAGGTTGTGCTTTTCTAAGAATTTGTCCATTTCTTCCAGTTTGTCCATTTTATTGGCATATAGTTGCTTGTCGTAATCTCTCATGACCCTTTGTATTTCTGTGGTGTCAGTTGTTACTTCTGCTTTTTCATTTCTAATTACGTTGATTTAAGTCTTCTCCCTTATTTTTCCTAATGAGTCTGGCTAATAGTTTATCAATTTTGTTTTTCTTCTCAAAGAACCATCTTTTAGTTTTATTGTTCTTTGCTATTGTTTTCTTCATTTCTTTTTCATTTATTTCTGAGCTGATCTTTATGATTTCCTTCCTTTTGCTAACCCTGGGGTGTTTTTTGTTCTTCTTTCTCTAATTGCTTTAGGTGTAAGGTTAGGTTTTTTATTTGAGATTTTTCTTGTTTCTTGAGGTAGGCTTGTATAGCTATAAACTTCCCTCTTAGAACTGCTTTTGCTGCATCCCATAGGTTTTGGAACATTGTGTTTTTGTTGTCATTTGTCTCTCGGTATTTTCTGATTTCCTCTTTGATTTCTTCAGTGATCTCTTGGTTGTTTAGTACCGTATTGTTTAGCCTCCATGTGTTTGTATTTTTTACACTTTTTTCCTGTAATTGATATCTAGTCTCATAGCATTGTGGTCAGAAATGTTGCTTGATATGATTTCAATTTTCTTAAATTTACTAAGGCTTGATTTCTGACCCAAGATATGATCTATCCTGGAGAATGTTCTGTGTGCACTTGAGAAGAAAGTGTATTCTGTTGTTTTTGGATGGAATGTCCTATAAATATCAATTAAGTCCATTTCATCTAATGTGTCATTTAAAGCTTGTGTTAACTTATTTATTTTCATTTTGGATGATTTGTCCATTGCTGTAAGTGGAGTGTTAAAGTTACCTACTATTTTTGTGTTAATATTGATTTCCCCTTTTATGGCTATTAACGTTTGCCTTATGTATTGAGGTGCTCCTATGTTTGTTGCATGGATATTTACAATTGTTGTATCTTCTTCTTAGATTGATCCCTTGATCATTATATAGTGTCCTTCCTTGTCTCTTGTAGTAGTCTTTATTTTAAAGTCTGTTTTGTCTGATATAAGTTTTTCTACTTCAGCTTTCCTTTGATTTCCATTTGCACGGAATATCTTTTTCCATCCAGTTTCAGTCTGTATGTGTCCCTAGGTCTGAAGTGGGTCTCTTTTAGACAGCATGTACATGGGTCTTGTTTTGTATCCATTCTGCCAGTCTTTTCCTTCTGTTTGGGGCATTTAATCCATTTACATTTAAGGTAATTATTGATATGTGTGTTCCTGTTACCTTTTCTTAATTGTTTTGTTTTTGTTTTTGTAAGTCTTTTCCTTCTTTTGTGTTTCCTGTCTAGAGAAGTTCCTTTAGCATTTGTTGTAAAGCTGATTTGGCGGTGCTGAATTCTCTTAACTTTTGCTTGTCTGTACATGTTTTGATTTCTCTGTCGAATATTAATGAGATCCTTACTGGGTAGAGTAATCTTGGTTGTAGTTTTTTCTCTTTCATCACTTTAAATATATCTTGCCCCTCCCTTCTGGCCTGTAGAGTTTCTGCTGAAAGATCCTCTCTTAACCGTATGGGGATTCCCTTTTATGTTATTTGTTGCTTTTCCCTTGCTGCTTTTAATATTTTTTCTTTGTATTTAATTTTTGTTAGTTTGATTATTATGTGTCTTGGTGTGTTTCTCCTTTGGTTTTTCCTGTATGGACTCTCTGCGCTTCCTGGATTTGATTGATTATATCCTTTCCCATGTTGGGAAAGTTTCCCAGTATAATCTCTTCAAATATTTTCTCAAAGCTTTCTCTTTTCTTCTTTTTCTGGGATGCCTATAATTCAAATGTTGTTGCACTTAATGTTGTCCCATAGTTCTCTGAGACTGTCTTCCATTCTTTTCATTCTTTTTTCTTTATTCTGCTCTGTGGTAGTTTTTTCCAACGTTCTATCTTCCAGCTCACATATCCGTTCTTCTACCTTAATCATTCTGCTCTTGATTCCTTCTAGAGTATTTTTAATTTCAGTTATTTTGTTGTTCATTACCGTTTGTTTGCTCTTTAATTCTTCTAGGTCCTTGTTAAAAGTTTCTTGTATTATCTCTATTCTATTTTCAAGATTTTGTTACTTCTTTACTATCATTACTCTGAATTCTTTTTTGGGTAGTTTGCCTTTTTCCTCTTCATTTATTTTGTCTTTTGTGTTTTTATCTTGCTCCTTTGCCTGCAAGATATTTCTCTCTCTTCTCTTTTTGTCTAATTTACTGTATTTGAGGTCTCCTTTTCCCAGGCTGCAGGGTCATAGTTCCTTTTGCTTCTGTTCTCTGCTCCAGCTAGGGATGTTTGTCCAGTTGCTTTCATAGGCTTCCTGATCGGAGGGACTGGTACCTGCATTCTGGTGGGTGCAGCTGAGTCTTTTCCCTCTGATGAGCAGGACCATGTCATGTAGTGTGTTTTGGGGTGTCTGTTAGCTTAGTGTGACTTTAGATAGTCTGTGTGCTGATGGGTGGATTTGTGTTCCTGTCTTTTTTGTTGTTTGGTGTGAGGCGTCCAGCACCTGGAGCTGCTGGCAGTTGGGTGGAGCTGGGTCTCAGATTCAGATAGAGGCCTCTGTGACAGCTCTCAGCAATTATTCTTCCTTTAGGCCAGGAATTCCCTAGTAATCCAGAGTCCTGGACTCAGTGCTTCCACCCCAGAGCCTCAGGCCCAACTTCTGGTGGAGGGACTAAGACCCCATAAGTCACTCATCCCTTCAATAAAGGGGAGTAAAAAAAAAGAAAAAGAAACAGACTAACAAAACCCCAGACAAATGGTAAAAAGTAAAATCAAACAAACAGAAACAGGAACAAGGAAACATGCACACACACAAAAGAAACAAAAGCAGAGCCAAATAAATCAAAAAGCAAGAGGACAACCAGAAAAATGAAAGAACCCAAGAACGAAATCCAACAGTTAAAAAGAAAGCTGACAGGGCTTGCCTGGTGGTGCAGTGGTTGAGAGTCCGCCTGCTGATGCAGTGGACACAGGTTCGTGCCCCGATCTGGGAAGATCCCACATGCTGCAGAGCGGCTGGGCCCGTGAGCCATGGCCGCTGAGCCTGCATGTCCAGAGCCTGTGCTCCGCAACGGGAGAAGCCACAACATTGAGAGGCCCCCATACCACAAAAACAAAAACAAAAACAAAAGAAAGCTAACAAAAACACAAAACCAAAAAACAAAACGAAAGCAGAGTGCCAACTGAAGAATGAAGCAAAGAAACAAAACAACCAAAAAAAAAGATAAAAAAAGGTAAAAGGGGATTGAAGAAAGAACAACAGAAAAGAACGTAGAAATATAAATGTAAAAAAAAAATATGTGTGTATATATATATATATATATATATAATATATTAAGAAAAAAAAGACAAACAAAACCCCAGAGAAATCATAAAAACAAAATCAAACAAAAACAGAAACAAGGAACTACACACACATGTAAAAAAAACAAAAACACAACCAAATAAAACAAAAAACAAGAGAGCAACCAGACAAATAGAAGACCTCAAAAACAAAATCATACAATTAGGATTAAAATTAACAAAAACACAAAACCTTAAAACAAAACCAAAGCAGTGTGCCAACTGAAGAATAATGGAAGGAAACAGAACAAACTGATAAAAATGATTTAAAAATAATAAAAATAAAATAAAATAAAAAGGGAAAAAACACAGGACAACAGAAAAGCAAAGTAGAAATGGAAATATATTAAAAAAATTAAAAACATGTTATAAAACTCGGAGATCCCAAACGACTACATAAAAAAACCTAAAACAACAACAAAAAAAGCCAAACAAACCAAAAAGAAAGAAGAAGAAACAAAAAAAAAATCCAGAACCAACAACTGATTGAATCAAAACATAGGAGTAATAATTACATAATATAATAATTGTAATAATTTTGTTTCCCTGTGGTCTCTGCTTTAAGTGTCGTTGAACACACCATGAGCCACAGGCCACTTCCACCTCCTCAAGAGACCCTCCTCTGCCTCTGGGGTGGTCTCTGGACCTGCAGTGGGCCCTGTGGGGACCACTCAGACTCTGATCTGACCCAATTCCTGTGTATGCTGCCCCCAAAGTCCACAGCTTCCAGAGCTAGACTGTTTTCATTTGTGGGTACACTCAATGTCTACTCAGATATTTCATAGACACAGGGTCTACCTAGCTGATTGTGGGGATTTAATCTGCAGCTTGTACAGCTGATGGAAAGATTTTCCGGTCTTCTTCCTTAGTCGCCCTGTCCCTGGGGTTCAGCTTTGGTTTTATCCTCACTTCTGCATGTGGTCCACCCACAGGAGTCTGGTCCAGAGGCTGCCTTGGAGCTCTTGGGTTGCCCCTGTGAGGACCAAGTGCAGAGGTGGTATGACTGCTTGTTTTGTGGGAGCCCCGGTGGTGCCAGGTGCACAGGGAAGCCGGCGGCCATGGGCGCAAGAGATATGGCCCTAGCGAGGGCCTTTTCTGGCATCTGGCAACCAGCACGTGAGAGCCAGCCCAGAGCGGGCTTCTTTTACTGTCGTCGGCAGGCGCCAGTGTGTGGGGAGAGAGAGGTTACAATAGTGGTTCTTCCCACTGTGTGTGACTCAGCAGTAGAGCCCTGCTTCCATGGCAGTCCAGTCTTCCTCCATAGGCACTCCCTGCTGCAGATTTCCTCCCATCCATCCACTCAGTCCGTCTCCCCACAGCCAGCAGCAGTTCTCACTCGAGCCAGTTCTGCATTCCCCATGCACCAGCTCCCAGCCCCCCTCGCACACCTGAGAACACACGTCCCAGTCCGGGCACGTAGGGCTGCAGTATGGACCATCTGTGTATTTCTTATTCTGTCCTGTCTGCCACAGATTGGCTGCTTCACCCTCTTCTGACAGCCTCAAATGCTTCCTTCTGTCCCAGTCGATTTCCCCGTCAGAGAGGGCGTTTCCCTGAGTTCGGGAATCTCTCCTCTGCTTCAGCTCCCCTGCTCCAGGGTGCAGATCCCATCCTGCTTCCTCTCCTTCTCTTCTCCCTTCTTTTTTCCATCCTACCCAGTTATGCAGGGATATTTATACCTTGTGTCCAAGGTGTCCTTTTTACCTCGTGTCCAAGGTCTTCTTCTAGTTTTCATCTAGTGTTCTGTGAGAATTGTTGCATCTGTAGATGTATTCCTGATACATCCGTGGAGAGAGATGAACTCCATGTCCACCTACTCCTCAGCCATCTTGAATCTCCTTGGATATCATTTTAAAGAATCTAATTTATATTTCATAATACAAAATGCTACTATCATAGGTGTAAAAATACAGTTTTGTGGGCTTTTTTTTTTTTTACCGATTTCTTTGAATCGCTCCATATGTTCTATCACACAAAGTTATGAGCATTCAAATATGTCAGTTTCTAAAACAATTGTAAAGGTTTGTGTCAGCTTGTTTGCCAGTGTACTTACTATTTTCTGAGAAGTGTTGACTTTGATAACAGTTTCTCCTGGGGAAAAGGCTGGCATCCCATTTCCCTGTTCTAGTATTCACTGTGAATCTAAATCATGCAAGAACATAAAAATCACTCTACAGAACATTTCCGGTACTCATAATCAGCACTTATGTCATTAGTATTAAATGGATCAGGGTAGCTTCTCTGTAGTCAAAAACAAGGATTTCACATTCATTTGAATTTCAACATATTTCTTACTTCAAACATTAATTTGGCAGCAGTCTGTTTCAGACATAATGTGAAGTAGAGACATTCCAAATGGAAAGTTGATCCCTCCCTGAATTAATTGTAGTACTCCCCACACTCAGTACACAAAAAACTTAAAATATGTAATTTTAAACATATCACACTTCAGCCTAGTACTTCACATGTGCCTGATGTGTTTTGTTAAGGTATTATTTTTGCCACACACACGACTGATATCCAATACACTGCCATCCAAGAGCAGGTCAGCAACATAACTTTCAACAGTTCCTATTGGCATGCTGCTATTTGCTATAATTGCTCTTAGAGAAGTACCACATTCCTTTAAGACATTACCCTGCACTTTTTATGTGCACATATTATTTTTAGCTCTAGCAAGAGTTTGAAGAGTGTTTACTTTTACATAGGAAGGAATTAGAGAGGCAAGAAGGACAAAATCCCAGGGATATGAGATCCATGGTCCTATAACCATATATTTGTTTATTTTTGTAGTTGGTGTTGGTTGGTTGTTTTGGCGTGTGTGTGTGTGTGTGTGTATGTGTGTGTGGTGGTGAGGGAGTCATTGGTGATTTTTCTAGAAAAATTAAGTACCATGTAAAAGTAAAAGCATACAAACCCTTGCGAGAATACTTTTCACCTAAAAGCTACCACCCTACATCCCAATTTTAAACCAAATCACATTTTTTGTTAAAATACTTTATGTCAGAAATGAGTGTATTGAATGGAAACTTTTCCATTTTCATTTTATTGGATCTCAAAGCAGCATTTGACTCTTGTTTACTTGCTTCTTGTTTGAAGCACACTCCTCACTTGGCTCCATGACACAACCATTCCCTGGCTTTCCTCTTACCTTTCTATCTACTTCTTGGCACTCCCCAGGCAGACTGACCTTCCTCTACTTGGACTTTTTATGAAGACTGAGGTCATCAGTGTTTCTCAGTGTTCCTCCTAGGTAATATCATCTACTCTTAGAGGGATCTCCCTCTAAGAGTCAGACCTTAAAAATTCAATTTTCTGATGAATATCTCTTTTTGGATGTGTCAAAACCACCTTTGATTGTATATTCCCAAACCATGATCCAGGTTTTTAAATCCAGTCCTTTCTGCTGCTTCCTTTCCAATGAATGGCATCATCATGCATTCAATTTATCAATCCAGAAACCTTACCACAGTCTTCACTAACCTCTCTCACTCTATTCCTGTAATCAAGGCATCATTGTCTTTTTGATTGTGTCTCTTAAATACCTTCCAAATTTATCCATTGTTCTTTTTCACCACCTCTCTCATCCAAGTCTAAGGAGCCATTGTTTCTTACAAGGAATACTATAGAGACCTCTCTAGATAGATGGATATATAGATAGATAGGTAGATAGATAGGTAGGTAAATAGATAGATAAATAGATAGATAGATAGATAGAGATAGGAATAGACAAGTGATAGATACACACAATATAGTACTTGCATAGATACATAGATAGACCTTATTTCTCCATACTAAATAAAAATCTTTTTAAAAGGTAATGTTATTATGTTACCTTACCTTTCTCTCTTCTCTCTACCTTCTTTCTCTTACACACACACACACACGTGTGTGCACATGTAACCTTTTCCTTAGTTCCATAATAGGGTACATTAGATTAATACTCAGAATTTTTCACTGTTTTTCCATCCCCAATAGAGGATTGGAATATATTTCCCCACTCCTTGACTTTAGATCCAGCCATATGACTTGCTTTGGCCAATAGGTGAAACTGGAAGTGGAAGGGATCCAGTTCCAAGACCAGGTCTTCAGAGGCCTCGGGATTTTCCATCTGACTTTTAGTGCCTCTGCCATCACTAAAAATAGTTGTCCAGGCTAGCCCATGGCTAAAAGGAGAATAAGATACATGAGGAGCAGATCTAAACTGCCCCCCTCAAGCCCCGCTCCCCTGTCAAATTTTTGTTTTTTTTGTTTTTGTTTTGTGAGCTAAAGAATCTTACCATTGTATGCTGCTGGGATCTTTGTGCTTGTTTGTTATGCAGAGTTATTGAGGTCAGTGCTAACTGATATTTATGGTTTCTTTTCTTTCCAAATATGCAGTAAAATGTCTTAAACATGGCCAAAAAATCCTGTGTAGTTTGTCCCACTACTTCGTGTTTATCCTCCTTTCACACTAAGCTCCCTCTCTCTCCCTGTGTCCAGTAATGGTGGTTTTCTTCCAGTTCTGTGAACTTGCCAATAAGTTCTCATACTATAGAAACTTACACCTTGTTATGTTTCTTCTCCTTTTTTTACTTAGTTCCTTCTCATCCTTCAGAATGTCAGCTCAAGCACTAATTCTTCAGGATTAGCTTGACATAATTACTATTTGACTTTTGTTTGTGTGATTTTGTAGTTTGTTTCTACCACTGAACTTTGATAAAAACAGGACTGTTTAAGTGTTGAATGAAGTAATTAATGAAAGGGGATCCAAGCCTGATAAGTCACATTCAAATGTCACATTAATTACGTTTTTGGACACTTGCTAGCCCATAGCATCGACAAAGTTTTTTTTTTTTTTTGCAAATAGTTGCATATGTAGTAAAACAAATTATAAGTGGTATACAATAATTTTGACAAATGCATTTAGAGTTATCTTTTTCTCTTAACTCTAAACAAGTAAAAATTATACATTTCTGCATCAGCTTCTCTTTAATACAATAAATCAGGCAAGTTGAGAATCCATTCAGCCTCTTGCTCTGCATGCACTTCCTTGGTGTTCTCCCCATGAGATGATTCACTTTATATCAAGAAAAATAGTAACTTCACTTCCAGCATCAACTTAAGGCTTTAGTATTTTCATTTAAATAATAATAGAAGTGAGTTACAAATTTATAGTTTTTCTTCTCACATTCCAGCCCAGGGAACCAAATCATTCCCTATATCACTGAACTGAACTTAAAAATGAGTTCTTTACACCATAATCAGCAGATTCAATATTTGAAATCCTGATGCAAAATTGTCCTTATTTAGAATTCAGTCAAGTTTTTTAACTACTTTTATCTCCTTCTCTTGTTCATACATAATTGTTTCTGCAGATCTGTCTCCCTTACTAGCTTGTTAGCTCATCTTAAGGGTAAGAAGTGCGTTTTATTAATCTGTGTACCCACCCACCCACTTCAGTTAAAAATATATCATAGTTTTAAACATGTAATAAATGATTAGTTTATATTTGTTGACATGTTAAACCTTATTAATTATAAGGAATTAGCTTTTGCAGTCATACCATGTTAGGGCCAGGACAAAATGCTGGAATTATCTTCATTGCCTCTTTTCATTCCAGAAAATCATTCTACCACATTCAAAAATTTCTACTTATTTGAAGTCCATATAATATAATTTTTATACCTCCTTCTCTATTTTTGTCACTTTCTTCCACACACTCCCCAATTTTCTCAAGAACATTTTAGTCCCTTATTCACTGTTTACCCTATTACCCAAACTCTTGGTAATATCCTGATGTATAAATCAACATTTTTATCTCAGAGTAGTTGTGTCATTTCAAAGCCAATGATCTTTATTTCCACCATAGCAAGAACCTACCAATTTAGGCTGATTTGGGACAATTCCAGAAATTTTCTATAACAAAATTGATAATATCTCTCTTTGATGTTTTTGTCCATCCAGATGTTCAGTTGTTTCCATTCTTCCAGTGAACTTGCATTGTTTCCTCATCAGTCTTCTGGTCCCTCTATTTGTTTCCAGTCACTGCAGCCTATCATTCCCTCCTAGTTTTATAATCCTTTCAATTAATCCTAACTATTTTGATCCACTATTCCAAATATCCACTCCCCAGCATACTGGATACTCTTAATTCCTTGACTTTTTTGTTGTTGTTTGTTTGTCTGTTCCTATCTTGCTAGTTTAAATCCCTGGATAACTTTAAATATCTCTGTTGACTCCTCTTTCTGGAATACTATTGTTTACAAAAATAATGAAACTGATACTCTTGCCATCCCAGCCTCATTGTCTGGAAATGCTTGGCATGGTCATGGAGTGCTGAGAATCCGCTACAATAAATAAGTGTTGAAATAAATGGGGTGAAATCATCAAATACTTCAAATTTGATCAAAAGAGATTGAATCTCAGTCTTTAGATAATAGATACTCTTTGAAGTTATAAGAAAAAGACAGTGATATTGCTCAATCTGTTCTAGAGATTAGAAAGTTTTAATCATGATAATATAAAAAACAATTTAGTACAATGTAAATATATAGTAATATAAAATCGATGGTATACAGGACATGAAGATGATAAAAATAAACTTTATATTGGGTAGAAGCTAAATATTTTTAAGGGACTATGGTAAAGCTATTCCTTAGTTGTGGTTCCCAAACTTGACTATTTATGATAATCATCTGTGAGACGTTTTTAAAGTGCTGAGACCACAGATCCATCCTTGAGGTTATAATTCTCTAGATCTGCAGTGAGGATGAGGAATCTCCATTTTTCATAAGCATCACTAATCACTGTGATGTGTGTGCAAGTCTGGGAATCATTACCTTATAGGAAGCAAAAGTCAGGTCACCTTTATTCCTCAATATGTGGAGTTCTACTTCTTTTTTATTTCTCATAATCAGTCATTTTAGGAGAAATGTCTAACCTAAGAGCATTTTCCTATTTATTCTGGTAGAAACCGTTTCTTGTAGGTTGAAAAAGCAGTCCCCTATGGGCCACATTTCCCTCAGACAGAGATGTTTTGCATTGTCTTGCTGTCAGTCACTCTTTCAGTAGTAATCACCTATCAATTTCACCTCTCCTGTCAAGTGATTTTTATGGCATCTATGATTTATGTGGCAGAAACTGCATTCCAGAGCAAGGCATTGGCTTTGAACACTGTTTATAGGACTAAGATCTATTTCAATACCTTGCTAGCAATGATTACTCTAAATGCTGTTGGGAAGTAGTTTGAATGGCCTGAGTTTCAGTGGCAATTCACCCCACATGATCATCAGACAAACTCAGCATGCTGTATTTCTTTTGCCAAAGGGGGTGAACAAATAAACATCTCCAAGTTCAAATGAATTTGGCTTATAATTCAAAATATACTAAATATTATTCTACCAATTATTAAATGAAAAGGAGAGATTTCAATGCATAGGGCATCAATAATGGTATAATATGATTTTTTTTCAGTCATTAAAATCTGACCTTATTATCACTTAATAAAAATATGCACTCAGCACAGGGAGATCAGCTAGGTTGTTTGTGACCACCTAGAGGGGTGGGATAGGGAGGGTGGGAGGGAGGGAGACGCAAGAGGGAAGAGATATGGGAACATATGTATATGTAAAACTGATTCACTTTGTTATAAAGCAGAAAATAACACGCCATTGTAAAGCAATTATACTCCAATAAAGATGTTAAAAAAATATGTACTCACCTCTGCAATGATATTTTAAACCTAAAGTCATAAATAAATTAATGTGACTTGGATATTTTGGTCACTAGTGATTTGAAAAGCAAATTTACTTAGACCTAAAAAACAAGTTTCATTTCATCATAAATTAGCTTTCTGGTGGTCCCATCAGCAAAATTAAAATGCCTAGTTTGGGGCTTCCCTGGTAGCACAGTTGTAAAGAATCTTCCTGCCGATGCAGGGGACACAAGTTCAAACCCTGGTCTTGGAAGATCCCACATGCCATGGAGCAACTAAACCTGTGCACTACAACTGCTGAGCCTGCGCTGGAGAGCCTGCGAGCCATAACTACTGAGCCTGCATGCCACAACTACTGAAACCTGTGTGCCTAGAGCCTGTGCTCCGCAACAAGAGAAGCCACCACAATGAGAAACCCATGCTCTGCAACGAAGAGTAGCCCCCTCTCACCACAGCTAGAGAAAGCCTGCACGCAGCAACGAAGACCCAACACAGCCAAAAAAAAAAAAAAAAAGCCTAGTTTGGCGGTGCTTGCCACACCAATACCAACAATTCTCCCTGGTTCCTTCCCTTGAATTACTCAATAAATAATAAAAAATATTTTCATGTTCTTTTCTGACCTAACATACCTGAAGGAAACCAATATACTCATATTAAAACTGTATAATTTTCAAGGTGAGGGGATTTAAGTATTACTCAGTATATCCTGAATTGCTTTAAATCCATCTCCATATCCAAAATTTTGCTACATTATATTATTAATTTCTTCCTGAGGCATGCTCCCCTATTCTTGTCTTGAGAATTATTTAATAGAGCCAGCAAATGCTAAAATATAAACAATATCATTTAATAAAAATTAATAAACAATACCAAGTATTAAAATATTTCTAGAACTATCATCTTTTTCTTTTGCAAAAAGTTATTATAATGTAGTTTTTGATGTAGTATTTCAATTTATATTGCCGTACCTTACAAGGCCTGTTTACTGGTCTTGGGGAGGGCTGGGGTGGCTGGTAATCTAACCACTCTACCTGAGTAGAATATGTCACTTTATCAAAACCATGGCCATGTGAGCCACGCTTAGAGCTGAAGAAATGTCAATCGTTGCACCTTATCTCAATAACATTGGAGGACATCTAAGCATACTGTCCAGAGAAATTCTTATTAAAAACTCTGTCTTTTTCTAAAGTTGCTGAGAGCCTCTCACCCTCAGTTGAGCTCACTTTCCCATATCTCTTCGCAATTTCTTTCTCTAACTTATTGCTATGCCCTCTGCTATGCTGGAGGGGAAAACAGTTCATCCTTCACTCTGTCCATTTTCCTGTGATAATCTGAGTTGCCTTTGTCCTTTCTACCATTTTGCCCTACCACAATCCTCATCCTGCAAGTATGGGGAACCAACTTGGTTGGTTCTGCTCACTCAGAACCTCAGTGAGCAAAGAGAGGAGAAAGACTGAGAAGTGCATTAAGAATTTTTGACCCTTTTCACAAAAATATGCAAGCAGAAATAGTACAGTTAAATCTTGAGCTTGAAATGCTGGACATCTTAAAAGAAGGGAAGAATTGCTTTCAAAAATATTGAATGCACTTGATAAAATATAAAGTATGTAAGTAAAAATAAAAGTAATATTATGGTTGCCTATAGAGGACAATGTATTTTATATTGTAAGGTTTATATATGTTTCTCATCAAACTCATTTTATACATATATATGTATACATATATAATATTTTATTTATATATTATATATTTATGTATAAGTATATGATATTATATATGATTTTTATATATAGTTAGTTACCATATAGTAAACCCCCAAATAGATCGAGTTTCAAAAGAAGACAGCTGTTGGTGACCATATATCTCAGTCATAATGGAGCAACCATCTGCCTGTCTTGTTCCACCAAAATTTCTGAAATTTTTACATGGACTTACTTAGCCTTAGTTGTTTAAGGTTGGCATCTAATAAATTATTGAAAAAGAGAGAGAAAACGATATATACAGAGAGAGATTTCCTAAGAAGTTCTGCTGGGCCTCAAGTTTATAGTCTACCTAAATGTTCAAAAGATGGCTCGTATTTAAAGAAGTACCATTCTTAAGTTTTATTCGAAAGATGAAACTTAAAAGCTGCAGGTAGAACTAAAAAATGTTACAACTGTTAACACTCTCCTGTTTTGTTTTGTTTTTTCAAATTATCTTTAAATTCCACTCATTAGGGCTTCCCTGGTGGCGCAGTGGTTGAGAGTCCGCCTGCCGATGCAGGGGACACGGGTTCGTGCCCCGGTCCGGGAAGATCCCACATGCTGCGGAGCGGCTGGGCCCGTGAGCCATGGCCGCTGAGACTGCGCGTCCGGAGCCTGTGCTCCGCAACGGGAGAGGCCACAACAGTGAGAGGCCCGCGTACCGAAAAAAAAAAAATTCCACCCATTAACTGAAAAATCAATCAAGATGAAGCATGAACATATAATTCATTCATTTTTGTTTAACATGACTCCTTGCTAGAAATTTCTAGATCTGAGAATTAAAGTGAAACCATTATGTGGGAGGAAGGAATATAAATGGAAACGAATAAGAAAGTATAGACAGCAATGACAGTCTAAGGCATGGTACTAATGATTCCAATATCGGTATGTGGGCCTCTCACTGTTCTGGCCTCTCGCGTTGCGGAGCACAGGCTCCAGACGCGCAGGCTCAACGGCCATGACTCACCGGCCCAGCCGCTCCGCGGCATGTGAGGTCTTCCCGGACCGGGGCACGAACCCGTGTCCCCTGCTTCGACAGGCGGACTCTCAACCCCTGCGCCACCAGGGAAGCCCATGATTCCAATTTTAATTTTTATTTCTTTAGAGATAGTCTTCATCATACATCTAAATAGCTTCAAGCCAAAGCCACAAAGATTATTTAAGTATCAGAAAGTATCCGATATAGTATTTAAAATCATGTGATTATATTCTGATCTACTGATTTAGCCCTGGGATACCCAGTCTGTCACTCCATTAGTGATTACTGGTATTGTTAATTAGCAATTCTCCCTTGAAGTGATCCTTAGAGATTACAAGAATCAGCAATGCAGCCCAAGTTATTTCTGCTAACTTATTCTATAGGTGTTACTTCTTTTATTTTATACAAAGTTTTCCATAGCCACATGCCTTGGAAAAGACTAATTAAAATCATTGAAGGAAATATGATCAGCCAGATGAGGTAGAAAATAAATCTAGGGAAAAATCATTTAATACTTGCTGCATTTTTGTAATCAAATGCTTTTCTTAGATGCTGCAAATATATTTCACTAGAAATTATTAAGCAGAGGTAGTGTGATTTTCTCCATTTTACTTTCATGTATAATATGTTTAAATGTTCAATAAATAAAATAAAAATCACATATATTAAGTAGGAAAAAACTAACAAGGCTTTATTCTAGATAGTAGGATGTACATAAAGAAGTAAGATGTATATTTAGTAGGCTGAGTAGCTTGCTCTAAA
Organism: Delphinapterus leucas; assembly: GCF_059928025.1. Lineage (NCBI taxonomy): Eukaryota > Metazoa > Chordata > Mammalia > Artiodactyla > Monodontidae > Delphinapterus > Delphinapterus leucas. The sequence continues at coordinate 58,473,803 of NC_143139.1, read as the reverse complement.
TCAAGGTGATTACCAGAATTATTTCCAGGCAACAGAGATCCACAGGAGGGAAGAGTGTGGCCAGGTTAGGCCTTGATATCTGTCTAATAAGCCTAAGATCAAAAAACATATATTCCATTTATAAAGACAACGTGACTAGTACTTCCAAATAGTGAATCATAACTCAGCAAGCTTCCTCAAAATGTGTCTCTTTATGGAAAGCATAATCCCAAAACTAAAAATCTGGAAATCAGAATAGGTGATTCTCTTTAAAAATTATATCCACACTTAATTTTAGTCAGCGTTTATGTCTTGTATAGTTTCTGGAACCTGAAATTACATTTTTCCTCACTTTAGAAGGGAGATGGAAATTAATGATTTTTAAAGTGATTACCCTTATTTAACTAAACTATGCTACTAAAAGTATAATTTTCAATCACACACACACACATACAATTACATATTCAGAATCCTGGAGCTTTTGTACCAGTTATTATTGGAGAGAAGCCTCAAAAGTATCATAATGATGCAACTATTTTTCATTTTATATAATTTTCTTTTAAATTATATTCAGTTTCTAAAATCTGTTTTGTTGGGTTTTTTTAAAGCAACAATTTTCAAAGTGCTCTCTTCTTACGTTATGGATTTAGTTCTTCATTTTTATCTTTGAATATTTCAAACATTTATTTTAAAGTTTCTTTCAGATTGCTTTGTTAGCACCAGCTTATCACTTGTGAATGCTCCAGTGACTTATTCTCAAGACAGTAATACCATCTTGTGATCTGGAATTTTTGCCAGTTCATCCTCAGAAGAACAGCCTCTTAAGCATTTCTACATACATTAGCCCTGGAAGGCCAAGGTGATCTTATGACGTTATTTTGCAGTTACTAAAGGCCGTACAGAGCATAAGTATATATTTTTAGGTGTATACAAGGGAGAATATTTCTAAATTGAATGGAAGAAACAGAAACACTGAAGTTATGGAGACTCACCTGGAGGCATGTGGCTAGTCTGTAGAACTTCTGAAATGAGTTTGTGATTAAATTTCCTACATTCAACAGGAGCATTTCTTTGCATGTGTGGGGATCAGGTAGGAGTTCACAGTAGGACTAACTTTAATGATCTTAGTGGTTTGACCAAATATCTGAAATATTTTTCAAGGCACTACATCTTCTCAATTTCTGCATTCTTGGAAGTGTATGTATGTGTTCTGAAAGATGCAGTTACAGTTTTTTTTCTCAATATACTTAAAGGATAACAGGGAAATATCCTCCCTCAAGTCACATGAGGAAACAGAGAACAATTTGAATTAAGATATTACTGAATATCACAATACTTAAAATAATGGCCTATGGAGTCAGAGACTTGGGTTTGTCACCTGTAAGCTATGTGATGGGCAAGTTACTAAATTTATCAGTAGAATTATATGTAAAATGAGAGCAATTATAACTTCCTTATTAGGCTATTGCATAATTTCTTTGTATTACTCTGGGTTCTCCAGAGAAACAGAACCAATAGGACCTCTCTCATATAGATATATGGATATAGATATAGATAGATATAGATATAGATATATTGCTATCTATCTAGAATCTATCTATCTATCTATCTATCGAAGAGATAATACTTATTTTGAGGAATTCACTCACACAGTTCTAAAGGCTGGCCATTCAAAATATATAGGGCTGGCTGGCAGGCTGTAGACTGTGGTAAGAGTTGATATGGCAGTCTTGAGTCTGAATTTTGCAGGGCAGCAAGCTGGAAACGAGGCAGGATTTCTGTGTTATAGTCATAAAGACAATCCCTCTAAGGGTGCTGAGGGAGAATCTGTTCAGTTCCTCTCCCCTAGATTCTGCTGGTTTTCTGGCAATTTTTAGTATTCCTTGGCTTGTACTTCTCTGCTTTTGTCTTCACATGGCATTCTCTCTGTATCCTATTTTATTTTTATAAGAACACATTTGTATTGGAATTAGGGCCCATCTTAATGACCCTTTCTAAACTAATTACATCTGCAACAGCCCTATTTCCAAATAAGGTCACTTTCTCAGGTTCTAGCAGTTAGGGCTATAAGATATGAATTTGGGGTGTCCACAATTTAACTCATAGTATCCCTGTAACAGAAACCACTCAGTAAATGATAGGTACTGTTTTTGAACATGATCAAGTATTTAAGGAAGACTGAAGTTAGAGTTCTTTAAGAAAATAATATATAGATTAAGAACTTGAGCCAATTCAAGGAAAGAATGCTTATTGGCCTCTTATTTCAAGATGTCAATAAATAAAATGATAAGATATGGTTCTTGCTAAAGGAGTACAGATTTAAAAATAAGAAGTTGTATTGGCTCTAGAAAAAGCTACTGATAAATTGGAAAAAACAGAAATTATAGGAGAAGAAAATATATAGATTTTGAGAATATTTTAGCTCCTAATCTATGAGTTCACAGATTTATAGTTTCCTTCAAGAGGATAATATAATTTTGAAAGTCTTCAGAAGCATATCCTAAAGAATATTGCTTGAAAAGCTCACGAAGAAAAGGTATGAATTTCCCCGTGCAGAGAAAAAACACCAAAGGGAAGGAAATGGGAGTAAATGTAAGTGTGTAGGATGGCTGTACTCCTTGTAAAAGAATTCTAGTGTTATGTTACTAACAGATTATGCTGATTTCTTGCAGGAATTCCACTTTTTCCCCACATTAAAGGGAAAAAAAGTGCTGCATGATCAAATCCAGTCTCACAACATTCTGTTCAAAACTGTATTCTTTCTTTTTGACTTTCATGTTTGGAAATACTACCCAATCCCAAGGTCCAAGAGCTCAGAAGTGATTTTATTTTCTCTTCTTATGTGTGTCTGAAGGTCAATAATACCTAATATGTGGGATGCCTTCTCCATCTCAGTAACGTCCGTTGAAATTCCATCTTTCAAGGCCAACTGTCAGAAATGCTGTTGGATTACCACTGTCCAACCACTAGATTTCCTACTAGGTCCCGATTCATACTGAATGTTGGTTTTCACTGTCTTGCAATTTTCTGATATTATTTATAATCTAATGTATTTTTACTTTGAACCCTTGTCGTCTGAGGTAATCTGAAAGACTTGTTTCAAAGAAGCTAACATAATGATTTTGTAAACTAGGTGAATAGCACAAATCCTAAAAGATTGCGGACACTCATGTTAGATGTCTAGGGAATAGATATAGGTAATAGAAAGAATCCTTCTAAATACATTCCTCTAGATATACCTAAGAAAATAAAAATAATAAAAGACATTGTGGTGGAATTTCCAAGAGGATAAGGATTGTACCATAGTCACGGGTGATTTCCAGGAAAAAGATCTAGTAAAATAAAAAGTCTACTAATGGAGAAGTCTTTCTTCCAGTATGACTTATATTCACACATGTGAACCCAATACAATACAGTGTGTCAATTATTTGTCTATATGTAATTATATTTCTAATGTTTGGATTTTGCCTTTATAAACTGTTGATTTAGGGTAGTATTAATTCTAAAATAATTTGATCTTCAACAATTTATTTAGAATAAAGATGCATTTTGCAACACAATTTCATAAATCTGAAAAAAATAAACAGATATCGAATATGAAACAACAGCTGGAAATGAAATCAATAATAAGGATTGGAAATATTTAAAGTAAAATAGAACTTTTTAAATAGAGTAGTTATATCGCATTTTTAAGGAGCTTTTGATGCTGTCACTGAATTTATACTTTCAGAGGAGGTGTTAATTTTTGATGAACTGAAAATAATCCTTATATTCATAAGGATTACATCTTCATTGTAAGATGGTAAGAAATATAATGCCCACTAGTATATTTCTGAGAATCAGGAAGAGTGGATATTATTGGAACTTATGCAGTGTAGATAAACAGGTGTGAATCTTTTGAATGCTTTTATGTGTTTATGAGATACTTTATTAACATTTTATTCTTTAAGCTAGATTGATATAAACTGTATAGCAGTTATTATCACTTCTTTTTTTCTATAAAGCATTTTTTAAAAAAAATTGAGGTCAGTGACCTTACAGCCAGACACCACCACCAGTAGCACTAAGGCCACACATTTTGTAAGGCAATTCCTTCTAAGGCATAGCAGGGGTCTACTTAGGCTCAAGTTTGTACACCCTCAGAAACCCACAATTACTGACAACACAGAGGGGTATTAGATATTACGATCAAATAATTCCAAACTGCCAAATCCAGTCATTCATGGAACCCTTGCTTACTTGAATTTTCCCTGACAGTAAAGCTGAGGAGCACTTCCCTCTGCAGTTTCTACCCTTCTGACTGCAGAATAGCTCTCAGTCTACATTCTCATTTTCTTTGACAGCATTCAAACCTCTTCACTGATTATTTTCCTATATCTCTTGCATATCTATATGAAAATCATCCGTTAATCTAGATTTTTCAAAATTTTTGTATATACTTGCATATAGTATTTAAGTTTAAAAATTACTACTATTTCTTTAGTGAGACTCACTTCTCCTTCCTAATATTTATTTGTGACTCTCCTCTTTGTGAATTGCCAATTGTTTGACTATTTTATGAGATTTCAATGAACCAGATTGTGTTTTTGTTGATCAAATCTATATTTTTACTTTTACATTATTTGTTGCTACGGCTGTATTCTAGAATACTGATTTCGATTTTTATTCTGATTAAGGCGTCCCTTACTTATTTCTGGATTGTTTTGTTCTTCCCTTTTTTCCTTTTTCACTTACTTACTTTAATTCATTTATTTAATTTTAATTTTTATTTTACATTGGAGTATAGTTGATTAACAATGTTGTATTGGTTTTAGGTGTACAGCAGAGTGATTCAGTTATACATATACTATCTATTCTTTTTCAAATTCTTTTCCCATTTAGGTTATTACAGAGTACTGAGCAGAGTTCCCTGTGCTATAACCTTTCTGGTTATCTATTTTAAATATAACAGTGTGTATATGTCAAAAATAAACTCAAACTTGCTTAAAGACCTAAAGGTAAGACCAGATGCTATAAAACTCTCAGAGGAAAATATAGGCAGAACACTCTGACATAAATTGCAGCAATATCTTTTTCCATCCGTCTCCTAGAATAATGGAAATAAAACCAAAAATAAACAAATGGGACCTAATTAAACTCAAAAGCTTTTGCACAGCAAAGGAAACCATAAACAAAATGAAAAGACAACCCATAGAACGGGAGAAAATCTCTGCAAACGACTGCAACCAACAAGGGATTAATCTCCAACATTTACAAAGAGCTCAAGCAGCTCAATATCAAAAAAAAAAAAAAAACCCAATCAAAAAATGGGCAGAAGACCTAAATAGACATTTCTGCAAGGAAGATATACAGATGGCCAAGAGGCATATGAAAAGATGCTCAACATTGCTAATTATTAGAGAATGCATATCAAAACTACAATGAGATACAACCTCATACCAGTCAGAATGGCTATCATCAAAAAATCCACAAACAATAAATGCTGGAGGGGGTGTGGAGAAAAGGAAACCCTTCTACACTGTTGGTGGGAATGTAAACTGGTACAGCCACTATGGAGAACAGTATGGAGGTTCCTTAAAAAACTAAAAATAGGGCTTCCCTGGTGGCGCAGCGGTTGAGAGTCTGCCTGCTGATGCAGGGGACACGGGTTCGTGCCCCGGTCCGGGAAGATCCCACATGCCGCGGAGCGGCTGGACCCATGAGCCATGGCCGCTGAGCCTGCGCGTCCAGAGCCTGTGCTCCGCAACGGGAGAGGCCACAACAGTGAGAGGCCTGCGTATCGAAAAAAAAAAAAAACAACCTAAAAATAGAATTACCATATAACCCCGCAGTCCCGCTCCTGGGCATATACCTGGAGAAAAACATAATTCCAAAAGATACTTGCACCCCAATGTTCATTGCAACGCTGTTTACAATAGCCAAGACATGGAAACAACCTAAATGTCCATCAACAGATGAATGGATAAAGAAGATGTGGTACATATATACAATGGAATATTACTCGGCCATTAAAAAGAGTGAAACAATGCCATCTGCAGCAACATGGATGGGCCTGGACTATCATACTAAGTGAAGTTAAGTCAGACAGAGAAAGACGAATATCATATGATATCACTTGTATGCAGAATCTGAAAAAATGATACAAAAGAACTTATTTACAAAACAGAAACACTCACAGACTTAGAGAACAAATTTATGGTTTTGGAGTGGAGGGAGTGTGGGGAGGATCAATTGGGAGTTTGGGACTGACGTGTACACACTGCTATATTATTAGTTTTTGAACTTCATTTCTCCTTGTAGAATTTTTACACTGATTTTTTTGGCTTGTATTGTATACTAATGTGACGTGTGGTATATTTATTCATTTATACAACAAATGATCATTGAGGATAAAACATTAGATACTGCACTACACCCTAGTATTTCAGTCCTCATAGAGCTTATATTCTAGTAGGGACAAGACAAACAATATAAAAGTAAACTATATATATATATATTCTGTAAAATGGTGATAAATGGATAAAGAAATGGTGAGGAACAATCTAAAGGGGAGAAGGAGTGCTACTGATCATGAAAGTGCTAGGATGAGCCTGCAGATATGTAAGGGAAAGATGTTCCAGGAAAAGCAGATATGGTGTATATAAGAAATGAAAAGAAGGAAAATGGTAGAAGATGACATCAGAGAAGTGATGATGGTGCCAGATATTATAGGACTTTTAGACCATTGTATGGAACTTGGCTTTTATTTTAAGTGACATAGAAAACCATTTATTTGATTGTTTGATTAAAAGAGATATATAACCTTTTTTGTAACCAGTCATCAGTGCTGTGGGTACATGCCTAAAAGAATGAATATCGGTTAGGAGCTATTGCAATAATGCAGTCAAGAGCTAATTGCAGCTTGGATCTGTGATATAGTAGTAGTTGTGGTGGCAAATGATTGATTCTGGATATATTGAATATAGAAGCAACAAGTTTTGATAATGAATTAGATGTGGTGGTAAACTAGAGTGGAGTCAAAAATAACTCCATAGTATTTTTCCAGAACTAATGGAAGGATAGAATTTGCATTTATAGGTTAGGGAGGATGATAGAATTTTGCTGTTTCAAAACGTTAAGTTTGAGTAACCTGAGATTAAACCCAACAGGTCTGAATACTTACTTGATGGATAGTAGTCAAGGCAAAATGCTATTCTGAAATTGCCTGCACTTTCTTTTCCCGTGGCTTTGAAGGTAGAAGCTAGCCTTTTTTTTTTTTTAAGGCATCTTCTCCCTTCTTCTTTACATTAACCATAGTATCAAGCCTTTTTATTCATACAAATATAAAGGAAGTTCTGAATATGGGATGGTGTCCAAAGACTGATAATTCTGACTGAGATATTAAGCATTTTGTTTAATAATGAACTACGTCTTCATTCAAGACACAGGGGCATCTCTGATAAGGTTATTAGCTATATATGTTTTTTCTTTTCTTTTCCTTCATTCTTTTTCATTTGTCCGGAGACAGGGCACCTTGTTGGAAGTTGAGTTCTTCTAATCTATGAATGTATAGAGACAGATTTTAAAAAGGAGAATATTGTTCAGGCTAAATCCAAGGAAAAGGGACCTCTAGGTGGGTTCTAGCCAGTGGACTAGAGGAAAAATGAGACCTGATTATCTGCTTTTTAGATTTCATTCTATGGATTGTAATTCCTTTATGTTGTCTTCAAACATCTGATATTTTTTTTAACAAGATAGGTTTGTTTTAGGTGTAATTTGGGGAATTAAGAGAATATTTTGAAGCATAATAGAGTAGGAAGAGCTGCAGCAACTTGGATAACTACTTACAGAAACAAAAGAGTTAAGTGGAGACACTTCAGAAGGATAGTTTTGTGGGATGTAAAGACACCCATCCTGGGGAATTCTCAGGAATACTGGGGTGGTGGGGTTGACTCCCTTCAACATGAATGATGGTTTCTCATGGCATATTATTTCGATATTAAAGTGAGGCTTTGTCCACACACACCCCACTACTACCTTCCACAGATACCTATTACCAATTCAGATGATTAGAGATATTATGACAAGTATATTAATCATATAACTAGCTGTTAATAAACTTTCTTATTAAATCTAATAGTTCTCAGTTGATTCTCTAGGGCTTATAGATATATAACTCTGCCATTTGAAAATTTTTATACTTTCCTTTTTAAGAGTTTTATCTCTTATTTCTGTTTCATTTATTCATGCATTGGCCAGAAATATCTAGAATCATATTAATGAATAACAGCAATTGCAGACATCTTTGCTTTCCTCTTGGTTTTAATGAGTATGATTTTTTTGTGCATCATCATTAAGTTTCATGTTGGCTCTTGATTTAAAGTACATATTTTACACAATTTTAAGGAAATTCACCTGCATTTATGTTTTTTTTTTATTTGTTAATATTAGTAAAGATTATTAAATGGCATTCAGGTTCTCTTGAGGTAATATTTTCTTATTGTTATGATAAATGATTAATAATGATTCATTAATAAACTATCATTAAATTCCTAGATAAATCTTATTTTTTTTGTGGTGGATTTTAATTGTTTTATATATTTTTAGCTTTGGTTTTATGTAACAGAAACTCACATGTAAGAGATTATTAAAAAGGGAGGAAATTTATTGACATGTAATGAAAATGTGTAACTGGGAAGAATAAAATAGACTGATAAGCCAGATTTCTTCATTTTTTTCACTCTTGTGACAAAAGAGTAGAGTTCTGGTCTACAGCTTCAAAAAAGTACACATGACAATGTAAAAGATTTTTTTATAAAACAAAAACAGAGTACTGTTAACAGAGGTAGTGGTAAGGGATACAAGGCAGGCAAAATTTTAAAAAAAATGTAGGACAAAATTACATGTATATTAAATATAATGCAGACTTTGGCTTGCTGATAGTTTATTTAAAATGTCCACATTTACATTGAGTGACATTAGTCACTGATATTTTGTTCTATCTTTTCAAACTTTGTATAAAAATTAATATAGCTAAATAGAGGGCTCTCTGTCTGTCTTTCCTTATTTTCTTCATTCCCTGAAACATGTTATAGGCTGATAATCATGTTTGAAAGTGCGAAAAAACTCACCTAAAGAATCCTCTGCATCCATGGCCCGTTGTAGAAGTAATTTTCTTCAAGATTATAGGTCCCTTTAGGTTGAATACAGAGTGTATTTTATTTATGTTTTCCAGAGGACTCATTGAATTTAATTTGCAAATGAATAAACAATGAATATAATGAGAAGTTTAGATTGATAAATTGAATTTATTCAAAATCAATTAGAAAGATAATAAATGCAAAATTTTAAAAATAATTATTTAAATATAGTCAATATTAGTTCACAATTTTACTTTTTATCTGTTTCTTTTCTTTTAAAGCATATTTCGGTATTAGTCCATTTTACTTTTTGTCTTTGTTCTATATATTGTCTGCTTTCTGGTTAATTATTTGTATTAAATATTTTTGCAGTTACATTTATTATTTACTTCTTGAGTTTAATGCTTAGATTGTGTCTTTTTTATTGGTGAATAATAAAGTACTGTAATTTTAAGATATGAGTTCATTTGTGAATTCATAGGTCATATGTTTTTACCCTTAAACCTACTTGCCTTCAACCTATTTTTTAAAAATATACTGATGGCAGTTTTTAAACTTTAAACTTTTGTAAACTTCTTGCTCTATGTAACATTATTGTGAATAGCACAGAATTATTACTTGAATATTACTAGAACATACTAGCATCATATACATATTATTATTTGACCAAATATATGATCTATGTTTTTAAAATATTCGGTAGATCCTAAAAATAAAATAAGTTTATTTCATTTGTTAGTGAAGTAATTTGTTATATATCTACTACTTAATTTTATTTTTATATTATCTAAGTGCATTTCTCTATTTATTTTGATTTCCTGACTTGTCATAGACTGAAAGATATTTGCTAAATATCTCCCAATTAATTTATATTTCTTTGAATTTTTCTTTATGCTAAAATATTTTGTTTTATTTATGTTGCAGCTATATTATTTGACACATAATTATCACTGATTCATTATGGATTATGAATACAAATTTATTTTCTCATAATATTATATCTTTCTTGAATTCTACTTTGTAGGATGTTAAAGGTTGAATCGTTTCCTCCTCAAAATTCATATGCTGAAGTCCTAATCACCAGTACCTCAAATGTGACCTTATTTAGAAATAGGGTCATTACAGATGTAATTAATTAAGAAGAGGTTGTACTGGAGTAGGGTTGAAACTACTCCAATATGACTGATGTCCTTTTATGACTGATAAGAAAGTTGGACACAGACATGCATGCACAGAGAGAATGCCATGTGAGGAGATACAAAAGACAGCCAAATTTACAAGGGAGGAATGACAAAGGCTACCAGAAGCTAGAAGAGAGGCCTAATATAGATACTTCCTTAGAATCTTCTAAGGAAGTATGACCCTGCTGACACCTTGATTTTAGTCTTCTGGCCTTCAAAACTGTGAGATAGTAACTTTCTATTTTTTAAACCAACTAATTTTTGGCACTTTGTTATGCAGCCTAGAAAACTAATACATAGAATAATATTTTGGGCATTATTGATTTTTTTCCTTTGGTTATATTTTTGATTTCTCTGATATGTCACATTCTAGATTCTTATTTGCAACCTTACAGTAAGGTACAGATTTTGGTCTGAATAGCTGAAAGATGAAGTGGCATTTGTCAAGATGGGGAAAATCAGAAAGAATAATTGGAGGGGGAATTATTAGTATGGTTTTTGATATGTGAAATTTTTAGATACTTATTAGGCAGTCCAGTAGATTTGTGGATCATATTTGGATATTTGATTCTGAGGTTCAGAGGAGATAAAATTTGACATTATCAGGGGCATGAATATAAATTCAGAACTGAAGAAATCTGAGAACTGAGGTTTCTTTACATATTTCTCTAAATATGTAAGTAGGAGAGATGAGGAGAGTCAGGAAAGAGGCTGGGTATAAGTGGCAAGTCAAGAAGAAAAATACCGGGCGTCCCTGGTGGTGCAGTGGTTGAAAGTCTGCCTGCCGATGCAGGGGACACGGGTTTGTGCCCCCGTCCGGGAGGATCCCACATGCCGCGGAGCGGCTGGGCCCGTGAGCCATGGCCCCTGGGCCTGCGCGTCCAGAGCCTGTGCTCTGCAACAGGAGATGCCACAACAGTGAGAGGCCCGCGTACTGCAAAAAAAAAAAAAGAAAGAAAAATACCAAAAGGGAGTCCTGAAGTACAAATGAAGAAAATGATTGAAGGAGTTTCAAGTGACCAACCATCAAATGTTGTTTCTAAGTAAGATGGTATAGAGAATCAACATCAAATTTAGCAAAGAGGAGGTCACTGTTGACCGTGACAGTGACATTTTTGTGGAGAAGTAAGAAAAAATGATTTATTGCAGGGGGTTCACATGAAAATAAAAGGAGAGGAATTGGATGTAGTGAATATAAGCAAGTTCTACAAGTTCTAGTCTTTGCTCTAAGAATTAACAAAGAAATAGAACAGTAAGTAGACAGGAATGTGGACTCAAGACAGATTGACTTCATTTTGTTTCGTTTGACTTTATTAGAAGATCAACACTGTGAGTATATGTTGATGAGAGTGAGGTATTAGAGGAAATAATTGATGATGCTAGACATAGAGAGGAGAACTGCTGCAGCAATGTCCTTGAATGGTGAGCCGATGTGAAAATAAGGGTCCAAGCAAGCAGACGGCCATTATGAAGGAGCACAGACACTTCATGTGAAGGAAAGGGGGAGAAGGAAGAGTATATGGGAAAAAGTGCAGGTAAATTTCAATAAAATAGGCATAAAGATCTTTAGATGAGCGTGAAGACAGAAGCTAGTATTGTCTAGAAGAGTGTGAGCATATGGACTAGTGTAGCAGTCCATAAAAATGAGATTCAATAACCCCAGTGGGAACAGTCCCAAGACTTTTTCAGGGTTTCAGAGATCCTCCCTTTTCTAACTGCATAATAATGTGTGGTGGAGTTTTCTTCATATACCTGAACCAAACAATGACACAGAAGATGATATGAGAACCTGACTGTCTTTTACTAAGGCATACATTAAGAAGATATTTGCAAAAATGGAAATAATGTCATTCATTACTAAGTTTTTGCTTTCAAAAATACACTTATTTCTCATAAAAGTGCTATTTCACAAGCTTTGTATTAATTACTGAATCATACTAGAATACTAGTCTTATTCTAATTAAAAATGTGTACATTTACAACAAATACTACTAATAATAGTAATTTGTGGGCATCAACAATATACTGAATATTATAATAAACAACTTGTAGTTATTTACTCCTCAAACAGGGATTCAAATGTTTTCACAATAAGTTTACATTATTAAATTTTGACAAGATATATGTCAAAACAAGAAGAAAAAAAGCATCAAAACTCCTTAATATTGTCAAGCAATATTGTGAATGACTTGTAAATGGGCAAGAATGATCACTAGGTGTCTTGTCCACAGTGCTCTTCTAGTTCTCCACTTTCCATTGTCTTTTAAGCTATTTGCAGTTTTATAAATTATAAAAATATGTTTGTAATGCAAATTATTATTGTCCATAGAAACATAAATAAATGTTATTGTGTCTGGTGAAGATGCAACTGATCATTGCCTTGTGGATATTGACCACTTTTGTGTCTACTTATAAATTCATTTCAGCATTCTGGATTGCCTAACATGTGTGTTCTTTGAATTCTCCTTTGCATTGGTTTTAACATCATATTGGTTTCCTCACTAATTAATGAGCTAAGTGAATTGTTGACAAGTGTTTATTTTATATTTTTATGAAACACATGCTATTATGTTTTAAAAATTATTTTCTAGTAATATTGTGCCAAAATATATATTTTCTTCCAATCAGTCAAAAATACAATATTTTAGAAAATGATACAGAAAAGACAAGTGGTTCTCAGATATTCACAGAATACTGTATTTTCCCTGTATTTCACAGTCTGAAGCTCAACATACAAATGCACTTTGGGTGAAGAGGGGTTGTTGGTGGAAAGGGGAGACTGAAAGTTAAAGACATTCAAAATCGAACAAAAGTTGCCTCTGATCTTATCATTTCATGAGAGGGTATTTTAGCCGCAAAATTTAAGAAGAGTATAAATTTAAAATAAAAATACCTTTTTAATAAAAATAGTTTATATTTGAGAGTGTTTTTTCCATCAATTGTATTTTTTTCACCTCACTGCACACAGGTGAAAACATTGTCAGAGGTTCCCATTGGGCCAAGGACCAAATTTAGAGAAACTGAGATTTAACAAAATACTTAGATGATTAAGGCTTTCTCTGACTTGCTTAAATTAACTATATGCATATAATTGTATCCGCTGTTTCACACTGCATTGTAATTATCGTTCTCCTCCAGCAGACAGTGAGCTTCAGAAGGTTATTTGTTAGAGACTGCTAGCTGTCAAACAAAATCCCTTTTTCCCATCTTCCTTGGCAATAGCTAGAAACTTGGCTGCCTATCTATATTACATTTCCAGTCTCCCTTGCAATTAGAATTGTCATGTTTGCTAAGTTTTCTCAGATGGGAGGCAAGCAGATATAAAGAGTGCACTTCACTCAAGGTCCCTTAAGAGAATGGGCACGCCTCTTACATAATCTCTCTTTACTTCCCACAGTTACAATCTAGATGTGGTGGCTACCTAACTGTGACAATGTAGTTGGGGATGGTGAAAAAAGGAGAAAAGAAACTGGGTTTCTGAATAACAATGTGGAACAGATCTCTCTGCTATCTTAGAACTGTTACACAAGAGAGAAACAAGCTTCCATCTTCTTTAAGCTTCTTTAACTTAGCTTTCTGCATTATGATAGCCTAGGCTTAGGCTAAATAATAAAAGATGGAACTATATTTTTATTCATTTTAATATCTCAGTAGGCTGGGATGATGATTGGCATATAAATACACAATAAGTGCTTCTCAAATTAATAAATGACTGTTGTCATAACTGCATGAGAAATACATTGGTATGGTCATTTAAGTGGGGTTTTTACTCAATTATAATAATTGTTAGGTAAAGATAATATTTGGTGTAACACTTAGCATTACAAGGCCTTGTTATATATACTAAATAATATAATGCTTATAATCATTCTTTGTTTTGGAAATTATGATGATCATTTACAAATGTGGAAATTGAGGCTAAGAAGTTGTGACTTTCCCAAGGTTTAACAGATATTTATGGTGGATACTGAATTTGAACCCCACTATATTAATATTCATTCAGAGGATAATATTTAAGTAGCATACCATATTTGGGTAAGTGGCCGTTTTAACACAAAGATTTATGTAGAAGTTTGATCAATCCCAATGTATGATTCTCTCAAAGGCTGCACTTTCAGAAACAAGGAAATTATCAAGATAACTTTTACAATCCAATCTGCTCAAAGCTTAATAAATTGATCCACTCTCCTCTTACCTCACCTCCCTCACACAGTCGTTTCAAACCCATCACACAGCACAAAATAAAATTCTTTTGGAAACATTTCTGATCCCTTCTTCACAAAAGTGTGAAGTTTGAGATTGAATACATGAGGGTCAAAAACATATCAACTGACCACATGGAGTTAACTTCTTGATGGATTCTGATTCTATTATTTCTATGACTGAAGCATTCCAAACCATAACTTCTCTGCCCACTTACTCTTTGGACAATGCTATCCTTTTCTCTGAATCATATTTGGAATACTTCATCTAGTTTGTTTCTTAATAACACAAAGCATGGTTCTTTCACTTATTTATAAGGGAAATAAAGAGTAGGGGGCTTCCCTGGTGGCGCAGTGGTTGAGAGTCCGACTGCCGATGCAGGGGACACGGATTCGTGCCCCAGTCCGGGAAGATCCCACATGCCACGGAGCGGCTGGGCCCGTGAGCCATAGCCGCTGAGCCTGCGCGTCCGGAGCCTGTGCTCCGCAACGGGAGAGGCCACAGCAGTGAGAGGCCCGCGTACCGCAATAAAAAAAAAAAAAAAAAGAGTAAATACCCATCACAGTCAAAGACTATCTATTTGGCATGGGTTATACATTATTTCCACAATATTTGGCATGTACTAGGCATTTTTCTTTGTGAGTTTATTCTCTTTCATCTATTGATTACAAATACTTTTTTTTTACTCGCTTGTACACAAGATGATATATCATACCTTGAAGTAAGCTTTCATTATTTTTCCTGTATAATATATTACCTTTATACACTACCTTCATCATTGCAACATGTATTTGCATATTTTAACTCTCCACATGAAAGCTTAGCAATATGATTTTAGCAGTTCCCATTTGAATTGCAATTTCAGCGTGATTCAGGAGGCAGTGAGAGCATCCTCAGCCAGACAGGTACACAATGGCAAAGTATTACTTCCAACACTGTAGAGGCAAGGAGACTTCTAGGTTATTATTGGCTTTAATTATCACTCCCATAAGCTGTAATATTCTTTACTTGTGGTGAAGCAGCACTCTACAGAGTGTGAAATCCTTCCCTGCTTTTGAAAATATCCAAGAAATGAACTGAATCACTTCAAATCTCCTATAACAACTGAACACCCACTGATAAGTATAAGCAAGGGACAAATTTATCATCACCAATAGAAAATAGGCTTCTTGAAAGTGAGATTTGAGACATCTAGCTGGTTGCTTACTACCAGCAGTGATCAGCAAAACCAAATCCACTTTCTTTTTAAACTCAGAGACATTTTATTTCCCCTGATTGGTATTCAAGTCAATAAAAAAGCACAGTCTTTTTTTTTTAATGTTTGTACTTTATTTATTGCTATAAAATTTAAACACTAAAATATCAATATAAATGGTTCTCATAGTTACAACCATTAATTTCCAGTCCTACTCTCATCCACAATGTCTGCTTTTTTTTCCTTCCATCAGATGCTTCCAGTACAAATCAAACCTGAGGATTTGAATAGGCTCCATTTAGTCTCTCTTCTGAAGGCCCAACTCACATAATCCTGATTTCTTTGCCTCTTAAGGTAAGGCTTATATAAACACTCTGCACAAAGACATATGCTATTCAGCCCGAAATCAGTGCATAGTGATTCACTTCCCAGTATTACCTCAGGGTTTCAGCAAGTCCTTTGGCTCTCATACTAAGACCACAGTGAATTTCCTTCTAGCTCCATGCTCTGAATTTCAATCTAAGGGGAAAAGTCTATTAAAGGAAGATAATAGAAAAAAGGAAAGCAACTATATGTAAGTTTTGAGATATTTGTTAGAAACTTCTCATTCTTTATTTTAGCTGTCTAAATAATATGCCAGAATTTTATTATAAACTGAAAGATTCAAAAATATTTTTAAGTTCAGTAAATTTACTTTCAAAATACATTTAACATGGCTGTTTAGCCTAAAAATCATCATTGACAAAGGACATCAGATTTCCTCATTTATATTAATTCTTACTGAAAGAATTGGAAATTTTTCTCCAGCATGGTATTTTCATTTCTAAGTCTAAAAGCTATGATTGACATATTACTATATTAAAAATTCTGTAATTGTTTTTAATGTAGCAGGTAGACAATGATATGGCAAAAACATATGAACACAAGACTGTCATTTACTGATGTTCAATGCTACATTTCTTGTGTGTGCCTACAATTTTTAAATCCTGTAGTTCTTAAAATTATAGGTATGAAAACCACAAGCTAAATCAAATCAGAGAAAAACAATAACTGTGAAATCAGTTTCTTTTGCTTTGACTATCTTGTTTCTACTGATGTTGGAAATGGAAAAAGTTGTAGTGGTTTTATAAATGGTAGAGTAGCCTTGATCTTAGAAACAGGAGATTTTAAAGTTTCTCTTCTTGGAGAAAAATTATTTTATTTTTACCTTCTCATGTGAGTGGACTTTACCGTAGAGCATATTAGCAATCAGAATACTTACAGAAACTCTACACATTTTAATTGCATGGTTATTCATAAAGATGACTTTGATAATCACATATATTTCATACAATTGTCTATTTCCTGTCTTCTCTGTATTTTCAGAAACAACTGTTCTAACATAGTATATGACATAGCTCAGTATTGCATTATAGGTAGTGTATGGATTTCTAGGGATAAAAAAAATGTATGAGGAAAAGATAAATTAAAACATTGCTAAATGACACCAAAGGGAATAATTTTGCTTTAAACAAGTATACCAAGTGAATATGTAGAATATTTCCATAATTTAGACTAACACTTTCCTATTTCTTAGAAAATAATTCAACCATATATTAGATTGAGTAATTTAATATCATGAACATTTCAGAATGGGCAATTCTCTTGCCAGCTTTCTGAGCTGTGTTCTAACAATGGCAGGTACCCCTGTTGCTTACCATATAAGACTAAATATGCAAATATTCTCTGTGTTATGGCACTTTAGGGCACCTGGAGACTTGCCATTTGTGCTATTATGATAAGAGTCAGAAGCCAGTTTCCTCCAAACCATGTTTTTTGAGATAGAGAACATTAGCCAGGAGCAGTCAAAATGACAAGGCAGTAAGTATATGAACAGAATGAACATCCAGCAAAGAAGTTTAAAGGAATACGAATGCAATAAAAACTGGTAAAAACTGCCCAGTGACTTAGGTGGTGGACTATCTTCGAGTTTTAAACACTTTGAAAGAGGGTGTGTGAATTACTGTTCCAATTCCGTGGTACTTTTTGAGAGAAATAGGAATATGACTAGGCTGCATTTGCTCTTGAAATACTTTCAAATCTGGTCTGGCTGAAATAAAAATGGCATGAAAATGTCAGCTGAGCCTTTGAAGATTTAGGTTATGCTGCTCTGAGATTTAGGTGATGGCACATATCAGTAACCTAAGCAATTCATTTCATGCTCTGATTTCAT
Source organism: Delphinapterus leucas (assembly GCF_059928025.1). Taxonomy (NCBI): domain Eukaryota; kingdom Metazoa; phylum Chordata; class Mammalia; order Artiodactyla; family Monodontidae; genus Delphinapterus; species Delphinapterus leucas. The sequence goes on along the minus strand of NC_143139.1, from coordinate 58,455,914 downwards.
CTTCAAGGGAAACTATTTTAGACGTAACTCATAAGAAGAAGAATTAAGAACCTTCTCCTAATAACCATGCTGTCAAAGACCAATTTAAGTGGAAATGCTTAATTAGGATTTCTAAGGGAAGAAGATTTTAGGGAAACAATTCAAAAATAGAACTCAAGTCCAAATCCACAATGCATTCATTTTAGCTCTTCTTTAGTTCATTCATCCAATACACATTCTGCTATTGTTGTTTGCTTTAGTATAACTGGCACATTTAAACAGACATTATCTTGAACTCTAACCAATTTTGGAGTTGTAGCAAGATGAACTTTTCACTTATTGTTATTACTAATTTATAGCAAAGAAGACTAATAGAAGTGACTAACAACACTGGATGAGGTATTTTACAAAAAAATTATTATTACTTAGGCCACCTTTCACCTTTTGGGTCCCTCACTAGCAAATGAAAATTCCAGGTTCAGAGAATAATGAGAGTTGAAAAATGAGTAGTTCATGGATATGAAGAGTATGTTCCTATCCTGTCACTCAGGCCTCCATGGAACATAGTGGGACAAAATACAGTAATTTTTCGAACAGTACCTATACAGCAAAATAAGAAGGTACCAACATGTTAGAAGAGCTATGTAGAGTTGACATTGAAAATGGCTATTTGGTGTTTGGTATTTGAAAATCTTCAAACTATAATAAGTTAGATTTCTTGTTACTTTTTTTTTAAATATCTTTATTGGAGTATAATTGCTTTAAAATGGTGTATTAGTTTCTGCTTTATAACAAAGTGAATCAGTTATACATATACATATATCGCCATATCTCTTCCCTCTTGCATCTCCCTCCCTCCCACCCTCCCTATCCCACCCCTCTAGATGGTCACAAAGCACCTAGCTGATCTCCCTGTGCTATGTGGCTGCTTCCCCCTAGCTATCGGTTTTACTTTTGGTAGTGTATATATGTCCATGCCACTCTCTCACTTCGTCCCAGCTTACCCTTCCCCCTCCCCATGTCCTCAAGTCCATTCTCTAGTAGCTCTGCATCTTTATTCCTGTCTTGCCCCTAGGTTCTTCGTGAACATTTTTTTTTTTTTAGATTCCATATATATGTGTTAGCATACGGTACTTGTTTTTCTCTTTCTGACTTACTTCACTCTGTATGACAGACTCTAGGTCCATCCACCTCACTACAAATAATTTAATATCGTTTCATTTTATGGCTGAGTAATATTTCATTGTATATATGTGCCACACCTTCTTTATCCGTTCATCTGTCGGTGGACACTTAGGTTGCTTCCATGTCCTGGCTATTGTAAATAGAGCTGCAATGAACATTGTGGTACATGACTCTTTTTGAATTGTGGTTTTCTCAGGGTATATGCCCAGTAGTGGGATTGCTGGGTCATATGGTAGGTCTATTTTTAGTTTTATAAGGAACCTCCATACTGTTCTCCATAGTGGCTGTATCAATTTACATTCCCACCAAGAGTGCAAGAGGGTTACCTTTTCTCCACACCCTCTCCAGCATTTATTCTTTGTAGATTTTTTGATGATGGCCATTCTGACCGGCGTGAGATGATATCCCATTGTAGTTTTGGTTTGCATTTCTCTAATGATTAATGATGTTGAGCATTCTTTCATGTGTTTGTTGGCAATCTGTATATCTTCTTTGAAGAAATGTCTGTTTAGGTCTTCTGCCCATTTTTGGATGGGGCTGTTTGCTTTTGTGATATTGAACTGCATGAGCTGCTTGTATATTTTGGAGATTAATCCTTTGTCAGTTCCTTCATTTGCAAACATTTTCTGCCATTCTGACGGTTGTCTTTTCGTCTTGTTTATAGTTTCCTTTGCTGTGCAAAAGCTTTTGTTTCATTAGGTCCCATTTGTTTATTTTTGTTTTAATTTCCATTACTCTAGACGGGGGTCAAAAAGGATCTTGCTGTCATTTATGTCATAGAGTGTTCTGCTTATGTTTTCCTCTAAGAGTTTTACAGTGTCTCCCTTACATTTAGGTCTTTAATCCATTTTGAGTTTATTTTTGTGTATGGTGTTAGGGAGTGTTCTAATTTCATTCTTTACATGTAGCTGTCCAGTTTTCCCAGCACCACTTATTGAAGAGGCTGTCTTTTCCCATTGTATGTTCTTGCCTCCTTTATCAAAGATAAGGTGACCATATGTGCATGGGTTTATCTCTGGGTTTTCTATCCTGTTCCATTAATCTATATTTCTGTTTTTGTGCCAGTACCTCTCTTGATTACTGTAGCTTTATAGTATAGTCAGAAGTCTGGGAACCTGATTCCTCCAGCTCCTTTTTTCTTTCTCATTGTTGCTTTGGCTATTCGGGGTCTTTTGTGTTTCCATACAGACTGTGAAACTTTTTGTTCTAGTTCTGTGAAAAATGCCATTGGTAGTTTGATAGGGATTGCATTGAATCTGTAGATTGCTTTGGGTAGTATAGTCATTTTCCCAATACTTATTCTTCCAATCCAAGAACATTGTATATCTCTCCACCTATTTGTGTCACCTTTAATTTCTTTCATCAGTGTCTTATAATTTTCTGCATACAGGTCTTTTGTCTCCTTATGTAAGTTTATTCTTGGGTATTTTATTCCTTTTGTTGCCATGGTAAATGGGAGTCTTTCCTTAATTTCTCTTTCAGATTTTTCATCATTAGTGTATAGGAATGCAAGAGATTGCTGTGCATTAATTTTGTATCCTGCTACTTTACCAAATTCTTTGATTAGCTCTACTAGTTTTCTGGTAGCATCTCTAGGATTCTCTATGTATAGTATCATGTCATCTGCAAACAGTGACAGCTTTACTTCTTCTTTTGCCATTTGGTTTCCTTTTATTTCTTTTTCTTCTCTGATTGCTGTGGCTAAGACTTCCAAAACTATGTTGAATAATAGTGTTGAGAGTGGGCAACCTTGTCTTGTTCCTGATCTTAATGGAAATGGTTTCAGTTTTTCACCATTGTGGATGATGTTGGCTGTGGGTTTGTCATATATGGCCTTTATTATCTTGAGGAAAGTTCTCTCTATGCCTACTTTCTGGAGGGTTTTTTTTTTTTATCATAAATGGGTGTTGAATTTTGTCAAAAGCTTTTTCTGCATCTATTGAGATGATCATATGATTTTTCTCCTTCAATTTGTTAATATGGTGTATCACATGGATTGATTTCCGTATATTGAAGAATCCTTGCATTCCTTGGATAAACCCCACTTGATCATGGTGTATTATCCTTTTAATGTGCTGTTGGATTCTGTTTGCTAGTATTTTGTTGAGGATTTTTGCATCTATATTCATCAGTGATATTGGCCTATAGTTTTCTTTCTTTGTGACATATTTGTCTGGTTTTGGTATCAGGGTGATCGTGGCCTTGTAAAATGAGTTTGGGGTTGTTCCTCCCTCTGCTACCTTTTAGAAGAGTTTGAGAAAGATAGGTGTTAGGTCTTCTCTAAATGTTTGATAGAATATGCCTGTGAAGCCATCTATCTGGTCCTGGGCTTTTGTTTGTTGGAAGATTTTAAATCACAGTTTGAATTTCAGTGCTTGTGATTGGTCTGTTCATACTTTCTATTTATTCCTGATTCAGTCTTCGAAGGTTGTGCATTTCTAAGAATTTGTCCATTTCTTCCAAGTTGTCCATTTTATTGGCGTAGTGTTGCTTGTAGTAATCTCTCATAATCCTTTGTTTTTCTGCAGTGTCAGTTTTTACTTCTCCTTTTTCATTTCTAATTTTATTGATTTGAGTCTTGTCCCTTTTTTTCTTGATGAGTCTGGCTAATGGTTTATCAATTTTGTTTATCTTCTCAAAGAACCAGCTTTTAGTTTTATTGATCTTTCCTATCATTTCTTCATTTCTTTTTCATTTACTTCTGATCTGATCTCTATGATTTCTTTCCTTCTGCTAACTTTGGGGGTTTTCTTTGTTGTTCTACTTACTTTAGGTGTAAGATTATGTTGTTTATTTGAGATGATTCTTGTTTTTTAACGTAGGATTGTATTGCTATAAACTTCCCTCTTGGAACTGCTTTTGTTGCATCCCATAGGTTTTGGGTCGTCATATTTTCATTGTCATTTGTTTCCAGGTATTTTTTGATTTCCTCAGTGATCTCTTGGTTATTAAGTAGTGTAATATTTAGCCTCCATGTGTTTGTATTTTTTACAGATTTTTTCCTGTAATTGATATCTAGTCTCATAGTGTTGTGGTCGGAAAAGATACTTGATATGATTTCAATTTTCTTAAATTTACCAAGGCTGGATTTGTGACCCAAGATATGATCTATCCTGGAGAATGTTCCATGAGCACTTGAGAAGAAAGTGTAATATGCTGTTTTCAGATGGAATGTCCTATAAATATCAATTAAATCTATCCAGTTTATTGTGTTTTTTTGTTTTTTTTTTTTGGTGGTACACGGGCCTCTCACTGTTGTGGCCTCTCCCGTTGTGGCACACAGGCTCTGGACGTGCAGGCTCAGCAGCCATGGCTCACGGGCCCAGCCACTCTGCAGTATGTGGGATCTTCCCAGACCGGGGCACGAACCCGTGTCCCCTGCACTGGCAGGCGGACTCTCAACCACTGCGCCACCAGGGAAGCTCCCTATTGTGTTATTTAAAGCTTGTGTTTCCTTATTAATTTTCTGTCTGAATGATCTGTCCTTTGGTGTAAGTGAGGTGTTAAAGTCTCCCACTATTACTGTGTTAATGTCGATTTCCTCTCTTATAGCTGTTAGCATTTGCCTAAGTGTGGAGGTGCTCCTATGTTGGGTGCATATACATTTATAATTGTTGTATCTTCTTCTTGGATTGATCCCTTGATCATTATGTATTGTCCTTCTTTGTCTCTTGTAGTAGTCTTTGTTTTAAAGTCTATTTTGTCTGATATGAGAATTGCTACTCCAGCTTTCTTTTGATTTCCATTTGCATGGAATATCATTTTCCATTGCCTCACTTTCAGTCTGTATGTATCCCTAGGTCTGAAGTGGGTCTCTTGTAGACAGTATATATATGGGTCTTGTTTTTATATGCTTTACCAGTCTTTGTCTTTTGGTTGGAGCATTTAATCCATTTACATTTAAGGTAATTATCGATATGTATTTCCTATTACAATTTTCTTAATTGTTTTGTGTTTTTTATTGTAGGTCTTTACCTTCTCTTGTGTTTCCTGCCTAGAGAAGTTCCTTTAGCATTTGTTGTAAAGCTAGTTTGGTGTTGCTGTATTCTCTTAGCTTTTGCTTGTCTGTAAAGGTTTTATTTTCTCTGTGAAATCTGAATGAGATCCTTGCTGGGTAGAGGAATCTTGGGTGTAGGCTCTTCCCTTTCATCACTTTAAATATGTCCTGCCACTCCCATCTAGCTTGCAGAGTTTCTGCTGAAAGATCAGCTGTTAACCTTATGGGGATTCATTTGTATGTTATTTGTTGTTTTCCCCTTGCTGCTCTTATTATTTTTTCTTTGTATTTAATTTTTGGTAGTTTGATTAATATGTGTTTTGGCATGTTTCTCCTTGGATTTATCCTGTATTGGACTCTCTCTGCTTCCTGGATTTGATTAACTATTTCCTTTCCCATATGAGGGAAGTTTTCAACTATAATCTCTTCAAATATTTTCTCAGCCCCCCTTTCTTTTTCTCTTTTTCTTCTGGGAAACTTATAATTTGAATGTTGATGTGTTTAATGTTGTCTCAGAGGTCTCTGAGAATGTCTTCAATTCTTTCATTCTTTTTTCTTTATTCTGCTGTGTGGTAGTTATTTCCACTATTTTATTTTCCAGGTCACTAATCCGTTCTTCTGCCTCAGTTATTCTGCTATTGATCCCTTCTAGAGAATTCTTAATTTCATTTATTGTGCTGTTCATCACTGTTTGTTTGCCCCTTAGTCCTTCTAGGTCCTTGTTAAACGTTTCTTTTATTTTCTCCATTCTATTTCCAAGATTTTGGATCATGTTTACTATCATTATTCTGGATTGTTTTTCAGGTAGACTGTGTATTTACTCTTCATTTGTTTGGTCTAGTGGGTTTTTGCCTTGCTCCTTCATCTGCTGTGTGTTTCTCTGTCTTCTCATTTTGCTTAACTTACTGTGTTTGGCGTCTCCTTTTTGCAGGCTGCAGGATCGTAGTTCCCGTTGTTTTTGGTGTCTGCCCCCAGTGGCTAATGTTGTTTCAGTGGATTGTGTAGGCTTCCTGGTGGAGGGGACTAGTTCCTGTATTCTGGTGGATGAGCCTGGATCTTGTCTTTCTGGTTGGCAGGTCCACATCTGATGGTGTGTTTTGGGGTGTCTGTGACCTTATTATGATTTTAAGCAGCCTCTCTGCTAATGGGTGGCGCTGTGTTCCTGTCTTGCTAGTTGTCTGGCATATGGTGTCCAGCACTCTAGCTTCCTGGTTGTTGAGTGAAGCTGGGTTTTGGCATTGAGATGGAGATCTCTGAGAGATTTTCGCCATTTGATATTACATGGAGCTGGGAGGTCTCTGGTGGACCAATGTCCTGAACTTGTCTTGCCCACCTCAGAGGCACAGCCCTGACACCTGGCTGGAGCACCAAGAGCCTGTCATCCACATGGCTCAGAAGAAAAGGGAGAAAAAATGAAAGAAAGAAAGAAAGAAAAAGAAAGAAAGAAAGAGAAAATGAAATGAGATAAAGTTATTAAAATAAAAAATAATTATTTTTCAAAAAATTTAAAAAGTAATTAAAAAAAAGGAAGAATGGGGCTTCCCTGGTGGTGCAGTGGTTGAGAGTCCGCCTGCTGATGCAGGGGACGCAGGTTCGTGCCCTGGTCCAGGAGGATCCCACATGCCGTGGAGTGGCTGGGCCCGTGAGCCATGGCCGCTGAGCCTGCACATCCGGAGCCTGTGCTCTGCAATGGGAGAGGCCACAGCAGTGAGAGGCCCGCGTACCGCCCCCCCCCAAAAAAAAAGGAAGAATGAAAGAAGAGAGCAACCAAACCAGAAAACAAATCCACCAATGATAAGAAGCACTACTAAAAAAAAAAAAAAAAAAAACCAGACAGACAGAACCCTAGGACAAATGGTAAAAGCAAAGCTATACAGACAAAATCACACAAAGAAGCACACTCACAAAAAGAGAAAAAGGGAAAAAATATATATGTATCATTGCTCCCAACGTCCACCTCCTCAATTTGGGATGATTTTGTTGTCTATTCAGGTATTCCACAGATGCAGGGTACATCAAGTTGATTGTGGATATTTAATCCGCTGCTCCTGAGTCTGCTGGGAGAAATTTCCCTTTCTCTTCTTTGTTTGCACAGCTCCTGGGTTTCAGCTTTCGATTTGGTCCCGCCTCTGCATGTAGGTCACTTGAGGGCGTCTGTTCCCCGCTCAGACAGGACGGGGTTAAAGGAGCAACTGATTCGGGGGCTCTGGCTCACTCAGGCCATGGGGAGGGAGGAGTACGGAGTGCAGGGCGAGCCTGCGGCGGCAGAGCACAGCGTGATGTTGCTCCAGCCTGAGGCACGCCGTGCGTTCTCCTGGGGAAGTTGTCCCTGCATCACGGGGCCCTGGCAGTGGCAGGCTGCACAGGCTCCCAGGAGGGGAGGTGTGCATAGTGACCTGTGCTTGCACACAGGCTTCTTGGTGGCTGCAACAGCAGCCTTAGCGTCTCATGCCCGTCTCTGGGGTCCGTGATGATAGCCGTGGCACGCGCCCGTCTCTGGAGCTCCTTTAAGCAGCTCTCTTAATCCCCTCTCCTTGTGCACCAGGAAACAAAGAGGTAAGAAAAAGTCTCTTCAGCAGCTCCAGACTTTTTCCCAGACTCCCTCCCGGCTAGCCATGGCGCACTAGCCCCGTTCAGTCTGTGTTCACGCCGCCAACCCCAGTCATATCTCTGGGATCCGACCTCCGAAGCCCGAGCCTCAGCTCCCAGACCCCACCCATTCCGTTGGGTGAGCAGACAAGTTTCTCAGGCTGGTCAGTGCCAGTGGGAACAGATCCTCTGGCGGGAATCTCTCTGCTTTGCCCTCTGCACCCCTGTGGCTGTGCTCTCCTCCATGGCTCCAGAGCTTCCCCCTCCACCACCCGCAGTCTCTGCCCGCGAAGGGCCTTCCTAGTGTGTGGAAACCTTTCCTCCTTCACAGCTCCCTCCCACTGGTGCAGGTCCCGTCCCTATGCTTTTGTATCTGTTTTTTCTTTTTTCTTTTGCCCTACCCAGGTACATGGGGAGTTTCTTGCCTTTTGGGAGGTCTGAGGTCTTCTGCCAGCGTTCAGTAGGTGTTCTGTAGGAGCTGTTCCACATGTAGATGTATTTCTGATGTATTTGTGGGGAGGAAGGTGAGCTCCACGTCTTACTCTTCTGCCATCTTCAAGCTCCTCCCCCCTTGTTACTTTTTAAAATCCTCTTCTCTGTATGTAAGGTCCTCATCATCAAAGTTCTGCCTAAATGTCATATTTCATGGAAGGCTCCTCAGATCCCCATAGTTGAGAACTCTATTTACCTAAGCTCCTATAGTCTCTTATTTGTACCTCTTCCATAAAACTCTAACAATCTACCAAGTCCTGGAGCCATTTACATCTTTCTTTGAGTTCCTAGAGAGCAGAGACCATATCTTGCTATTATTTTATCCCCAGTATAGGGTTTTCACATATATCAATTTCTCAATAATTTTGCAGTAAATTAAAATATTTTGTAATTGTTCTTTTGCATAAAAGTAAATATACTTAGAAAACATAATAGATTCTATCCATAAACAAATACATATCTTCTAAGAATTTTTAAAAATGAGAATTAATCTCAAGACTTAGTCAACTAGAGAGAAAAATGTTTCAGCTCTGAAAATGAAGCATTAAGATCTAAAATGAAAAATAACCAAGTTTTCCAGTAACATGTTTAGGAAGTACATTTTAATGTATTTTCTTTTATTCTTTTCTGCTATGCTTATTTTTAAAGGGTAGATATTATATTTTATCTTTTAGGTAGTAATATAACATACATGTTTCCCATGCCACTAGATATTCTTCATAAATATCTTAACAGTAGCAGTCTAATCCATCCTACTGGTATAGAATAATTGACTTAGTTACACTTTTTGTTGACACTGAGTTTTACTTTTCCTATAGTAGATATTTTGAAGAAGAGTACAAAAGATATTGTTGTATTAAATAGTTAAAAACATTATTTTAAATCTTAAATTATTAGAAATAGGACCTTCAATTTTTGCACAAACAGCAATTGATAGGATAACACTGAAGACCTAACAAGACAGAGAAACCATGGCTAAAATAGCAGGATGATTTAAAAAATATTTTTCATATATATTTGCATTGCTGGAATTTTACCTGGAATTCAAAGAGACATGGATCAAAGAGACATGGAATAATGTCCAAAAAAGAAACACGTCCTCAGCTAACATAAGAAAGGTATATATGCTGTAAGGCTAAGAAACCTACCTATACACACCTTTCATACTTAGTACATGAAGTGGAGTGGGAAGCTGGAAAACAATTTATGACGCCTAAGAACGATACCCAATTAGAGCTTACACTAAAAAATTACTCAGTGTGGGAAAGACATTTAATAAGTGTTTAGTAGGGAACTGCACTGTTTCAGATTGTAGACTAGAGCCAAACTCATGGGTTCACATCACATTTCTTCCACTGATTGGTTGTGTCATTTGAGGAAAGTTTTTTAACTGCTCTGAACCTATTATTTCAACTCCAAAGAGGGAAATAATAACTGCACTTATCATCTAATATTGTGCATAAAAAATAAGCTCATAAGTATAATTTGAAATTTGTACAATTCTGTTCTAAGTATTTTATTTACAGTAATGTGTATATATGTGTATATACACGTGTGTATATATCTATTTGTGAGTATACTGTATATATACTATACTATTGTAAGTATATTATATATATGATATATTATGTATATCGTATATATATATATATATATATATATATAATTTGGAGAAGCAACATAGCTTAGTGTTTAAAAATGTGGATTGTGGGGCTAGACTACCTGGGTTTGAAATCAGCTATCTAACTTATTGGCTGAATGTCTTTGGACAAGTTATTTAATTTCTTTGTGCCTTTATTTCATCATTGGTAGAATGCGATAATAATAATACCTATGCATCATGTTACGTTATAAAGGTTAAATAAGTTAATGTTTTTAAAGTGCCTAAAACATGTCATGTAAAAAGCTGTATATTCATTTGTTAAATTGATATAAGTAACACCAAAATATTATCAATAAGGAAGGTAAAGAGTGATATACAGAAATGATAAATCTCTGCTATCAATACCTCTCCTTTAAAAAAAAACCCTAATGCCTCAGAAATTAAAAGAGAAAATAGTAATAGTAGATGCACCACATGAGCATTGGTCTTCCTTTTTGTTTCTGTCACTTGAAATGTTGCCATAACTAAAGATTACATACTTCAAACATGTAAGAAAGTTGCCCAACATTTCAGAAAACTACAAGATAAACCCTGAAATGTAAAATATAATTACTCAATTGGAATATGGCCAGCATTGTGGGGAAAGCAAAGTACCACTGTCACTATAGGAAGTAGGATAGGACAACTCTTAATTCAGTGGTAGAAATGGAACTTAAACAGAATGACAAAACAGGACAGCCAAGAAATATAAGGAACGGATGCCAAGTAAGGTATAAAGGAGAAAAAAATGATACAAAGTGAAACCCAGAATTTGTATATAAATTAATTTGTCTTAGAAAATGTGAAAAACATCACTGTGTTACAAAAGCAGCAAGTTGAGAGTATATCTTTTTTTTTAACCAATACTGACATTTCTGAGACTTCAATATCCCATAAACATGGAATAGGTTATACTTTACTAAATGCAAACAGTTTTCTGTTAATTTAGCGTAGTATTTCCCAACCCAGCCATACTGACATTTTTGATTGGATAATTCTTTGTTGTGGAACACCATATTGTGCAATGTAGGATATTTAGCAGCATACTTAGTCTGTACCCACTAGATGCCACTAGAACCACCCTACTTACGACAAACAAAAATGTATTCTAGACTTGCCAAATGTCCCCTGGAGGGGAAATATTACCCCCAGTTGAGAACCACTGCTTTAACCAATTAGAGAATGAAACAATCTCAGGTTTGAATGACAGCTGAGAAATCACATAGTTCAGTTCTTAACACATATTCTCCTTATTACTAGATGAATCAGTGTTCATCTAGCACCCCCCTTGAATTGTATCTGTGATTAAGAACTCATTTTCTCACACTCAAATTTCACACTATTTGTTATTTAGTAGTTCTACCTTACATCCACTTCTCTGGGGAAAATTTTACCTTTTATATTTCTGTTAAGTCTTCTTATTCTTATGGGCGGAGAGGAATTACTCTTTTTCCTTCCTGAATACTCAAATACTCCTATGTCATAGCTTTTAGCCTCTCCCAACAGTGTGCCAGTAGAGACACTAGTAAACAAATTCTCCAGATTCAGTGTGAGCTGGGGAAAATACACTCTGAAGTATGATGGTACTTTAATCTTCTTTGTTCCAAACTCTATATGGAACCTGAAATCATATGACCCTTTTCAGAAGCCTTATCAAACTGTTCAGTCATATCAAACTGGAAGACAAGAAAATACCCAGTCGCTTCCATTTGCTCTGCTACTATATTTATTGCATGTACTCTATGCTTGTAGAGCACTTAAAAGAAAAGGAGTTCTGGAGACAAACAATAATTTTACAATAACTAACAATCCTCATTTATACTTCCCTACAGAGGAGATAGTCAAAACATTTAACAGTGGGGAGATCAGAAGAACTGATCAATTAAAAAAGATGCCTCACCAGTGAAACTGGAATCCTGCCATAAAGAACCAGTAAACTCACCTCTGTACAAACCAACTAAATACCAGGCAACTCTCATAGGTGATTTTTTAAAAACTGATTTCAGGACTCTGTATCAAGTTCCACTAATTTTCACTTACTCTTTCATTCTGTCCAGACTGTTTTGGATCTTGACCATTACTTAAGGTAAACAATGAAAACTAACTCTTTTAATGGTAACAGATAAAAACTTTATTTGACTTTGCTTAGAATGAGGAAACTAAAAGAAACACAAGTGAAGTGCTGGGAGTTCTATTAGTTAATATTGCACCATCAACTCCAGTCACATGGAAACGTACCATCCTTGTTCTTCTAACTCCAAACAAGACTGTAAACCTACTGTGTCGACTATGTGCTTTTCTTAATGGTTTTCCTAAAACTCCATCTCACACAGGGCTTCTCAGCAATCTTGGTATCTTCCACCTTTTACTATTCTTACTGTGATGTGAGGCAGTCTTTACCAGTCAGAGTTGTTCATGCTTATCACATTTATTCCTCAACTCGTTTTTTTTAAATCCTAAATCAGTTTATAGTGTCATAAAATTTAAACAAATTGTATGCCAGGCTTTTTCACAAAATTGATCAACATATTTTTTATAGACAAATTACCACACTGTCTGCTTGAGCAGCACAAATAATGAATTAACAATTAAATATAGAATTTATATGCTAAGTATTTTATTTTGTAATCTATAATCCTTTAAAGCATTTTATTACACTTTATATCCTTCCCCTCCAAAAGTTTGGGGATTTGATATGCCTACCATAAGTTATACTGAAAAAATTAGTATGAAAAAATTAGTAACATATAAATAGAAAACCAGATCATGGAGAAAAAATTTAAAAGATGAATACAAATTGCTAATCTGAAGGCTCCTAAAGCTACAAAAGAATTAGTTTTCTTTGTATTTCCAGGGCCCAGCTTAGTATCTGGTATCTAGAAGTGATAAATAAATGTCTGCTATATAAAAAAATGAGCAAAATAGTTATTCATACTGGAAATATTCATAGTATATCCAGGTTTTACTATAAATTTTATCACCTTGAATTTTCATATTTTAGGAAATAAATCCTTAGGAGTTTATTTAGGAACTATATTTTATAAAAATAATTTTTAGCAAAATGAATTATTAATGAAGTATGGATTTGTAAAACAAAGTATTAATGGATGCTATTAATTTCTTTCAATGATACTTAATATAATTAATTCTAATACTTTGATTAAAATCATAAACTCTTATAATTAAATTAAGGGAATTTTTTGCTATAGAAGATCTAGAGGATTGTTCTCCAAACATTGATTAAACAATCCACTTTCTAACAATATATTTTGTTAGACTTTAGAGACATTAAACAGAACCCACTTCATTACATTTCTACTAGAAAATTTTCTTTCTGTTTTTTCTCTAGAGTTTAAGCTTAATCTATCAACATATAACAATCTCTCTAGTTTTGTTCTCTGGAGAAGAACAGAGTAAGTTCTTATCCATGTTTGCCAAATCTAGTTTATGTTCAGAAATCCTGGGAGATGGTGGTGGTGGATACATTTTAAAGATATGTATATATTTTTTCTTTAAATCACATCCCCTGAGAACTCTGATATAGCAGACCTGACTTTAGAGCCCTGAAATGTGTATTTGTAAATGTCGTCTTGGTCATACTGATCATCAACCTGCACTGGCAACCACTGGTCCATGCTATCATCTTCGTATCTTAATGGTGAGACCAGTACATTACTTGGGAAGTGCATTTGGTATTGAAATTAGAAAACAGAAAACAGAGTTCATCCTAAGTATATGTAGACCATTTTGAAAAGAGTAGCAAGGCAGAAACTTCAATTGTGGAGATATCTTAAGAAATAGATTTTCTTTTTTGTGGTAAGCCTATTGATGAGATCTTGCTTTCTGCAGAATAAGAGACTGAAGTGTAATTTTCAATAAAGTTGATTCAATTCAACACGTGAAATAAAACACTCTTCTTCAACAGATGGATTTTGATGACCTTATTAGAAACTCTGTAGGAAAGACCTTTTGGTGACTAAATCTATAGCTAGTTCCTATGAAAACTTATTTGATAAATAGACCATTATGAAGTTGAATTGCAGAACTCCAGTGGCCTGCTGGAATTCCCTCTTTTGGAGTCTTGCCTGAGTCAGTTCACACTAAATTTTCCACAAGTATATTAAGCAAAGAATTTGGGTGCATATCACAGGGAATATCAAAGAGTATTTCCTACAACTAGGATGGAGAATTAATAAATATAAGTCCTTCTTCTTTCCCTGACACCAACTGGCTTTACAAAAGCAGGCAAATTACCTTATTACACTTATGTTCTTTGTTGTTTTTTGTTCTGAAAAACAAAGGAATTAAAAGAAATACATTGATTTATTGAGCATATTTTTTAAAGTTCTTACTATATTAAGCATTCAGATAGATATGAAGGATTTACAAGTAAGATAAAAATAGAGCCCCTAGACCAAGGAGATAGTAGAAATCAAATGTCATATGCATCAGTATTTACAATTCAGCATAAAAAGGAATATATGAAATAGAGAGGTGTGAAAAAATGCTGTGGAAGTTCTAAGAAGAAAGATAGTATTTTTGCCTTGGGTTCCAGAGAAGGTTTCTTTGTACTACCACTTGAGGAATAAATAGGATTATCACATGCAAGGTTGGGTGAGATACTTTATGAAGAGGGAAATTTCTGAACAAAGAGATAGAATAGAATATCATTTGTTTGGGGATAGACAGTTTGGGTAAGCTAAGGCTAGAGAGCAGTTACAACCACTTTCAGAGACTTAATATACTAAGGGAATCCATTAATGTATGGTAACTTTATTATCTGGCGTTGGGAGACAGTTCAGCAAAACTTTACTTTTTCCAGCAAAAGTAAACATTGGTTTAAAAGCATTGAGATGTTGATTGTTAATGGGAGGGAGGTTGTGTTAATAAAAGGTTAAGAATGGGTTTAAGAATTTTCAAATACATCAGTGGTGTTCAGGTTTATTCTCTTGATTATTTTATTGACAAATAAAATCTTATCCAGAACCCCTATAAAATATCAATAAATAAAAGTGCTGCTGCTCTGATTGAGAGAGAGAGGAGAAGGGTGGGACCCAGAACCCCACAGGAGGAACAACCTGCTGGATTAGGAGGCACCCCTGAGGAATGTTATGTTTACTCAGAACACATATTGAAAACTGTGGGCAGAGTGACTGGGAACAGGATGATGCTATGGACAGAAATCAGATCAGTAAGAGGAGCAAGTTGGGGATAGAGGTTAATAAATTTGCTGGTCACATTGAGGTACCAAATTTACATTTAATTATAAATGCCTAAGAGGAGATGGAGTGAGAGCTAAGGGGAGAAGTTGAGGTGAGGGATATCATTTGAAAGGATTGCTGACATCCTAGTGAGAGATAATATTGCCAGAAAAGGTGCACAAAGAGAAGACAAATGGGCGAGGTCCAAGTCTTAGGGAATGCAGTAATTCAAGGTGTGGGAAGCAGAAAAGAAGCTGAGAGTGGAACAGGGAGAGAATAAGGGACGAAGCAGGCAAGTGTCAGGTCACAGATGCTTGAATTACAGCTGATGATGCTTGTAGAAAATAAGGAATGGCATTTGGTTTGTTGGCTGGTTTTGTTTATTTGTAAGTTTTTGATAAATGCATATTAAAAATTTATAACACTTTAAATATGATATGAATAGACACAAAATGGCTTGCTAAAAAAAGAAATAACATGTATTTAGGAAAACAGTCTTGTTTACTAGATTAATTCATGAGAGAATGGAAACATTCCTTCTGACTTGAATTTGATGCAAGGGAGTCAGACTATACACCCACCAGTGAAGGCAAAGAGAAAAACCTTGAAAGCAGAAAAAACAGAAAACAAAAAACCACCATTATCATCTTGATTTGTATTAGATTTATTGAAGTCAGAAACTTTTTTTTTTTAGAATGAACATGTGTCAAAAATTTTACTCAGCTTATTGATGAGGGAACCAAAATGATGGCAATAGTGGTTCAAAGAAGGAGGCAAGGAATGCAGATTTATACTGTAAGTTGTTCAAAAGGAGCCAAAATGAATTAGCTAAGAGATTCAAAACTGGGCAATGTCCTACAGTCACTAAACCATAACTGTTTGGGGTTCTTTTTCTTTCTTTCTTTCTTTTTAACATCTTTATTGGAGTATAATTGCTTTACAATGTTGTGTTAGTTTCTGCCATATAACAAAGTGAATCAGCTATATGTACACATATATCCCCATATCCCCTCCCTATGATTCTGTTGGGGAGTCCAAAATGTTATACGATATATTAAAGGAAATAAGATAAATTTATTAATGGCATTATTACCTGGAAAAATTACCTCAAATATCTAACAAAAATATGTTTAAAATAATTTCTAAAGAAGGTCATGACTAAGTGCTGTAGAGAAGCAAACAAAAAAGTGAAGACTGAGAAATGATACCAGATTGGAAGATTAGATCAATGCTGATCACCAGGGTTGAATGATCTCCCAAAGCTTCTAATAGTTATAGGATTATTCCTGACTATATATTTATATATTGGCAATATGAATATTTTCTTTTTATATGTAAAATGTGCATGTGCATCTGCCTCTACACACATACATGCACACATATACACACATACTCACAAATGCTAATTTCTATTCTAAATGGCATGTACATTGATCATCATTGTGTATATATTCTAATAAAGTTTTATGAATTTTAAGTGCTTTTCTGATGTTACACGTTACTAGAGTAGTGCCAATACTGCAGATCATGAGAAATACTGGGTAATTTATCTGCATTAACTAAAGATTTAAAAACTGTGTTGATATTAACTCTTTGTATTCTTGATAATAAAACACTATGTTACCAGACTTATCAGGGTGGGGATGAGATGTATGTCTTTCTTATATAGCATTCCTAAATTCTGTGTGGTAAGTTTGAAGATGCACTGAAATATTTCTAATGTCAAGAGTGACAATGTTTCATTGCACATCAGTTCTCTGTTAGATCTTGTCTCCCACAATTGGAAATCATGCCATGTGACATTTTTTAAAATTAGTTTTTGTGCCTGCCCTAATAGATCTTGTGCTTATGGAGTAAGTCATAGTCTTCTGTATTATTCCATGTTCTCCTCCATGAATACTTAAACTGCTTTTTCTTAGCGCAGTCTACTCATATTAAAACTATTATAACCAAATGTTTTGCATTTAATTCTCTTTCCAAACAAATTAATACATAAAAGGGACCATAGAGCAGCTCTAGAAAAGAGAATAAAATTGTCAAAAGAAACAGCATATGAAAAGAATTATATAGAAAATACAGATAAATATCCCATATCATAAAAGTTCTAGAAATAACTAACTTACTTGAATGTAAAACTATAAGAATGAAAGGTAGCTTAACGTTATTGACCTAAATTAGTCCAAAGTTTTACTGATCAGTTAGAGTATTTAAAGATATTTCAGAATAAAAGTGCTTTTCCTTGGAACTAATTTCACTTTGCTCCATGGCAACAACAAGTTCTCCCTCAGGCAGCATCTCCTCATCTTGCCCCAGCTCCACCATCCATGCAAAGTGTGTGAATGCACTTGGCAACCTCCCAGCTTCACTCCTGGGGATTTTGTATACTTGGCTATAGGTGGTTGTGTTTGTGATACTGAACTTAATATATTGAGAATGCATTCTAGAATTGTAATTAATTGTCAAAATATAAGCAAATACAATCAAAAGATAAATATGTTTTACTGTATACTACATCTATGACAAAAACACAGCAGATGCACTTGCAAGTAGAGATATAATGCAAGGTGTGTACCATTAGAAAGAAAAATGTATTAAGTACTAATGAAGTCCTCCAGTATAGGCTAAAAAATTAAAGATGGCTGAGTTGATATTACATTTAATGATACACTTTTTCCTAATTTTTAAAAAAAATTTTATTGGAGTATAGTTGATTTACAATGCTGTGTTAGTTTCTGCTGTACAGCAATGTGAATCACTTATGTATATATACATATATCTGCTCTTTTTTAGATTCCTTTCCCATATCGGTCATTACAGAGTATTGAGTAGAGTTCCCTGTGCTATACAGTAGGTCCTTATTAGTTATCTAGTTTATATATAGTACTGTGTATATGTCAATCCCAACCTCCCAATTTATCCTTCCCCCCCTAATTTTCTTCATTATGTGATGCTAATGGAGGTGAAGCATGAAAAGACAACTAGGGAATCATGGTAGATAAATAGTTTTTGATGAAGTTAGCCCACCCCAATATTATGTGTCCTTCTACAGGTACTGAGTTATTTCTTCAAAACCTGTGATTTTGCACATACTTCGTATCCCTCAACCTGTGATGTTCAGCCTTCATTCTGTGGCCTGCCTCTCCTACTCAGTATTCAAAGCATGGTTCAATTACCCCATTCTCTGAAAAACAGTTCCTGATCATGTCCTATCTACGTTTTACTGAAATAGCAATGACCTACAACCTAGCTCTTATCCTTGCACTTGACTCTCTTATAGCATCTATCATGTTGTTTTATAATTACCCATGTATCTCCTGTTCTAAACACTGAGTACCTTAGGAGTAAGAGAAGGGTCTTTATGGAAAACAACCAGCCAAGCTCTTGGAGTATAGTAGGGGCTCAGTAAATGCTCAGTGAATTATTGAAATGGATTGTCATTAATTATTCACTGGATCTCAGTTTCTCATCTGAGCATGGTGTGACTGTCCTAGTTATCTAAAGTGCTTCCTAACTTGAAAATATAGACCAGTTGTATGAAATTCTGACCCCAGTATCTCCATCAACACTATTGACCACCTTTTCTGAAAATTTTATCATTTTGCTTTGAGACTACTCTTCTTTTTTGCCTCTCAAAAGGGATCCTTCTCTTGATTTTTCATATTGAATTCCAGTATCCAATTAAAAAAAAAAAAAAAGCTTAATTTGCAGTTGCTTCCTGCTCTCTCCCCATCTTTCAATCGCCAGTTCTTTATCCATTATTTCAAAGCCTATATCCCCAGTCCTCAATACATATTGTCAGTGAGAAGTTATGTTTCTGAAGAGCAGTTTTTGAATTCTGGCCTGCTTTTGAATTCTGACTGTAAATAGGAATACTGTTTAGTGTCCAACTCAGGGTCGTTGTGAATATTAAATGAGATCTTACACATAAAGTGCATAGCACGGGGCCTGGTATAAGATAAGCATTCAAGGAAAGAATAAGAATGTCTGCATAAGGTACATATTCAATAAATGCTTGTACCTTGTATGTACTTTGAAAACCATGGTAGTTTTAGATAGAACCCACAGCTGTGAATGAAGCTTAGTGTTATTTATAGTTGTGGCAGTTGAGTTTGGAAATAATCTTAGGCAATCCCTTAAACTTTCTTAAAAAGGCCCCAGATTAATGGTTCAGCCCAAGTAATCTGGTAAAAGAAAAAAAGCCTATCAGCTGACTTGGTTTATTTAGGCTCATCTAAAGCCCATTTTAGAAAGGAAGCACTGTTTGTGTGACTTCATTTCAAGAGACAGTCTATTCGTAAGGATACTTTCTTAAACTGATAATAATTCAGGTAGCTAGAATTTCAGCATAATAGTATGAATTCAGTGGAGATAGGCATTATTGTTTTTTTAAGTCTTGAAGATTAATAGTTGATAGGAATGCTATAATATCTAAAATCTAAGGCAGAGTCTCTTTATTTCACTTAAGATTCATTTTTGGCATAATCAGTATTTTTTAAATGAAAGTTTATTAACCCACTATCATGGCAAATAAGAAGATGTGATAAAAATACCACCCTGGAAAAGACTTCCAAATCCTTTAAAGCTACATCTTCCCTTTTTATTAAAAAATTTTGTGAAGGAATTATACTAAATATATTTTAATCTATCATTTCAGAAATATATGTCAATGTATCATTTTAGAAATGGCAAGAGAATTTGCCATTTTTCAAACACAAAATACAATAAAAACATCCCATAGAGTTAAGCACTGGGGGATAATGTCTATTCAGTTCAGGTTTTCACTTCCATTTCTAAAAACATTCTCCATCCCTCCCTACAACTCTAGGACTTCTTTTCCATGCTGTCAAACATAGAGGCAGATATAGTGTAGCCTTAATGTTTCGCAACTTTTATAATAAAATATTTTATAGTAGACATTTTTTCCCACAACATCATTAAATTTGCTTCAGAATTGCTATGGGCTTAATACAAATTTAGAAAGCAAAAGGAAAACATATTACTCCATGTATTGTTCCATCAACTGTCAACTATGGGCAAGAAAACTAATGGCAAAATGCCTTCTTCTTTTCAAACTAAACTCAGTTCACCAGAAAACACATTCTGACTCTCTCAATACTTTAAACTTTTCTTTTTATATATTTATTGGAATGCTTATTTAAATTTATTTTGAATTATGAAAATCTCAATAAGATAAGACTAATGTTTGCCATCAAGTGTTCCAAAGAACAATAGTTAAGAGGGATGTTATTAGATAACTATTTTAAAAATAAACAAAAACAAATGTTTCATGTTCAAAAAGGTTTTGGAAACTCTGGGTCAAACAAAGTAAGATAGGTTTCTTTACTACAAAATATGCAGAGACTTTAATATGGTAGTTTGTATTATGAGTCTACAAGTTATAAAAAGCAGCGTTTTTCAAGAAAAGATAATGGAAGCTTTATTCTTTTAACCTAGTTTCCATTTACTTGTTCATGAATCAAATAACTACTGATTTGAGTGTTTACTATACTTTCTCTTTTCTGCAGCTTACATTCTTATATGGCAGAGAGAGAAACAGACACACAAATTGTGTTAAATGTTGAGTGAAGAGCAGATGATATAATGGGGAAGGAGGAAAAGAAGTCACATAGGATCTCTATGGAGATATGACATTTGAGTTGAGAAAGAAAATTCTAGCCAGAAGAAGCAGATGCAAGAAAGGGTTAAGTGCATCTGTGTTGTAGAAATAGAATGGAGAATACTACAGCTAGAGAAGAACTGCACAGAGGGAGTAAGAGATAAGGTTGGAGAAGGACACAGACAGATCATTTAAGACATTGTAGGTCATGTTAAGATGTTTAAATTTTATTATAAAAGTGACACAGTGGGAATTCTCTGGTGGTCCAGTGATTAAGACTCTGTGCTTCCACTGCAGGGGGTGCAGGTTCAATTCCTGGTGAGGGAACTAAGGTGGTCAGGGAGCTAAGATCCCGCATGCTGGGTGGTGTGGCCAATAAATAAATAAATAATAAAAGCAACACAAAGCAAATGGCTGGTGATGGTAATAGATGGTAATGAATGTAAGCTCTATGAGGGCAGATACGTGCAGCTAGCCACAGAGCCTAGAAGGATATCTAGCCCATAGTATGCATACTATAATGTTTCTTGAATTAAGACCCAGAAAGTGATGATTCTTAGCTAGAAAACAGAAATTTAATATAAAACAAAAACAGGAATATCCAATTTGGCAATGGTATTAAAATTTAAAAAGAGATATACAAAATGGTTTCAGTGAGAGCTCATTCTGAATATATTTTTACAGTTTATAAATGACTTTAGTCCTGGACTTATACAATTATTAAGGGTCTACAAAGGTCGCTTTTATTTTTCAGATTTATTTCACTGCATTTTATTGGTGAGTTAAATCTTATGATGCATTTCTACATACTCGGAGAGTCTCAAAATTCTTAGGATATTTACTTTGTATATGACAAAGGTCTACTCCATTTGCAGATAGGTAATCTGTAAGTAAATGAGAGATTCTCAAGAATACAAACTGTCCCTAAAACAGAATTTCTTAGGAAAAATATGTTTTCTTTTAAGTAAACTTTTCTAAGTTACCTCAAGTTATAATAACATCCTTTATATCAACTACATAGTTTACTGTAAAATATTTTTGTAAATATACATATTTATATGGAAATTTTCATGCAGGTACTTTACTGTGTAAATATGTAAAATGGAGGTAGAGAAAATATCTAATTGCACATTAATACCCTTCCATATTTGGTGTAAACATCTTTAGCTAAAATTACAATATAATCACATGTACATAAATGTTTAGTTTACCAATTATAGCATAATTATTATCATGTTTACGATGAAAGTGATATATGAAAAGATATTTTCAATAGTCTCAGAATCATGAATCTGCTTTTCTTATTAATTATAGCTAATTCCAAAGGCTGATTACAAACACAATTTTAACTCCTAACTTCATATACTTAATGTTTATTCAAAAGGCACTATAATTTTTTTTAACCAATAGGAAATATAGGTTTAGGGAAAACATTTAAGTGTTTGAAGAGGGAAAATTAATATTTATTTTTTATGTATGCTATAGTTTTGGTAGATAAAGATCATCTCAATTGTGCTAATTTCTAACTACCACCATCTGCCTTTTAAAAAAATTTTTAGCTTTAAAATTATATAATTTTTGACCATGTTAGACTTAAATAGTTTAACTTTAGGATTCGTGCTGATCCACAATGAGGTCAGGAATATAAACTGTAATTATCACTTTTAATTACCTGAAATTTTTTTTCAGGAACCGAGATAAACAATAAGGTTGCCATATTCACCGAATTCAGAAGGGCCATTATAAAGTCAAGATCCTAGACCATTATTGAAGTAAGCATGAGCTAAATGACATAAAATTTTAATCCCAGAATATTTGAGTTTCATTTAGATATCCTTAGAGTTTCACTTTGTAGGAAACATCAGGTAGGTCTTTTATCTACCAATATTGCTTAAGTATTTTTTATAGCTAGTCATGTTATTTGAACACAGGAGACAATTTTAACATTGATGGATCCTGAATGTGGATGATGTAAAATCTTGGAAACAGGGATAATAATCTCTATTCCCAAAGGTTGTTGTGAAGTTTAAATTAAAATAAAATGTATTATGTGTGTTAATGTACTTTGCATATTCTAGATGCTCAATTTATTTCTTCCTATTATTAAATGAAACAACTAACTAATAGGACCTAGGACCTTCTCAAATAGTTGCTTGGGTATAGAACAGATACACTTCCTTCAGAGTCCTTCAGTAATGCTTCCTATGGAATCATTCCTGGGAAGAAAGAAATTCTTCTAGAGTTGCTAGTACCTACTCTCCAGTAGATAACATCTATTCTTTTATATACATACCTACATACATATACAAGCACACACATATAATATATCCATTATATCTATATATACACACACACGCAGACACACACACACACACATATATATATTTGATATCATTTGCCAGAGATCTTGAAAACACCAGTAGGTGACTCTGCCCACATGTGGGATGAGGGTGTAATAATTAACCAATACCATTCTTTTGATTACTGGGTTGCCTTTTGAAGATCCTCCTCTGCCCCAAAATTTGAGTGCCTCAAACTACAGAGTGAAGCAAAGAATCCAAATAAAAACCCCAGAGCAAAAATCATTCTTCTTTCTGTAGAGAAACTCCAAAGAAATTTTTTAAAAGTAATTGCCTTTAAAGATAAATAATCATCTTAAAGATCAATTACTGGTAGAAATGATTACGTGTATTTATTATGTGTTATTAAAATTAGAAATGTTAACTCTGTGTCTATTTTAACAAACACATTCTAGAGTGAGTGTAATCAGGGAGAAGTAAAATTGGAGAGTGAGTAGGGTAAAGGCTTTTATTTTAAAAAATGAAGTATCCTTTTAGGAATTTTAAGTACTTAGTGATAGAAGGACAGATAAGACAGTGCTGTGAGGTTTCTTCCAACCCCAATAATTCTGCCTTTGAAACTTATTCTGAATAAAATAAACAGTATTAGTAAACGGAATGAAACCATTTGGTGAGAAAGTCACATTCTGAAATGAAACATATACTGGACCTGAAAATATGGAATAACAATGACCTCTTATGATGAATATGAATTTTTCTGAGAAGACTGATACAGGAGAATCCAGTAAATGCATTTAGACATTACAATCCCTTTTTAAACAAAATAGGAAATGGAAGAAAATCACTTTGGGAAACATGGTTATATCTAAAAAGTAAACAAGTAAAGATATCCTCCTTCCAGGAAATATAAAACTAAATGCCTTGCCGCAAATTACTAAAGTTATACAAATTCCAGCTGAATAAATAAATAAAAACTGTACTAAGTACCTTGATCAATGTTTTCCTCAAGGTCAGAAATGGGACAATAAATATTTTGACAGTCAATAAACTGATGGATGAGGAATTATTACAATTTTAAACAACTTTTTTAGAAAAAAAATTTGAAAAAATCAAATAGCTGTATTTTTCACATTGGGAAAATCACAGTTAAAATATTAGACATTAATTCTGAAGGGCTTATAGGTTTTACCTTTCAGATGAACATAAGCTGTAGGTAGTATGGATGGCAGGCTTTTGTTTTCATACAGGTGCATACATTCACTCCTCTTCATTAAGGGAAAACAGGATATAGATAAGGATTGGTTTTGGATACCCAAATTATCTCCATCTGCATCTTGATTTTCCTCTATGAAAATCCAATTACAATATTCTATTTGAATAACATATTCAAAATAATTAACAATAGTTATGCTACAACCCCTGTGCTCAGAAAAAAAGGCCATCTGTAGTTATCTATTATGGCCAAATAGATACTATAATAACTGAATATCAGCTTTTCTTCTACTAAAATATAGAAGTAAATTATTACCACAGCTATGTCACTTCCAAAGGGGTTTCCAGGTTCATGTATTTAACTTCCTCCTGAGTATCACAATTTGATTTTCCAAAATGCCAACACATACCAAACATGCACATAACTTAATGCATATCTAATCCACAAAACCTTATGCTCCTATTCCTGTGATTTTTATTTAGAGAATAACACTACCATCCAACCCGATTCGAAATTTAAACCATTGAACAGATCAGAAGCCAAGGAATCATTCTTGGTATTCCAGGGATAGGGATGGGGTGGCAAGGCACAAGTAGAGAGGAGAAGCTGCAGAAATTTTCTAGAGGCAGTTCGCTGAGGACTTGTAAACCATCTTAAAGTTTTTTGAACTTTATTCTAAGCATAATGGATAGCACTGTGATTTTAAGACTACAGTATAAGGAATGCTAAGATCTAGTTTTGCGTTCTGAATTTTTCAGCATTATTCAGTGTTGCTGATTTGTAAGTTGTTTCAGTATCCAAACGTTATTTTCAATCTATTTTTTCTGGATACGATCATTGCTATTTTTATATGATGAATTCCATTTCATCCTATTTTGCACATATTTGTAACTTTCTTATATACAATTTCATTCTGTCCTCT
The DNA here is from genome assembly GCF_059928025.1 of Delphinapterus leucas. Taxonomy (NCBI): domain Eukaryota; kingdom Metazoa; phylum Chordata; class Mammalia; order Artiodactyla; family Monodontidae; genus Delphinapterus; species Delphinapterus leucas. Next base: position 58,430,777 of record NC_143139.1, on the reverse strand, counting down.
CCATGGACTTTGAAATACCTTCGTTTTAGCAATGACTAAACATTTTGTGAACTCTCCATCTACTGTTCTCCTAGCTTTAAAATATTAAATGGCAGGAAGTATATTATCTTTTCCTTCAGTATGTTAATTCCCATATGTTTATTATTTTCAAGCAAGCTTTTCAGCACATTACATTCACAGAAAAATCATAATCGTCAGTGTACTTTTAACAGATATGTATGAAATACTTCAGTGAATTTTTTCTTATGTATACATCATAGTATATATTTACATAATATATAAAAATCATTTCATATATGATTAATATTTCTTTATAGGGTAATGCTTTAAATAAATTTTAAAACTTCACCTTGCTTATTTGAAATGTAAGGCCAAGCAGTATTGTCTTCTTTTTTTTTAACATCTGTATTGGAGTATAATTTCTTTACATTGTTGTGTTACTTGCTGCTGTATAACAAAGTGAATCAGCTATACGTATACATATATCCCCATATCCCCTTCCTCTTGCATCTCCCTCCCAACCTCCCTATCCCACCCCTCTAGGTGGTCACAAAGCACCAAGCTGACCTCCCTGTGCCATGCGGCTGCTTTCCACTAGCTATCTATTTTACATTTGGTAATGTATATATGTCAATGCTACTCTCTCACTTCTTCCCAGCTTACCCTTTCCCCTCTCCGTATCTTCAAGTCCATTCTCTACCTCTGTGTCTTTATTCCTATCCTGCCCCAAGGTTCTTCAGAACCTTTTTTTTTTTTGATTCCATATGTATGTGTTAGCATACGGTATTTGTTTTTCTCTTTCTGACTTACTTCACTCTGTATGACAGATTCTAGGTCCATCCACCTCACTACAAATAACTCAATTTCATTTCTTTTTATGGCTGAGTGATATTCCATTGTATATGTGCCACATCTTCTTTATCCATTCATCTGCCTATGGACACTTAGGTAGCTTCCTGGCTATTATAAATAGTGCTGCAATGAACATTGGGGTAATGAGTCTTTTTGAATTATGGTTTTCTCAGGGTATATGCTCAGTAGTGGGATTGCTGGGTCATATGGTCGTTCTATTTTTAGGTTTTTAAGGAACCTCCATACTGTTCTTCATATAGGCTGTATCAATTTATATTCCCACCAACCAACAGTATAGGAGGGTTCCCTTTACTCCACACCCTCTCCAGCATTTGTTGTTTGTGGATTTTTTGATGATGGCCATTCTGACTTGTGTGAAGTGATACCTCATTGTAGTTTTGATTTGCATTTCTCTAATGATTAGTGATGTTGAGCATTCTTTCATGTGTCTGTTGGCAATCTGTATATCTTCTTTGGAGAAATGTCTATATGGTCTTCTGCGCATTTTGGGATTTGATTTTTTTTTTTTGCTATTGAGCTTCATGAGCTGCTTGTAAATTTTGGAGATTAATCCTTTGTCAGTTGCTTTGTTTGCAAATATTTTCTCCCATTCTGAGGATTGTCTTTTCATCTTCTTTATGGTTTCCTTTGCTGTGAAAAGCTTTTAAGTTTCATTAGGTCCCATTTGTTTACTTTTGCTTTTATTTCCATATCTCTAGGAGGTGGGTCAAAAATGGTCTCTCTGTGTTTTATGTCATAGGGTGTTCTGCCTATGTTTTCCTCTAAGAGTTTTATAGTGTCTAGATTTACATTTAGGTCTTTAATCCTCCTTGAATTTATTTTTGTATATGGTGTTAGAGAGTGTTCTAATTTCATTCTTTTACATGTAGCTGTCCAGTTTTCCCAGCACCATTTATTGAAGAGACTGTCTTTTCCCCATTGTATATTCTTGCCTCCTTTATCAAAGATAAGGTGACCATACATGTGTGGGTTTATCTCTGGACTTTCTAACCTGTTCCATTGATCTATATTTCTATTTTTGTGCCAGTACCATACTCTCTTGATTACTGTAGCTTTGTAGTATAGTCTGAAGTCAGGAAGCCTGATTCCTCCAGCTCCGCTTTTCTTTCTCAAGATTGCTTTAGCTATTCGGGGTCTTTTGTGTTTCCATACAAATTGTAAAAGTTTTTGTTTTAATTCTGTGAAAAATGCCATTGGTTTTTGATAGGGATTGCATTAAATTGAGATTGCTTTGGGTAGTATAGTCATTTTCACAATGTTGATTCTTCCAATCCAAGAACATGGTATATCTCTCCATCTGTTTGTATCATCTTTAATTTCTTTCATCAGTGTCTTATAGTTTTCTGCATACAGGTCCTTTGTCTCCTTAGGTAGGTTATTCCTAGGTATTTTATTCTTTTTGTTGCAATGGTAAATAGGAGAGTTTCCTAAATTTCTTTTTCAGATTTTTCATCAGTGTATAAAGATGCAGGAGATTTCTGTGCATTAATTTTGAATCCTGTTACTTTACCAAATTCATTGATTAGTTCTAGTAGATTTCTGGTAGCATCTTTAGCATTCTCTATGTATAATATCGTGTCATCTGCAAACAGTGACAGCTTTACTTCTTCTTTTCCCATTTGGTTTCCTTTTATTTCTTCTCTGATTGCTGTGGCTAAGACTTCCAAAACTATGTTGAATAATAGTGGTGAGAGTGGGCAACCTTGTCTTGTTCCTGATCTTAGTGGAAATGGTTTCAGTTTTTCACCATTGTGGATGATGTTGCCCGTGGGTTTGTCATATATGGCCTTTATTATCTTGAGGAAAGTTCTCTCTATGCCTACTTTCTGGAGGGTTTTTATCATGAATGGGTGTTGAATTTTGTCAAAAGCTTTTTCTGCATCTATTGAGATGATCATATGGTTTTTATCCTTCAATTTGTTAATATGGTGTATCACATTGATTGATTTGCATATATTGAAGATCATTGCATTCCTGGGATAAACCCCACTTGATCATGATGTATGATCCTTTTTATGTGCTGTTGGATTCTGTTTGCTAGTATTTTGTTGAGGATTTTTGCATCTATGCTCGTCAGTGATATTGGCCTGTAGGTTTCGTTTTTTGTGACATCTTTGTCTGTTTTTGGTATCAGGGTGATAGTGGCCTCGTAGAATGAGTTTGGGAGTGTTCCTCGCTCTGCTATATTTTGGAAGAGTTTGAGAAGGATAGGTGTTAGCTCTTCTCTAAATGTTTGATAGAATTTGCCTGTGAAGCCATCTGGTCCTGGGCTTTTGTTTTTTGGAAGATTTTTAATCACAGTTTCGATTTTAGTGCTTGTGATTGGTCTGTTTATATTTTCTATGTCTTGTTGATTCAGTCTCAGAAGGTTGTGCTTTTCTAAGAATTTGACCATTTCTTCCAGGCTGTCCATTTTATTGGCATATAGTTGTTTGTAATAATCTCTGATGATCTTTTGTATTTCTGCAGTGTCAGTTGTTACTTTTCCTTTTTCATTTCTAATTCTGTGGATTTGAGTCTTCTCCCTTTTTTTCTTGATGAGCCTGGCTAATGATTTATCAACTTTGTTTATCTTCTCAAAGAACCAGTTATTAGTTTTATTGATCTTTGCTATTGCTTTCTTCATTTATTTCTGATCTGATCTTTATGATTTCCTTCCTCCCGCTAACTTAGGGTTTTTTTGTTGTTCTTCTTCTTCTTTCTCTAATTGCTTTAGGTGTAAGGTTAGATTGTTTATTTGAGATGTTTCTTGTTTCTTGAGGTCGGATTTTATTGCTGTAAACTTCCCTCTTAGAAGTGCTTTTATTGCATCCCATAGATTTTGGGTCATTGTGTTTTCATTGTCCTTTTTCTCTAGGTATTTTTTGATTTCCTCTTTGATTTCTTCAGTGATCTCTTGGTTATTTAGTAGCGTATTGTTTAGCTTCCATGTGTTTGTATTTTTTTACAGTTTTTTTCCTGTAATTGATATCTAGTCTCATAGCGTTGTGGTCGGAAAAGATACTTGATAAGATTTTAATTTTCTTAAATTTACCAAGGCTTGATATGTGACCCTAGATATGACCTATCCTAGAGAATGTTCCATGAGCACTTGAGAAGAAAGTGTATTCTGTTGTGTTTGGATGGAATGTCCTATAAATTTCAATTAAATCAATCTTGTTTAATGTGTCATTTAAAGCTTGTGTTTCCCCTTTTATTTTCATTTTGGTTGACGTGTCTGCTGGTGAAAATGGGTGTTAAAGTCTCCTACTATTATTGTGTTACTGTTGATTTCCGCTTTTATGGCTGTTAGCATTTGCCTTATGTATTGAGGTGCTCCTATGTTGGGTGCATAAATATTTACAATTGTTATATCTTCTTCTTGGATTGATCCCTTGATCATTATGTAGTGTCCTTCTTTGTCTCTTGTAGTAGTCTTTATTTTAAAGTCTATTTTATCTGATTTGAGAATTGCTACTTCAGCTTTCTTTTGATTTCCATTTGCATGGAATATCTTTTTCCATCCCCTCACTTTCAGTCTGTATGTGTCCCTAGGTCTGAAGTGGGTCTCTTGTAGACAGCATATATACACGTCTTTTTTTTGTATCCATTCAGCCAGTCTCTGTCTTTTGTTTGGAGCATTTAATCCATTTACATTTAAGGTAATTATCGATATGTATGTTCCTATTGCCATTTTCTTTTGTTTTGTGTTTATTTTTGTAGGTCCTTTTCTTCTCTTGTGTTTCCCTGCCTGGAGAAGTTCCTTCAGCATTTATTATAAAGCTGGTTTTGTGGTGCTGAATTCTCTTAACTTTTGCTTGTCTGTTAAGGTTTTAATTTCTCCATTGAATCTGAGTGAGATCCTTGCTGGGTAGAGGAATCTTGGTTATAGTTTTTTCCCTTTCATCACTTTAAATATGTCCTGCCACTCTCAAACTCTGCCTTGCAGAGTTTCTGCTAAAAGATCAGCTGTTAACCCTACGGAGATTCCCTTGTTTGTTATTTGTTGCTTTTCCCTTGCTGATTTCAATATTTTTTCTTTGTATTTAATTTTTGATAGTTTGATTAATATGTGTTTTGTTGTGTTTCTACTTGGCTTTATCCTGTATGGGAGTCTCTGCACCTCCTGGACTTGATTGACTATTTTTTTTCCCATATTATGGAAGTTTTCAACTATCATCTCTTCAAATATTTCTCATTCCCTTTCCTTTTCTCTTCTTCTGGGACCCCTAAAATTTGAATATTGTTGCATTTAATGTTGTCCCAGTAGTCTCTGAGACTGTCCTCAAGTCTTTTCATTCTTTTTTCTTTATTCTTCTCTGTGGTAGTTATTTCCACTATTTTACCTTCCAGGTCACTTATCCATTCTTCTGCCTCAGTTATTCTGCTATTGATTCTTTTTAAAGAATTTTTAATTTCATTTATTGTGTTGTTCATCGTTGTTTGTTTGCTGTTTAGTTCTTCTAGGTCCTTGTTAAACGTTTTGTTTATTTTCTCCCTTCTATTGCCATGATTTTGGATCATGTTTACTATCTTTACTCTGAATTATTTTTCAGGTAGCCTGCCTATTTCCTCTTCATTTGTTTGGTCCGGTGGGTTTTTACCTTGCTCCTTCATCTGCTGTGTGTTTCTCTGTCTTCTCATTTTGCTTTACTTACTGTGTTTGAGGTCTCCTTTTCACAGGCTGCAGGTTCATACTTTCCATTGTTTTTGGTTTCTTCCCCCAGTGGGTAAGGTTGGCTAGTGGGTTGTGTAGGCTTCCTGCTGGAGGGGACTGATTCCTGTGTTCTGGTGGATGAGGCTGTATATTTTCTTTCTAGTAAGCAGGACCCCATCCGGTGGTGTGTTTTGGGATGACTGTGCACTTATTACAATTTTTGGCAGCCTCTGCTAATGGGTGGTGTTGTGTTCCTGTCTTTCTAGTTGTTTGGCATGGGGTGTCCAGCACTGTAGCTTGCTGGTCGTTGAGTGGAACTGGGTCTTATCGTTGAGACAGAGATCTCTGGGAGAGCTCTCACTAATTGATATTACATGGGGCCTGGAGGTCTCCTGGTGGTCCAATGTCCTGAACTCGTCTCTCCCACCTCAGAGGCTCAGGCCTGACAGCAGGCTGGAGCACCAAGACCCTGTAGCCACACAGGTTTTGGCAGTCTGAGGCCTTCTGCTATTGTTCAGTAGTGTCCTGTAGGAGTTGTTCCCCATGTAGATTTTTTTTTAATGTATTTGTGCGGAGGAAGGTGATCTCCACATCCTGTTCATCCACCATATTGAAGGTCCTCTCTCTTCACACCCCCTGTTGCTAGAGGATCCTCATTTCATCTGGAAAGGACATAAATCTGGCAATCTCACTTCAGGCCTAGCCTATCCATGTTTTTTCCCTTTGTGCTTAGTCTGTTTCACTTGCTCATAGCAGGCCCCATGCAGAGGCCTTGTCCCCAGCCCTTCAGACAAGAGTTCCTCGTGAAATGGCTGAGCCAACACCTCAGCTCGGGATGTGTGCTGAAGCTTCTCACAAGACACTCAACTCAAGATGACGGCAGGCCATGCACAGAGACACTACATACGCCCCGCAGTGTAATGTCAATATTGTCTTCTGTTTTTAAAATTTATTCAGAAGATGATTCAATAAACAAAGATACTTTCATTTTCAGTCAAGATTTTAGTCAGTAAGGTTTTCCAGATCAATTTTTCTATGTAAGGAGACATATATAAAACAGGTATCAGATGAAAAATATCACCCAGTCATTCATCTTTTGTTTACTCATGTAGCAACTGTATTAGTTGCCTTTTATGTTACTGTTGTGGTGAATAAAAAATTGACCCAGACTGGAACTTGGTCTTCCAAGAGGTAGCGTTCTTTGTTTCAAGTAAAAGATGTTAACAACCAAAGTGATAGGATTTTTTATTTTACTGTTTGTTTGATTACTGAATTTGAAAAAGTCTGTTTGTAAAGAAAAGTAAATGAAGGAATTTCTTCAATTAAAAGAAATGAAAAGTTAAGTAAATATAATTCTTCTCAGAAGTAAAATATTTAACATTAGTATATAAATACTATTCAATGCAATTTTTAAAACCTCACCTATTGAAAAATGGGTAAATTATATGAAAAGGAAATTCACAAAATAACAAATGTAAATTATTTAAAATAATGTTAGACTTTTTGGTCACTTTCGATGAGGTTTGGAAAGTCTATGATGATTTGAATACAAAGTAAAGTAAAGCTTTTAGACAGCAAAATGACAATAAATTTTAAAAATTAAACTTCCATACTGCAGACTAATCCTTAGAAAAATACAAAAACTTACAAAAAGACATACATTAAATCATATTGTTGATTTTATTTTATTTCTTATAACATCTTTATTGGAGTATGATTTCTTTATAATATTGTGTTAGTTTCTTTGATTTTATTTTAAAATTATAAAACAATCTGTTAAATGTTTAGAGACTGATGAAATAAAATACATACTAAAGATGGACATTCGTACAGTATTAAAATTACATTCCATGTAAAGATAAAAGAATTACCTTATATGCTAATATAATTATCTTAAGTGATAAAAACACAAAAATAGTATAGTCCATATGAACTTCATTTTATTGTGTACACATATATGTATATGTGTACAAAATGATAACAAAAGCAGAAAAATTGGCAAAGATAACTCAGGGGAGTGTAGATACAGGTAATTTTTCAAACATTTTACAGTAAAATTTAGAAAGCATAGAAGGAAATTTATCATTGAATTTGGCCCATGCTGTAAACATTTAAGAACTATGTGGTACATACATATAAAGTAAGGATTCTACAAGACAAAATGAAATTAGTGTTATAATAAAATATTGAACAGAATTTAAGGATTCTGAGATAGAACAATTATTTCCACTAAAATAATTCATCAAAAAAGCTTTGGGCTTCCCTGGTGGCGCAGTGGTTGAGAGTCCGCCTGCCAATGCAGGGGACATGGGTTTGTGCCCTGGTCTGGGAAGATCCCACATGCCGCAGAGCGGCTGGACCCGTGAGCCATGGCCACTGAGCCTGCGCGTCTGGAGCCTGTGCTGCGCAACGGGAGAGGCCACAACAGTGAGACGCCCGCGTACTGCAATTAAAAAAAAAAAAAAAAAACTTTTATGTAGAAATTTAGAATAGTGTAGAATTTTAGTTGAACCTTAGAAAAGAACTGAGGCACACCATAATCAAAAGCAACAAGACATCAACGTGTATTTTTGGGAAAAGGAATAATTTTTGTGCCACCTGAACAGAGCTTACATGCAGGAAGTCGATCTAAGGAAAGTGGAATTTTCCTAACCAGCTATAGGAATCTTTTGTTGCCCTAAAAAAGACAAAGAAAGAGAGAGAGAGAAGGAAGGGAGGGAGGGAGGGAGGGAGAGAAGGAGGGAGGGAGGGAGGAAGGGAGGGAAGGAGGGAGGAATGGAGGGAAGGAGGGAGGAAGGGAGGGAGGGAGAGAAGGAGGGAGGAAGGGAGGGAAGGAGGGAGGAAGGGAGAGAAAGAAGGCAGGAAGGCAAGAAGGAAGGCAGGAAGGAAGGAAGGAAGGAAAAAGGAAAGAGAGAGAAAGAAAGTTAGTAGAGAGTATTTCCTATTACCCAGGGGTAAATATAAGCTCATTCTCCTTCAGTTGCTCGAGTTAACTACTCACTCAGTGATTAGTTAAATGAGTCATTGTCCAGATTTTTCTTCAAAAAGGGAAGTTATGTTCCATGTTTATAAATAAAAATAAATGAATCTGCAAATTGCAAAGATTTTTTTGAGATTAATTTGATTTTGCTTTTGGAAAACGTTAAGGCTGAAAACACTTCACAACCTTTTTCCAGAATCCAACAATTTTTTTCAGATATCTCAGGTGATTTCTTTTACAAATGTCAATCTAGATTATTTTACATAAAAGTTTTCAAAATTATGTATACACTTAATCCTCTAAAAAGTGTTTAAAAGTATTTTTTCTATAAGATTATAATTAGCTTCTCTTCTATCAACTTCTGTGTCAGAGGTTTAGAGAATCTAATTTGGGACAAGTTTTATAATAATCATTTTAAAAAATGTCACTACTAATATTCTAAACTCCTTTAGTTTTGCAATTTGGCACAACCCAAAAGAAAATATCTTCTAAAATCAAATGAGCTTCTGAATAGTTTTCAAAATAAAACATTGAGATTGTTCTCATAATACTATAAATTTAGTCCCCACATTTCTAAGTTACATCAATTTATCAACATCCTTGGACCTAAAATAGCAGCACTCAACTGTTAAATTGATATATTATAGACATCCATTATTGTATAGTTCTGGACATATTTATAATATTCAAGCAATACACAGATAATTAAATCCTTTGTCTAGTGAGTTTTCTAAACTTAGAAAATTACAGAAGAGTTAACTCTAAAAGTCTCCATCAACATTTTAGAATGATGCCTCACATGTGACAGTTAGAAAAACTAATGTGAAGGACTTCAGGATACTTACACAGAAATCAGTGACAGGACTGAAATGAAAAGAAACAGCATGCAAGTTAGGAACCTGCGTCTGAAATCACACTGATGGCATTTAATGTGCATGTCTGCCACTAACTACTTTTGTGACTTTTGGCAAATGATTTGATCTCTCTGGGCTACTATTTTCTAATCAGTAAAATGAAGGTAGCAATATAGTTTAACTCAAAAATTTTGAGAGTTCAATAACACGATAACATTCAAACACCAAGAAATATATTTGACACAGAAAAAATGCCCAATAAATACATGTTATTATTTTCTTTTAAATAGGTGTCATAAAAATACAGAAAATAGTATGTCTAATTCTGTTGTTTCAAAGGAGCGTATATCTAAATGCTGAGTAATTTCTTATGAGACCTACGGATATACTTATAGCTTTTTTCCCCTATTGTTTCCTCTGGAGTTATTCAGAAATGCATTTCCTTTAAGCAAGTTCTAATGGTTGTCACTATGATTTAAAGCTTTCTACAGAATCTTTCACATAGGGTATGGCTGCCTAAATTACTTTGGACCTAATTTTAGATAAACTGCCATAGCAAGTGTTGAATAAATGCATGAGTAAGCAAAGTAAGGCAAAACAGATATTTAACATTTGTGACTGGTGTTATCTTTCTAGAGTGTTTGAATAGAAGTAGTTTAAGTTGGTTAATTAGGTTCCTCCACACACGCAAAACTTCATGTTCAGAAACATTACATTACACTCATCGTCTCTCTAAAAGGATTATCACTAAATTCCCTCACAGTGGGTGAGAGAGCAAGAGGTAGAGAGAGGAAGAGAGAGAGAGAGAGAATGAATCAGATCAATTCCAGATACATTTCCCTCAAAGACACCATCTCATCTTTTAACACAATAATACTGAAGTATAAGGTGGAAGTCTGATATTAAAATACATTTAGGCTAGCAGTATTTTTTGACAGAAAAGTTCCATGATGTAAATGATGTTGTTTTGGTAAAATTAAATTCATTCTATTGACATGATGTATATTGATTATACATATTAGTTATTACACTGGATGAACATCTTAAAAATAAAATGAATTTAATACAATTAATTTGACAATGTGAAAAATGGAAAGAATGGCAAAATTCTACAACCTGTGGTTGAATTTTAAATATAGCTGAATGTAAAATGGAAATGTAAATATGGACTACACATGGAGAAAAACTGATACCCCCTTCTCCTTTACATCATCTCCCCCATCATTCATAATAAACACAAAGGTCTCCTTATAGAGCTGTGACTAGAAATATGTTACAAAATAATTTCATTTTTAGCAGTATTATCTTGAAAATCATTATTTAAATAATCTTTAATTAGTGTATGTGAATAATTTCCTCTTCATCCACTATGATTTGCTTCAGGCAGCTTCAGCAGGTAACTCAGACACCGATCTCTGAAACTCCTTGTTAATATCCAGCATTACAAGTGCTTCTTCTGAATCGAATGCAAACTTTGAATGCAAATTGACCACAGGGTGAAATCAATGAAGTCCACTCAAATGCTAAATGAGATCAAAGAAAAAAGCCATAATAGACAAAAAATAGACAAATGAATAAAGTGATGAAAGATAGCTAACTGTAAGAGTTCTGTAAAAGTTACTATTATCAATCATAAGCACCAAAGTCACATTTAAAATGTCAAGAGTAAAGCTGAACATTTAAAGGAAAGAGAAAATAAGTGCTCTATTAATTTACAAAAGTATAGTTCTCTTGTCCAGAAAATTGAATACTTGCAACTTTACGCTATCCTTTTAATTACAAAAAGGTCTTTATTGATAGTTGAATTATTTAAAATTCATCCTAGGTCTGTTTAGTTCATATTCAATCATTTCAGATTTAGTTGATTTCAAACACAGTGAGTATTTCCCATACAACTTTGGGGAAATGTTGTTCTGAGCCCTTAGAAACTCAATGGCTATGAAAAAGTACATTTATTGACAAAGAGCCAGCTTTGGTATTAAGCCACACCTATGTGACAAAGTTTTAAAAAGTTATTTTAAATTTTGAGCTCTGGCTCTCAGCCACACATTCTCAGTACTAAACCGTCAGAGCCAGTTTCTCCTAGGCAGTTAAATTAATTCAGAAGGATGCTCTTTGCCAACACTATGCTTTACAGTTTGCTAAGATTTTATTGCTACTCTACATTCGCTATCCAGTCTTCTCCAGGCCAGATGACTGGCTGCAACTTCAGCAGATGAGCTGTAGATTTTCTACATAAGCATGAATAGCAGTTTCTTCCAAGGTGTTCACCCATTCCAATTTCTGCTCCATCACTTTTAATTTAATTCTTTTTGGCTCTCCTTAACCTCTTAATTTTCTGTATCCATACATATTCCACTATTCAAGAATACCTTTTTCCCTTTTTATTCAACAGACAGCATCTACCACAGTTTCCACAACCATTGCAGGTGGGTTGAGGGTCATAGCTGCAGTTCGAATAAAACATTTTTGTTTTTTAGCTCCTTGCTCCTTGAGAGCTTGTTAGAAATGCAAGTTACATTCCACCCAGACCTATTGAATCAGAATTTGCCATTTAACAAGATCCCAAAGTGATTTAAATACACATTAAAATTTGCAAAACACTGAAGCTAACACAGTTCATTCAGCTGAGAAGGTAAGATGACTTTCTTTATTCCCCCAGGTTGGGTGGTTGGAGAGAGCATGGGTAAGTCAAGGAAGGCCATGCTCTTTCCACTGTCCAGGATATAGCTCAGAAAGCCTCCATGAACACACACCACTGAAGCACATTAACCACCAAACAGTCCAACTCACTAAAACAGAGGTCTCCAACACACAGTGCTCTTTTATCTCCTATGAGCCATAGTATGTTACTACATATATAAATATTCAAAGTAGACACAATACTAATTTTTTCTACAAAATTTCATGGTAAGCATTTCCAAAAACAAGCTTCATTTTGTGAAAACCTATCAAACAGTATTTTACTATGAACAGTACAGAAACCATGCTCCCAGAAGACACAAGATAGGGGAGACAAACACGTATTTTTAGAAACTGGAAAACTGGAAATGGACCTACTTTTCTTTGTTTTAAGAAGCAAATATCTACTCCTTCTGTTATGTGTGGTGTGTGTGATGTTCTTACGACTGTCTCATTCCCAATGCTATGCACTTTCAACATGCATATGATATTTAGGGAGAAGACTATTTCAAAATATAGTTCAGACTCAAAGGCTGAAAAATTGAAGTCTGTCCTCATCTGCACCACTGATACCATCTATAAAGCAGTAGCAACTGCACAATACAGGTGGGCAAACACTGCATAAAATGTGTGTAGAGCATGTCTACCACAATTAAATAAAAAGGCTATATTTCAAAACATGGCACTCCATTTTAGTAAAGGTGTACACTGACATTTTAAAAATAAATACTCTGGGCTCCTGGTGTACCTCTCACGGGCATAGAGTATATGTCTACACTGCAGTTTTGATAGCGTAATATTATTTTTCACTGTTGGTTCACATTATGTAATTTTCATATTTATATAAAAATGCAATAAACATGAACTATTTTCCAGTAAAATGCAATGAAGAAAATTTAAGTTGTAAGAGTAATAAAAATTAATCCAAACTTTTTCTTTATATGCATATGCCAGGATTATTATTAAAAAGTTTAAACTTTATTACTGACAGTTCTATTCATTATAGTTCCTTTGGAAACCTCCTAAGAAAAATTGTTAAAAATTACAGTTTTTTATGACCTGTCTTTTGATATGAAAAACAAATATTTGGTAGTGTTTCCAAAACCATTGAATTCAATCTCTTCTCTCTCTCTCTCTGGGCAGTACATTTCTATCATAATTCCCAGAAGATAGTTAATTAAATTTTTAGAATTATGACCAACTCCTTCTTTTCAACACACACACACAGACTAAAAATAAATAGGTTGATGTTGACTTTTATGAAATGAATTGATCCTTTAAAGACTTTTTTTTCAGGGGGATGAAAAAAGTCCTCATCTTTTTTTTTTATTGAAGTATAGTTGATTTACAATGTTTCAGGTGTACAGCAAATCCCACTTCTTGGCCCAGGAGTGGGATTCCTAGGTCTTATGGTAACTCTATTTTTAGTTTTTTAAGAAACCTCCATACTGTTTTCCATAGTGGCTGCACCAATTTACATTCCCACCAACAGTGTAGGATGGTTGCCTTTTCTCCACACCCTCTCCAGCATTTATTATCTGTAGACTTTATGTTGATGGCCATTCTGACCAGTGTGAAGTAATACCTCATTGTAGTTTTGATTTGCATTTCTCTAATAATTAGTGATGTTGAGCAGCTTTTCACGTGCCTCTTGGCCATCTGTACGTCTTCTTTGGAGAAATGTCTGTTTAGGTCTTCTGCCCATTTTTTGATTGGGTTGTTAATTTTTTTGATATGGAGCTGTATAAGCTGTTTATATATTTTGGAAGTTAATCCCTTGTTGGTTGCATCATTTGCAAATATTTTCTAAGTCCTCATTCTTGATTAAATAATATTCTTAAAAATTTTCAGACCTATAAACATTTGGTCTATACCAAAATGGGTCCATAAATTTATAAATAAATACCTCATATTGATGAATAAGTGGATTACAAATGATAGTTATAACCAGACATTTTCTAAATAGGTACTAACCTAAATGGTTCCCCTTTCTTAATTTATATTGCACAACACTGGTAAAATCTTACAAACTCACGTGATAGGTGAGGTTATTTATGCTAAAGTTGTTTGTCTAGTGATACAAATCTGGATTATCCAGACCAAAAACAGAGGTCCTGATCCCAGATATAACTGATGATTGATTCTCTCCTATACCATTTTGCTTCTCAGAAATGAAATCTTTGATTATGGGCCAATCACCAATATGAATTGGTTAGTTCCTGCTTCCTTAGAGAAGGAAGGTACTGGCCAGACATGGTCTGTAATTGATTTTATTCATGTCTAATAACACTGACGCTTGACAGATTATTTTATCTCTGATGTTATAAGACCTAGAAAAGTGGAAACTTAGAGCACTTGAAGGGAAATGCGAAGTGTAATCTTCAACAAGCAAGAACACACTGGAGCTTTACTTCTATAAGTAACTAAAGAAAAGAGTCTAAGGGTCAGCATCTTACAATGAAAGCAATATAACAAGTGTTCATATGAGGAAAGCCCCTTAAGGCCCACCTAATGGTGTTGTGGTGCCAGGTACTAATGCTTCAGGTACCTACATTTGAAGATAGGGGGTGCCAGGACCTTCTACTTTAAATCCTCTCTGTAGGAAGGACAGGAATAAGACAGCAGGCCAGTGTAGAAGGAAATGCCTAGATAAATTTTTCAAGACCCTTTGGTAATAAGATGATACCTGGACTTGTTTCCTGTCATGAAGCTCCTAGTTGCCTATGTAGGTCGTAGGGCCCAAGGGAGACAGCACCAAAAGAACCAAAAATTGAGATGATATAAGATTCTATAGGTCTTTGCCCAGTAATCCACATTATTACATGCCAGTATTAGCTATTTCACTTTCAAATGTAGTTCAGGCATATATTGAAAGAAGAAACTAATTTCCGAATTGGGGAAACATACCCCAAATCCATTCCCATAAGTTGTTCATACATATGCTTTTATTTCTACTCAATAGTAACAGATAAGTTTCCCAAATAATTTAAAGTGATGACCACTTGCAGTCTTTGTGATAGTGATTGGATCACATATCTACCATGTATTCATTTTTCCTATTATATTAACTGCAAACTGCAAAAGTATGATCACTGTATGTTTTAGTCCAATTCTGTATTCCACAATAAGATATAACATGGTGGTGTTATACAATTACTGCTGCAAAGTCATACCACTCGGAAAGTATACTGGATAGGAAATGTTCATGTCTTGCTACAATGATCAAAACTGCCAGAAGCAATACCCGCATACGAGTCTCAGCACCTGACATTTTGACATGTTGATGGATCCAAGGAGCAGCTGCTGGAACTTAGTGAGAAATCAAGGTTTTAAGAAGCTTGGGGTGTTTTCTGTCAAGTGCAGTCAGACACAAAGAGTGATGAGGGTAGAGTTAGGGTGGGGAAGATGGTAATGACAAAGTGAAGATCTGTATTAAGTACTTATCCCAAAGTCCAGAAGACAGAGATATACTGATAGAGGAATGCAAAGCACTGGCATGGGGATAGTACAAAATTTGAAGTAATTTGGGATAAACCTCCACAACACCCTTCTCCATGTGGTGTTCCAGTTGTTCCATGAAGACAATTTTTACTTTTATTTTCTTTATTTCCCCTGGACTTTAGGAATTCTTTATGTTTTTTCATACTCCTGTTCCTTTGCCTTCTTTTAGCTCAAATTATTCCCCTCCTCTCTCAGCCTAATCTTTCAGTCAGGCAGCAATTTCTATAGGCCTTGCTCATCCCCAAGAGTAATGCTTAGGGATAAAGGGATTACTCTTCAAGATCCCTCAGGAGTAGGATTTGAGCTGGGAAATCATCCCTTACAAATAAAAGCTTTCCACAGATCACTTTATAATCTATTTTGATGATGAAGATAGTGTGTAGGAATCATTCTAAAAAGCAAAGAAAACTAAATGTTCCTATTAAAGTTATAAGGAAGAGCTGAAATACAATATGGAATACAGTAAACCATCAAGATATAGAAAGTAAAAATATTATACTTGAGAAAGTATAAGTTCAAAGTATATAGGAAATTGTGAGTGAATTAAAGCGAAAAACAGTTATACTGAGGAAGGGGAAACACTGGACAAATCAGTGCTGAAATCACCACTAGAAACCAATAATATTGCACTGTCATATGACAGTGAGTACCTTAGAGAATTTATCTTAGTAATTTGAAGAATTTACTTCAAAAAAGTGAATTGTGATTTCTTAGTTCTAAAGCCTACGAGGATATCAAATGTGTCCCAGAAGAGACAGAAATAAAGGTAAAGATAACAGAACTGCTACCCAATCCTGAACAGCATTAATAGTCACTCAGGAAGATCCCAAAGTGGCATCATAAGGTAAAGAATGAGAATGTGAAAGGAGTCCAAAAGGACTGATGGGAAACAGCAAGAATTTGATAATTCAGGAAAAAAAAGTCAGCCTCTCTTAATTCCAGTGATACAGATGTAGGTGTGGCTATTTGCTATTAATCCTCAATTTTTCTACTCTTTGAAAGTATAATATACATAGGAATTTAGAAAGAAGGGAATAAAATATCTCCCTTACAGCTAAAGACTTGCCATCATATGGTTGAGTTTTATGTGATTTGATGGCTCCCAAGGCTGGTTTAGAATTATTGTAGTCACGTTAAATATCTGACCTTTGGAGGACTTGTTGGTGGCTTGAAAACACAAAACACACTGTATTACATTCTCCCCTTACCCACACTGTCATCTGTCACCCTGGCACTTGTTTGGAAAAGAAAGAAATAAAAATACAAAGAGTGTTGCTATATATGACAAGCATTACTTTTCAAACAACAGTGTTTACCATATACCACATATTGTCTAGTCGGTGCTTTAGGTGGAATGTAGATCAATAAACAATTTTACATTCTTTGTTTAAAAATCCTATTGGCTTCTTTGTTACACTAGACTTATAAATCCCGACTACTTCAAGTTTCTCAACCTCTCTGAGCCTTAAATAGCCATCTGTCATATGAGGATAATAGCTATCCCTGTAGGTTATATAAAGATTAAATGAGATTCTTTAAGCACACAAAGTTTAGCACATTGTAAAAGTGCAATAAATGGTAGCATTTGTTATTACTGCTATTGCTGTGGTTGATATTCCTAAATTTTATCCCAGAGAGTATACATTCATATGAGTATGCATGTGCATTAATGTATACGTTCAAGACTTGGAAGGAAATATTTTAAACCATAATAGCCTAAGGAAAAGATATATTTTGATTTAGGGAAAAAGATATAATAATAGTATAGTGAACCTAAAACTTCCCCAAGGTACTTATCTTGTATACAGTCTATAACCATAGACTTTGTATTGCCTTTGAATGTCATTAATTTGAAATTACTACCCTCTTCCTTTCTTATCAAAAAGTGGAAGGGAAAATGAAAATTCTTATTTATCTCTCATATTAAAGTAAAATATGTAAACATTGATTTATTTCTTGGTTAAAAAACACTTTCACATACACGCACACACACACACACACACACACACACACACACACAGTTCTTGCCTTGATCAAATTTTGCTTCTGTGATTTGGAAAAGTCTTTTAATGTTTAAGTCTTAATGTTTGACCTATAAAATTGGGTCAAAGAAGTTATTTTGGTGAATTGTTTTGAAACTCAAATGAGACAATTTATAGAAAAGTGCTGCATAACTTAAAAAGTTCAATGCGACCACCTAGAGGGGTGGGAGAGGGAGGGTAGGAGGGAGACACAAGAGGGAAGAGATATGGGGATATATGTATATGTATAGCCGATTCACTTTGTTATAAAGCAGAAACTAACACACCATTGTAAAACAATTATACTCCAATAAAGATGTCAAAAAATTTTTTTAAATAAAAAGTTCAATGCAAATACTTGACCTTACTCTTAACTGAAGAGGAGGAAATAGAGTGTCTGTAAAAAAATATGACCCAATCCCTTAGATTTGTACCCCTTTTGTGAAGAAATCCTATTTATCTGTAATCCATGAGTTTACTTGTTTAAGAATTCCATTAAAATGATATAATGTAAGTTCAAGTTTCCAGTTTGAAGTCTTGCCAGTCACCAAATATAAGAGTAAGATACTGCTGTCAGAAATATCATCAGAAAAGGGGACAGACCATAAGAGAGACAGAGCTGCATCCCAGCACAGGGATTCCCCTCCATTTTTGCCCTCTTTCAGGATCCCCTCTCCCTCTGCTCGCTCCATCTTCCAGCCTGTACTCTGGTCACTTTCCAGACACTCAAACTGCACCATACTATACTACAGTAATTACTGTACTATACTATACTATACTATACTATACTATACTATACTATACTATACTATACTATACTATACTATATTCCTTTCAGTTGCTTCTACAAGCTACTCCACCTAGAGAAGGCAAAAAACTATTCAATATCCTCAATCAATCCTAGGCAAAATCTGACCTTATTTTACTTTATTTGATTCATCTCCTTAGGATTAATCAAGATAGCATTGTACTATATGGAAACTACATTTCTACATGAGACAGTTTAAACAAAGATCTGTTGTTCCTATGTATTCTCCAATACATTATTTTACTACTGACAGTACATTAAGTTGAAACTCATACAGTTACAAAGAGGAGTGACCTATATGTTTGCATCACCCCAAACTCTTCTACATCCATTCAAATCACTTGAATACTTCAGAGTAGTTCAGGAATTTTTTCTTTTTCTATGTAGAAATAGTGCCAGCACTGATTATTTTTTTAATTAAAATGAAATGATTTTTTTGTTGTTTGCTCTTACCTGTATAGGACTGTGACGTGAGTTGTATGCAGTTCGAAAATAAACAAGATTTCTTTTATAGCCTATATCTCTGGACACATAAAAACACATTTTCCTGTTTGAATACTTCTAGTCACTCATAAAGAACGCAAAGGGAAAGTTCTGCAAATTCTACTTGGATGACTTTGGCAAGTTTAACTTCTATACCCAAGAACTGGTTGCAGATCCCCAAGGAATAGTAATTCCCCACTACTGAATCATTTCACCTGAGAATTGGCAGCTGTTGATACTGGCATGGTGATCATTATTAGTATAGATAACTTTAATTAATGAGTTGCCTAAGTAAAAAAGGAAAGATCTGGAATAATTACAAATAAGTAACATATGGGTCTGAATTGCCAGATTTATAAGAGTGTAATTCCACTTAATAGAAATGACTTTTGAGAGATGCAGCAGACTATAGAACGCCTAATTATAACCAGACCCTATCCTAGTAAAAATGAGTATTTCAAAAACACCCAGCAGCACATACAGTCATCAGCCAAGAACTGATTATTCACAGGTGGATTGCCCACACTGCAGTCTCCAGGCACAGCAGATTTCCTTGCTCAGCTGCTTCATATCACCTCAGGCAAACTCTGCTCTCCAGCATAGCATTTCTGCTGCTCACTCACGTTGCCCTACCCTCTGCAAATTTTACAAGGTCTTGGATAGCCCAATCCTCATGCCTCAGCTTTAAGAAGCACAATCAACCCTTCCTGGCCTTCCACTGCCTTTGCATTCTCAGCTGGCTCTCCCAGGTCTACAGGTAAGTGCATGCCTCCAAAACATTTCTACTTTGGCTTCCATTAGGAGTCTCAGCCGTTCCCTAAAAAGTCCTTGGCACAAACATAAATCTCTTTCTAATCCCCTCTGATCCTTACTTCCCTGCACAGTATCTACTGCAGGGAATTGGGAGAGTGTAAACTGACCCAGAGACATTTCCAGTTATAAAAAGCAATTCTTAGAGGCTGTCCGACAGAGAGCTGGAAGCTCAAAAATAGCAATACAGAAAATCGGAAAGCCTTCATATCACTCAAATTAGGACCAGGATAACATTGAAGGGACATGTACCTTTGAGGTGTCCTAATATTTACATAATCACCACATATTCAAGAACTTAGTACAATTATAATCATTCATATAAATTTTCAAATGACTGCTATATTTAAGGCCCCATAAACTAAGGGCTATACATTACCTATGTTACCCCTGTACTTCCAATGGCTAACAAGATGTCTACTGAGTCCAACAAATAACTATTAATTGAAAAAAGAATATTCATATAGAGAAATGATTTGTTAATGGCTTTTAAGAAGTCCTAATTTGACCTGGTATAGAAAAAAAATCAACCAGTTTGTAGTAGTTAATAAAACACTTGAAATTATAAACACTCCGAAAAATACCTCCTCAAAATAATTTCCTATAATTTATGGAGTTGATTGGAATGCAATTTGATCTCCCAATTTGAATGAGAGGTTAAAAAATAACCTTGCAGGGGCTTCCCTGGTGATGCAGTGCTTGAGAGTCCGCCTGCCAATGCAGGGGACACGGGCTCGTGCCCCGGTGTGGGAAGATCCCACATGCTGCGGAGTGGCTGGGCCTGTGAGCCATGGCTGCTGAGCCTGTGCGTCCGGAGCCTGTGCTCTGCAATGGGAGAGGCCACAACAGTGAGAGGCCCGTGTACTGCAAAAAAAAAAAAAAAAAAAAATCCTTGCAAACATTACAGTGAATTTATTTTTCTTATAAGGTTGGGTTCTCTTTTATGTCATCACCAATGCGAGGTATATCTTTTCTCTTTTAGTCCTTTCTGTTTTCTTTCTGTGCTCCATTTATTCATTCAGTATTTATTGAGAGTCAACTGCATGCCAGGCACTAAGAAAAAATGAAATACTCCCTATAGTCAAATTCTCAGTGTTATAAAAACATCATCTTATAGGGAACATGACATGTTCTGGAACATCAGGAAAGGCTGCCCTGAGTAAATGGATGTAAAATGAGATCTAAGAGACGTTGCCGTAAATCAGATTCATCAGAGTACAGATAGTAAGATAAGTATTTTTGTGCAAGTGGTTTATCGAGGGAGTACTCTCAAGAGTGGGAAAAGCAGGACAGGAAAGGTGACAATAGTCAAACTAGTGTGTGATTTCAGGCAAAGCAACAAGTAGCAGTAGACTGAGGGCAAACCTCCAAAGAATGTATCAGATGTGAGCACTTAGATGCAAAAGTTCTGGAAGTAAGCCTCATAAAGGCATTAGAGAGCATTCCAGGCAGAAGGAATACCATGTACCAAGGTCCTGTGGTAGAGTGAAGCATTCAAGGAACTGAATGAAGTTTAGTGAAGAGAACATAATGAAATAAGAGAAAGTAGAACAAAGTGAGGCTGCAGAGATAAGCTAGACCACCTTAGGTCATGTAGGCTATATAAGCTAGAATAATACTGGGTATTCAAATATGCAAATCCCAAAATGTCAGTGGTTTAGCATGATGTAGTTTATTCTTCATTTACCTGAAAGTCCAGTATAGCTGTTTGTGATTGCTAGATGACTTCTTGCATGGGGCGATTCATGACCCAAACTGCTTTTGTCTTGGGTTTCTGCCAACTGTGTGATCTTAGAGCTGTCTGTGTATATGCAGAAGGGAGAGAGAATCGAGAAACTCCATTGACTTCTTGAAACCCTAACCTAGAAAAGGTAATGATTACCTCCACTATATTTCGTTAGTGAGAACTAGAAAAAAAGGAAGGAATACAGGGAAATGCAATCCCATGCTAGGTAGTTGTCTTGACAAGTCCAAACTATGGAAAGGGGAACATGAATTTTGATGGACAGGTTAATATTTGTTATGGGTTTGAGTGTTTATTATAAACCAGTGGAAACATTCTTAAGGAGATATATAAGAAACAGTAGGGACTGGTGTAAATTACATTAACTGACATAAGGTATAATTTGGATGTGGGAAAGATGCATATATTCAAAAAAAAATGTCAAGAGCTAATAGCAAAATGGCTATTGATAGAAATAAAAGAGATCATTAGGTTTAAGATATTTTGGTAGATAAGTAGGCTTTAGTAGAATAAATGGGACAAGAAAAAAAGATATCAATAAATTCTAGGCTCTGGACTATACTATGGTATGAATAGTATTTCCATTCACTGTTATAGGGAATATGGAAAGAGGAACATACTTTTAGGGGCTGCATATGGATGTTGTAAATTTGGCTATGTAATTCTTTGTACACCCAGACTGAAAAGTCATTTTCACACATTTGCTTGGCAGACTCTTCATAGTTGAAGATATTAATTAAAATGTCTCTATTGGAATATGAGTATCAATAAATAAAACTCATCTCTTCAATTCTCAAATTCAGAACCAACTCATAGCCTGAAGAGTCAGACAGATGGAAATCAAAAAATGACTTTTATTACTATTAAAGCTAATTGTAAAATGACTTGGCAAACTAAACTTGCATCCCAGAATTGAATTTACCCATTCAGACACAGACAGAGTGCACGATCACAGATTTCTGAGTATGGGCTCGTCCTATAAAATTTCAAGGCATGGAGAAGCAAGGAATGCCTTCTTTTTGTATGTGGAACTAGACTACCTAGTTCCTTCTCCCAAACTAAGATAAGTCAATCCTACTTCTGTGGGGCGGTATGAGTAGAAGGGAGGTGTGAATAAAAAGCCAGAGAGAGGCCAGAGTGGCACTGTGGCAACTCTCCTCACATGGAAATACGAAGAGTCAAGTCTAAGTGTTCCACCTTAGGTCCTTCATCAAGGAGTATCCCTGAAATTTTTCCTTCATCAAGAGTAATTTTATTTTACTAAGTTTTGTTTCATTTTCTTCATAACCCTTATTACTATTTAAAATTATTTTACAAAGTTTTTTACCTGTTTATATTCTTTCACCCTCTCTAAATTATAAGCTCAAAGTGAGAAGCAATTTTTTAATCTTGTTTACATCTAGTCCCCAAAGTCTAGAATAGTAACTGGCACAAAAGTAAATGATCAATACATATTTGCCAAATAAAATAAGCAAAGAGCCCTGTAGGAGAGAGTATAGAATGAAAAGATGAGGTCTGGGGTAGAGAGTGATAATAATGGTCCCCAATTAATCATGACTCGCACTGTTCATGATCTTTGACACTGTGATGTCACCGCTCCTTCTATCAAGATGTGGAGTGGATTTCCACATCACTTTGAGTCTGACTGGCCTTGTGATTTGTTTTGACCAAAAAATTTGACTAAGATGACTTTGTGCAAGTTCCAGAGCCTAAGCCTCAAGATATAGTATAGCTTCTACTTTTACATTCGTGAGACACAGGCACTGTGTAAAGAAGTGCAGGTAAAACAACTGAATGATGAAAGACCATGTGGAGGGAGAGGTCCCAGAAACCCGCCTTCCCTGCCAACATTCTGGACATGAGGGTGACGTCATCTTTTACTCTATATGCCTAGACTTAGCAGATGAATAAAGACATACAAGTGAGCCTAGGTGAGACCAGGAGAACTATCCCGCCAACCCACAGTCATGAGAAATAATAAGTTGTTATCATTTTAAGGCACTAAGTTTGGGGATGGTTTTGCTTTATGCATAATTGAAACAAGGGCATATAACCAAGTGTTGAGATTCTCTAATATTCATTTGCTAGACAGAGAAAAATTAGACTGCATGGAAGAATAACAAGTAGCAGGCAGAGAGGTAGAGGAAACATTTAGGAAACTATATGTTATGAAATACAAAAAAAGAAAAGAGAGCGAACAGGGGAGACAGAGAGAGAGAGGAAGAGTGTCTCAGTGTGAAAGTTATCAATATGTCAAATATTGCTGATAAATAAAGATGAGGTCTGAAAATGACCATTGATTTAAGAGTATTGATGACCTAGTGAGAATTGTTTTGTTAGTGATATGGGAAGAAGTCAACTCAGAACAGATTGAGGAGGGAATGAAAAGATAACAAATGGAGACAATTTGTTCAATTAATTTTTCTGAGATGTCTTACTGTAAAATATGGGAGGGAAATAGAATGATGACTGGAGAGATTTGTGGGTTCAGAGATGGGTTTTTCCCAGTGTTTATAAAGTTTTTTTGTTTTTAGTTTACTATGATTCTTTTAAATTTAGACATACATAATGGGAAGTACCAGAGAAATTTTGAATATATAGAAGAGAACAGGCATAATTGAGAGGGTCTGGTTTCTTAATAAGTGAGTCAGGTAGAGGAAGCATAGGGAGAGGAAGTGGCTATAGGTGAGAAAAGGTAATGCCTCTCTATTAAAAGATCAAGGAAGAAGCATATAATGAATATAGACATAAGATTATCACAAAAGTATATGGAGAGAAAGTTAGAGTTTCCATTTAATAGTTACCATACCACTCCCATTTTTTTCTTAAATCAGGAGGCATGTTCATTTGCTGAAAATGAGAAGGATTGTGAGTGGCAATTGGGTAGGTTGGAACATCATTGAAAAAGTTTGAAATAATCTTCACACATTTGGGGGATTGAATTGACAGAAAAACATAGACTTTTGAGCAATGTAAAGATTCCAGCTGTGACAGGTAGTTATTAATTTATAATAATTTACTGTGCTATTGTTTTCCACTATTAATCTTCTCCAAAATTATTCACTGCTCACATGCATACATAGAGGAAATAGGCAGTTGAGTTCAACCAATATTAATATGGTGTATCACATTGATTGATTTGCATATATTGAAGAATCCTTGCATCCCTGGGATAAACTTCAGTTGATCATGGTGTATGATCATTTTAATGTATTGTTGGAGTCTGTTTGCTAGTATTTTGTTGAGGATGTTTACATCTATATTCATCAGTGATATTGGTCTGTAATTTTCTTTTTTTGTAGTATCTTTGTCTGTTCTTGGTATCAGGGTGATTGTGGCCTCATAGAATGAGTTTGGGAGTGTTCCTTCCCCTGCAATTTTTTGGAACAGTTTGAGAAGGATGGGTATTAGCTTTTCTCTAAATGTTTGATAGAATTCACCTGTGAAGCTCTCTGGTCCTGGACTTTTGTTTGTTGGAAGATTTTATTCATAGTTTCAATATCATTACTTGTGATTGGTCTGTTCATATTTTCTACTTCTTCCTAGTTCGGTCTTGGAAGCTTATACCTTTCTAAGAATTTCTCCATTTCTTCCAGGTTGTCCACTTAATTGGCATACAGTTGCTTGTAGTAGTCTCTTATGATGCTTTGTATTTCTGCAGTGTCCGTTGTAACTTCTTTTTCATTTCTAATTTTGTTGATTTGAATCCTCTCCCCCTTTTACTTGATGAGTCTGGCTAAAGGTTTATCAATTTTGTTTATCTTCTCAACGAACCAGCTTTTAGTTTTATTGATCTTTGCTACCGTTTTCTTTGTTTCTATTTCATTTATTTCTGCTCTGATCTTTATGATTTCTTTCCTTCTACTAGCTTTGGGTTTTGTTTGTTCTGCTTTCTCTAGTTCCTTTAGGTGTAAGGTTAGGTTGTTTATTTTAGATTTTTCTTGTTTCTTGAGGTAAGATTGTATTGCTATAAACTTCCCTGTTAGAGCTGCTTTTGCTGCATCCCATAGGTTTTGGATCATTGTGTTTTTGTTGTCATTTGTCTTTAGGTATTTTTTTGATTTCCTCTTTGATTTCTTCAGTGATCTCTTTGTTATTTAGTAATGTATAGCCTCCATGTGTTTGTGTGTTTTATGTTTTTTTTCCTGTACTTTATTTCTAATCTCATAGCATTGTGGTCGGAAAAGATGCTTGATATGATTTCAATTTTCTTAAGTTTACTGAGGCTTGATTTGTGACCCAAGGTGTGATCTATCCTGGAGAATGTTCCATGTGCACTTGAGAAGAAAGTGTAATATGCTGTTTTTGGATGGAATGTCCTATAAATATCAATTAAATCTATCTGGTCTATTGTGTCATTTAAAGCTTGTGTTTCCGTATTAATTATCTGGATGATCTGTCCTTTGGTGTAAGTGAGGTGTTAAAGTCTCCCACTATTACTGTGTTACTGTTGATTTCCTCTTTTATAGCTGATAGCATTTGCCTTAAGTGTTGAGGTGCTCCTATGTTGGGTGTATATATATTTATAATTGTTGTATCTTCTTCTTGGATTGATCCCTTGATCATTATATAGTGTTCTTCTTTGTCTCTTGTAATAGTCTTTATTTTAAAGTCTATTTTGTCTGATTTGAGAATTGCTACTCCAGCTTTCTTTTGATTTCCATTTGCATGGAATATCTTTTTCCATCCCCTCACTTTCAGTCTGTATGTGTCCCTAGGTCTGAAGTGGGTCTCTTGTAGACAGCATATATACAGGTCTTGTTTTGTATCCATTCAGCCAGTCTGTGTCTTTTGGTTGGAGTGTTTATCCATTCACATTTAAGGTAATTATCGATATGTATGTTCCTATTACCATTTTCTTTTGTTTTGTGTTTGTTTTTGTAGGTCCTTTTCTTCTCTTTTGTTTCCCACTTAGAGAAGTTCCTTTAGCATTTGTTGTAGAGCTGGTTTGTTGGTGCTGAATTCTAATAGCTTTTGCTTGACTGTAAAGCTTTTGATTTCTCCGTCAAATCTGAATGAGATCCTTGCTGCGTAGAATATTCTTGATTGTACGTCCTTCCCTTTCATCACCTTAACTATATCATGCCACTCCTTTCTGGCTTGTAGAGTTTCTGCTGAGAAATCAGCTGTTATCATTATGGGGATTCCCTTGTATGTTATTTTTCAATTTTCCCTTGTTGCTTTTAATAATTTTTCTTTGTCTTTAATTTTTGTCAATTTGATTATTATGTGTCTTGGCATGTTTCTCCTTGGGTTTATCCTTCCTGGGACTCTGTGCTTCCTGGACTTGGGTAGCTATTTCCTTTCTCATGTTAGAGACGTTTTCAACTATACTCTCCTCGAATATTTTCTTAGGTCCTTTCTCCATCTCTTCTCCTTCTGGGGCTCATATAATGTGAATATTGGTGCATTTAATGTTGTCCCAGAGGTCTCTTAGGCTGTCTTCATCCCTTTTCATTCTTTTTTCTTTATTCTGTTCCTCAGCAGTGATTTCCACCATTCTGTCCACGTCACTTATCCATTCTTCTGCCTCAGTTATTCTGCTATTGATTCCTTCTAGTGTATTTTTC
Organism: Delphinapterus leucas; assembly: GCF_059928025.1. Classification (NCBI taxonomy): domain Eukaryota; kingdom Metazoa; phylum Chordata; class Mammalia; order Artiodactyla; family Monodontidae; genus Delphinapterus; species Delphinapterus leucas. The sequence goes on along the minus strand of NC_143139.1, from coordinate 58,403,815 downwards.
ATTTCAGTTATTGTATTGTCCATCTCTGTTTGTTCTTTTATTCTTCTAAGTCTTTGTTAAACATTTCTTGCATCTTCTCAATCTTTGCGTCCATTCTTTTTCCAAGGTCCTGGATCATTTTCACTCTCATTATTGTGAATTCTTTTTCTGGAAGGTTCTCTATCTCCACTTCATTTAATTGTTTTTCTGGGGTTTTCTCTTGTTCCTTCATCAGTGACATAGTCCTCTGCCTTTTCATTTTGTCTATCTTTCTGTGATTGTGGTTTTTGTTCCGCAGGCTGCAGGATCATAGTTCTTCTTGCTTCTGCTGTCTGCCCTCTCGCAAATCATTTTTGAATAAACTGCATATTTCACTTCCCTTTTAAAGATCTTCACATGATACAAAATTCTGAGTCTTGCATAATCTTTTAAAGTTTCTGATTTATTTAAACCTGGAACTCATTTTTCAAATTATATCTATTGCAATATTTAGCAAAACATTGCAACAGAATAACAATAAGAGATATACCTTATTTCATAGTCACCATGGCTGGTTAAAGTTTTTTACACAATATTTCATCAAATCCACATAGTAAGTTATAAAGTAGGTAGAATTTCCCTAATATTATAAGCTTAAAAGTCACTTATCCAAAATTGATGGAACCAGGATTCAAACCCAAAGTAGTCTGACTCCAAATCTCTTTATTTATATATTATGCAGGAACCCCTACATAATCTGTAGGACCCATTGAAAAATAAAAATGCGAGGTCCCTTGTTCAAAAATTAAGACTTTCAATACAGCAACAGCAGAGCATTAATACAAATGTGGGGCCTTCTGAGCATAGAGCCTTATATGACTGCACAGATGGAATGTCCACAGAGCCAGCCTTATGATTATGAATATTGCCTCCAAGTATGCTATAGTCACTATAAAAAAAAAAATACTGTCACTAGAGTGAGTACCATTATCATTTAAACTGTTGTGCAAGCTCCCTGAATAGAATAGCTCAGACACTTCCAGTTTGAGTTGCCCATATTATTGTGAAGACTAAACTCTGCCACTTAATAAGTATTTGTTAAGTAAAATAAATAAGTGACATAACCATTTGTCCTAAGTTTATTACCATTAGCATGTTATGATTTCAAAGTCATCATGAACCTGACTTCTCTGTTCATGACTTAAACTGACTATGCAGATACTAGAACCCTTCTTTTTTCTTCTAAATAATTGAAATTATTCTAATACTAAATGGCACAAAATATTAATGACAAAATCAATTTGAAAAACATTGTATATAATCAGACTTTTTAAAATATTAAAATCTGAGGAGAGCAGATATCTTGTCAAAGCAATCACTGACTCAGTAAATTTTTGTTGAACATCTACATTTTTGAACATCTATTATTGTTCAGAAGCAAGGGTGACCTGGCTGAAAAAATCTTCTATTCTAACGATCATGAGAATTAATTAACCATTATTGTGTTAAGCCCTACAAAGAATTCTGAATTAGGGAACCAAATGTGAATGATCATCATAATCTACTATAATCCTTGAAATTAAAATCTCTTTTGCCAAGAAGTTGGGTATATATGGCCATAGTAAATAAAAAACACACAATAAATTCTGAGCAGACATAAGGTTGCATGTTGCAGTCAAACAAAATTTACAGCCAATTTAACCTAACATTTACTTATTTGCATAATAATTATTGCACTGTTAGGTAATTAGGCATAAATGCTAGGGAGTTTACCAAAAGGACTGCAATTAGTATTATCTTTACAAAAATATTTCAGTAATCAGCTCTGGGTCAGGAAGTTTTTGGAAAATAGAAGCCTGCCTTTAGGTATTGAATCCTTACAATTGTATCTAGGTTTCTAAAATCAATTTGGTTGGATGTGAGTGGGAAAAGAGCAGTTTCGAAGTGTGATATATAAGGAATGAAAAGAAATTTTGGGGGGAGGGGCTTCCCTGGTGGCACAGTGGTTAAGAATCTGCCTGCCAATGCAGGGGACATGGGTTCGAGCCCTGGTCCGGGAAGATCCCATATACCATGGAGCAACTAAGCCCATGCGCCACAACTACTGAGCCTGCGCTCTAGAGCCTGTGAGCCACAACTACCGAAGACCGCACACCTAGAGCCTGTGCTCCGCAACAAGAGAAGCCACCGCAATGAGAAGTCCGCACCCCACACCGAAGAGTAGCCGCCACTCGCCGCAACTAAAGAAAACCCGCACGCAGTAACAAAGGCCCAACACAGCCAAAAAATTAATTAATTAATTAAAAAAAGAAATTTGGGGGGAAATTCCACTGAATACATACAGCTGGACCCAAGGGGGCAAATACACTCAGGTAGCAGGTCCCTTTTCTCCAGAAGTTTATGGACATAATATTAGTTTTCCTATTTGTTTTGTCTGATAGATGTAACCACACAGTGATACTGGGAGACATACAGAGCAGATGCTGGGATCCTACAAAAACCAAATTTGCTGGGTTTGATATATCACCCAGTGACATGAGTTGAGCAGTTATAAGCCAGCTCCCTTAAACAAGGGCTTGGCTTCAGAGCCAGAGAGGTGGGATACAATTTCCACAGCCAAAAGATTGGGGTGGAATAATGAAGAAGAGTCTGACAATAAATTAAGTTATGTAAGGAGTCAAAGCCAGAGGAAGTTAGGAACAAATGAGGTAGGCAGTATATGACTTCCCATCATTATCAAAAATCTTGCAGGTATGTAGTGCATATGTGCTGGGATGGTTAAAAGTATAAGATCAAAAGCTACATGATAGTTGAAATACAGAAAATGGAGAGAGATGAGAGAGTCTTATAGTATTAACAAATGATAGACCTTGTGTTATTAAATGTGAGAGGAAAGAGAGTGAAAAAACTCAGCCAGGGCTCCAAAATGCCAAATATGTGACAAAAAGAATAGTGGTTTATAAATAAAAAGAGCGAACACAAGAAGGAGAAAAATTTTGTGAGGGAAGATGATAAGGAAGTTCAGTTCATCCATGTTGTATTGGAGGTGACATGAGAGCATACAGGGCAAATTTCAATAAATTCATGTGAGTAAATATGAGTTGGAGTTAAAGAACAGGCTCACAAATGGAGATGCCAGTTTGAGGCTCTTTTGCATAGTAGTGCTAGTTGGAAGTCATGGAAATGGATGAAAAGAGAAGAGGGCTAAGGGTGAGAAATGAAAATCATCTATGTAAGAGTGAAAAAAAAAACCCAGCAATAGTGAAAATGCAGTTGGAAAATCAAAAGAACTATGAAAATATTCAGATTGCAAAGGAGAAGAATACTCAAGTGTTAACTACTAGCAACCCAACCTCAGGATGTCAATGACAGATTTTTCTCACTAAATACTAGACTCTCAATCACTGTAAAACTTGATTGGTTAATACAATTTCTTATGTAGCTCAAATAGCCTATTTGTTTCTTCTGCAATTATTGTGTTAAATGAGAGGTGGAAGCCTCTCTGTGTTTGACAAGCAAAGTGCTGACTTGCTTTTCCTTCTGTCAATATTAAAATTCTTGTTTCTCTTTGTATTTTCTCTCACCCAATTACATCTGTAGTAATCTGTAAAATATGGCTCAATTGGAGAGTTAATTGTACTATTATTGATTCCCTTTCCCTTATGATTCTCTGGTGAGTCTTGTTGGAAGGAGCCTAGCAAAACGGCATATTACTAATATATTGCTTGTCTTACGTCTTTCCTTGGTGTCTCTGAAATCACAGCTCAAATGTTAATAGAAATCTCTATTTTAATAGGATGCTCTTGCCTACAAACTCAACATCAACTCAATTATATATTCTGAAAAGCTATTTACAGCTTTAAACCTAATGCAAATTAAGATAATTAATTTAAAGCTTGTAAGTTACTCAACAGTAATAAGAACTTCAAAAACAGAATATGAGTTTTTGTCTAATAGATATGAAGTACCCACCATTTTAAGTTTATGCTAATTCTAATAACAGTATTATACTATGAAAATGAACTTGGAACTGATGAACATTATCATTGGAGGCATCAAGAAAATTGCTTAACTTCTTACACAGTTAAAATGCCTTTTATTATTGCCATATTCTGTTCCAACCAAAAAAACATCCATATTCCAGCAATGAACCATTTTCATGATTTTATATAAAAATTCAACCAGGGCTTCCCTGGTGGCACAGTGGTTAAGAATCCACCTGCCAAGGCAGGGGACACGGGTTCGAGCCCTGGTCTGGGAAGATCCCACATGCCACGGAGCAACTAAACCCACATGCCACAACTACTGAGCCTGCGCTCTAGAGCCAACGAGCCACAACTACTGAGCCCATGTGCCACAACTACTGAAGCCCGTGCACCTAGAGCCCATGCTCCTCAACAATAGAAGCCACCACAATGAGAAGCCCACGCACTGCAACGAAGAGTAGCCTCCGCTTGCCGCAACTAGAGAAAGCCTGCGTGCAGCAACAAAGACCAAAGCAGCCAAAAATAAAATTAATTAATTAATTTAAAAAAATTCAACCAATGAACAAGAAAGGTTATTCCTAAAATTACTCAGTCTCCACTCTAGAAATATTCAATAGAAAATGAAATTGAAGATACCATAGAGGTGCTTTCATTTTTATTGCAAGAATCTCTTTTCTAATTGGCAAAGAAATATACGTATTTCTGAGAAAAAGAGAAATTTCTAATGTTGAGATTTTCTAGTAAAAGTGAGAAAGAAAGTAATGTTTTATTATTTTATGGAAAGCCATGCATATGTTTAAGGTGATTAATTTCTCTTCTAGTTCATTTCATTTCTCTGCCTCTTTCCCTTTTTTGTCTGTATGAATTCACACACACACACAAATTTGATATATTTGCTCACTGAGATGGAGGTCTCCAAGCAAGTGTCCCTTGATCTGAGAAATCTATACACACAACCATTCCTAAGAGGATGCCATAGGAAAATAGAGAGTGCACACTGATGCCAGAGGGTTTCTCTTGCAATTCCCAGGTGATGGTAAACTGAGTAGGTTTTCTGTTCAGACCCTGATCCTAGGCAGAAAAAAGACTCTAAGCCGGAAAGATTAACTGCCTATAACTGCCTATTCAGTTCTTTTAAATTTTGTTTTATTTTATTTTTTATACAGCAGGTTCTTACTAGTTATCTACTTTATAATATTAGTGTATATATGTCAATCCCAATCTCCCAGTTCATCCCACCACCTATTCAGTTCTCTGATCTGCCGTGGACACAAGCTTCAGAGGTAATCTATAGTCTGTGACAGAAACATTGAGTGTCTGTTTATAAACTCTTTTAATCAAATTTGCAATGATTTGTGTGTGTGTGTCACCATTTATAAGTTACTCCTAAAGAAATTTCTGAAATGATCAGTAGTACGTAATGCTAAAATGGCTTCCAGGGAATTCAATAAACCCATTTTTTCAGAACTGTTCTGGATAGCTAACAAAATCATAAAGCCTTAGATTCATAAAAAATCCTAAGAATGAACTCTTTCATTTTATAGAAAAGTAAATTAAAACCAAGTGAAAGAAAGGCATTCTTTCACTATTACATACCTGAAGGCTTTCAAGTAAGCCAAAGTTCCATTCACCTGTCACACTTTTAATTTAGGTTTAAAATAATGACCTTGATGGGACACTAACAGGTTAATGAAATGCACGCATATTAGTGAATAAGTCACTCAAAGCAACCAATGCTATTTCAAACAAATAGTTTACCAAATTCAGCTCTCTAACAAACATCTAGGGGCAGATGGGGGCTTTACTTTTGTTAATAACATATGTCTTTTTTTAGGTTACAGCCACGATAGTTTTGCTATCCACCATAGAAATCCATATAAATGCCTGCAAATAACAGATGGTCTTCTAAACAACCATATTTCCCACTGTATCATCAGCATAAAGTTAAATACAGATTGCTTATTTTTGCTCTGACGCAGCTTCAGTGAACTCATCATTAGCACATCTTAGTTAAACACAATAATAACTCAACTGTATCTTCAGAGTGTAATGTCAGAGGTAAAAATGTTGTGGCTAAAAATAAATTAATAAGCCAATTATTTTTCTTCACTTTGTCAAATTTGAAACATAAATTCTGTTTTGACTAATGCAGCAATTAAATATGTTCAAATTGTAATCCAGTTACAAAGGCACATTAGCATAAATATGCTTCTCTTTGCTTACGCTGACAAAGAAAAGTACTACCCAATGATAAAAAGAGTGAATGTAACTCAGAATTCCCTGGTGACCACTCTCCTCTTCTGCTGACTGAGAAGTCTCTAGCTCTTCAATTCTCTGGGAATTCAACAGTGTACCCTCAAGCCTAACCCATAGCGCTTAAAAACTGTAAATTCCAGTTTTTTATATCATGTTTTCCCAACGATAAGTATCACTAAACTACAGATCTTTTTTTACTGAAAGGCATTTTTAAATTAAAAACAAACAAAAGGCTCAGCATTTCTAGTCCATGGGGACCAAATTAGGAAATGTGATACAGACCATGACTCCTGAGATGTGACTCAGCAATAGGTATTTCCAAGGGATTCATTTTAAACTCAAAACTATTAATGAGTAAGAGTAAATGAAAACAAAATAAACTGCCACAGCATTGTCTTGCAAGAACATGGGGAATTCATGTTTTGGTGGGAGGCTATACTTGTGAAAAAGTAGTACATAAACTTACTAAATATTAACATAAGTAAATTTACATTGTATAATATGAAATATAAGCATACAAAATATTAACATATTTGCAAGCATGGACAAAAACACATAATAATGTACTTAGAGGTTTTTCATTCCCAAAGAATGTTGAATTAATGTATAAATTTTAATATTAACTATTCATAATTTCATTCAACTGAATATATATTTCCTGAGAACTTACTATATATTCCAAGTACTGTGCTTTAACAAAATATATAGCAATGAACAGAAGAGACAGGACCCTTGCTTTTATGGATTTTAGAGTTCTTAATAACATTTAGCCATTGCAAGAAATCTATTTCCTAAAATAATGACAAAATTAACATAATGCAGTTTGAATTATATTTGATATACTTTGTTATTTAAGAGAATGCTCTATTTATTCCTTTCGAAAGAAAAATCATTTTTTTCTTTCCCTTTTTTTATGGTAAAATACACATAAAATTTAACATCTTAACCATTTTTAATCATGCAATTCAGTGGTATTAAGTAGATTCATACAATTATATATCTATTCCCACCATCTATCTCCAGAACTCTTTTCATCTTCAAAACTAAAACTCTATACCCATTAAAAATAACTCCCTATTTCCCCCTACCCCAGTTCCTGACCACCACCATTGTATTTTCTGTGATTTTGACTACTCTAGACATATCAAATAAGTGGAATTAAGCATAATTTTCTTTCTGTGATTGGCTCATTTCAACCTAGCATAATGTCCTCAAGTTTCTTCCATGTTGTAGTATATGTTAGAATTTTTCTTCCTTTTTGAGGCTGAATAAGATTTCATTGTATGTACACACCACATTTTGTTTATCCATTTATCTGTTGATGGACACTTGGTTTGCTTCTACAATTTAGTTACTGAGAATAATGTTCCTATGAACATGGTTGTACAAATATCTCTTGGAGACCCTTCTTTTAATTCTTTTAGGTATATACTAAGAAGTGGAATTGCTGAATTGTATGATAATTCTATTTTTAATTTTTGAGGAATTGCCATTCTATTTTCCACAGCAGCTGTAACAGTTTACATTCCCACTTGTAGTGCACATGGATTTTATCATGAGTTATCATCATGTTTTTGGTAGTTTCCTTCTATTACTAGTTTGTTGAGTGTTTTTAACATGAAAGGTGTTGAATTTTGTCAAATTCATCTGTTGATGAATCTGATTCTGTTGAGATGACTATGTAGTTTTTTTTCCCCTTCATTTTGTAAATGTGGTGTGCCGCATTGATTGATTTTCATGTTAAACCACCTTTGCATTTCAAGAATAAATCCAATTTGATCATGGTACATTATCCTTTTAGTATGCTGAACTCTGTTTGCTAGTGTTTTGCTGGGGACTTTTCCATCAATGTCCATAAAGGATGTTGGTCTGTAGTTTTCTTTTCTTGTAGTGTCTTTGTCTAGCTTTGGTATCAGGCTAATGTTAGCCTCATAGACTGAGTCAAGAAGTGTCTCCTCTTCTTCACTTCTTTTCATTTTACAAAGTTATGAAAGATTGGTTCTAGTTCTTTAAGTGTTTGGTAGAATTCACTGGTGAAACCATAAGGCTCTGAGCTTTTCTTTGTTGGGAGGGTTTTGGTTACATATTCAATCTCCTTACTAGGTATGTCTATTCAGATTTTCTGTTTCATCATGATTTAGTCTTGATAGTTTAGTGTTTCTAGGAATATGTCCATTTTATCCAGGTTATTAAATTTCTGGTTAATATAGTCTCATAATTCTTTTTGTTTCTGTAGAATCAGTATTGACAGCCCCACTTTAATTTTTGATTTAGTAATTTCAGTCTTCTCTCTTTTTTCTTAGTCAGTCTAGCTAAGATTTTCTCAATTTTGTTGATCTGTTTGAAGAACCAACTTTTTATTTCATTGATTTTCTCTATTGTTTTCCTATTCTCTATTTCGTTTACTCCTGCTCTAATTATTATTTCCTTTCTTCTTCTAGCTTTGGGCTCAGTTTTTACTTCTTTTTCTAGTTCTTTAATTTGTAAAGATATATTGTTGATTTGAGATCATTCTTGTTTTTTAATGTAAGTGTTTATAGCATTGCTTAGCATTGCTTTCACTGTGTCCCATAAATTTTGATATGCTGTGTTTTCATTTTTATTTGTCTCTAAGTATTTTCTAATTTACATTCTGATTTCTTCTTTGAGTCTTTGGTTGTTTAAGAGTGTGTTGTTTAATTTCAACAAATTTGTGAATTTTCTAGTTTTCCTTCTGTTACTGATTTCTAACTTTATTCCACTGTGGTCAGAGAAGATGTTTTGTAAGATATTTATATTTTTTAATTTATTGAGTTTCAGTTTGTGACCTGACATATGGTCTGTCCTGGAAAATATCTCATGTGCATTTGAGAAAAATGTGGTTTTTATTGTTATTGGGTAGAGCATTCCTTATATGTTTATTAGGACTAGTTGTTTTCTTATGTTGTTCAAGTCCTCTGTTTTCTTACTTTTGTCTGGTTGTTCTATCCATTATTTAAAATAGGGTATTGAAGTCTCCAACTATTTTTGTGGTAACATCATTTTTCCTTTAAAATCTGCCAGTTTTGCTTCATATACTTGATGGTCTGTTTGTAGGTGCATTAGGTTTATAATTGCTATATATTTTGCTGTATTGAATCCTTTATTAATATATAATGTCTCTGTTGGTGTTTTTAACTTTTTTTGATTGAAAGTTTATTTTGTCTGATAGTAGTATAGCCACTCCTGCTCTGTTTTGGTTACTATTTGCTTGGACTATCCTTTTTCTATCCTTTCACTTTCAACCTTTTTATGTCTTTGAATGTCAAGTGAGTCTCTTATAAATAGCATATACTCATATTATGGTAATTGATTCCATTATGCCAGTCTCCATCTTTTTATTGGAGGGTTTAATACATTTACATTTAAAGTAACTACTGATAAGGAGAGACTCACTTCTGTCATTTTGCTATTTGCTTTTTATATGTCTTATACCTTTTTTGTCCCTCAGTTCCTATAGATCTTCTTTTGTGTTTAGTTAAATTTTGGCAGTGAAATGTTTTAATTCCCTTGTCATTTCTTTTTGCACATTCTCAATAACTTCTTTGTGGTTACCATGAGGATTACATTTAAAATGATAAAGTTATGACTCTAATTTGAATTTATACCAGCTTAACTTCAACAACATATAAAAACTCTGCTACTTTACAACTCTGTTTCATTATGTTAGATGTCAAAAAACTACATGTTTATACATTGGATGTCCAAAAGCATAAACTAATAATGTTTAATGCATTCGTTTCTTAGCTCATACAGAAAACAAAATGTGGAGTTACAAATCAATGTTATAGTAGTACTAGCTTTTAGATAAATTCTTGTGAGCCTTTTTAAAATGTATTAGTCTCTAGTGTTGAAAACAAAATGTGGAGTTACAAGCAATTGTTATAATAATACTAGCTTTTATAATTGCCTATGTATTTACCTTTACTGAGATCTTCATTTCTTCATATAGCTTTGAGTTACTATCTAGTGATTTTTCATTTCAACCTGCAAGACTCCCTTTACATTTATTGCAGATATAGAATTCTTGGTAGACACTTTTTTTTCTTTGACCACTTTGAATATATCAGCTCACTGCCTTCTCACCTCCAAAGTTCTTGATGAGAAATTTGCTAACAATCTTATTGAGGATGAGTTGCTTATCTGTGATGAGTTGCTTTTCTCTTGCTGCTTTTAAGATTCTCTTTTGTCTTTGTCTTTCAACGGTTTAATTATAATATGTATTGGTGCAGATCTCTTTGAGTTCAACCTACTTGGTTGTACAGTAGTACTTGTCTATGATTCATGAATAAAATATGTATTATTCAAGAATCATATATAGTCATACACAACACACACACATACACACACACACACACAATGGGTGTCTCAAAAGTATTAGAGTAGTGACTTATCCAAATAAATGAGGCTAGGAAGTAAAAGTAAATTTTGGCTAGGCATCCAAAATTTCTAACCTAGTTCTTCTATGCTGGAACTGGAAAACCTTGGGATTATATTATTTCTTCTTTTGTTCTACATGATTTTGTTCATGCAACATATCAGCCAATTTATACTTATTCTTCAAGACTACACACCATCACCTCTACTGTAAAATCTTCCACAGTCTCTCATGGTACTTCTTTCACATATCTCTGTTAACATTTATCATGTTATATTCAATTTGTTTGCATCTCTTACTCCTCACACTGTTTTAAAAAAAAAAGTAGCAAATATTCCTTACTTATTGAGCACACTCAGCACAATCCCTGAAACATGACAAATTCTCAATAAATGGTAAGGAGGAAATGGTAGGAGGTAGAGCTGAGACATTTGCTTGGTAGTGAAGTAGGTTCTAACACTTAAAACTACAAATAAGAGTAAAGTGTTTAAGGACAGTGATGCCAGTCTGACTGGAATAAACAATTTAGGAAAACAGCATATGTTCTCATGTAATACTTAATTCAGCAGAATTGAGTAATATAGAAAACTCTAATGAGTGTCAGAAAAATTCTAATTTATGATTTCAATCAGTTCAAATCACTATATTTAAGTACTGCCAGAAGGAAGAACAATATGTATCATGTGAAATCCAGAATTTGGTCTCTATGGATAAAATTACGAGTAAGCTTATTTCAATCAATTCTAGGTCAGTTCATTCTAACAGTTACCACAAGATGAACTACTATGTCGTTTAGCTCCATACCCATCCTTAGAAAGATTCAAGTATAGTCCAGACAATGCCTTATCGGCACAGTCCTATGAAGAAGTGGAGACTGAGCCAGATATATTTATCTTTAATTGCTCATTGGGAATTTCAATTTTCTCTAAAATATAATACCCATAGATTAGGATGTCAAGATTCCAGTCCACAGAATTGCTGATTCCCTAGTCATTGTTATATGGATAATAAATAGTAAAAACTCTTCAGTATGGATTTGAAGTATTTACATAAACATATGTGAAATAGTTAATTAATAAATGTGCTTTTACAGAAAAAGGAAAACTCATAACGTGTCAGATCTAGAGGTGTTAGACGTTTCACTTTTCTAAGAATCTATGAAATATATTTAAGTTCTGTTCTTTACTGAATAAAAAGGCTGTGCTGTTCACTGCAGCACTATTTGGATTGACACAAGGCTGGAAAGAATCAGATTCCCACTAAGAGGATACTGGTTAGGTAAACCATGAACATCCACACAATGGAGTACTATGCAGCAGTATTAAAGAATAAGAACTAACTTTTTATACAGTGAAGGAGTGATACCAAGATGTAATGTTGAGTAAAAAAATGGGGAGTAATGTGTGTATACTATGCTATTGTTTAGCTAAAAAATATGAGCGAAGTATAAATATACATTAATACATAAAATATTATATTAATAATAAACCAGTGAAAGGATATACCATAAAAATAACAATTATTTTTAGGGGAAAGAGGAAATAGAGTAGACAGAACAGAAGGTAGACTTCTTTGAATATATCTTGTTTTGTAGATTTTATTTTGGAATCCTGTAAATATTTTATAAGAAAATGTTGTTTATATGGATAAACAATCTCTGGAAAGTAAACAAATTAAATTGTTTGTGCAGTTGGCATTGTAGCCTCAGAAGAGGACTTGTGACAGGCAGAATCATGGCTCTCCCCAACAGATGTCCAAGCTCTAGTACTCAAAAATTGTGGATATGTTATTTTTGTAGCAAAAGGGATTTGCAGGTATGACCTTGGGATGCAAACCTTGGGAAGGGAAGATTATCCTGGATTATCTGAGTGAGTCCTTAGAAGTGAAGGACCTTTCCCAGTTTTGTTCAGAGAGTGAAGTGAGGACTGAAGAAGTACCAGAAAGACAACAACATTGCTGGCTTTGAAGATGGAGGAAGGGTACCATGAGCTAAGCAAGGTGGACAGCTTCTAGAAGCTGGAAAAGGCAAGGAAATGGATCCCCCTCTAAAGCCTCCAGAAAGGAAAGCAACCCTACCAACACCTTGATTTTAATCCAGTATTGAACTTCTGACTGCAAAACTGAAAGCTAGTAAATTTGTCTTGTTTAAAGCCACTAAGTTTGTAACTTTTTTATAGTAACAATAAAAAAAACAAATACAGGAATAATTCCAAATAACCTTAAAAAAACAGTAGTTTGACTCTATATTTTTAATGGGATATACCCTAAGGACTAATAGAATACAAGTGTTCCTAAACTATTTCATTAATCATATTATGAGTTAGTTTCTCTATTTTTATGCTGAGTTAAAAAGAAAATTGTCAGTGCTGTTGAGAACTAAGATATTTAGCATGGGAGAAAGGATATCAAGATCTAAGATTGATTAGGTTAAATCTTTGTAGTCCTAAATTAGAATTAGAATTGTCCTTATGAACCCAGGAACTATTTTATCTTGAAAGAAACAATCTTGTTCACTGAAAACTCTTAAGAACAATAACTGAGTTCCCCATTTCTACAAGTGCTATTTTCCCTTAAAACCAAGCAGGACTTCTTGAAGCAATGGCTGGTTTGAGATCTGGTGTAGGGAATGTACAAGATGAGACTTTCCACACTAACAGACAAGGAAGCCATCAAAACTATCAAAGTATTCAGGAGTCAATTGAACAGGTTCTACTAATCAAAACTGGGAAAATTTTAACACCACTAAAGATAATAACTACAATGGATTTAAGCACATCAAATATCTATGGACTCATGATGATACTCAAAAAACAAACACAACACCTAACTGGTCACCTTATTAAGGATCATAAAGAACTCCTTTACTATTTTCAAAAATGGATAAACACAGGAAAATAATCTAGTATTTATTCTGCCTTTTCTTTCAAACTGTACCTTTATGTAACCAAGTAATAGATGAGAGAATGTTTGTATTACAGAAATATTCAAGACAATAAATGAATATATTTATTGGAACATCACAATTTAATAACTTCTACTGAATTAACACATCTAGTTATTAATGAAAATCAAAGTCAGCTAACATCACAAAAAAAAAAATGGATCCTTTATGATGGAAGTATACAACCACTCTTAAAAGTCTTTTTTAAAAGAAGAAGAAACAAACAAAAACTTTAAACAGTGATCTAGAATCTGATTAAGCCTCTAGATCATATCCAATAGAGAGTTAATATAGGAGAGAGGGGCACATGTTATATGATACCATGTGCAAACAGTGAGTAAAATGTACACCATATGAAACTGCAGAGCAAATAACTATTTCCTCAACAAACAACTTACAAGGGAAAAAAATACTGATAAAAATAAAGAGGTTGCAAGGACTTAAAAATATTTCAACCAATTACAGTGCATGCTCCCTATTCGGATCCTGATTCAAACAACAAGCTGAGAGACACAGAGAGAGAGAGAGAGATTGTAAAACAGGGAGGGGGAAAAAAGAAAGAATGGAAAATGGAAGATCAAAAAGGAAAGCCTAAAGAAAAAATTTAAAAATTGAACATTCAGCTAGATATTTGATAGATATAGATATTCAATAATATTACGGAATTGTTCACTTATTTTCAGTGTGATGTGGCTCTTATGAATATTTTTGAGAGTTTAATTTTTGGAGAAACATTCAAAGATTTATGGAAAACATAAAGCCTATTGTTTGCTTCAAAATAATCTTGTGCAGATGAGATGATATTGGATGGGGATGGGTTTATACTGAGTAGGGATTGATGGTGTGTAGAAGTGGGTTGGAGTATCAATAAGCAAGATTGGTCAGGCTGATTATTTTTGAAACTGGGTGATGAGTACATGGAGGTTCCTAATACAGTTCTGTCCATTTTTGTATATGTTTGAGTTTTTCCATAATAAAAAGTTAAAAGAAAAACAAATGAAAAATAAGTAGAAGAATCACTGTGGGGAGATTTTTAAGCTGCTACTAAGATATTATTTTTTTAACTCCTCTAATAATAATTCATTTTCTTATAGTCAGCCAGATATGAAAAACATCTGAAAAGTGTTATTTGTTAGAAAAAAGTTTTAAACATCTTCCTCTTTCTTAGTTCCAATAGACATAGTCATCAGTTATCCCCAATTATAAAATTACTATGTAATGCATAATAAAATAATTTACTCTACAACTGTTTCACGCTTCTACTTTTCACTGCTCATGTGTAGCAGGTTCTTTCTGCCCAAACTCCAGCATTCCTTTTTTAAATTATGAGTTATTCAGAGCAATGATTAAATGCAGATAGTTTAAGCGGTCTCTCGCTGGAAGTTATCAGCCCATCCTTTATATTCTGGTTTGTCCGAAATAGATCCTAGCAGGCCTGCTTGGGAAACCCCAGGATGTACTCTTTTTAGAGCTGCCCCAGGGTCTGTAAGTTACAAGTGAACAACAAAGACTAAAATATATTGCTTTCCTTTTTTTCAAGCCTGTCACTAAGAGTGGGATTTTCTTCCCTTATAAATAAGAGATCTATTAAGATTTCTTTTTTTTCCCTTTAGCACTCATAGAAAATATGATAATTGTTTTTTTCAGGCATGAAGGAAATTGGGTCCTCTCTCCTCCTTGATAATTCTTTCAAGAAACAAATAAAATAATCCTGCAATTCCTTGAGATGGTAAAATATGAGTATCCCCATAGTCCAGGAGCCACCATCAAAAGCTGAAAAAGTGGATGATATGGGTTGTGAATTCTGCTTATATTCTAATCAAATATGGAGTAGAATCCTAAAGAGCATATAGCCATTCTCAGTACATAATGTGTTTAGAAATATGTAGATATTAGTATCACTACTAGTAGTAACAGCGCTATAAAAGAAAAAATAGAAATGAAAAAAAAATCCTTAAGATTATTGCTTAGAGAGGACTATACAGGGAAAAATAAATAAGAGGAAGCAAGGGCATTATACTGTGAAGGTCAGTTTTAGATTTATCAATGGTTCCCTCTTCGCTAAGGCACTTCTTTGTTTCCTTAGATTTCCAGTGGATTTCTATGCCCTGAGCAGAATAATTTTGTAGGAGCCAAGCAGTACCTTGAGAATGGACAAGGTTGTCTCTTTTAACAGTCCCTTAGATGCTGACTAATTATTTTGATAATCTGAAAATCAGGGACAGAATTACAAGTTTTCCATTTTATCTGATGCCAATCACTGAGGAGAAATGTAAATTGTAAAAGTATAAATTACCCTAGATCACTCTGTAGTCTTATCTTCAATATGAATGCTTCCTTCTTGCCCTTCCCTCCTCTTCTAACCAAATCAACTCTTCAATTTAGTTTAAATATTTGTAGCTTTGATCAACAGTCCTTTATCCTGATTCAGAACAAAGCTGATGACTTCATCTCTAGTGATATAACTAAAAATTTTAGATTTGTAAAAATTCTCTTTTAAACCTTTGAATTCCCTAATCCATTCTCTCGGGAATAGCAGGCGCTCAATAAATGTTGAACAATTAATTAATTATATAAAGTAGGCTTCAGGTTCAAAGCCAAGTTTTTTTTAAGTTTAATGTTAAAATGAAATTATTATAGCTCACATTAATAAACGTAAAAAATTCCATTGAAAGTTAGAGTGAACATTGGATTTGCTGCCTTTCCTGCTTTAATACTGAAGAGACTCCTGGAAGGAAAAATCACCATTAATCATCTCATTGAATTTAATTGAAATAATGTAAATGAAAGTACTTTGTAAACTGTTACGGTATACACAAATAAGTATTCTTTTCTACCATACAATGTTATAGTTTTGATTAAGCAAATAAAATCTTACTGTGGAAAAAATTTAAGTGGTAAAATCTTGTTAAAAGAAAGTGAAAATGGACATACAGATGGCCAAGAGGCACATGAAAAGTTGCTCAACATCACTAATTATTACAGAAATGCAAATCAAAACTACAATGAGGCATCACCTCACACCGGTTAGAATGGGCATCATCAGAAAATCTACAAACAACAAATGCTGGAGGGGGTGTGGAGAAAAGGGAACCCTCTTGCACTATTGGTGGGAATGTAAATTGATACAACCACTATGGATAACAGTATGGAGGTTCCTTAAAAAACTACAAATAGGACTACCATACGACCCAGCAATCCCACTACTAGGCATATACCCTGAGAAAACCATAATTCAAAAAGATACATGCACCCCAATGTTCATTGCAGCACTATTTACAATAGCCAGGTCATGGAAGCAACCTAAATGCCCATCAAGAGACAAATGGATAAAGCAGATGTGGTACATATATACAGTGGAATATTACTCAGCCTTAAAAAGGAACAAAATAGGGTCATTTGTAGAGACGTGGATGGACCTAGAGACTGACACACGGAGTGAAGTAAGTCAGAAAGAGAAAAACAAATATATATTAATGAATATACGTGGAATCTAGAAAAATGGTACAGACGAACTGGTTTGCAAGGCAGAAATAGAGACACAGATGTAGAGGACAAATGTATGGACACCAAGGGGGGAAAGCAGAGGCTTGGGGGAGTGGTGGTGGGATGAATTGGGAGATTGGGATTGGCATTGTATACACTAATATGTATAAAATCGATAACTAATAAAAAAGTATAAAATGGTTTATGTTGGTTAGATAAGTGATTATCTATCTATATTCATTTTAGTATTTTAAAAATCAGTGTCAAAGTTCATGGCATATTTAAGAAGTTATAACACCATAAGAGATTAAAAAAGGACATTACATTTCTATTTCCTAAATTAGAAATTTCTAGACCTATGAAAATAGGTAAAGTTTCACCCACAGGAAGTACATTGACATATATACTGATCAATCCATTATTTCATCAAAAAGATGAAATAAATGACTGAAGTCTATGCATTTACTATTATTTGTACACATGCTTTTAAAGATCTCACTAGAAACTCTCCTATTCCATTCTTTAAATCTAATCTCAAATAACTCTCTCATGATTAACCTACATCTTCATCCAAAGCATTACTAATGAAATACAAATGAGATTTACCTTCAATTTCCATAATAATCACTGCAATTTACATTAAATTTACATAATGACAATCATAATTAAGTAGCATTATAGTAATGGTTATAAAAACACCTGTCATAAATAGCATACACAGAATTTTGAGGGAGACAGAAGCTTTAAGCTATATCGATATTTATTTTACTGTCTTGTTTTACTGGAAATATATTCATGCCACTAATCTCTTGTAATATTTCTGTTTAACTTCAACACAGAGCTGTAGGGGTATATTACTTTTTTATTTTGAGAATAAGATGATGCATTCTGATTATCTGAAAACCAGGAATGAATTTACTAGTTTTCCATTTGTGGCCAACACTTAAAGACAAAGTCTGGGTAAAAGAATTAAATAATCATCTATTTTTGTTACTGCACCATTGTAATGTTATTTCTTTTCTTTTACTTTGCCCAGTTCTATTATTGTCTTGCGTTAGTTTTGTCTCTCATCCTTTTACCTAGTTTTTCTATCTTCTAGAACTGTTTTTCCACTTTGACACTTTTATTCTTTTTGTTTTCCTTCCAGGATAATTAAGTCTCTCATTAGCTATATGCTAACATGGGCATAATGAATAGATAGCTTGACATGTTGTGAGAGGAATCTTGTCTTACACAGAGAATATATTAATTAGGACTAGTGTCAAATTAAAATTGCACTGGACAGAGTTAAATAAGCAAGAATGACTTTATTCAAGATCATTGCAAAAGGGGAAAGAGATTGAATTCAACTGCACTGGAACAAAAAGCAGGAGAGTTTTTAAGCACTGGGATGAGCTACTGGAAAGTATTGAAGGACATTAGGAAGAGGTTGGTCAGTGTGATTACGTCATCTGTGTCTGCTAATTGATGCTTATCAAAGTTAGGCTCCTACCTCTCACAGAAACTAGAGATAGGGGTATGATCTGTCTTGATTGTATTTCAAAGGATGGCTATCAGATTCTTGAAAAAGACATCCTTAGTTGTAAAACCGGTAAAAGCCTGTAAGAAGATTTACATTTCAAAGGGGGAAATGCTGTAAGAATAGAGAGATCAGGGGCCTATAGACAGGAAGGAACCTGTCCAAAGTTTAGACAAGCTGGGAGAACATTCAGGCCATCTTGGTCATTAGGTTTGGCTAAAACTATAGAAAAGTCCAAAATAACTACAGCTACAGCTTGCCTAATTTTTTTTTAAGTTCATTTCTTTCTCACATAAAAGAGTGAAAATTTGCAGTCCAGAGCAAATGGCAGTTTTGTCCTAAGAGGTCTTCAAAATCCAGGTTTCTTCCAGATCACCATTCCCCTATTTTAGGGGGTGCTCATTTTCTTCATAGTCCAGTAGCACCTCCATTTACATTCCAGGTAGCAAAATGGAGAAAGGGAACCATGATAAAGGCAAATGTCTTGTGTTTGCTGTCTCTTAAGAGAAGTTCCTAGAAGCTTCTGTGGGACATACCTTTTCACGTTCTTTTTGTCAGACAGTCTGCACCGTCCAGCATTTTGGATAGCTAAATAAATGTCCATACTTTCCTTCCCACATATACAACAGACTCTTTCATCAAATAAATGATTCTATTTGCATACTCATGTTTACCTCACTTTTAAAGAATTTATGGAAAGTGACAAAAGCAGTCAAAACACAACAAATTTAAAAATTTCTCTTTGCTCCCCTAACACTATAGTTTTGTCAACCCACAGCCTTCTAAGAAAATTCAGGAGACGGTGTCCACAAAATGCATTGCCAAGAAAGAATAAGGTAGCTTTTCAAACTTGAAATATCTGAGTTGCTGTCACATGAATGATTCCATTATGCCATTGAAAAAAGTTCAGATTTCACTAGTCTAAGTATATCATTGCTAGTACGAAATTCTTTATTTCTTAACCTTACGTTAAGCAGCTAGTAACTAAAAAACCCAGAATAAAAGGAGCTTAAATAAGAAATTTATTTCTCACCGGTATAAATGTCAGAAACTTTATAGTTCAGCAGTGGAGAAGTAGTTTAGAGACTCAAAATACTTCCAGCTCTCCTCTCTGTCATCTCTACAGTGTGTCTTTGTCTTCATTATTCAAGGCAGCATGTACAGCCCGGAACACAAGATCAAAGAAGAGATAAAAAAGAGAATGTGAGTGGTTTGCTCTAGGAATCTCTTAAGGAAGTTCCTGGAAACTGCTACAAATCACATATACTTGCATCCCATCTGGACAAAACTTAGTCACATGGAAACACCTAGCTTTAGGACGCTTGGATGATATAATCTTTTTTTTTTTCCTTTGCTTTTTTAAAAAATTTTAGTCATACATATGCCTGGCTAAATATGTTATCATTTTGGGAAAAAGGAGAGAAAAATATCGAAGGAAGCAGGCAGCTTCTGACACAGGGTGATACAGCCAGTGGTACATTATAACTTTACTGACAATTTGGGCATCTCTTGGGCAAATTCATTTATTCTTTCATTTAGTAAATTCTTATAAAATACAGTCTGTAAACAATCCTTGGAGCAATCCTCTGACATAAGTAAACAGACTTGATAACATATTTTTAGAGATGAAGAAACAGACACTGACAAATTAAGTGACATCTGAATGCCACAGTGTTACTGATTTGTGAAGCCTGATCTCTCCCTCCCTTTTGCCCCTTACCAATCAATTCTCCACACAGTAGCCAGTGAGTTTATAAAAATCCATCTGATGATGTGATTACCCTAGTTAAAATTTGTGATATCCTCCTATTATCCTTAGAAGGAAGTCCAAATACTTTAACATAGGTCACAAGGCCTTTTCAAATTCTGAGCTCTTCTCATGTACCCAGGAACCACATCCTACTCTGTGTTCTGTCCTTCACTTGCTCCCAAATATATGCTCATTATACTGAAGTCCTTAACATGGGAGAAACTTCTCTTACTTCCAAGCCATTAAAAGATATTCACTTCATGAGATATATTTTTCTTCTTAATCTGGCACTCACAATTCCTTTGTCTAATTTATGCCTACTATTTTTTCTCTCATTTTTTTTCCTAAACTGAGTTATAACAAGCGTATAATGAAGGGCATAAAGTTTACTAATCTTAAGTGTACAGCTTGATAAATTTTTACATTCATATATACCTGCATAACCACCAGCCAGATTAAAGTATAAAATATTTCCAGTACGCCGAAAGCACTCCTGCCCCTTCCTGATTAATAGCTATTCCCCTACCCACAAGGACATAATTTTATGACTTCTTTCACCATGAAAGAGTGTGATAACTTTGTGGAGTGTCACTTGGCTAAGTTAATCTACCTTCCCCAAAATTCAGGTTTTAGTATGTTTCCAGATAAGGTGAGCTACAAGAGACATTCTTACTTGAGAGGTAGAGGACTGAAGGGATACCATGGCCATATCGTAGCATATACACACCTCTTCCCAGTTACTCAATTAAATGTTAATCTAAGCATTGCTGTAAAGGGGTTTTGCAGATATAATTAAAATCCCTAAGCAGTTGACTTTATATCAGGGAGATTACCCTAGGTCATTCTGATTTAGCCAGAAATCCTTTAAAAGAGTTTAGGGCTTCCCTGAAGGGTAGAAACTCCCAACTATAGACATTAGATAAGCTTCAGACCCTGCC
Organism: Delphinapterus leucas; assembly: GCF_059928025.1. Lineage (NCBI taxonomy): Eukaryota > Metazoa > Chordata > Mammalia > Artiodactyla > Monodontidae > Delphinapterus > Delphinapterus leucas. The sequence goes on along the minus strand of NC_143139.1, from coordinate 58,382,585 downwards.
CATGGGATTCTAGCTTGCTCCTGATCTTCCCTTGTGACTGGTAGCCTACATGGCCTATAGACTTGGAACTTGCATAGATAGCCTCTACAATTGCATAAGCCAATTATATATATATATAATATATAATATATATATATTATATATATATAAAATAAATATGTGTATATGTTTTTCAGAAGGATCCAAAACAATACTGAATATCTGGTTTTTGTTTGTTTTGTTTTGTTTGCGGTACGCGGGCCTCTCACTGTTGTGGGCTCTCCCATTGTGGAGCACAGGCTCCGGACACGCAGTCTCAGCGGCCATGGCTCACGGGCCCAGCCGCTCCGCGGCATGTGGGATATCCTCCCGGACCGGGGCACAAACCCGTGTCCCCTGCATCGGCAGGCGAACTCTCAACCACTGCGCCACCAGGGAAGCCCTGAATATTGTTTTATTGATACATTATGTGTGGTAATAGTATATCAGTGTGGAAAGGAATGATAAACTGGAAGTTCAGTATTGTGGGGACGTGTTGAGACAGAGGAAGAGGAATGAGCTTGTGAGTTTATGGGAAGGTATAAGATATTTTTTTAAGGAAAATACATGACCTAAAAAAACTAAAATTTGATAAGCTTGGTGGTGGAGCTATGAGTTTTTGTTATATTATTCTGTACATTTCAGTATTATTGAATTATGTCCTAATAAAAAATATAGTCACCTGAAATTTTAAAAAAATTAAAGTTCATAGAGCCAGCACAGTGTAATGAAAAAGGCTAAAGTTTGGAGTTAGAAAACTTGGTTTTTGCTTTATGGAATTTTGTGGATGCTCTTCACTTAACGCCAGCCATGTTAAAGATAAACATTGGGGACCAAGTAAATATATTGAAGTATCCTATGTTTGAGTATAGATAAAACTGGGCCACACAATTGAACAGAGACTTGTATTTCCATCTGCCTCTGGGACTCAGGACTCCAGTGTCTAGACAAAAGATGGGACTAATTAAAAATGCCTACTTGGATGGCTTACTGTATGGAGTTTCATAACCAACACTGTGTTTGATTTTTGGTTCTGCCATTTGCTAGTTTTGTGACCTTATTTAAACAGTCTAAGCCCGAGTTTCCACATTTAAAAAATTAGGCTATTTACATCTGCCTTGCAGAGTTTTATGAGGATTAGAGATAAGGTGCTTATTGTTTAGGACGGTGCCTGGCATGAACACAGACACCCAATAACAAACAGCAGTTCTTAATACTAAAGATAATCCCTCTTGGAACAATCCCTAAGATATTTGAATCCTTGTCAGAACAGAAGGATACCTATTCATCTTACGGATGATTATTTTAAACTGATTCTAAATGCATATATGTATTCAAAGTAAACAGGAATTGTAAGTACATAGATAGCATAGAAATTATTTCAATAATACATTTCAGTTAGCTCCAGAAATATTATTTGTTATGATTTTAACACAAGGTAGATTGCCCACTACAATCTGTTTGACTTAAAATTATACATAACCCAATTAACTATTTTTTTAAAATTCATGCTTGTTTAGAACAAACATGAAAATAGATCACTCATGGCTTAAGAACATAAAAGTTGTTGGCATAAGTTTGGGGTAAAAATAGGAAATGATGACTTCTGTGGATACACATTAGGACAGTTTTAAGATGAGCAGCCTTACCGAGGAGAATAGTCTGCCAAGCAATGAGGTAAGATGGGAATTGTTTCCTAACAAAAGGATACCCACTCAGTCTTCTCTTTCTCAGCCTCAGGCTAAAGGAAGATTTCTGCTGCTTTTGTTGGTAACAAATGGGAAGCAAGTTTTAATGAAAATATCATGAGCTTTATAGTACATAGACAGAGACTTTTAACTCCAATCCTATCACTTCTCAGTGTTGGTTTCTTCATGTGTGAACCCAAGAATAGTAATGCCTACCTTGCAGTGTTATTTTAAAAATTAAATGAAATAATATATGTAAAAATATATGATACAAAATTGCTGCTCAATAAACACTGGTTCATTTTACTTTTCCCATCAGTTTTAAGGACTGTCTTGTTTATACTTAGTTCAAGCTCAAAATAAGATGAAGTGTTACACGAGGCATAGATACAAATTCTCCAGGTATGGGTTAGTGCTAAGATGACTAAACTGTACATAAGAATATTAACCTCTCTGATCTGAAAGTTCATAAAACAGTAACATTCTCTCACCAAATTAGAAGGAAATTTTCTAAGTACTTCCTGGGAGTTTGGAGGGACATTTATGGAGAGGAAGGACAATACACTAGATTGGGAAGTAGGGGCCTATGACAATTAATTACACACAGAAGGCTGTTGGGGACAAGCCTATCACTGTGAGCAGACTACCTGGGCATAGAGGCCACATCAGGTATTATAGTCCTCATGCATCCATTCACTCTGATGGAAAACAGAGTCAGTGCAGCTAGTCTTGTGGTATAGTTCTGCCAACAAAATGATGTCCAACAGACATTCTACAGTAAAAAGATCCCTCCCCCAAGAACAGTTAAGGTTTGCTCAGTGAGAGAAATTATGGAACTTGAGTTGATGATAATTAGTCTTTAAACTCTTTTCATGCCAGAGGAAAAAAGTGTTGCTAGCCCTTTGGTTTGTCCTCTGGAAAAATGTTTGTAGGTTCCTAGGCAGAAAATTTGAAGGTACCGAAAGTAAATGAATTTCAAAGTATAATTGTTACACTTCCTTATTTTAAATGAATGCATATGGAGGTCATCTTCAACATGGGAGAAGAATTCATAAGAATATAGAAGGGCCTTATTAAGAAAATTTGGGGAAATTATAATTCTCTCTCTCTCTCTCTCTCTATATATATATATATATAGAGAGAGAGAGAGAGAGAGAGAGATGAAGAACAAATAAGAGACAGAAAATCCTAAGAAAAAAATCTAGTGTGGATAAAAATTCAGAATGAGTATGCTATTCTACTTTGGAAAAATGGACTGGGTGTATTATAGAACAAAGAAAGGAAAAGGCCCAAACTAAAAAAAAAAAAAAAAAAAATACCAAGAGACTATCAGATGGAAAAGAGCAAGCAGAAGATGTGAACCAACAGGACCTACTTTACTGATTAGCTGAATTAAATCAGCTATAATAATATGACACATCTCTAGTGTCATTGTATACGCAACTCGGCTCTCTGTGTCCTTCTGTTGTTTGTGATAAGAGCAATCATCCTATTTCCCATTGTTTTTAAAAATATAAACAGAGGTAGGACCAGAAGCTACATTACAAAGAGACTGCCAAAATGTGCTGATAACAGCTAGGATGTTTCATAGCTGTCACATTTAGACTCCCTTTACACAAATAATCCAAAGCAAACCAAAAAGCAACAACAGATTATGCCCGCACTATGGAATTTTGAACTGATATTGTGGCTATGTAAGGCAATTCATACAAAATAGAATCTTTTGAAGAAGTTCTAATGTCTCCATTCTAAGTGCTTTATAATTCACCATTTATTCTTTCATAACACTTACATTGGGGATCAGTACCTTTCTTTCCCTCTAAGAGAGCTCGAAATCAGCCTTTTAGTCAGAGAATGAGAATTAACCAGGGGTCAAAATATGAGGAAATTAAGACCAGCTTTGCCATCTTATTTCTGATTTCAGTCTGAAATAAAATGGCCACGATATCTTCAATGGAGTAGGCATCATTTTGTTCAGATGATGCTATGCTTAGATGTATGACCATCAGAATTCATGCTGGGGGAAAACGGTAGTAATCCATAAAAATGATAGTTATACACTTGAAAAAACTTCCAAATGGATTCTGCAATCTAACCAAATTTGTCCTAGTTTGAATAGATATTGTCATGAAAAAAACCTGCTATTTTTTATAAGGTAGAATGACATTTTTAACTAAAATGTAACCTTCTAGGAGGCAAGATTTCTGTTTTGTATTCTTCTCTTTTTCTCTGTATAGCATTTTTCTACCTGCCTACAAGGAGCTCAAAAATAAGAATCACTTGACAGAACTAATTCTTATAAATTTAAGTATTAGCTCTGGAGACTCAAAGTGTCCTAAAGTCAATTGTTATTGGTGTTCCCAAATATTAAATTTTTTCTTACTTCCACTCTTTCCTTTCCACCAAACTCTTCTCATTTTACACCTTTGCTTCCTTTTCTTTTATTGTTTCTTTTCTAACTGTGCCTTTCTATGATAAAAACAATGACACCGTTGATCATTTTGTATTCCCACTGATGGCACTCATAGCTAACGGGATTACTGACCACTGCCCTATTTCCTAGGAAACGAGAAAGTGATGCTGAATTGAGTTAGCTTTAACTGAAAATGTGCACATTAACCCCTGACCAGAGTGCAGGTGAAACAAAAGCTATTGCTAAAAATAGTTCCTTTTTCCTTTTAGTTCATTCGCCATTTTTAATAAACTAGAGAAAAGCTATCTTTAGTGTCTCTAGTTCATTTTATGACATTATCATTTACTGGTTTAAGTTTAATGTATAACTAAATAAATTCATTTTTACTTAAAACATAGCTTTTAAAAACAGGTAAATGTATATACTGATTCTTTTGCTAGAAACCCTTTATCATTTGAAACAAAATACCATTTTTTAATTCTCTCACTCCAGTAGCTTATATGGAGCTATATATTAAACTAGGTCTGTCTATAGTCTTTAACACTCCACCTACTAACATCTGTCCAAAGGGAAAAAAAGGTACAAAAAATTTCAGAAAATAAGGATTTTTCTGAGTTCAGTGTTTCTCAACAAAAGGAGGATGTATAAGTATTCATCAGTATAAAGCACAGAACAAGGATTTAACTGAAGTCATCAAGAATGAGCTTTGTAAAGCTGTTCTCTAGCATCCCTTGGTTATTAGACATTGATTAAATAAGAAGAAACTTTGAAAGAGGTAGAATCTCTGACACATTTGAAATACTCAAGTTTACAGAAACTGTTTTAGATAAAATGAGAACCCCTGCTGATCCTGGCCCACTTTTAGAGATACATTAAAACCCTAAGCTGTTTTTATTTCTAAAATAAGTTGTTAAGTGATTTTCTTTTACTTTTTTCCTTTCGGCCCGGATGGACCCATATCTAAACCCCTACTTGAGGTTTATGAGGGCATTTCTTGAATAATGGAAATCAATTATAAATTTCCTCACTCTTTTTACTTAAAAATAAATCTTTTATTTTTATTCTAGTTTTATATATTTCAAGATTCTACTTGTTCAAATAAGTGTAATAAACAAACACCAGTCAAATAAACTAGGTTTTTGGATGCTAATCAAATACAGCACTTGAAATTCTGAGCTGCACATTTCCTTCAATATCAGTACAGATTTCTGGAGGTTACATAATACTTGTTTGGATATTGCAATGAGAAACAAGACCATGCTAATCATGGGGAAAAGATCATCATTCTGTTGAACTAAATTCACTTTATGTTCCATTTGTTTGCATCACTAACAATAGGTTTTTTAATCCAACTGTGATAATACTTTTGCTGTGAACATACACTTCCCTGTATGAAAGTCACAACAGGCAATTGATGTTGGAATGGCTTAGAAGAAGGAAACATATACATATGTGCAACTCATACAGAAAACAGGAAGAAAACTTGCCATGATTAGCAGGATGGTCATACACATCTTAAGTTATAAATGTCATGCACATCTATCAACATTAATTTTTCCTTTCCTTCCTGACGATATCATTGTAGCTTAGCTAATACGATGAATCACCAAAACTTTCAGAGACAAAGGAGCCAGTAACTAAAAGTTGAGCTTTCTCAAATAGAGTATTCTTAGAATAGCATTGTGACAAGTGGCAGCACAGATCAATATAGAGTATTAGCCATTCACATTCATAAGGAAAAAAATAATCATTTCACACTGAGAAATATCCAAGGTCCAATAATGCAAAAAAGTGTTTTTATTTGTTATGGTTGTTATAAGGGTTAATAAAACTAACCTTCACCTCCTTTTCTCAAGTAAGATAAGTATGGAAAACATTCCTCTAATAGATTTACACATATATTGTTTATATTAAAATAACTTATTTTATTTGATGAAATAAATTATTAGCCAGCCCAGTTAATTAAACAGAAGTGTCTAGGTCATTAGTTAACTTATTTTAGCCTTCAATCAAGTGTACTACATTTAGTTTCCTGTTTCATTTTTATATTTCTAAGTATCCAGATGTATCCACTTGATACACCCCTGGATATAGGAAAGTATGAACAAGAGACTCCATTTCTGGAAAAGTGAAAAAGGATATTAATTAGTACAGTCACAGCTCATAGAATTGCTGGGAGGGCTGAAGAAATTCTCTCGTGGCTAGACTTCCAAAAATGACTTTTAATACCGCAGTGGTACAGAGCCCCAAGGAGGCTCACTGTCATGATCCATGCCAACAAATTGGTTACCCTTTCTTCCTTCATGACTTAGATCCAAACCAAAGTAGCATACGACTCTATCTAATGTGCCAAATCCAAATCACACGTGGAACTACAGCCACAAAGAAACTGAGAATAGTAAATATTGTATCTCCAGCCTCTGCATTCCAGAAAAAAATATTAGAATGGGTTTTGAGAGAACTGATACACTTCTCCATTTGTTGTATTTGGAAACCAAAATGTTTATGAGTAAGGGCTAAGTAGACCAAGACTTAATCCCACTGAAGACAATTTTGTTTTACCAAGGAGCACCATAATATACTATAGAAGAATTCCATTTCTACATGATTTCTAGCTAAAAGGAATGGATGAATCATCAGAAATCCATCACCATTCATTGAGGAGAAAAACCCTAATATTGCTGATGTTCCTGTCTACTGATGGAGAGCCACAATGGTCATTTTCATTCATAAAAATGTGAAAGTGATGTTCATGAGACAGAGCATTAATTAATCTAAAATTAGTTGCATCTTATTTATTTTCAGCTTTATTGAGGTATAACTGATAAACAAAATTGTAAGATATTTAAAGTGTACAACATGATGATTTGATATACATATATATTGTGAAAAGATTCCCCCCATTGAGTTAACATCTCACGTATTTACTTTTTTGTGTGTGTGAGAACATTCAACTTCTGCTCTGTTAGCAAATTTCAATTATACAATACAGTGTTGTCAGCTGTAGTCACCATGTTTTACATTAGATCCTCATACCTTATTCATCCTATAACTGAATGTTCATACCATTTTATCAGCTTCTCCCTATTTTTCCCACCCCTGGCAACCACTTTTCACTTCTCTGTTTCTATGAGTTCAACTTTTTTTTATTTTTAAGATTCCACATATAGTGAACCTGTGCAGTATTTTCTTTTTCCATCTGACTCTGACTTATTTCGCTTAGCATAATGACCTCCAGGTTCATCCCTGTTGTCACAAGAGGAGGGAGGATGGGTAGATTTATTTTTCATTTACCCATACACAGATGGAATGGCCCTCTTGGGTTTTCTCTTCATGAGATGCTCTCTTAGACTTTATCTGCAGGATACCCCATTATAATTCCATAGCCTCCACAATTTTAAAATTGAAGATTATGAACAATAGGGCTTGGTGGAAAACTTGTGATAAAAAGAGATCTTTGACATTAATATATCTATCTTCCAAGATCCCCATTTTTATAGTGTTTCAGCTTTCTATAGTTACTTTCTTCTCAGCTCAGTGATATGTTTTAATAGTGCCTTCAACTTTTTTTTTTCAGAGAGGGTTATGTATGCTATCTAATATACTGTCAGAAATGTAAATCTCCTTATTTATCTACCAAACTATTCATTTCTTGCTTTTCCAGCTATTCTTATCCTGGACAAAAGACTTTTGGGACACATTAGAGCCAGTGAAGACCTATCACATGGAAAACAAACTAGGTTTATTTTGTGAAACTTGAAAGACAAAGTAAAAATACTCTTATCATAGGTAAAAACGTTTGAAGTTCATGTATACAATACCTATGATATTCTGTTTTCTGTGAGATGAATGCTTATAAGTGATATAGAATTTAATGTCAAATCAATGTGAGGAAGAACATTTGAACACAGCTTTCCCAAAATGGAGGAAGAGAACCACCCTTCATTGGAAGTGTTCCCAAAAGTGCTGAATGATTATTTTTCCATGGGATTAATATAAAATATATTATTCAGGGGTTGAATAGATGACATCTAAATTTCCTTGCATTCCAATATTCATTTTTTTTAAATCCTAAAATAAAACATCTACTCTTCTTTAGGTTCCAAATGTCTGAAATATTTTCTGAATTATCAGACATTTCTTCAATTAAACTATTCTCAAATACAGTAATACGTTTTCTAAACATTTCTTGATTCAAGAATTCATTTACTCTTGAATTTCTTCTAAGATGACAGGAAATAAATGGAATTATTTCATTATTTTTGTTATGTTTTTCCAAACACTTACATGTTTCAACAATTATCAACTTAAGGAGTTCCATAGTTTGTTTATTTCCTTCTAACTTGTAAATCAGAAAAAAACATGATCACAGATTTAAAATAAAAGTACTTCAACTCTATCATGTTAATATTGAGAGTTCAAAGTTTGATTACATGGAGGAATCAGTATTCATTTTAATAACAGTGTTATCATAAATGTAATCACAAATCATATCAAATTACATGCATACATAAAGATACAGCATCAAAAAATAGCCCAAATTCACATATTAATTTCTTAGTAACCTTACTGTGTAATCTACACAATAATTACCTATGAAGCTATCATTTTCTTTAGAAGTCATATACCATTTGTTCCTCATAGACTTTTTATTTGTTTGCTTTTTTATGTTTTTTGTTTTTATGCTTCAGGAAAACCCATTTCATGCCTCTTGCCACAATCTGGCAAGTCAAAAAATAAAAATATTACAATTGAGTGTTATTTTCCTGACCAAGACCTCAGCATTAAATAAATCTTAGCCTGAACTAACAAATGTCACAAAGTCAAAAGCATGAAAACCCATACAATAATCATATAAAAAATTATAATGATGCTCTAGATCATATAAAATAAATATCAATGCAATATGCACATTGATTATGTGGGGGAAGAAAACTACAGCAAATAACATATAACTACTGTATCCAAAATTTGAGCTAAAACTATTAGCTTAGCTAGAAGAGGCATCAAACATTTAATTAAGAGGGATTTTGTTTTATCTTCTTAGACTTTAGAAGGGTATATAGAGGGAGATGATCCTGGTACTTTAAGAAGATTTATAAGGATCTCTGAGTCATGCTTTCTTTTTCCTCATATAAATTTCTCAGTAGTAGGCAAAAACTTTCAAAAATCACTATGCTGACCTTGGAGGTATGCTTTAAGTAGTATATTTACTGCTTCTAGTTTTGTTTTTTCCACTGAAAAGCATTTAAAATGTGAGGTGCTACCTTTTACCCATCTCCAGCAAGAAGGAAGCAGTTTTGTCCATCATCTTCAGGATTTATTCTGTCTCCTGAGAGCTCACAGCCCTCCCTAATTCAAATGTTTATTTCTCTTTGTCCCTTCATAGCTTTCAACTTTCCCACCCCAACTTAGCTCTCAGTGTCTTTGAATAAACTAAGAAAAACAAAGAAAAGTCAAAGTGGCATTTTTTGCAAAATTCCCTGCTGAATGTGGATTTGTGACTTGGTTATGATGAAAACTAAAGGTGTAAAGATTATATCTTAATAAGAGATAACGTTATTGAATAGCTTCTGTGCATGATGAATGATGCTAGCACTTTACATTGCTTTATATCCAATACTCACACTCACATTGACAACAAAATTTTATTTCCATTTTAGGGATGAAGAAATCAGGTGCAGAGGATTTAAGTAATTTTCCCAAAGCCCCACACATAGTGAATGGAAAGCTGGGATTTGGATAAAATCAGTCTATCTCTAAACCCTGTCTGTATTTTTTTCCTTCCACATTGATCTTCTAGGAACATAGAGAGTGATGAGGAAATTCATTTGGGTTTTAATTTCCAGAAAGGTAGATAGATATGCTTGCTAATTTGTTTTCACACAATTCCATAAACATTTCTTAAATTGTTATTTTGAGAACACTGTATTATGCAGATTGTAGGGAATATTCAAAATATCTTTTAGACAACCTTAAATTCAGGATGCTTATAGTCTAGAAATGAAGTAAAGTAGTTCTATCTATCTATATGAATTCTATCAAAAGATAGATATCTATCTTTTGATCCATTGGTCAATGTGATAGATCAGGCTGCTATAATATATTATCATAGACTGGGTGGCTTTTAAACAACATCGACTTATTTCTCATAGTTCTGGAGGCTGGGAAGTCCAAGATCAAGGTGCCAGTATATTCACTATCTGATGAGCCCTCTTTCTGGTTCATAGACAGCCATCCTCTCCATGTGTCCTCACATGTTGGAAAAAGAGCAAGTGAGCCATCTAAGGTCTCTTTTACAAGGCACTAAGCCCATTCACGATGGTTCCACCCTCATGGCCTCATTACCTCCCAAAAGCTCAATCTCCAAATACCACCACATTGGAGATTAGACTTCAACATATGAATTTTGGGTGGACACAAACATCCAGTCTATTGTAGTCAACTATATGCATCCTGATTCTGTTTTCAGCATCAGACCCAATTAATGTTCACACATAGACATAAAATCTTTTCATCTTTTTCTTCCTGTAATATAGCAAACAATCTTGCTAAGGTGATTTCTGCAGTCTGTTTTTACTATTGAAGAAGATTTCAGAGAATCATCAAACAGATAGATTTGGCTTTAGCTGCATAAAAAAGTAGTTTGATTTATTTTGCAAATAAACAATACAAAGGGGGGTGTTGTGGATTACTGTTATATGATGCCAACCCCTCAGGTTTCCTTTGTTCGTCAACCTACACAGCTTAGGCAAATTCTACTGAAAATGTTTCCTGATGGGCACATACATATAGAATCACAGATAACTGGGATATCCTCACTGAAATACAGCCACTCTAGATAAGCTCCCACAAGTTACAGTCTCAGTTCAGAGATTTTGGAGTTTAACATTGTGTACTCGAATGCTTCCAACTCCATTCTGGGTGTTCTATCCAGCATTTGTATTCAATGGTTCAACCAAAAAGTAAATTAAAAGCTGAAATAAACTCAATATATTCATTGAGCTTTTTACCCCTAACCAAAGCAAATGTAAAACTGTTTTCCAGGCCATTAACTGAATTAGATTTTACTCTGGCTTTTTTGTTTACATGCTTATTGGTTTCTAATTCAACTGACTGGGTCAAGCAGGAACTAAATCTACATATTTCTCTATGAAACAGGTATAAAACAATATAAACTATTTTTCTAAACCAAACTTAAACCAAACAAATATTTCATTAAACCTAAATTTGTGAGAGAAAAGAGGAAGGGGAGGTGTTCTGGCTTCAGAGATTGCATTGTAGGGACTTGAAGATACTCTTATGATGCTAAATATCAATATGGAATTTCAGCTACTCATCACTCTGGTGCTGTTATGTCTGACTTCCCTTTGATATCATGCCAAATTCTTTTCCTTTAACTTATTTATTCACAATCCAAATAACCAAAATGAATTCACATGCACACACTCATACATACACACATACACATTTACTCAAAAAAAAAAAAAAGTTAATTATTTGTCACTGCCAGCTCTACTAGGTATACGTTTCTCACTGTGGTTTTCAAGATCTTTTATAACATGGTCTTAACTTATCTTTCCAGCATTATTGTCTTAATTTCACCTCTGTAAATCCTAAGTAACCACAAATTGAAATAATTCACTGTGGCTAAAGGCAATAATATTCTATATCAGTGACTTTGTTAATACTGTCCCTTTACCTATATTTTCTTTCTATTGATACTTTTATGGGAAATTCTACTGTTAGGACTTTGTAAAATTCCAAAGGTAGAGGAAAGGTAAGCAGAAGCCAAATTATTGTATGACTTACTAAAGGGTACAATATATAATATATCCTGAAGCATCTGATACAAGACCATAATAGGCATATTTAATAGATTATCTTCCCAGAGTGAAAAGGAAGTTAGATAATAGAAATAAGGTTAACAGTAAAGAGACTAGCTAGGAGGCAAAGACAGTAATTCAAATAACGATTAGGGATTTGAACTGAAGAGTATTAGTAGAGATTTATTCATTCAATCAAGTGTTGCGATTCTTTTTTTTTCAGTGCTTTCTTTTTATTATTGAAGTATAGTTGATTTACAATGTTGTGTTAGTTTCTGAGATTCTTTTTTTTTTTTTTTTTTTTTTTGCGGTACACGGGCCTCTCACTGTTGTGGCCTCTCCCGTTGCAGAGCACAGGCTCAGCGGCCATGGCTCACGGGCCCAGCCACTCCGCGCCATGTGGGATCTTCCCGGACCGGGGCATGAACCTGTGTCGCCTGCATCGGCAGGCGGACTCCCAACCACTGTGCCACCAGGGAAGCCCTGAGATTCTTTTTAAATGCAGTCTGTTGTAACCAGTACTAGCTAGTACTACTCATTTCTCAATCATTGCACTTACAGCCACACGTTTATTAACTACATTATCTGGTTTCTATACTATCACAGGAGTCAGTTGTATCAAATGCCTTGCCACACATGGGTCACCATTCTTCCAGGCTCCTGTAATAGTTACCTTGTCACCCACTGCCAAGATCCAAAGTCAATGCCTTATAGTCTCTATGTTTTGTTAGAGCAACACCCAATCCTGGTAGAAATTCCTCCACAGAGATTAACCATACAGTTCACCAATGTCCCCAACCCTGGTCATGCTCAGTTTTCTCTCCAAGCACAACTCTGCCTTTCCCAGAGCTGGCCCAAGTAATGACAAGTTTCTGAACAATCTTCCATCTGTTATATAAAGCATCTGGTCTTGTATGTAGAAGTTACTCAATAAATTCTTATTGAACAAAATCCATATATTTATTATTATATGTTTCTTTGTTATGCTCTTAACTCCAAAAAGATTTGTAATAGTCTTTACTTTTGTGCATGTGTGTATGATTATACCTCTGATCAACAGTGAAAATTTTCACTTTTACTGTCTTTAAACAGTGAAGTCAAGCATCATTTACCAGTGAATATGTGAGCTAAATAGACAGTTGTTCAGCATCATTGTAACTTCTGAGGTTTATTTTGAACCTTCATAGAGAAGTTCAAGTATGATTACAAATATTTGCTACAACGTTATCTATGTTATGTTATACTAACTTGTATTATTTTAATATAAGAATAACAACAGCTGTTATTTACTGAGTAGATATTATGTGCCAGGAATTTTTATGCATTTGACTTAAATTTATTTTATCATCACAATATCCCTATGAGGTAGTTATTATTCAGAAGGTGCAGATTAGAAAACTGAGGGATAAAGGGAATAAATAGTATAACCACAATTTGAAAATCGAAAGTTTGATTCCTGAGCTCACTCTTAAACACTATACAATATTTCCTTTTTAGAATGTGGAGGCATATCAGATGTTAGAACTAAGGTGTGGAATTTGCATTGAACAAGAATGTATCCTCTAAATTGGGATTTCTCAACCTCAGTTCTATTGACATTTTAGACTACGTAATTCTTGTTATAGGGGCTATATGTGTATTGTCAAGTGTTGAGCAGCATCCCTTTACCCACTAAATTCCAGTAGCACCCACAAGTCATGACAACCAAAAATGTCTCCAGATGCTTCTCAGTGTGCCCTAAATGGGCAAAATCACCTCTGTCAAGAACAACTGAGATACATTTTTAAAAAGTGAAACTATACTTAAATTCTCATTAGTCATTGATGCACCCTCATAATATAGTATGGTTGAATGATCTTGTTTCATCAAGATATAGCCTAAATTAAGCACATTTTATTCTAGGCACTCAATATCTTCTTTTCACATCAGAATGTCTTTTCAGGGACAAAAGGTATTTTTAGAAGCTGTTCTCTGTCAGTCCTTTCACTTAATCTTTCATGATATCCATCAGCTGAGAAAAAAGACCACAATGGAGTAAAATATCTGATGAGAAAAGATGTCTCAAAAAGCCCCCCTTCTCCCAAAGCTATTGCAAATGAACCATTATGTGTAAGCTCTCAAGGAATAGCTCTCAGGTAATAATGACTTTTTTAAAAAGTAAATTCCTGGTACTAACTCATGAGAATATAACTAGATGCAATTGTTCTTCATCAGCTCTTCAGATAGCCAATTTTATACAGGATATCAATTATGTTAAGAAAGTTCCAAGGCCATGTGAGAGATTGTTAGCAGCATTTTTCCCCCTCAAATCACCAGGATTTGAGAACTATGACTGCTGTGGTTTCATTAGTCTCATACTTACAGCCAAATTTTCATTCTTTCTCGTGTAGGAGTGTATCATATTATTATCAAAAGCACTTAATATTACCATAATCAACAACCACATCACCATCCGTTCACACATGGTCACATGAGGATGAGTGACATGTGTAAGTGCAAAATCCATGGAGAATTAAATCATTTTTTCCAATAATCATTCTAATTCACGGACCCTTATAAACTCCCAGACTTGTGCACTGAAGTTTGTGTTCAGCAAACTCTAAGAGGAAGCACTATGGAACAGAACATTTGTAATTTTTCATTGGCCGTCTGAGCCGTCTGTCAACTGGCATAAGTATTTGACTGTTGAAAGCACGTCCTCATGGTTTAGATAAGATGTGACATTTTACATTTTAATCTGAACCAACAGCCCAGAGTTCTCAGTGGACATTTTACATTACAGGTAGAAAATTCCTTCTAAGAGTATCCTCACCTCTTACCAGTTTATTGTGCAAAGATAATATTGTGCAAACACTGGTCAGGTGTTTCATTGTGCTCTTTTCCTCTCATGTTTTTATGATTATTTCATAAACTAAAAGAAATCAGTTTAATTGTCATTTTTCTATTGACTAGTTTCACAATGAATATATAAATTACCATTCTTATCACTGCATTTTCATATTTGAATTTGTCAAGTCTTCAGAGTTTTTCCTTGACTTTAAATCTTTCTTGTACAAGATGAAATTCCAGTCATGATGTCAGGACCATGAAGAATAACTTTTCCTAGATAAATGATTGGTCCTTCTATATCGGTTATCTATTGCTGCATAATAAAACACCCCAAAGCTCAGTGGCTTATGACAACAACTATTTTATATGGCTCATGAGTCTGTGGGTCAGCTTGTCAACTCTGTTGATCTTGGCTAGGCTGACTCATGTGACTGTGATCAGCTTGTGGGTCAACTGGGAACTGGCTGGTCCAGCATGGTTTAGGCTAAGACAACTCAGCTCTACTCCACATAGCCTCTCATTCTGCAGTATGCCAACGCAGCTTATTCAACATGTTAGTTGGGTACTGTTCCAACATAGTGAGCAGAAATGCTCAACTTCTTTGAAGACTAGGCTTGAAAATGGCACGTCACTTCTGTTTCATTCTGTTGCTGAAAGGAAGTCACAAAGCCGGTCCAGATTTAAGAGGAGGGGGAATAGCCTCCATCTCTTGGTTAGAGGAGCTACAAAGTCAGTACAAAGGGCATACATAGTAAGTAATGACTTTTGTGGGGGATGGGGGGGTTGTAATCTACCACACCTCCAATATTGACAATTTTGACATTTTGAACGTAAGCAGTGAGCCTTCTGCACGTACAGCTATGTTGTCAAAATATGGTCAGAATAAACTGATTCTGTGCAGCAATTTTATTACTCACAGGGAAGTTGATTAAACTGACCAGTTTACAGATGTAAATATGGGAGATGGTGCTTTTGAGGGACGGGTTGAGAATTTTATGATTTATCCTAAAACCCTTTCTTTACTAATAAACAGATACAGAACCAGAGGAAAAAAATTGAGTAGTGTCTTTAAAGTTTAGGCCTATCTTGGTAAAGTTTATCTAATGCAGCACCCTATGTATTGTTATTTTTTTAAGTCAGTAGGATCTCTGTGCATAGATGGCATGTGAAGCAGATGAAAATGAGGCAGAATGTTCTGTTCTTTAATGTGGGAAAAAGTATAATGTGCACACATTCCATTTCAATAGAAAAACCCCGTGCAAACGTAGTATTCCAAGCAAAACTAAGACTCACTATAATACTGCCTAGTAATATTACTTCTAAAGAGCCATCATAATGCTTAGCTGGATTTCAGTAGTCTTATTGCTCATGAATGTTCAAATTGCAGGGAAAGCACATTGAGAATAATTATCTGTTTTAAGCCACAACAAAGATACTTTCTTTGATTCCTGCTTATTTTGGAATATGTACAGAGGTTTAAGTGGAACAACCAAAATTTAAAAAGTAGAAGAAAAAATTACTTATGTTATAAAAGTGAATTATATATGAACTACATTAAAGGTAAACACATTTTTCTGACCTAGTTAAATGTGGTAGATTCCTCCAATCCTTTGGGAGGGATCCGTTTGCATTGGCACATGACCGTGACTTCTGACTGCATATGAGGGATGCTGTGAGCTAAAATCAGCAATAAAAATATTCATATGTGTATATCACTTTGCAAGGAGTGTTCATATACTTTGTGAACATGTTATTTTTATCAAATCTATAAGGAATACAGGGCATTATAATTATGCATTTTATGTGAAAAGTCTGAGGCTCAGGGAGATGGCTGACTGGTCAAATGCCATACTGCTCCTGCATAGGAAGATATGAAAGAAATGTGGGTTCTCTAATTCAATGTCCAGAGCTCTTCTCCATACACCATTATAACTTTTTCCTATAGATATTGAATAATGATGCAGTTACTTAACTCCAAATACCAGAGAGGAATGAAGAGACAGCTGGGGTCACACTTAAATCCAACTAGGTTCACACTGCTATATTTAAAATGGATAACCAACAAGGACATACTGTATAGCACAGGGAACTCTGCTCAATATTATTAAACAACCTAAATGGGAAAAGAATTTGAAAAAGAATAGATACATGTATATGTATAACGGAATCACTTTGCTGTACACCTGAAACTAACACAACATTGTTAATCAACTAAACTCCAATATAAAATAAAAAGTTTAAAAAAAATCTAACTAGGTTCCATGTCTAGCAAACTTGCAAGATATGTCCAGAAATCTAAAGGACTTCTCCAATACCCCCCACCCCCCAGCCTGGGAAAACTCATGCTGGGAAACAGAGGCAGGCATGATGAATTTTATCCATAAAGAAAGTTTTGTTATTAGAGAGAAATAATGATTTTGAATATGGTTGCAGTCATTTAAATCCATCTTGTGGATGCATGGATTTGTGCCTGTGTCCTGGAGAGACGAATAGGGCTGTGATTAAGAAAATTTAAAGGAACAGTTTCAGTTTCTTCTGTAAAGTCTGTACAAGCAACCTTGCCATAAGACTTTTTAAATCCCAATCTCACCCAAAGAGAGATAGGAGTCTCTCCTCTCCCCACAGTGCCAAAGAGGCCCCCAACAGCTTTATGCTGGTGTTGACTTTTACTTAGTGAAGATGGTGATGTTTGTTGGCTCCACATCGGTGACTGTTGCTATTTCTATTTCAGCAATGGGGATGCCCACTAGGAGATCCCGGTGTTAGCAAAGCAATAGGAGAAGAAGGTGAGTTCATGAGTACATTGTAACAAACATTCATACACTCGGTCTCAGATGATTTTAAAAAATATATAACCTTGTACAACTTTGCTTTTTAGCTTCAGGCTGCCTTCAGTAATCATTTTACCCCATCCTGTTCCAGGATAGTCTATATGGTCAAGAGATTTGCCAGTAAAATTCAAGTCACTGTCCACTGCCCAAAGTCCAGGAACTGGGAGGAAAACGTTCAGTCATTCTGGAGCTTTCCAACCACCTCCTATTACCCTTTGCTATTATCCTTCTCTTCAGGATTTTGTGCATTCTGAAATCAGGGAAGGAACAGGGATTCCATGATAGCCTTCGGGCGAGGTAATTCATTCCATTTGGCCCATGAACTCCAGTGTCTGTCTATGCTCCATTTTCTTGGCTCACTTGATATTCTTTGTTTATGCTAACATTTGTTTTCATAATCATGGACTCTGCCATTTTCTCCACTTGGAATTACCCTCACTCAATGGCCTCCTGAGTCCAAATCCAAATTTCTTATTGACTGGCTTTCTCCACACTTCCAAAACACCAAGAAAGCACAGAATTCTGGACTATCTTCACTGTACATAGTGAGGAGTTCAGAACCCAAGGTGAGTTTGCCCATAGGCACCAACAGACTCACCTATAAAAATTGGTCCGCTACCCCTTCCATGCCATAGGGGGCATGAATCCACGACTAATGCAAGATTTCTCTGGAAGGTTTATAATCTCCCAAGGATACAGCATGGAAATGAGACACTGGACATAATCTGAGTGTTTCTACATTTACATCTTCATCTTTGCTCTCTCTCCTCTCTTCCTCACCCTTCCCAGCAGGAAACTTCTCCTAGACTGAAGCCTTGTCCTTCCTATTCCACAGCTCATTATAATAACTCTGTGCTACAAGTATTTAGGATTGACTATTGATACTAAAACTTAGTTTTGAGATTTCTAAGGAAAATCTTTTCTCTCTCAACAAAGTCTAACTTTTCCTTCATGGAACTTAAAAACTTAAGTTTTGCCAAAGCAATGACATCTTTGTTCTAGGCATTATCTTCTCCTTCCTTCACAAAACCCATAAATTCTTCTTCTTAAATAAATGCTGAGTGGCAGCTAGGAAATATTAGGGTGTGATTTGGAATAAAACTGTATTGATTTATTATTTTATTATTTTCTCAGTTTTGACTGAGATATAATTCACTAATAACATTGTATCAGTTTAAGGTGTACAACATAATGATTTGATACATGTAAATATTGCAAAATGATTACCACAATAAGTTTTGTTAACATCCATCTCCTCACATAGCTACAATTTTTTTCTTGTGATAAGGACTTTAGAAATCTACTCCCTTAGAAACTTTAAATATATAATACAGTACTGTTAACTATTGTGTGTGTGTGTGTGTGTGTGTGTGTGGTATATATATGATATTATTTTTAAAAAATAGAATACCCATATCACTATAAAATATGATTTATTCCTGGATATTCATTTGGAGAGAAATGAATTCATTTGGAGGAATTCATTTAATCCTTCATTAAAAAGTTGGATGACTGAACCAGTAATATTTGAGCCATTGTTGATAATGTAGTGTCAGTTGTGTCTACAAGCAGATGAAGTCTGAAAAACTCAGGTTGTAAAACTTTGTTGTATTGGGATGGATGCAGAACCCATAAAGGCTTATTTAACCCAGTGATCTTCAAAGTGTACCTCACAGTGCCATTCAGGTCTGTGGAGCTGTTTCTGGGAAAACCAATTGTCAGTCAGAGCATCTACACTGTTTTACATACTAGCATTTCAATTAAAATTTCATTTGAAGGAAATTTCCATTATTACAGTTTTCCATTATTACAAGAAATTATATAAATAGATGATAAATACAGTGACATAGATATAGAGCAACATATAAATGTAGATAAATAAGACAGACAGATTAGATAGATAGATAGATGTAAACCTCTATTTTAACCTTTAAATTCAATGCTTTCCTGACCAGCAAGTCCACCTTAGTTTATGGTGATGCACTGAAGTTGGTGGGAAAGGAGGACTGACTTGGTTTTCTTTGATAGAACACTTATTATTCCAAGCACAGTGCACGCTACTTTCATTATTTAATTCATCCTCACAGGAATCATGTGAAATGGTAGTATGATCTCCATTTTATGAATGGAAACAGGCCCAGGGAAGTTAAGAAACTTGTTCAGAGTCAGTGAACAAGAAAGACAGAAGTGGTTTTTAAATTAACTCAGGTGTGACTGAACTAAAAGTCCATACTTTACTCCTCCAGTTATATTACCATGTCGCCTCTAACATGGTAATAAGTGGGGCATAGTGTAGACATAGTCATCTTGGGGATAACATGCAGAAAGATGTGTAGATTCCATTTGCTGCTACAATCGCCATGGTTCAAGTAAAGGGGACCTTTTATTAAACTTGGAAATGAAAATCAGCAAATCTTTTGTACCATAAAATTCTAATATGTATGACTCTGCTTTAGAAGTCTTTGTCAAATTCTTTAGCTTTGAATAGAATTTTCTTAATCACAGCTTTTGTATCAAAATATATAATCATATGCCTGCTGTTCAAAGTATTCTACTTTCAACATTCACTGTTTTATTCCACAAATATACACATTTTAAGACATTTATTGCCAAGTCTACTACCTCATGTTATTTTTTTAAACAAAGATTTGATTTTTATTTTCTTATATCCCCATATTATGCCTCAGTACTTTATTCAAGAAGAGGATTATTCTTCCAAATCAACTCTCTAAAACGATGCTTCAGTAATATGTTAACTATATTTATTCCTTTATAAGTTCAATTTCATTTAACAAGACATTGTGACCAAAAAGTTAGCCAAAATTCATTAGGAACAAAAGCAAAGTTAATGAAATAGAAAAACAAATTGAAATCTGACTACATACATTCACTAACGATATTATGAAGAGATCTTAGGTGAAAATAGTAAATAAGAAATTATTCGTGAGAGGAGTAACCATATTATGATTTAAAAATTAACACAGGACTTGACAACGGACGATCTAAGTTCAAGTCCTAGATATGCCATATACTAAGTTTAGCAGGTAAGTTAATATGTGTAACTCTCCAATTAATGTTTGTAAAGTGAGGATAATAATATCTATCTCCTATAGTAATTATGAGAATTAAATACAATTGCATGTAAAAACATGTTAAGATATAGAATTCTATACAAGTAAAAGGTACATTTATTAGAAGACATTTTTCTGTTTCAGAGTAAACTGACTTAATTCAGTTGCCAACACAAGTGCACATAGTCACCCCAATGGGAGACAGATGCCTTTGGCTGGTCTATGCTTGTGCTAAAAATGAGGCTGAGAAGTAATAAGGAGCCAGCCCAGCTGAACGCTCCAATTATATTCCTTTTTTTAACCAAAGACCCAGAGGTTTCTCAAGATTCCTCTCTTTGTTTTCCAGTTAGTACACCTGGAACTCTATCCAATTTCACAGCAGTCATCTCCTTTATGTTTTGGATTGGGGTTTTCTCTTGTCAATGGGATTCACTGATCTATTTATCGATCACTTTCTTAGCAATTTCTTTGTTCCAAGAATTACTTTAGGTGATAGGGTAGGGTATTGAAGAAGACTAAAAATATGTCATGGAGACTATATTACATAAATAATATGCAGTATAAAATAAATAAACAAGGAGATTGTATAAATGCTACAGTGAAAATAAGAAAAGGTGGTATGATAGCAATTATGGGTGGATATTTAACAATGATTAGGAGTTAGTGTTCAAGAATCTGCCTCATAGAGAACCCTAATTCAATTGCTGGCTAGCCTTACCACTTTGGAAAATTGCTTTAACTGCTCTGACCTTGCATTTCCTTACCTGCAAAATGGCAATAAGTATGTTAATAACTATTTCAAAGGGCAATTGAGAGGATTAAATGAACTATTACATGTAAAGTATTTGGAACAGAACCTGGAACGTACTTTAGACTAAGTAGTCAGTGCAGGCATTTCTGACAAAAAAATAGTTAAGGTAAGACCTGGATGACAAGGAGATGGCTTTGAGAAGCCCTGAGCAGAACACTTACTGAAATAAAATAGTGAAAAATAGCTCATACAAAGGCTCTGATATAAAACCAGGCTTGAGTCTTTTAGGGAAAAAAAGGCCATCGGTGTTAGAAGCATGTTGTGATGGTTAATTTTATATGTCAACTCGACTGAGCTAAGGGATGCCCACGCAGCTGGTAAAACATTATTTCTGGTTGTGTCTGTGAAGGTGTTTCTGGAAGATATTAGCATTTGATTCAGTAGACAGTAAAGAAGATTCCCCTTGTTAATGTGAGTGGGCATTATCCAATCTGTTGAGAACCTCAACAGAACAAAAAGACAAAGGTAGAGAGGATTCTCTCTCTCTCTTCTTGTGCTGTGACATCCATCTTTTCCTGCATTTGGACATTGGAGCTCCTGATACCTGGCCCTTGGGACTCTAGGACTTACGCTATAGGCCCCCTTGCTCCTCAGGCCATTGGATTGGACTTAACTATACCACCAGCTTTTCCTGATTTTCCAGCTTGCAAATGGCAGATTGTGAGACTTGTCAGCCTTCATAATCATGTGAGCCAATTCCTATAATAAACCTCTTCATATGTATACATGTTATTGGTTTTATTTATCTGGAGAACGCTGACTAATACACATAGTGATCAGGTGGCAAGATGCTAGACCCAGTGAGCTCTTGATGGAGGTTGGATTTATCTTATGTTTGATGGGTTGTCTTCTGAGGAATATAATTAAGAGAGTGGAAGGATATGTTTGGCATAAGAGGCTATCGTAAAATCCAGTGCTGAAATGATAGTGGCTTGGAGTAGAATGATCTCTATAGTTGTGGAGGAAAGTAGGCAGACTTCATAGCAAAAAGGAAGGTGCCAAAAATGGAGAATAAGAAGGAGTTGTAAAGGAGGAAAGAGGAAAACTATAAACCATGTTATCATAACAGTCAAGGGAAGACAATTTTAAGAAGGATGGAGTATTCAACCGTCAAATGTTGCTGAGAAGCTGGATCAAATGAAGACAAGGTTGTGGCCATTAGTCATTTGATGATGGTCACTAAATACTTTGAGCACAGTAGTTTTAGGGAAATGCTGTAGATGAAAGGCTGGGTAGGTGAGGTGAGAACGGGAGGCAATGAAATGAAGGCAGCAGTTCTGGACATCTATTCTGAAAAGTTGTACTGCAAAAGATGTCAGGACCAAGCGGACAGAGCGGCAAGTTCAAAGAGCTTTTGGTTTTTGTTTGGGTTGTGTTGATATAGTTGTTTATAATATGGGCAATACTAGGGCATCAGCTTTAATTTTCAAAAATTGTTTGTAATGTCTGGTCAGCAAATACACACAGCAACAATTCCCACACACCCACTTTCCAGCTTTTTCTTTTCCATGTTTGTTGTGAACTTGAACCATTAAATATGTAAATATTAGCTACAATTTCCAGAAGTTCGGGCCCAGAAGAAATAGTAAACATTCGTCTTCACTATCATGACTCACTCCTGTATCTGTGATTATCAAACATCCGAATTAAGATGTCAGTAGTGGCCAGGGTCCAGCCCATCTCAATGAGTCTGTTTAGAAAAACTAAAGTTCAGCTCAGAAGATTATAAAGTTCACATTGCCCCATCACTTTGGTTTGTGTGGATTTCAACTATTTAGCAATTTTAATTAATTTAAAAGCTACCTATTCTCCAGCCCCTGGACACTCATGCATTTACTTCCACTAAGCACTTCACAGCCAGCATGGCATTTCAACAGTGCATTATGCTCTGAATGTGACAAACTGAGAAGATAACAATATCGCCTAAGACAGAGTTCCTTTCCAAATGTTTAACCTGAATCTAATCATGAGGAAACAATCAGACAAATCCAAACTGAGAACCATTCAGCAAAACAACTAGCCTGAGCCCAACAAAAATGTCCATACCGTACAAATAGAAGCTGCTGGCCTGAAGGAGATTAAAGAGATGTGACAATGAAATGCAATGTGTGATCACTGATTAGATCTTGGATTAAAAAAAAAAAGCTAAAAAGGACAGCATTCAGATAATTGGGGATATTTGCATATGGACTGTATATTAGATATAAATTTTATATCAATGTTAAATTCCCTGAGTGTGAGAATTATAGTATAGTTGTAAGGATAATGCTCATGTTTTTAGAAGCTAAGTGCTGACTTATTTATGTGAATTATTTTGTCTTTCTTCAATTTGTTCTTAGATGCTTCAGAAGGGGCAGATAGGCAGACAGAGAGAGAAGATACAAAGCAAACAAAACAGACAAAATAAAATATGAATAATAAATACATAAATAAACTACTCATGCTATTGTCTGTGTTTAGAAATTTAATCTGCACACAAGTGCTAATAATATTCACTGTCTAATCATAATACATAGTTCAGTTTTCCCCACAAAATTCCAAAATCCTTATAGGCAGGAAATAAGTGATATGCATCTTTATCAAAACACTGAGCTCTAGAAAAAAAGTGCACAAAACTGAAACTCAGAAAATGCTTGCTAACACAAAACCTATAAAAATGCTAAAAGTATTAAAACTGCTAAAAAAAACCCAAACAAATAATATTTAGACACTATAGTAGAAAAAGTATACCCCCGATACATTTTTTTGAAGTTCTGGTAACTATACTTTAGAATAGATGGTTAGTAAAGGACCAAACTCAAAGAGAAAACAATCATCACAGCCTTAGTAATAAAACCACTGGTGAGTGATTATACAAGTCACTGCAAGGCTGCTTTGAAATCAGTGTTCAAAAAACAACTATGAACAAATCCTAGACTTAGAAATTAATATTGTTGGAAATATATCAGTACAAATCATCAAAATTCAAATAAAATTTTCTTAAATCAAATTCATCATTTTAGCTCCAGAAAAATGAACTATTTCATTTTACAGAAGATACAAGAATCTATAAAAATATGTAATGCCAAGACTTTCTCTTGTCAGTAAATAAACTCCTAAAGATTTTGAAGGGTTCAAAAGATTAGGTTTCATCAATTTGTAATTTTTCCCTTCCATCACTTTGAAAGGACTCTTTATACAAGTCCATTTTGTAGACCTTATAAAGAATCCTCTCATTTCTCTCTCAAAGAACCTGCATTGTGTATGAAGGTTGTGAGGTTAGAGCCAATCTGTGGCATTGGTTTCAATAACTATCATCCCTATCTTCATCTACTTTTAAGGTTCTAAAAAATAATCAAGATAAAAATTTTATTCTTGTGGTTTCAATAGGCAATTTTTCTGTGATTTGCCCTTTGATGTTATAACATGTAAAGTAATGTGGAATTAATCAGAGGGTTCCATTCATGCATGGTAGAAAAATAAAAGTATAAGGTATACAGTGACCGTCTGTGTGGAATCACAGATTTTTATTTGGCCAAGCTTTATAGAATTCATCATTTTTCTCTTTAGAGTATCTCATTTTCCCTCAACATCACCATCCCCCAATACTACCCCCATTTATCATTCCAACCCGTAAAAAAATTATATTGGATGAAAAAAGAATACATGATCCTTCATTAACAAAAGAAAATTAGAAAATGTATTCTTGTCTAAAATGGAGGAATAACTTTGAATCTTACAAAATAGATTCCTTTGATATTGTGTTCTAATTTGCTCAAACTGCTGTTAGTTTTATTGAGCAACTCTATATTTTAGAATTTCTGTGCTAAATATACTGCATTAAAGCACACTGTATTTTACCCTCCTGCTAAGATCAGGCTCAAAGATACAAAAATGGAGGTGGGAAGACTTAGCAATTGAGGCTACACTTAATATACTATTTGAAAAACAAAAAGTGGACTAAAACATATGGCATGTAGGCGAAACTGTGTTTAAAATATATTTCTCCAACAAAAATAAGTTAAGGTGATCTAGGGTTAATAACCAAAGCCGGGAAAAGAAGACTCTTCTGCAACTTACATTGTTTAAAATTATCAAGAACATATATTGAAACATCAAAATTCTCTTCTACATTATAGAAGCCTTTCACATATTCAGAATGTTAAAAATAAATATTTTTGAAGTTATCTTTACTTCCTATTTTTATTCTATGTATGCCTTAACTATCAGTACTTTTAAAAAACTACCACCTCAGGCTTCACGCTGAGATTAATTTGAATATTTTTAGAATCCTCTGCCTTTTAATTAGGTTTCCTCTAAAATCTTAACTCATTTCTTCTCATTTTACCATTTAATAATATTTCTTTTGATTTCAACTGATGCTCCTAGATCAAATGAACTAGTAATTTCAAGAGATATCTTGATAAGTCTCTCCCAAAATACAGACTTTTTCACCATTGCTCAAAAAGTTTCCCATCTAAGCTAGTAAAACTTGCTTACTTATGCTCGATATTTCCTCTCACTCTTTGAATATCAGAAATGCTTTACAGTAGGCATATTTAGGCTCACCTGTGCAATATGAGCCAGCAGGATAAGAAAGGAAATTTCAATTATGCAACTGCTAAATAAATCCATTTACATTATTTTTCAAAAACAACTATGAACAAATCCTAGACTTAGAAATTAATATCAGACATAATACATACATAAAATATGTATGTAATTTATTCCTACACTATATGTCTAAGTGTTTAATATATTTTAATTTCTCTTTAGGTTATGCCTTTAGAGAGGATTACAGTTTTATTTCCTAAAAACTAAACTGAAAAATCTATATAAACACATATTTCAGATTTGATCCACATAAGTTTTCAGATTCAACATACAAATAAATTTGTGTCTCCAACATAAATCCTTGAATTAAGTGTAAATTTGTTAAGTAACTCCTTGATTACCTGTTTATATCTTGTTTTTATATCAGTTTTTAACATAGAAGCTTCTCCCTTTAAGAGCTTGACCCTACACACACCCCTACACACACACTGCTAGAGAAGACTGGAATTGAGGCACAGCACCACTCTACTGCTGTCCCGGAGAGACCCACATAGTATTTTAGCTGCATATTCAGATTTTGAACATCTTTATAACACTGCTCTGGAAATCCCCAAACTGCTTTTGCATCTATGAAAATAAAGGGTCCCATTGTTATGCAATGGGCTATAAAGAAAGTACAAGCTTTTTATTCTTATGGGTCCTTTTATAGTATCTGATGTTATTGGAGCAGGGACTGCTTGGGGCAAGGGAGAACTAGGCCAAGTTTCGAGCCAGCCAGTTTGTTTATTTCCCTTTATGTTCACTGATGCACCACTTTCAGTAATAAGATCCTTATTCCATGTTTTGGCATTCTAAGTCATGACATTAAAATGACTGTGAGGAAACGTATCACAGGCTATTTATCTTTGCGAGGTAGATAATTTAGAAATGTAAGTTATGTGTTTATTATTTTTTTTTAAGATTTTTTGATGTGGACCATTTTTAAAGTCTTTATTGAATTTGTTACAATATTGCTTCTGTTTTCTGTTTTGGTTTTTTGGCCCTGTGGCATGTGGGATCTTAGCTCCCCGACGAGGGTTCGAACTTGCACCCCCTGCATTGGAAGGCGAAGTCTTAACCACTGGACCGCCAGGGAAGTCCCAGTTCTGTGTTTAAACCAAGGAAATTAACAAAAACTGTACACTTCAGGATTATTGTTGACTTAATTCTGAGTTTATGATATTTATTGAGAGCTCTCTTCAGTAATGCAGTTAGAATATATACATATATATATAAATTTTTATATATTTACATATAATATAAATAAATTCAATGTAGACACAGACCTATTGAAAGAAAGTCAGTAGCTATAAATCTCTATTGAAATAATGCCAAAGGGCTTGCTCCAGACTTCATAATTTCTTTGCCATGTAGACCACTATTTCTAATCCTTTTACACTTTCCCTAATTTAGACTGTTTAAAACCTCATTCCATAGCAGAGAAAACTGAAAAAAGTATGCTCTATTCTTCCACCTCAGAAACACATGTAATTACTTCCAGTTTTAGCTCAAACATGTAAAAAGCTTGGAAGCAATCATTCTCATCCCTACGACTAGAAAAAAGCTGAACAAACTAAAAATCAGCATCTTTGTTTGGACTTATGAGAAAAACTGAGGTCACAGGGTAAACTGGCACCCCAAAAACCTGGAGAAATAGGCAAACACAGAGCGTTACAGCTAGAAATGCTTGCCTAAATTAGAAGCAACTGAAAACATAAAGTGGTGGGCATACATACATGATAATTTTGATGAATTTCTGCAGGCTGATTATGGACTAGCGTGAGAGTGAGAACTCCTGGAGGACATGGTTTTGGGGGATACCAACACACTTTCAAGGGTTTTACCCTTAAGAAACTGCATGAGGTTCTCAAAAGCAAGAGCCAGGAGAGATTCCTCATGGTTTTAGGAGAGGTGAGGAAAGGAAGAGTAACCAATGTGAAATGTACCAGAGCATTCTCCATACCAAAAGCCTACTCTCCAGAGAAAAAGACTTTACCAGAGTCTTATCAACCTGGAGGAAGGTCATTTCCCAGACATGATCCCCGCTATAGCCTTTCAGTCTTACCTAAAAGGAGAAAAAATAAATAAAAGCTAAGAAACACTTGTCAAGGTCACAGCCTAGGGATACAGGCCCACCAAAAATATCAGAAGATTATAGTTTCTCAACTTCATAAAGAACATCTACAAAACACCTACAACTAATGTCATACTTAATAGTGAGGCTCTGGCCCCTAAGATTGTGAGAAAAGCAAATATATCCTCTCTCAGCACTCCTAATGCAATTTCATACTGAGAGCTAGTGCAATAAGATAACTAATTAACCAACTAAATAAATAAATAAATAAAAGCTGTACCAATTGGGAGGGGGAAAAAGCCCTATTTTTGTTGGCAGATAATATGATTGTCTGTGAAGAAAATTTAAAAATCAACTAAAACTCCTAGGAATAATAAGTGAGTATAGCATGGTCACAGGACAAAAGGTTAATATACAAGTTCAACTGCATTCCTATACACCAGCAATGGCTGTGTGGTTAATTTGAGATTTTAAAAACACATTATTTACAATAGCACCTCCCCCAAAATAAATACATTAAAATATGTACAGGATCTATATATGGAAAATTACAAAATCCTGAGAAAAGAAATTTAAAAATTAAATAAATGCAGAGATAATTCATATTTATGGATTGGAAGACTCATATTGTTAAGGTATTAAATTTTCATATTTTGAATTCTGGATTCAACACAATCCAAATCAAACTCCAAGAAAGTTATTTGCAGGCTATATAAAAACTGAATGCAAAATTGAGATAAAGAGGCAAAATACCTAGAAGATCCTACATAATAATAAGATTAAAGTTGGAGAACTCACATTACCTGATTTCATGACTTGGCATAAAGTTACAGTAATCAAGAGAGTATGATATTGATGACAGAATAAGCATACAGATCAATGGAATGAAGTAGAGACCCCAGAAATAGCTCCATACAAATATAATCAACTAACTTTAGACAAAAAGCAAAGGTAATTCAATGGAGATAGAATATTCTTTTCAACAAATGATGCTGGAACAACTGGACATTGACATGTGAAAAAGCAAGGCTTGACAAAGACCTTTACACTTTTCAAAAAATTAACTCAAAATATTAAATGGAAAGCTCTAAAACTTCTAGAAGACAACGTAAGAGAAAACCACCAATCTGGGTTTCTTGATGAATTTTTTAATACAAGACCTTAAAGCATGATCCATGAAAGAAATATTGATGAGTTGGACTTCATTAAAATTATAAAAATTTCTTCTCTATGAAAGACATTGTTAAGGGAATCAAAAGATAAGCCAAATACTAGGAGAAAATAGTTGCAAAATATATATCTGATAAAGGACTTGTGACCAAAACAACGAACTCTCAAAACTCAACAGTAAGAAAAGAAATAATCCAATTGAAAAATGAGCAAAAGATTTGAATAGCCACCTTACCAGAAAAATGTATACAGTGTGGTGTCCACAAATACGGTGGAGTAGGTAACTCCATAGTACCATCTCTCCAAAGAAACATCAAAAAATCAAGCAAAAACTGTTAGAATAAACATTGCCAGAACTTTAGAAAATTGCCAAAGGTCTACAGCAACAAAGAAAATGCTGAAACAGGAGCAAGGCAACTTTCAAACAACAAGGAAGCTTTGCAACATTTTTACTTGCCCTTGCCATACTCTCCTTTCCAGCTCAGTGGCAGTCTTGAAAATGGCAGCTCACACTGCAAATGTAGGACCCTGTGCTCTGGTTCTGGAGGGAGCAGAACTGAACTTGTTCTTAAAGAATGGCATTTGTCTGCTTGTCAGCTTCCTGCCTGGAAGCTGCCTGAAGAAATGACACAAAGTGCATGTCTTTGTTTCTCCTAACTCAGAATTTACTCATGGCAGACTCACTGTCATTCCTCAAAAATATTCTAAGAAATGAACAACTTGCTGCCACCTGGGGCAAAAGAATACAGTGGAGGCAAACAGAGAGTGTTGAAAACCTGAGAGGAAAAGCTGGAGAGTTTCTTTGGGAAATTAGGGTAGTCAAAAGAGCTGGGGTATTTGGAAAAATCACACACATGTGCATGTCCAGGGCAGGATGCATGCTCAGAAAAGACCTGAGAAGACCCTAAGTGTTCACCTATAACTGATCTGTAGCCTTGGTGCAAACATGAAGTTAAGGCTGTCAGAGTTGTAAATGGCTTCCCAGGCTAAGTGCTGAAAGGCCCCAACATGGAGCCAATCTGCAAAGCAGGGGAGTTCTTTGGTTTGTTCATTTGTTTGTTTTTGTAGTGTTGTTCTTCATTATTATTCAGCAAAAAATATTTTCTAATTTCCTGTGTGATATTTTCTTTGACCTATGAGTTATCCAGAGTTGCTTACTTTCCAAATATTTTGGGATTTTCTTGCTATTCCTATTGATTTCTATTTAATACCATTACTGGCAGAAAACAAAACTTTGTATGTTTCAGTCATTTGAAATGTATTCAGATGTGGTGGGGACCAAATTTTTCTCACTGCTGGAGGGGAAGTTTATAGCTAAGCAATAGGATAAGTCAAGAATGGTCCATGTAGTAATGGACTAGAATTGGAGACATAAATATGAACTCAGGTTTAGCTTAATGAAGATACCATTGGTTACATATAGAAATATATAAATATGTGTATGGTACAGACATATATATTTCCTTGCTCTGTCAGCTGAGACTACCTAGAAGAAATGACACACAGCAGTAGCAATAAACAATACACCAGATCTTGGTTTCTTGGTTTCTAATACCATTCTTCCTTAAAAAGAACCAGGGATCCTTGGCAAAATGGCTGACTAGAAATGAATGGAGCAGGAAATATATAAGATGAGGCTTGAGCATCTTGCAGTGCCAGAAATAAGGGAGTAAAATAATAATAATAATGGTGATGATGATGATGGCAGTAAGTCAAAGGCACACAGAAGCCAAGTTAAAGAACTTCCAATGACCAAAATTGGAAAAATTTGAGCAAACAAATATATAAAATAGTATTAGATTATAACCTAAAGTTTCAGTACATACCTATGAGTCTTGTACTGATATAAATGAATGACTGAACAAATAAACCAGTGGAAGATGAGGGACGAATCTCAGGATGAGAAGCATAACTTCCAATACCTTAAGTGTAGGCTGTACCAAGTGACTTCCTTCAAAAGAGTGCAGAATGTGAAAGGAAAAAGGAAGAGTAACTTTATAGTGGAGAAACCTGACAAACACTACTTCATCCAAGTGATCAAGGTCGACATCACTTATCAACATAAGTCAGGTTGATAGGATACTTTACCTCTGTGATCTTCCTCCCCAAAACTTACAACCCCAGTCTAATCATAAGGAAAAAAATCAGAAACATTCCAATAGAGGGGTATTCTGAAATATATATGACCAATACTCCTCAAAATTGTCAAGGTCATCAAAAACAGTGAAGGTTTGAGAAACTGTCACAGCCAAGAGGAGCTTGCAGGAGACATGACAACTAAATGTGATGTGGT
This sequence comes from Delphinapterus leucas, assembly GCF_059928025.1. Classification (NCBI taxonomy): domain Eukaryota; kingdom Metazoa; phylum Chordata; class Mammalia; order Artiodactyla; family Monodontidae; genus Delphinapterus; species Delphinapterus leucas. The sequence goes on along the minus strand of NC_143139.1, from coordinate 58,350,989 downwards.
ATCCTAGATGGAAATCCTGGATTTTTACATTAGGTGAAAAGTAAGGAAACCTGAATAAAGTATGGACTTAATTATAATAAATCGCATAGTAACGTGCGATGTTAATAGTAGGAGTACCTGGGTTTAGGGTATATGAAAACACTCTCTTTTTCACAATTTTTATGTAAATCTAAAACTTTAAAAAACAAAGTTTAATTTTAAAAAGATATAAGAAACCCTCCTCAAAAAAATATATTTACTTACACATGCAATTTTTTTGTGAGCTAGGTATGGGCAGGGGATGGAGAAAGCTCCTATGGACTAGGAAATAGATGCATTTGAGGAGAAATGATATGTAAGCAGCACCCTTATAAAAGGTAATTATCCAATGAGTAGTTCCATGACTGGGTTGAGTGGCCAGTCATGCTGTGCATTTTTAAGACTACAGACTGTTCATTACTAGGGGCTGTCATTTTCTACCACCTCTCCCTGAGTGGTGGGCACCACAGAAGGAGCTAGACATTTAGAGATTCTAAACAGATTGCTAAACAGATATTATTCCGACCTTTATTTGTGTTCACATCTTTGCAAAAACTCATGTTGTCCCCTCTCCCTTGTTGCTCACAGTCCAGTGTTCATATAATTCTCCTTGAGGCTGATGACACAAGAGCCCTAGGACCTATGACTGACACAGTTAAAAAAAAAAAAAAAAGAAGTCATATGCTTGACTAGTCAAGCTGAACAATTTGCCTGACCTCTGACAAACCCTGCATAATGCCCCAGCAGTAGTTCTGAGTTAGATTGGTAAGACCTTTCCATAGCCCTAGATTCTTCATCCATGCCCTAAACAGAGTTATTCTGCATAAATTAGTATAAAGAGAAGACTAGATAGAGAAAAGTTTTACTTGGATATGAAATAGGTTACTACAAATTGGCTGATGGTACCTGCCAAAGAGGAGAAAGATGTTTTAAACAATAAGAGGACTTCCATTTCCAGTTAGGACTGAAAACGTAATAATGTTGATCTAACCATAAAAATGAAAATAAGCTGAACAAATTACCAAACAGTATCTAAAATAAATTCAGAGAGACAGGAATGCAAAGAAATCAAAGTAAGCTAATATCCAGAAAAGGATGAGTGCATAGTATAAGAGAAGACATCATCACTGCTTTCATCCTTGGTGAAGCAGAAGAAAGAAGACTCTGCCATAGACTGAGGAAAAGACACCAGACAAATTCATACATACTTTTTATAGCTACATATGGGCTGACATGATAAATTAGAATTCCAAAGAGCCCCACCACACAGCAAGTTGTCTTCATCTACCAACCCTTTTCATAGTCCTACAGCAAATTCAGGAATAGACCAAAGACTGGGTTCAAGGTAAAATAACTGTGAGATCCTCCCAGAGACATGTGGGCCTTTTCACTAAACAAAGCAACACCTGACTGAATGAAGTCAGGACAAGAGAGCTGAAAGGAAATCCTGAGAGGCACTCACTCTCTGCCTTAACCAACATTAAGGCAACGTTAAAGCAACATTAAGGTACACATTTATATAAGTATATACGGTTTAAAAGATTATTGACCATTTAGAACAAAATAATAACAGTGCATTGTGAGGATGTTAGCATATGAAGAAATATAAAGTATGATAGGAGCCAAAACGGAGGGAAGGGCAAATGAAATGATACTATTATAAGGTTTACACATTTGCCATGAAGTCACATAATATAATTTAAAACTAGGTTGTGGTGTTATAGACAAATCTTGTAAACTTTATAATAGCCACTCAAATATAAAACAAAGAAATATAGCTAATGAATCAACAGAGGACATAAAATGAGATATTAAAAAATGTTCAGCTTACTGAGAAAAGTCAGGAAAGGAGAAACAGAGAAACAGGACAAATCAAATAGGAAGCAAATACCAAGATAGTAGACTTCAATATAAGCATACTAATAATAACATTAAATACAAATGACCTAAACACTCCAACTGAAAGCAGAGATTGTCAGATTGGACAAGAAGAATGATCCAACTATATGTTGCATATAAGAAATACTATCGACTTTCTGGTTTCAGTTCTGACATGTAAAGAACTACTTGCAACCAGACAACCAGAAAAAGTTGGAAAAATGGAAAATCAGGGACTTTTCTTGGGCCCATAAGAGATCTGAGATTGCAGAACAAACCACCATCTTTAAACCTGGAGAGACAGGCACATCTTAGAGAGATACAACTGAAACCTGTTTACCTAAAACAGAATCCACTGGAGCCGTAAACTGATAGGAACTCTTAAGTGGGAACCATGACTAATTGCTGGAGGCTGATTATGGACTAGATGTAGACTGAGAAATTCCTGAGGGCTGCAGTATTGGGTGGGAAGAGTTACACCTGAGTTTTTCCTACAGAAACCCCACCAGGTTCTCACAGTGAGGATCCAAGAGAGCCCCCTAGTGGCTGTGGAAGGGAAGGGCAAGAGTAGCCACTGCGAAGCACAATGGAGTCTTCTCCATAGCAAAAGCCTGATCTCCAAGGGAAAGGACTTGGCAAGAGCACAAAACCTAGGAAGATGATTCCTTCCTATTCAAGGAAATAGATTGAAAGAGAGTAGGGGGAAGAGAGGACAAAAGCTAAGCCACTTGAGGAACACTCGTGAAGTTCATACCCCTGAGAAACAGGCCCACTTAAAAGGCTAGATTATTCAGAATATTATAAAATGCTTCTACTCCCCCACTTATAACCACACCAACAAGCCACCAGTATAATGATAGTGCATTATAGCTGAAGAGAAACAAGACACAGACTTTCTCTGAGCAGGAATACACAGGGAAGCCCAAATATAACAGGGAGTAAAACAGTAACACCGGAAAAATTAGAAGTCCCTGGTACCTATAGCTACACCAAATATTAAACATAGCCCAACTCCTAGCAGATTAGCATAAATCCTCACACTAAGGACCTGCTTACCTCAGTTCCTACTGCCTAATGCAACATATCTGGCTTTCAACAAAAAATTAGCAGTCATGCCAAAAGGCAAGTAAAAACATTCTGAAGAAAGGAAACAATCATTAGAACAACACTCAGACAAGAAACGGATGTTGGAATTATCATACGGGAATTTCAAATAACTATGATTAATATGTTATGACCCCTAATAGTGCAAATATATAACAGTCAAGAACAGATGGGTAATGCATCAGAGAGATGGAAACTCTAAGAAAGAATCAAGAGGAAATGTTAGAACACAGTAACAGAAACGAAATGTCTTTGATGGACTCATCAGAAAACTGGACATGGCCAAGGAAAGGACTAGTGCACTTGAAGATAGGATGAAATATGCCAACCTGAAATGTAAAGAAAAAAAAACAACAACTGTGAGACAATATCAAAAGGTGTAACATATACATAATTTTAATACCAGGACAATCAAACCCACTGATTCAGGAAGCTGATAGAAGGATAAGTATTTCCCCATGCTCCCCATACCCCCCGAAAAAAAGCCCTCAGAAAACAAACATGCATATATATATATACAGGCATGTCATATTCAAACTTCAGAAAACAAGAACAAGTTAGATATAGAGACACAGACAAATTGACTGTAAAAGAGTAAATACAGTTATCGTCAGAAATTTTTTAAAAATTGATAATGATAAAAAGGTCAATTAATGAGAAAGACATATTAATACTAAAAGTATATGTACCTAAAAATAGATTCAAATGCATGAAGCAAAAATTGAAGAACTAAAATGGAGTAATAAACATTTGTAATCATACTGGAAATTTTAACATGGTCTTCTCAGTAACTGAGAGAACAATGAAGTGAATGCTGTTAAGGAGAAATACTATTTCTGCTATTTCTGTAGTCTCTAGAGACACACTGACTGGGTTCAAGTTTCAGCTTTGTGACCTTGAACTAGTTACCTAATCTCTTTCTGCCTCAATCTTCTAACTAACAAAATGGGGATAGTAATACCATAGGATTGTTGAAAGGATTAAATGGGTTAATACATACAAAACAATAAGAACTGTGCCTGGCACACTGTAAGAAATATATGGCTTATTTTTTATATTTAAATAAACTGAAGGACAGTTGGCTTAAATTCTTGTTTGTGTAGCTTCATTTAGGAAAACATCTCTCTGAGTTTCATTGCTGTATTCTTTGTGTGTGATTAGCTACAAGGTTTTTCAGCATAAGTTCTTCCATAGAACTTCACTCAAGACTTACAAAGATCAGTGACATATCACCAGGTTTCTGTATCAATCTCTATTTGTCCAATTCTGTCCCTTCTCTATCACAACCCTCTTCTGTATTTTATTCATAGCCATATCAGTGAATATATTTAGAGACCATACTCTTTTATCTTGTCTTTGCAATTTATTATTCACATGACCTTAAACAAATTGCTCCTACTTCACGGTGTCACGATTTCATTACCTGTAAAATGTGGACCACGCTTCTGATTCAGCTCACTAAGCTTCTGTAAGCGTTGCCTAATTAATGAAGTAAAAGTGCTTCAAAAAGCAGAGTGCTTCGTGCATTTCTCAAACTTCATAAGAGCGCAGTTTGACAGTCAGTAAAAAGCAAGGTGTTTGTGACTGGCTGTCTTGGAGCCTCTGCAGGCTCTCCTGGAAATGTGTATGTGTGTCCTGTGTCACTTTCATTCCTTCCCTCATATTAATGGATGTACCAGAGAAACTTCAGAGACTTATTTTTCTTCTTTCAGAAGAATCTTCTTTGTAAAGAAGCTAGAATATAATATGCAAAAATAATGAAAGTATATTGTGGTTTTATATCTTATAGGCACTGTAAGAAATTTTTACAAAGGAATATGTGAGGTATATTTCTCAGATGTTTAATGATTAATTCATCTATTTTGGAGAGCTCATAGGATAAGAATTCTATTTTGTTTTATTTGGGAGATTCACATCTACTCTTCTGTAGTAATGGTGGTGGGTTTTTGCAGTCATTCATCATATTCTTTAGTTTGATACTCCACAGGTGGAATGAATTCCACCAGAGATTGTTGTGGAAGACATAACTATGGACCAGAGGAATGTTACTCAAGTTACTTCTTTGGAACACTACTGTATCAAAAGATATAGCAAAGGATGCCAAAATCAAGTAGGTCAATGATGATATATCTACTTCTTGGATAGTCACAATGTACTCTAATGTATTTAAAGACCATTCATTCATTCATGGAATCTTTACTGAATGTCTATATGTCAGGGAATTTTCTAGATTCTGATGGCACACAATTAAACAAAACAGACTGAATTTTCTCCTTTTGGAAATCCGTAGTCTAATGTTTACAGGAAACCCCTATTTCACAAAAGAAACCTAACTTAATTTGCATTAACCTAGCACATACTAAACTTCCATAAACTCTCCTCATAGAAGAGAAATTAAAATATCATGGGTATCCCAATATTGTTGGGAACACAATTTTGAAAGTGGTGATGGTATAAAAATCAGCTCTTTTGACTCCGTGGCTTCTATCTCTTTAATATTTGCCTAACTATATCAGAAATGAATGTCATGGCTGGTATATACTCAACCGGTATAGATTGCCTAACAGACACTCTACTTGGCATTACACATTATGTTTGTGAATTTTGAGTTATCACATGACCTCCCAAAGGATTCAGTTTGTTACATTTAAGATTAATGAGGCACTGGATAGCCATTAAGAAGCTATTTAAGAATATGCATTTAATTAAAATGAATTATGTATATGCATTAATGCCATTCAACCTTTTTAATTTAGAGAGATAAATCATGGCTATTTCACTGCTGAGAAGGGTCCTAACGTTGGCAAATTGAATATTGATGTTACAATGCCCAAATAATTAATGCCGGTCAGATTCATCCATAATGTGTATATCCTAAGACTTAGCCCACCAGAGAAAATTAAATATTTATTTTTTAGTTGACTATGTGTATGAACTTGCACATTTAATGAGCTACAATGGGTAGTTTAACGTTACTTACACATAATCTCTGAATACAAAGCAAGTGGTAACATCAATTCTCAAAATACAGACCAGCAATAAGGCTTAACTTATTCATCAGCATTACTGACTCAGTATGAATGTTTTCCTTTAAACACAACCACTATTCGTATGCAACACATTTACCACCTATTGACTTAGTAATTCTTCCAGTGGCATTTTTTTCTGCCCAAGGGAAATGATGCCAATACTTTAATTCTACCAAGTTTGTATTCAGAACAATGTCATATATCCAATGGATAGATACCTGAATACCATGGTGGACAGAAGTTCTCTCTTTTCTTCTGTATCTCATAGTGCCTCTAATAGGTAGGTGTTCTGTCTGTTCATAGTGAGTTTAGTTGAATGAAGAGGAGAAATATGGATAATAAAAGTAGATCTGAAATCCAACATTTGCTGAGATTAAACTAAATACTTTCCTTGAAGTAATTTACGAAATCCTCACAGTAATCATATTGGTTAGGTACTATTATTATTCTCCTTTTACAGATAAGGAAATGGAGACATAAAATGTTAAATGATTTGTTCAAGATCACAGAGTTGATACTTAATAAAGCCTAGGTTCGAATTCCAGCAATCTGACTCCTGAGCCTGCTTAAGTTTTGCTGTACCGGCTTAGTAAGTGTAGAGCATCTCACAGTATCACGAAGTCTAAGGAACTCACAGTCCATCTCTTTTGTTGGCTTCTTATTCATATTCAGTGAAGTTAATAGTTTTATAGGACTAATAACAAATCCATTCTGAGTCACATATTTCAGTTCTCCGTGTGTTTTCTAAGAAAATCTAATTCCGTACAAGCACACATTCTTTGTGTCTCACCATAAGGAAACCCACCTAAACCTCTTGAAATATAGTGTATACACACACACATACACACACACACACACACATTTAGTGTCAAGTATAGTAGGAACTCAAATATGAATAAAGAGATGAATTTTATATAAGCTCTTAGGTCTTTATAGAATTAGAATTCTTTCATTAAAAAATAGAAGAAAAATAATATTTAACTAGAAGCTTCCTTTTAGAAATGGAAATAATCTATTAGTTACCCAGGGAGAAGTAGTGAAATGTCAAGACTAATGTGATTACAGTTTCCTAAAAACATTTCATTTGTTTTTCAATCACCAATGTCACAATGGCAGCCATCTGACTATAAGCATAACAATAACCTTAAAAGGCTTATATCACATGGTTTAGGCTGTACTTTCACCAAGAGCTTCACAGCAGTTTAATCAATAAAGCAGCACAAGCTGTGAACAATTATAATAAAACACCTTAAGAATGATCCACAATTAAAAGGTAGAGGAAAAAAGCTCTTCAATTTGGATAAACCAATCTGCCACTCAGTTTGATAAAGTTCAGTTGAAGTGTTCTGACACTCTCATGGCACCTATCAGCAGAAAGATCTGTAGCCTTGAATCTAAATTAACTCTTCAGGTTGTACAAGAGTAAAGAATCATAAGCCTCTAGTTACACACACTGGAGCATTACTTGTAACCTAACAAGCAAATTCCTACTGAAATTTCACATTGCAATTTACCAGGAGGTATCCATACGGATTTTAGCAAGTGGTTTGAAATATATTTCTAAAATATGACAGTTCTTCATTTTAACATATAAAAATTGATAGACCCATGCTTACAATTAATATAAAAATATACAGTTATCACCTATAATTTGACAGACAGGAGGGATTAACAGTAAGTAAGACATACTCATCATTCTTTTGGGGCTTGCCTTTTTGTGATGTTCCATTCTACACTAAATTTGAAGAATTGGTTAGTGAGGAGAGCGGGGTGGGGGGTGGGGGATACCTACAGTTTCGTCCAGACAAAAGGACTGGGTAAAATGTGAGTGCCTAAAATATCTTAACCTTCAGAATTGCAAGTAGTTTGCAGGCAAAGCAGGCATGTAAGAAAGTAGTGGTATATGAAGCTTAATATTAAAAGATTTTAAGTCAGAGAGTGACATGATTTGAGTTTTCAAGTTGCAACTTAGAAATAATTATCTGGCTCCAGAGACAAGAATAGATAAAAAGAAGCAAAACTAGAGAATATTACATTATTTCAAAGTAGAAGTGATGAGTTGAATTTTCTCAGTCAGCTCTGCCAATGTGGGTGAGATGGATTCATCTGAAGGATCTAGAACAGAATGTAGAATAGAGGTGTAGGGGTTTTTTGCAGGGTAGGCCTCAAGGTTGTACTTCTCCAATTTTGGGTCTCGACATCTGTTCATTGAGAGAAGAGGTGAGTAATATCATGGGCATACTTCCAAACACTGGTTAATATATCTTTATACCATTCCTTGGACATCTAGACATCACCTTTCCCATTTTCATATTCCCTTAGTTAGTGGCTGGGTTGTAGGGGTAATGGTGCTTTTAAGACCTATGAGTAATACCAAGGATGGAAATTTACTGTGGAAGCAGGTGCACTAGGAGATGGTGACATTACATGAAAAATCCATGGCAGGTAGAGGATGTATTATCTGAAGAAAATGTAGCTAGAGTAGGATCACTCAAATCTAGTTGAGATATACATCTGGCTATAAGTCCTCAGAGTTGGCAGCAGACTTGTAGACTAGAAACAGGGAGGTTAGAAGAGTAACTTCCTAAATTGTAATGCTAACTGAGATCCAAGATCTGTGGAATGATGCCTAGGGAATCCATGGAAGTCAGAATAATTCCTGGGTGAATAACAAAGCAGTGGATAAAACAGTATGGAAACAACGCATAGACTGAAGTGTGCTGGTTTACTGTTTATTCATAAATAATGGCGTATTGTCCTTGTCATTGGTATATTCTTCATAGGTCTCGCTCATGTTTCTGTACACCTTGTCAGCAGAGGTGATGACAACTTCTGTTTAGAACTCCTTTTGCAAGGATGTTTATATAGCAAACGTTTTTGGAAGATAGGGATAGTTTCTCTTGGTTCAGAGAGCAGATTTGTTTGCCATCCAATATAGCAAAGATAATGTCTCCCTCCAGGGGAAAGATTGAACAGCTCTGCTTGCAGTCCCTTTAAAGGACTGGAGTTTCTTTAGCTCAGGGTTCCTTAGCTATGATGCAAATGAACTACATGCACAGCTTACACCTGATCACTTCACACTTTTCTCATGGGACTTAGAGGACAAGGGAAAATAATGCAAACACATAGTTCACACTCCCTGCTGAGATGTGTAACAAAGTGATTTGTGTTTGACCCAAGGGTCTCATATCTTTTGCCAGAAACCAGTAACTGCAGCTGGCTAACCTTTTAGCTTGTAAGTAGGGTAACACTCTCAAATCCTTCAAAGTTCTTGACAGGATAGTTATTTTGTAATGGCATAACAAAAGAGGCATCTCAGCTATTTTTTGAGAATATTTTCATCATAGTTCTAGTTTTCAGGAATATGTACACTTTAATTCAATTTGTTATAGACGGACCACATCAGTACTGTCACATAATAAACTAATTGGTGACATAAGGGGAAGGGAGGGGGAAGTACACTCAGAATAAGATGTTTTTAAATTCACTGTAGCCTGATTACAGAATCAGAATATGCAACTTTTAAAAGAGGCCCCAACATAGCCAGATTTTCACCACATGAATTCATTTGTCACTACAGCCCAGATGCTTGCCCCAAGTCCTAATGCTTTGTTCTTGTATTATCCACGAATTTTCATCTAGAATAGCCTCAGAGACTTTGAATCTTTCACTCTTCACTGCCTGAATTTAATGTTTTCCTCTTGGCCGGTTCTAGCTTCTCCTTGTAGTCTGTTCTAAACTGCACTTTCATGGTTTGGGAGTTTCAACCATGCAGGTGGCCAACAAAATCTAACTTAAACCCATACATATTGTCAAACATGTGTTGCTGCTGTGAATACAGTTATGCTGAAATACAATTATTAAGAAACAGATTGATAATTAGTGTGAAAACATGAAGCCAGTGGATCATACCAGCAAGAAAGAGCCAATTGTGTTATTTCCAAACTCGGTGTTTTGTGATCTCACATTGGAATCTTGAAATTCACTATAGTGGGGATATTATATCATGGAAATAAGCAAATGCTGAATATTAGGCTTTTTTTTTTTTTTTCTGGACAATCAGTGGCACAACCAGAGTATATCCATATTCACATTTCAAAACCAAAACACAATTTTGGGGACTAAATAATTTTTGATGATTTTATTTTTTATTTATTTATGTTTTTAAAAAGGTCCCCAGGAAATTCTCTTTATATTTTCTTCCTTCCTTCCTTCCTTCCTTCCTTCCTTTCTTTCTTTCTTCCTTTCTTTCATCTTTTTGGCTGCATTAGGTCTTCATTGCTGCTTGTGGGCTTTCTCTAGTTGCGGCGAGCGGGGGCTACTCTTTGGTGCGGTGCACGGGCTTCTCATTGTGGTGGCTTCTCTTGTTGTGGAGCATGGATTCTAGGTGCGCAGACTTCAGTAGTTGTCACACGCAGGCTCAGTAGTTGTGGCTCACGGGTTGTAAAGTGTGGGCTCAGTAGTTGTGGCACACGGGCTTAGTTGCTCCACAGCATGTGCGATCTTTCCAGACCAGGGCTCAAACCTATGCCCTTCCATTGGCAAGCAGATTCTTAAACAATGCACCACCAGGGAAGTCCTGTTTTTGATTATTTTAATGTTCAGCTTATTATTCAGGTAAGTCAAGTTCTTTACTGGAAAACAAAAACAAAAGTAACATGGACCTTAGTCAATAAAGCAATGGAGATAATACTGAAGTCTTAGTAGAAGGCAACCATTCACACAATTTTTTCCAAACTTCTCCCTAAATACTGGAGATATTAATATTTTTTATGGTACAAAATTATAAGGCATGGCTGGATACTGAAAACAAATCTAGAAGCTTACAAGTAGTTTCTTGGAATAATTTTATCTTTGTGACTTAATTATAGCTCATTTAACATCAAAATAACCAGAAATCTTTAATGAAAATCATAAATTCAATATAAAAAATGAAAAAGAATATGATGTAAAGAATTTTAAAAAGAAGTAAAAGCAAATATACTGGGGAATACATTACATTCACATGTACAAAAATATTAAAATCTTGGATTGGGTTTTTTAATATGTATGGTGACTGAGACAATTAAAACATAATGACACAGGCACTATGGACTCTGGTCTGAAGAGCCAAGTGTGATGCCTCTGCCCCCCAGTACCAATGAGCAAGTGAAACTAGAAAGCACAAAGGAAAAAAAGGGAGAATTCTTTTTAAAATATGAAGAAGGAAATCTCCTTGATCCAACACACTGGAAAGCTAACTCAAAGAACACATTGAAGAAGATTTGAAGCTGTGTGGCTGACAATGTCTTGGTGCTCCGGCTGGCTGTCAGGCCTGAGCCTCCGAGTGGGAGAGCCGAGTTCAGGACATTGGACCACCAGAGACCTCCTGGCCCCATGTAACATCAACGGGAGAGAGCTCTACCAGAGATCTCCATCTCAATGCTAAGACCCAGCTCCACTAATGACAAGCAAGCTCCAGTGCTGGACACCCCATGCGAAACAACTAGGAAGACAGGAACACAACCCCACCCATTAGCAGACAGGCGGCCTAAAATCAAACTAAGTTCACAGACACCCCAAAACACACCACCGGACGCAGCCCTGCCCACCTGAAAGACGAGATCCAGCCTCATCAATGAGAATACAGGCACCAGTCCCCTCCACCAGGAAGCCTACACAACCCAGTGAACCAACCTTAGCCACTGGGGACAGACACCAAAAACAACAGGAACTATGAACCTGTAGCCTGAGAAAAGGAGACCACAAACACAGTAAGTTAAGCAAAATGAGAAGACAGAGAAATAAACAGCAGATGAAGGAGCAAGATAAAAACCCACCAGACCTAACAAATGAAGAGGAAATAGGCAGTCTACCTGAAAAACAATCCAGAATAATGATAGTAAAGATGATCCAAAATCTTGGAAATAGAATAGACAACATGCAAGAAATGTTTAACAAGGACCTAGAAGAACTAAAGAGCAAACAAACACTGATGACCAACACAGTAAATGAAATTAAAAATTCTCTAGAAGGAATCAATAGCAGAATAACTGAGGCAGAAGAACGGATAAGTAACCTGGAAAATAAAATAGTGGAAATAACTACCACAGAGCAGAATAAAGAAAAAAGAACAAAAAGAATTGAGGACATTCTCAGAGACCTCTGGGAAAACATTAAACGCATCAACATTTGAATTATAGGGGTCCCAGAAGAAAAATACAAAAGGAAAGGTACTGAGAAAATATTTGAAGAGATTATAGTTGAAAACTTCCCTAACATCGGAAAGGAAATAGCGAATCAAATCAAGGAAGTGCAAGAGTCCCATACAGGATAAATCCAAGGAGAAACATGCTAAGACACATAGTAATCAAACTATCAAAAATTAAATACAAAGGAAAAATATTAAAAGCAGCAAGGGAAAAGCAACAAATAACATACAAGGGAAACCCCATAAGGTTAACAGCTGATCTTTCAGCAGAAACTCTGCAAGCCAGAGGGAGTGGCAGGACATATTAAAAGTGATGAAAGGGAGAAACCTACAACCAAGATTCCTCTACCCAGCAAGGATCTCATTCAGATTCGACAGAGAAATTAAAACCTTTACAGAGAAGCCAAAGCTCAGAGAATTCAGCACCACCAAACTAGCTTTACAACAAATGCTAAAGGAACTTCTCTAGGCAGGAAAAACAAGAAAGGAAAAGACATAAAATAACAAACCCAAAACAATTAAGAAAATGGTAATAGGAACATACATATCAATAATTACCTTAAAAGTAAATGGATTAAATGCTCCAACCAAAAGACATAGACTGGCTGAATGGAAACCAAAACAAGACCGGTATATATCTTGTCTACAAGAGACCCACTTCAGACCTAGGGACACATAGAGACTGAAAGTGAGGGGATGGAAAATGATATTCCATGCAAATGGAAATAAAAAGAAGGCTGGAGTAGCAATTCTTATATGAGACAAAATAGAGTTTAAAATAAAGACTATTCCAAGAGACAAAGAAGGACACTACATAATGATCAAGGGATCAATCCAAGAAGAAGACACAACAATTGTAAACATTTATGCACGCAACATAGAAGTGCCTCAATACCTAAGGCAAATGCTAACAGCCATAAAAGGGGAAATCAACAGTAACACAATAATAGTCAGAGACCTTAACACCCACTATCACCAATGGACAGATCAACCAAAATGAAAATAAATAAGGAGACACAAGCTTTAAATGATACATTAAACAAGATGGACTTAATTGATATTTATAGGACAGTCCATCCCAAAACAACAGAATACACTTTCTTCTCAAATGCTCATGGAACATTCTCCAGGAGAGATCATAACCTGGGTCCCAAATCAAGCATTGGTAAATGTAAGAAAATTGAAATCATGTCAAGTATTTTTTCCAACCACAATGCTATGAGACTAGATATCCATTACAGGAAAAAAACTAAAAAATACAAACACATGGAGGCTAAACAATACACTACTAAATAACCAAGAGATCACAGAAGAATTCAAAGGGAAATCAAAAATACCTAGAAACAAATGACAGTGAAAACACAGTGACCCAAAACCTATGGGATGCAGCAAAAGCAGTTCTAAGAGGGAAGTTGAGAGCAATACAATCCTACCTCAAGAAATAAGAAACATCTCAAATAAACAGCCTAAAATTACTCCTAAGGCAATTAGAGAAAGAAGAACAAAAAAACCTCAAAGTTAGCAGAAGGAAAGAAATCATAAAGATCAGATCAGAAATAAAAAGAAATGAAGGAAACAATAGCAAACATCAATAAAACTAAAAGCTGTTTCTTTGAGAAGATAAACAAAATGGATAAACAATTAGCCAGACTCATCAAGAAGAAAAGGGAGAAGACTCAAATCAAATAGAATAAGAAATGAAAGAAGTAACAACTGACACTGATGAAGTACAAAGAATCATGAGAGATTACTACAAGCAGCTATTTGCCAATAAAATGGACAACCTGGAAGAAATGGACAAATTCTTAGAAAAGCACAACCTTCTGAGACTGAACCAGGAAGAAATAGAAAATAAAAACAGACCAATCACAAGTAATGAAATTGAAACTGTGATTAAAAGTCTTCCAACAAACAAAAGGCCAGGACCAGATGGCTTCACAAGCGAATTCTATCAAATATTTAGAGAAGAGCTAACACCTATCCTTCTCAAACTCTTCCAAAATATAGCAGAGGGAGGAATCCTCCCTAACTCATTCTATGAGGCTCCCATCACCCTGATACCAAAACAAGACAAAGATGTTACATAAAAAGAAAACTACAGGCCAATATCACTGATGAACATAGATGCAAAAATCCTCAACAAAATACTAGCAAACAGAATCCAGCAGCACACTGAAAGGATCATACACCATGACAAGTGGGGTTTATCCCAGGAATGCAAGGATTCTTCAATATATGCAAGTCAATGAATATGATACACCATATTAACAAACTGAAGGATAAAAACCATATGATCATCTCAAAAGATGCGGAAAAACTTTTCAACAAAATTCAAAAACAATTTATGATAAAAACTCTCCAGAAAGTAGGCATAGAGGAAACTTACCTCAACATAATAAAGGCCATATATGACACACGCACAGCCAACATCAATCACAATGGTGAAAAACTGAAACCATTTCCACTAAGATTAGGAAGAAGTCAAGGTTGCCTAGCCTCACCACTATTATTCAACATAGTTTTTGAAGTTTTAGCCACAGCAATCAGAGACAAAAAAGAAATAAAATGAATCCAAATCAGAAAAAGAAGTAAAACTGTCACTGTTTGCAGATGGCATAATACTACACATAGAGAATCCTAAAGATGCAATGGAAAACTACTAGAGCTAATCAATGAATTTTGTAAAGTACCAGGATACAAAATTAAAGCACAGAAATCTCTTGCATTCCTATGCACTAATGATGAAAAATCTGAAAAGAAATTAAGGAAACACTCCCATTTTCCATTGCAACAAAAAGAATAAATACCTATGAATAAACCTATCTAAGGAGACAAAAGACCTGTATGTGGAAATCTGTAAAACACTAATGAAAGAAATTAAACAGATACAAACAGATGGAAAGCTATAACATGTTCTTGGATTGGAAGAATCAACATTGTGAAAATGACAACACTACCCAAAGCAATCTGCAGATTCAGTGCAATCCCTATCAAACTACCAATGGCATTTTTCACAGAACTAGAACAAAAAAATTCACAATTTGTATGGAAACACAAAAGACCCCAAATACCCAAAGCAATCTTGAGAAAGAAAAACAGAGCTGGAGGAATCAGGTTCCCTGACTTCAGACTATACTACAAAAGTACAGTAATCAAGACAATATGGTACTGCCTCAAAAACAGAAATATACATCAATGGAACAGGATAGAAAGCCCAGAGATAAACCCATGCACATATGGTCACCTTATCTTTGATAAAGGAGGCAAGAATATACAATGGAGAAAAGACAGCCTCTTCAATAAGTGGTGCTGGGAAAACTGTACAGCTGCATGTAAAAGAATGAATTTAGAACACTCCCTAACACCATACACACAAATAAACTCAAAATGGATTACAGACCTAAATGTACAGCCAGATACTATAAAACTCTTAGAGGAAAACATAGGCTGAACACTCTTTGACATAAATCACGACAAGATACTTCTTGACCCACCTCCTAGAGAAATGGAAATAAAAACAAAAATAAACATATGGGACGTAATGAAACGTCAAAGCTTTTGCACAGTAAAGGAAACCATAAACAAGATGAAAAGACAACCCTCAGAATGCGACAAAATATTTGCAAATGAAGCAACAGACAAAGGCTTAATCTCCCAAATTTACAAGCACCTCATGCAGCTCAATATTAAAAAGACAAACAACCCAATCCAAAAATGAGCAGAAGACTGTAATAGACATTTCTCCAAAGAAGATATACCGATTGCCAACAAACACATGAAAAGTTGCTCAACATCACTAATCATTAGAGAAATGCAAATTAAGACTACAATGAGGTATCACCTCACACCGGTCAGAATGGCCATCATCAAAACATCTACAAACAATAAATTATGGAGAGGGTGTGGGGAAAAGGGAACCCTCTTGCACTGTTTGTGGGAATGTAAATTGATACAGCCACTATGGAGAACAGTATGGAGGTACCTTAAAAAACTAAAAATAGACCTACCATATGACCCAGCAATCCCACTACTGGGCATATACCCTGAGAAAACCATAATTCAAAAAAAGTCATGTACCACAATGTTCATTACAGCACTATTTACAATAGCCAGGATATGGAAGCAACCTAAGTATCCATCAACAGATGAATGGATAAAGAAGATATGGCACATATATACAATGGAATATTACTCAGCCATAAAAAGAAACGAAATTGAGTTATTTGTAGTGAGGTGGATGGACCTAGAGTCTGTCATACAGAGTGAAGTAAGTCAGAAAGAGAAAAACAAATACCATATGCTAAAACATATATATGGAATCAAAAAAAAATGGTTCTGAAGAACCTAGGGGCAGGACAGAATAAAGATGCAGATATAGATAATGGACTTGAGGACACGGGGAGGGTGAAGGGTAAGCTGGGACGAAGTGAGAGAGTGGCATGGATATATATACACTACCAAATGTAAGATAGCTAATGGGAAGCAGTTGCATTGCACAGGGAGATCAGCTCAGTGCTTTGTGACTACCTAGAAGGGTGGGATAGGGAGGGTGGGAGGGAGACGCAAGAGGGAGGGGATATGGGGATATATGTAAAAGTATAGCTGATTCACTTTGTTATACAGTAGCAACTAACACAACAATGTAAAGCAATTATACTCCAATAAAGGTGTTTTAAAAAACCCATAATATTACAGAAACATAGACGCTAAAAGAATGGAAAAAATATATATACCAAAGAAATGTAAAACTAAAGGAAGTTGATAAAATACTACTATTATCAGATGAAAATAGACCTTAAGTTAAAAAACTTTATTAGAGATATGAGGGCCATTAATAACAATAAGGAAAAAAATCTGTAGAAAAATGTACTAATGGTGAATTTTATGCATACAACAATAAATTCTCCAAATATATAAAGTAGACAGAATTACATGAATAAATTGAAAACAATCAGAATTTTAATAGCAGTGTTTTTAATATATCACAGTCAGAAAGATAGGAATAAGAAAAGCAAACCAAATTCGCATGGGTATAGAATATTTGATAAACTCAATTAAAAAATATATATATAACCAAATATATATATATAAAATATATACAGGTTATATTGAAAATTTGTAGATTATCCATTTTTTTCAAGGACATACAGAAAATTTACAAATATTAATCATTTACTGGAGTAGAAAAAAGTTTCAACAAGACTAAATAATAAATATCATCTAGAACATAGAGTTCCCTTATTAAAATAAAATAAAATTGAAGCAACAAAACAAAACAAAACAAAAAGCTCCCAAACTTCATGTATACAAAAGATTAAAAACATATTTTTGAATACTCTCTAATCCAGAGAGAAATCATAAGGAATATTATATAAATCTATATATGTTAAATATATGTGACAATTCTTTTTGAGAATAACTACTATAAATAAAAATAGGGTATGTAACTTCCACAAATACTGAATGAAAAATACATTCATGCATACACACACACACGCATGCATACATAGATAAGAAATAATGAAAGGAAAAAAAATAAAAAAGGAAGATGAAAGGAAGGATAAAAGGAGAAAACAAAAACAGGCAAGAAAGGGTACAAAAGAATATTACAAAATATATTCAAAAGGAAAGCAAAACAACATAAGATGAAGGGAAAATGCCTAAATACATTAAAAATCATGATAAATATAAATTAAGCATATCAGTTAAAAGAAATACGTTTTATTTTATTTAAAGCTGTATATTCTTTAAAAGAAACAAACCTAGAAGTCAAGGACCTCATGATATTGCAAGTAAGATGATTTTTAAAATGTATTCTAGCTAAATATGACTGAGATAAACTGAACAGATAGATGGCTGGGTAGATAATATATAGATAGATCAGGTTAAGAATGACTTTAAGAAAAAAGCCTATTAGCAATGGAGAGAATTACTATAAGGAAGAAAGATCTAACTCACTTCATAAAAATTAAAAGTCTTCAGTATGACAAGGATACAATCAACATGATGAAAAGAAAGGTCATAGGAAAAGATATTTTCAAACCTGTAATTAACAAATGACAAATTTACAGAAATATATAAAAGTGTAAATAAGAATGTAAAATAAGCAATATGTAAATAAGAAACAAACATTCCAAAGGAAAAGTGGGCAAAGGAAATGAAATGGAATTTATTGAAGTAGAAGCACAAATGTTCAATTAAAATATGGAAAGATACTTAAACTCCTGATTAGTTAATAAATGTAAATATAAAATGAATGGAAGGAAATTTTTTTAATCTGACAATATACTTGTAAATAGCCTATAACAAATATCAAACTTAATGGTGAATTATTGAAAAGATTCCCCCACTGCCCGTTTTGAGAACAGGAGTTGACAAGGATGCCTGAGATCACAACTTCTATTCAATTCAACATTGTACTGGAGGTCCTAGTCAGTGCTAAAAGCCAATGATAAAAAATGAATAAAGGAATGAAACATATAAAGATAGAAAAAAAGAAATAACACTTTATTTCCAGATAATTAAAGAATCTAAAATGATCTATAGAATTAATAAGTGACTTTAGCAAGCTGGATATGAGGTCTTCACATAAAAATTAATATTTCTATATACTAGCAATTAGTAAAAGAAAATTTAAAATAGAATTTACAAAACCTCTTGAAACATGTAATATCAAGGAATAAACCTAACAAAAATATGCAAAACTTTCATAGAAATTTGTCACAAATTTTGAAAAACCTAATAAATAAATAGACCAATATCATATTCTATATAAATGAGTAATCCTTTTTTTTAGATAAAGCTACTAACATTTGTTTTCTTATTGTAGCCCTAGCCTATAATAGCTCTGGTTACTGCCAAAAAATATAAAGTCTGATAAGAGTAATTGTTGAGAAAGATTTGGGAAATAGAAACTCTTACTGGTAAAAAAGTAAATTTTTTCAAGCTTTAATGGTAATTCTGGAATAACTAGTAAAGTTGAAGTTAGTCAAAAATTCTATTGTATATTCGAGATAAACATTCTACACAAACTCTTGCATACGTACATAAATGTAGTTTTCAGTACTGTACAAATGATAATTTAAAAACAACTTAAATATCCATCGTTGTGAGAATGAACATAGGATTTGAATTCTACCATAGAAATAAATGAAGACTACAAATTGAGAAAAAGCGTAGTAAAGGAGCCAGCCACCATCACTGGCCTTTGGCAGAGACTCGAAGGCAGGTGGAAGAGTGTGAAACCTAAAGTGGAAAAAAGAGAAGGCTTGAGGTGTACTGTGTGATTGGAGGTTGTTGGCATGGGGAAGCTGAAGGAGGGCTAACTAAAAGCAAGGCATCTTTGTAATTAGTTAGGGAGCATATCTAGCTTTCTCTAATTGGCCCTCAGTTGGAAGCAGGGACAAAAATTCCAGCTGCTGGCAGTGACTTGACCCGGTTATTTATTGTCTTGGGTTGATTGATGCAGACGTTGTGGGTCAGACTTCTATTCAACATTTTTATATATGATGTAGCAATTGTCTGTATATTCAGTCTCTCACTATATGATTATGGAAATAAGTGAAGTAAGTTGTCAAGTTTCAAAATAATGATATCTCAAAATATAACACTATCCAAAAAATAGGAATGTTTCTTTAGGTAGTACAATATAATAGGATTTTAGGACAAAAAATTGTATTTTATTGGGAGAGGGGAGCAAACATAGAAAATAAACGTACTAAAAAACTGCAGAGGGGACTTCCCTGGTGGCGCAGTGGTTGAGAGTCCGCCTGCCGATGCAGGGAACACGGGTTAGTGCCCCGGTCCGGGAGGATCCCACATGCCGCGGAGCGGCTGGGCCCGTGAGCCATGGCCGCTGAGCCTGCGCATCCGGAGCCTGTGCTCCGCAACGGGAGAGGCCACAACGGTGAGAGGCCCGCGTACCGCAAAAAAAAAAAAAAACAACTGCAGAGGGCTTCCCTTGTGGCGCAGTGGTTAAGAATCCGCCTGCCAATGCAGGGGACACAGGTTTGAGCCCTGGTCCGGGAAGATCCCACATGCCGCGGAGCAGCTAAGCCCGTGTGTCACAACTACTGAGACCGCGAGCCACAACTACTGAAGCCCGCACACCTAGAGCCCGTGATCTGTAACAAGAGAAGCCTCCACAGTGAGAAGCATGTGCACAGCAATGAACAGTAGCCGCCGCTCGCTGCAACTAGAGAAAAGCCCGTTCACAGCAACGAAGACCCAACGCAGCCAAATATAAATTAATTAATTTAAAAAAATAAAAAAACTGCAGAGAAAGGATACACACTAACTTTGATGGCTGTTTCCTCTGGAAAGGAAATCAAATGAATGGAAGAGTAGAGCTTTAGTGATATGCATAACACTTTATTTCTGAAAAATAAATCTAAGTAAATCTTAAAAATATGCCTGGCAAATATGAGTTTATATGTATCTATTTTCTATGTTTTTAGAGTATATGAATTTTCACATTCAGAATTTAACCTTTACTTTTTTTCCTCCCGCTCCCTCTCCTCCCCCTCCTCCTCCCCTTCCTCTTCCTCTTCTTCTTCTTAAGAACAAATGTCATTCACCTGGATGTTATAATTAGCTACCAACAGACATAACATAGATAGGAGTCAAGACATCTTGTCCACCCCAGCCAGGCAGATAACAAAAGCATGTGGATAGGGCTTACTATGTAAAACAACGAGGAATGACGGTGACTGGTTAACCTGAAAGTGAACGTTTCAATTAAAGACTTTCGAACTGAGAATAGTTTAAAGCAGTGTGTAACCCAAACTACCTTTTTTGTCCTATATGCTCTTAGAATTTGAACAGCATTGTTAAAGATGTCCCTGTGAGCTGTAAGGAATGCGGTGTATAAGGGCAAAAGACTTCGGAAGAAAGAAGTGCTAATAGGAGCTAGCAAGAACGGAGGAAACTAGGGAAAATCTTCAAGGCCTGAATAGGCTGGATCAGCAGGGCAAGACTGGACCATTCCTCAGTCCACAAGCAGTTAAGGAACCTACTCTAAGTCAGGTGTCATGTCAAGTGCTAAGGTTTCAGAGATGACCTCAAAGAGGTTATATTCTAAGAATAAGAGTGTCCTGAATTAAAGCAGCAGCACCAGGCTTCCCTGGTGGTGCAGTGGTTAAGAATCCGCCTGCCAACGCAGGGGACACGGGTTCTAGCCCTGGTCCGGGAAGATCCCACATGCCGCAGAGCAACTAAGCCTGTGTGCCACAACTACTGAGCCTGTGCTCTAGAGCCCACGAGCCACAACTACTGAGCCCACGTGCCACACCTACTGAAGCCCGCACACCTGGATCCCGTGCTCCACAACAAGAGAAGCCACCGCAATGAGAAGCCCACGCACCGCAACGAAGAGTAGCCCCTGCTCGCCGCAACTAGAGAAAGCCCGTGTGTAGCAATGAAGACCCAACACAGACAAAAATTAATTAATTAATTGGGGAAAAAAAAAAAAGCAGCAGTACCAGGCCTAAAAGAGAAAGATTGCTTTGAAATACTTCTAGAAGGTAAACATGAAAGAATTGTTTGCCAGACATAAGCATAGTAGCTACTATTTATTTCCAGGTGAGGTTTTATATACTAGGGCTGTATATTCTTATCTTATAAAGATAAGAGCAGGAAGTACACAAAGGGATTGGGAACAACTCCCCACCCCAACATATTGAAAAGGAAAGTAAGACATTCTGCAGGAATAAAGAGTTTGAAGGGAGCTATAGACTACTATCCAATGGGTAACTCTTTCAGATATTAGCCCCTAAAATCAGACAGAAAAGAAAAAAATTAAAATAGGAACACAGATGCAAGAGAGCCAATCTGCAGATCAGGGACACTGTGGGGACACAGAGATAGGCCTGTTAATGAACAAAAGTTTTAAATATATTCTCCATCTCTGCATTTTAACATTGAATAGACACCACTGACATGTAATTCTTCTGAGACACGTGTAGATATCCTGGACTACTAGCCCCCCATTCAGCTGTTCACAATCATGAACTCACATGGGTCAACTAGTTGTGAGGTGTTTTGCATGTAATTTACTTCTGTGAATAAAGTATTAAAGTTTCCTCTCTCAAGTGGAAGGGAAAGTGGAGTTCCAATTAGATGTCAGGGGAATATGTCATGTGTGTTAATATCATCAATCATATGTGATAGAGTTAAAAAGAAGAGAACTGATGCCTGATTGATCATGAGAGAGAAGAGAGTAGGCTGAAGCACAAGAGGCTGCACATAGAGCAACTGATACTTAGTGGTCTTAGGTATTTCTTGTATCTCTCGTGTGTGTCTGAAATACAGAAAATGTAATGTAATACTGACATTCATTCATGAAAAATTCCCACATAACAACAAAAAAGACAAGCCTATGTGATTTGACTATAAAGAATCATCAATGATATTTTAGCAAATAAACCTGAAAATCCATCACAATTTAATGTTTGAAATTGTTAAATCAGAAGGGAACTTCTTACAAAGAAATGCTTTTGGAATTCTTTCAGAATTTGTAGTGTATTATTGTGCATATCCTGAGACTAATGGTATCTGTGTTAAGAGTGGACTTGTTTTATTTTTATCTTTATTGTTTTTTAATTATGAAATATTTTAGGCATATTAGAAAGTGTGGCAAATAAGATAAGAAACACCTATATACTAATTGTAGTGTTGAAATCCCTCTAATTTCCAAACTGTACCAGAGGTCATCAAAATCCTGACTTTGGCATTTAGTTTTCCATAGATTTTTTTTCACAGTTATCATTTCATGCATATGTGTATGGTGAGAACATTTAAAATCTACTCTCTTAGCAGTTTTTTTTAAACAGCCAAACATTATTTAATGCTAACTCAGGTAAATAAAAACAGGATACTTACAATCTTATGTTACTCAAAATCTCAGATAGCAATTTCAAAAGGGTCCAAATAAGTTTTAATCAATGGAAACAACTCTTAAAAACATGTATTAACTACCATGTTGGCTACTCCAAAGTGTGCACCTTTACATGTATTTTTCAGTATATCTGTTTAAAAAAAAAAAATGAAAAAAAGGCAGGTTTTAGAACTTTATGACCACATGTCTACTATCTAAGAGTCCAATAGAGCTACAGACGAAATTTTAGAGTTTCTTTTTCAGTATTTGCTGCCTTAAAAAAAAGAAAAGTCAAAGCTTGCTTTATACATTATACATAAACCAACATGGAGATGTGCTGCACAATGATTCCATTTGTGAAATAAATTCTGAACTATTATATACTTTCATATTCAGATACTTTTGTGTATAAAACTTTATAATATTTTTCTGTAACATCAAAGGTTTAATTTCTGAGCTACCTGATGTATTAAAAATAATGTATTCCTTCCTTCTTTTAATCCAACTTCCTGGAAAGAACAAATTAGAATGTCTTAATATATTAACTTTCCATTAAAATGCATACAGGTTTCTCAGATGTGGGGAACCAATTTGACAGACTTATGAACTTTATATCTATTAAAATGCCTCCTAGTTGACATAATAGCTTTAGGAGCCCTGAATACTAGGATTGGGAGCAAACTGTCTCTGTATATTTTTCTATTTTTCCCTGTGGAAAGCTACTTGGATCAAAGAGAAAACTTCCTATTTTAATGAGTCTACCATCACATTATCTTGATGGTAAATAGCAACCCTTGAAATGATTTAGCAGGAATTACATAGACCTTTGGTCTATGACCAGTGTGATTGATAAAATGATAACCATTCTTTTATTGCTTATTTCTATTTTTGAGATAGAAATTTTACACTAGTTGAAAAGTCATTATTCCAATTAAAATTCACTCTGAACCTCAACATCTTTCTGAGTCTACTGAAATTATAACTGTATAAAGACTATGGTTATAATCTCTCTCAATCCATTGTAAAGCTCTTGTGATTGATGAAAAGAATGCACAGACCTCCACTTACACTGCAATGGAAGATTTCCCCTCAAGGAAACACGGCAGAATAGCAGTGAGCAGGCTAAAACTGATTTTTAATGCCCCAAGCCCAGACAATCCGCTGCCTGGTCAACCTGACTCTGAGGTTAGAGAAAATGGCCAAAAAGATAAAAGAAAAACTATTGACAAAGTAATGAGACATCTTAGAGTTCAGAAGATAGGCCCTGAGTTTCAATATGGGTTATATGGATTATGTATTAATTATTATTATTTATATGACAGTAAATATGGGTTATAATGGATTACAAAGTAGGCTAAATTCAGCCAGATGTCAGAACTTGTGAACAAGGTCCAACCTGTGTACATTGCTCAGCAAGAGCAAGTACGAAATTCCAATGATGCCTGGACAAATAAGTATTAGTTTTCAATTCTTTGATGGTCTCCATATTGTTAAGCTTTATGCTTAGTAGCATTCAAATAATTCTATCCAGTATTTTTTTCTAATCTCCAAAATGTGAAATAGGCTTTTAAAATATTCCTTGTCTTGTATATATTAGACACAAAATTTTTTATTGAATAGGTTTATAAATTAAAGAAGATTCTAAAATTATTCTCAGTGGTAAACCCTAGTTCTTGCCAGCATACTTATACTAATTTTCAATTTTCATTTAGTAAATGATTAAAAATTATTTTCTTTGTGCCACAATCTATGGCATAGTCTTCTAATAAGAGGGTAAATAAGACAAGTTTAATGGAAATAAGAGTTCCCAAACTATGATTAAAAAAAAAAAAGACACACCTCAAATTATTACTTATAACCTCTTGCTTTATGATCTTTTTATTGTAATTAAGATCCTCCAGGGTAATGACCAAGGCTTGTATTTACAATTGTCTAATGAATGTGAAAGATGCTGATGTTGACTATGACAACATGCTAGGTCAATTGATGCCAAGTCAAAGCAATCAACAGTGTTAAGAAAACATGATGGGCTAGTCATAAGGTGGAAAACCTAGCTTTTATGGACGCATAATAAGATTCAGTAAATCCATAGGCTTCTGAATTAAGCAATGCTTACCACACAAGCATTTTCTCTTTTTACAATATTTAAAAACAAACATAATGCTATCTGACAAATGTTATACAAGTGCTTTCATAACTGTTACAAAAGTGTAGAGAGAAATAAATTTTGCAGGTGTTGTGCAGAGAAGAATTTCAAAAAACATGTAAAGTGATAGAATTTGAAGCTAGCAATATTTGTCAACTTCACCAAAGCCCAGGAGGAATTTCCAATAGCAAAACCATGTTACTGTGGTAAAACAGCAGGACAGTAAGACTTGAGCACTAACCCCACTGAATTCTGATGCCTTAAAAACCCAGGTACTTCCCTTAGAAGGTCCTTCTAACTCTACAGCACAGTAACTCTGTTGCTCTGTTCAGAGGTAGTTACATAGGGCCATTAGTTTATTACTAAATTTTCTTCTATGTTCTTTTGGTTACACTTCCCAATAGAGCAACAGGGTCAAAGGCAGAAATTACCAAGTGACGGTACATTGTAACCTGAGCTGTGATCTCAGCAGCAGAAAGGGTAGAAATACCAGAAGACAAGGGAGCAGTAGGAGCTGTAGTCATCTATGCTCTGTCTGGTGTTATAATCACCTCAAACTACTCTAAGTTGTATAAGGGCCATTATTTATGTCTTTGTCACTACCAGTACTCCTTTTTTTTTTTTCACTAGAACAGAAATAAATTTTAATTCATTGAAAAGTGCAGCAGTGAACAGGGTCCTTCGAAGGTCACTTTCTAAGTCAAATGACTGAGATGACACAGAGCCAGGGCAGAATAACATCTAAGAACAGATAATGCAAACACAGGAATTCACAAATTCAGTTGGACCTAAGCGGTGGTGAAACAAAAGACCCAAATATTCCCACCTAGTTCCACTGGTGGATCAGTTCAAATACCCTTTGCTTTCTCTTAATAAGGATCCTGGGACAATTTATCTTCTTTCATTAAAACACTAGTCCTTAGACACAAAAATATAAACTTCCATGGCTATCATTACTATTTTGTACAAAAACCCTACTGTTGTCAATTAAAATGTATTTTGCAGCAGCACCGTTGGTCCAATTCAAAGATACTCAAAAGGCATTCCCTACTTTGTAGTTGTAGGAAATGTTATTCTACTTGAGGGAGAGCTTTGTAATAGGAAATCTTATATGGCAAAATCTCTATTCATCCCCAAGACCCCTGTCTCTTTGAGACATGTTTTCATCATGTCTCAAAATTTTGTGGGTAGTGTCTCATATGGGTGGGTCATGTCTGAGCATCTACCCCAGAGCATGAAGCAAAAAAGAAAAGACATATTACTCCTGGATGTGTTGGGGGAGAGGCCTCCAGCACTTTCTATCTCTGGTATCATGGTAGAGAATTTGTCCTTGATGCTGTCTGAGGAAAGCAGGAACATTTTTTGGCAATAAATTTGGATAACAAGTTGGGGCCAAGGCTTTGGAACAAAGTTGAGGCCACCTCAGGGAAAGAGAGAGGAAAAGCCTATACTCCCTTAAATTGTTATATCTGTTTATAGAAATGTCATCAAGCTTACCTAGGAAAACACACTGTTTTTCAGTGCTCTCCTTCAATGATGTAGTAATAATTTCCAGTTGCTCTCTTAATAAAGGCAGGAGAAATTTTAGAAAGTCATGAGATAAGTAGGCATGGCCAACAAACCCATTCAAATTAGAAAGTTATGAAAGGTTTGGGAGACTGGGTTGTAAATCTTGCGTTTTTTCATTACTATCTTACTTCTTTACTGGTCAATAGTGTACTTTCTATTTATCTACATGTATGGAAATATCTTTGGGTAGAAATGAAAAATAAAGTAGAAAGACCTTGGCACCTTAGTTAAATATCATGGAATGCAGAGTTAACACTTCCATACATAACATAAGAAAAAATTAATGAAGTTGCATGTTTAGTATTACAGGGAGTCAAAAAGACGTGTGCAACCTTATGCCACTTGATTTAGGCACCTCATCTCCTCCCCTGGCTTCACCAAAGCTTAGAGAAAAGGTACTGAATGTGGTTGATGATATCTGGTATCTGAGGGTAGGAATAAGCGATTACCACAAAACCGATTTGAAGAAAGCAAAAGAACTGCTGAAAACCAAAAAGAAGTCAGCCAACATGATTAGTCCTTGAGATGAGTGATGATGCACAAGGAGGAGGAACTTTGTAAATACCCCGTGATATGCTATAGATTTGATTCAAAGTATTTTTTAAAAAAGGATTCAAACATCCTCAGATCATGACTCCACTGTTAAGTTTTGTGTAAACAAGCATACCCTATAGACATTAGACAAGAACTGACCAGCTAGGCAAATTTTTCCGGAAGTTTTGTGTCAGAAATATACTTAAAGAATCTTAAGGTCCACACGTAGAGAAAAAGGGAAATTAACACTGAGAGAATTAAAATAGAGATTTTCCAGATTTCTAGGGTTTCCAAGAGAGTGATGTAAACATTCAACCTGCAAATCTAAAAATGAAGAATTTGCAGTTATTTGTTCAAAAACTGAGCAGAAAATGGTAAAGCAAATGAAGAGAGTCCTTTTATCCAGAGACTGGGTCAAGTGACTGTCAGCAGGATTTTGCATGCAAAACTCAGAACAACTGAGACCTAATGGCCTGAAATCTCATAATTATGATTGCTAGGAGAAGAACTACCTGGAACACATAAATTTCTCATTTACAAATTAATGACAATGGTTGCTATGAAAAGTACTCCAGTAATGAGAAACATCCCACTGACCAGAGAGCCTGGAGATTAAAAAAATTACCTTCACTGGGTTTTTAACTGAGAAAGTCATAAAAACAAAGTCTCATGAAACCAGATGATGTTGTTCAAGATAGCATTGATTCTCTCAGCTTCCTTTAGAAAAGGGTATCAGATCTAAAGATAATGTTTCAAAAAAGAAGCAAGCTTTAATAACAGATGTTGTTTTATTCATCTTCAAACAGATTTCACAGCCAAATACTATGAACTGATAAGTAGTCTGTGGAGACCTGACCATCCTTAGTCCTTTGTTGTTCAATATATGTCTTATGAACTTGGAAATTTTGAGGTCAGTAGTTACATTTGTGTTTGTAGATATAAGATTTAAGGAATACATTTCTTCCATTTTTTAATTAAAATATATTATCATTAAATTAAAAAGGAATACATTTTAGAAAGCATCTAATTGTATCCTCTATAGACTAAAAAAGTATAAGGAATAAACTAAAATGAAAAGGAAGGTTGCTAAATTACAGTTTTATTAAAAAGCTACATGAAATAAGAGGAAAAAGTAAATGCAAAAGTTAGCAAAGAAACATGTGCAATAGAAGCAGTAAATATAGTAATTGATGCTATAGAAAATGGAATCAGTAATGTGGAGGGAAAAACAGATAATTTCCTAAAGTGCATAAAGAGAAGGAAAACAATCATCTGCAATAAAGACAGAAAATATCAATAGTAATTAAGCCTGGCAATAATTGGTGCTTATAAAATCAAAATCAATAATCAGGTCTATGGTAGAGAAATACTTTCCTGAGCTCATATGACTCATGATTTCAGATCAGTAGGTCTTTTGGAGTATGAATATTTGGTCATATTTATCATAGGAAATGAGCACCTAGACATAGTTTAGAGGTTGTATATCCTGTTGTGATGTTATACACACACACACACACACACACACAACACAGCCAAGAGAGGAATATTTTGATTTGCTGATACCGTAACATTTTGCATCTATGCTCAAGAGTAAAATTGGTCCTTAGTTTTCTCCTTTATTCTGTTTTCATCCAATTTTCTTATCAGGTATACATGAGCATTGTAAAGTAGAGTGTGTTATCTCCTATCTTTTCCCATGTTCTTAAAAATACTTTCTCTAAGATTGGAATTATCGCTCACTTGAAATTTCCCATAAAAAACCCGGGCGCTTATGCTTTCCTAAGGACAAATCTCTAACAATCATTTTCATTTTTCTAAAGTTATTGCTCTAATCATATTTCTTACTTTATCCAGGGTCAATTTTGGTGATCTATAGTTTTCTTCAAGATTGTCTAAGTTAAAAAATTTTTGCTATAAAGTTGTATATAGTGTTCTCTGGAAATGTTATCTTAATCTCTTCTGGACCCGCAGTCATGACCTCCTTTTTTCATTACACGTATATATTTTTTTCCTTTTGTGTCTTCTCTTTAGTTAGCTCTTGATCATAGCTGTTAAAGGCTTGTCTGTCTTATCGATCTTTTCAAAGAACCAGCTTTTCTGTTTATTGGTCAATTCTGTTTTTGTTTGTTTGCTGTTTCATTAATTTCTGGTTTTAGAATCAATTCCTTTCTTCTTCTGTTTAGAGATTTAGTTTATTGTTCTTTTACTATCTTATTGAATTGTGGGTTTAGTTCATTTCTTTCTACTCTTCTTATTTTCTAATAATTATATTTAAAGCTATGTTTTCTTCTGTCACTTTGATCCTTTAGTTTAGTATGTGGTATCTCCCTTGGACTGTGGAGAAAGTAAAGCATAGTGATTCAGTGTTTGAATTTTAGAACTAAACTGCTTAATTTCAAATCCTAGCTCTATTATATCTTACCTATGTGAAATCTGGTAATTATTAAATTCCCTGTGTCTTTTTTTTTTTGCGGTACGCGGGCCTTTCACTGTTGTGGCCTCTCCCGTTGCAGAGCACAGGCTCCAGACACGCAGGCTCAACGGCCGTGGCTCACGGGCCCAGCCGCTCTGCGGCATGTGGGATCTTCCCGGACCTGGGCGCGAACCCGTGTCCCCTGCATCTGCAGGCGGACTCTCAACCACTGCGCCACCAGGGAAGCTCTCCCTGTGTCTTTAAATGGGATTAATAACAATAATGATCTCATAGAGTTTATTTTAGGATTAAATATTTGAGTGTGACTGACACATTTGGAAGAGCATCTACACACTCTAAATACACAATAAATAGTATGTATTATTTTTAATGTCGACATTGTCATGTAAATCTAGATAGTCAGTGATCCCTGTTTTATCTAAACCCAAGAGTTATTTAAAAGTATTTTTATACTTTTTTATGATTGAGGGACATTCTGTCAATTTAAAAAATTTTTGCTTTATGATCATTGAATTTGACATGCACATTATCAACTTTTTGAATATGTTTCTGAGTCTCCTCTTAAACACAGACAATTTTTGTTAATGTAATATATCACAAATGGTTAAAAGAAATTTGTATTCTGTTTTATTTTGAGGATATGCTGAGGTATACATCCTGTTGCTTAATACCTAGCTCACATAATGGGGAAGATAAAATGTAAGAGGTTTTAGGAAAGGTATAGACTAATCACTGCAGAGTTTCTTTGGCTTCAACTAGCTTGAGGCACCATTCACATATTTCCTGTATGTGTCCTTAGCTGAGGCTTATCTCTTAAATTTTATTGGCTTTCTAACTTTAAAGAACTCGTCATAACTTCTGGTCCAGTTAGAGAGCCTATTTTTGTTGGGTTAGTTTATTTCCTTGCTATTTAAATTTTATATTGTTTCTAGATATTTGCAACAGGAGGGTAAGAATGAAGTGTGTGTTCAGCTCACTATCTTAAAACAGAAGTTACAGTGTGTATTACTTAAATGCAACACATTGAGATCAAAATTAAACAGAAAAGCAGAAAAAAAGCCAAAGATTTGTGAGGTATGCCAGATACGAAAAAGAATGAAAGGTTAATTATACTAATAATAAGGGAATTTGAATTAAAATATTAAATAAAACATTGTGGGTATATTTTTACCTTGCTGATGTTATTATACATATTTGAACTGTCCTAAAATTATTTTCTCCAAATTAAAAAGCACCCAACAAATAGGGGGGGAAATGTTAGAAATATGAGGAGAAGGTGACAGAAACGCTTATATTGACAGACATCTCAGAGTCTGAGAGATCGTGTTGGTTAAAAAATAGAATATAAAGTATTTGAGATAATGACTTATAAAATAGCTTTCATGTATATTTATTAAACTTTGAGTTTTACAAAATTGATGTTATGTCTTTGCAAGCCTTCACTGAATAATTGTGAAAGTTGATCATACATACTCCCACAAAAAATATATTTGAAAAAGCAAACTTGCACAGCCAATAATATTGGACCAAACTAAAAAATAAAACTTATTTATAATAAATATTTAATACCAGCTACTGATGACAAAAGTTTCTCTCTCTCCACAAATGCCAACTGGTATAAATTTTTAAAGTATGGAACAAAACAGTTTACTATATTATTATTATTACATTATTTTATTTGATTGCATGTAGTTTTTAAAATCAATCTGACAAGAAGTTTATGCTTTTTTTTCTTTTTTTAAATTTATCTATTTATTTATAATTAAATGCTACCTAATTTGCCAAAGTGCAACCATTGATTATTTTACTTGTTGCCTCAGGAACCAAATGTGGAAACCTGAGTTAGTACAGGATTTTATATTTAGTCTGGTAACGTATTTGTTTAACCTGTAGTTCAACACTTTGCACCATTGCCCAGTTAGCCTACTCTGTCTTCCTGTAAGATAGGTCAGAAATCACAGTCATTAGTGGGTTTTTAATCCTATTTATCAGCTCCTCTCTAGAGCGTGCTTGATTCCATCACTATTAGTTGTCATTAGTTTCATGTGCTGTTCTAAAGAACTCCCTTACATATGTATTTGTGGCCACTGTAACAGAAAATTGAGGAATATCTGATATTTCCCCTTACTTTGTCATCATCCAGAGCAACCATAATCCAATCCAGAACATAATCCAGGTTGACCAGTAAAGACGCAGCCCAGCATGCACAGCAGTTAAACATACAGACTCTAGAGTCAGGGTGAATAAACTGAATGTGAATGCTGGTTCCCTAACTTACAAACTGCTAGTATTGGGGAAAGTTATCTAAACTTTTGAAGATCCAGGGATTCAGTTATAAATTGCAAAGAAAACCAGTATCTCTCTGGTAGTATTAGCATGTAGATTACACAAGTTAATACACACAAAATTGCTAATGCAGTGACTAACATATAATAAAATTCAATAGCATAGGGAGCTCAGCTCGGTGCTCTGTGATGACCTAGATGGGTGAGATGGGGATGGGAAGGGAGGTCCAAAAGGGAGGGGATATATGTGTACATACAGCTGATTCACTGCATTGTACAGCAGAAACTATTACAACATTGTAAAGCAATTATGCTCCAATTAAAAAATAAATAAATAAATTCCATGTAGTCAATTGAAAAAAAAAAAGGTTAGCTAATATCATTGTTAGTTACATTTAGCAGTCAGGAGTCATATCAGATTCAAGTATTTTCTGAGTAATAATATCCTCATGAGCTCTTTTATATTCAGTATAGATAAATGAATAAATCAGTTTATATTTTACTGCAATGTATCTTTTATTTTTTACTGAGAGGAGTAAAACAGGGAGTTGTATTTTTTTAAGTAGAAGTTGCTGCTTATAATTCTTATAATTGGATCCCCACAGTCAGTCAGACTTTCTCATTTATGCTTCTTTCTTTTTCTAACATTTTTAATCAGAGCATTTCCTATGCCTCTTTTGAGTTCAGGCTCCATTTCTGAAAATCTAAGAAACAAAAGAAAGTTTTCACAGTGCTAATCCCCTTTTTAAATAGCAGGTATATCATAAACTTCTGTGAGTATGTTTGTGGGTGGAACGTATGTTTGCATTTGTGTCTGTAAAAATATTAGGTTAGATTTTTAGATATCTTAGGTGTGGGGTGCTTGTAAGATTAAAATACTTGAAAATGTTAATACTTGCCTTACTAAACCAATATTTTTAAACTGAATTGTCAGTTTATATTTTAACATCTAAATCATCTGTTCATACAAATAACCGTGTTTGTTGGTTTATTTTAAAGAAATACGCTATTTCGTCAAAAAATTAACTGATTTCTTGCATATTTTAGTTATCACACAGACTCATTCTCTGTGTATAAACTGATGCCAACTGCAAATGGTTAATGCTTTATAGTTCTCGGTAGTAGAACCCATTCTGATTCATGTCTATTGCATTTGCTAATGCTCTAATTGTCACATTGGTAGATTTTCGTCTCTTTATTTTTCACAGGTGCAACCAGTTGTTGGGTTTTCAAGGCATATTATACATTTAGCTAAAAATAAAAGTGATATTATAATGTGTATTCACTAAATAGTTTTAAAAACTAAGATTAAAAGATAATAATGTAAGAGACAAAGTACCAAACTATTATTGGGAAATAATATAGGATAATTTTTGCACAGTTAACCAAAATAAGTTCACAGAAACATATATTATTATATTTGGGTGAAATCAGTCGGGGTTCAATCAGAGAAGCAGAACCACTAGGAGATAATAGATGACTGTTATTTCTGTGCCTGGTGCTGAAGCCCTGAAGTCTGTGAGGGATTCAGTTCAGTAAAGAAAATGGATATGAAGTGGAGAAAATAAGGACGAACTGGAGCCTGTGAGGCTTAACTGGAAAGCGCAAGGTCATACCAAAAACCTCATTCATCTCTGACCACTTCTAAGTCTCCCACTTTGAAGACTTTGATGAGGATGGAGTTCTGCAGGGGAAGTTAGCATCGTTCATCTCAGATAAACACACCCCCAGGCCAGGCATTAGAGAAGCTGAAAGCAAAAGTCTGGCAGGAATGGTAGGCCTGGTGTATTTGTTTTCCAGAGCTACCCTAACCAAGTATCAATATCACAAACTAGGTGGCTTAAAACAACAGAAATTTATTATCTCCCAGTTCTGGAGACCAAGAGTCCAAAACTGAGGTGTCAGCAGGAACACTTTCTGGAGGCTCTAGGGAAGGAATCTTGTTTCTTCCAGCTTCTCTGGTATTCCTTGGTTTGTAGCTGTGTCACTCCAATCTCTGCTGCTATCTTTATGTGTCCTTCTTCCCTGATGTCTTAGGACAACAGTATTATTGAATAGAACCCACCCTAACTCAGTATGACCTCTTCTTAATTTGATTATATCTGACCTATTTCCAAATAGGTCACATTCACAAATACCAGGGGTTAGGACTTCCATGTATCTCTTTTGGGGGATGCAATTCAATCCACACACCTGGCGTCTCCTGACACTGAGGAAATAAAACAACACCATGTGTGTTAGAACAGTGCCTCTAATCTCCAGAATATAAAGGAATAGAACTGATTATCCATTCCCTCCATTGAAATTTTGTCTAAAATGTCTCTTTTGGCTCATGCCAACTCAACTGTGCATGCTCTCTCCATTGATCTGCAATTCCATCTCTGTCATCCATCCATGGTTTATAAATATATGGGTCTGGTTGGAACTGCAAATACACGGAAGTACTACGTTTCATTTCAATTCCTTACTCTGCCAAGTTCTAAGCAACTTTCCGTGATAATTGCTGGTGGCAGTAGTTCTGGGTCCTTTACTCTGAAGGTTTAGGTTTTAGGAACCCCAGCTTAGTATGGAGTGTGTCCTTTTAGAGTCCTCACTTTGGAAGACCCAAAGCTTCAACTTCTGTTCCCTATAGCACTCAAGGCCATGTAAATGAAAGTTTTGCCTATCCATGGATTGGTAAATAAAAAGGGCAAAAGTGGCTTCAGTATTCTACTCACCTCTCCAAGTTCTTAATTCTCCTACATTGATTTATTTCCTGCTGGATCTTTTATGGTTAAAATGATTTAAAAATATCTTAGATCTATTTTGATATTTTTAGCAGAGTGTTTCCTGCAAATAATCTAGCCAATCATTTCCCTAGAAATAGGAGTCCCAATCTTTTTCTTATACTAGACAGAATGATTTTAATGTTTATATGAATGGATAAATGTTAAAAAAGTTGTTAATGATGTCTTGATAAAGAAAAAATGAATAAGACCAACAACCCATTAAAATGAGTAAAGGATATGAATGGGAAACTCACAATTAAGAAATCACAAAGGGCTAATAAACATATGCAAAGGAAAGCCTAGATAATTCAGTGATGTATAATAGGTTCTATGAGCAAGGCTCATCTGGACTTGAAGTAAGACACATAAGGGAAACACAGAGCCAGACCCTCTGTTCAGTGATGTCTTCCTGAGAGGATATTTAAGCTGCTTTTTAGCATTTTTATCAACTCATAAATTAACGATTTACATACCACATGTTTAAACATTACATTTCTTATTTTCCTGTTTTTCCATGTCTCTTTGCCTTTAAAAATCTTGTTCATACAGCACAAAACTTTTTCCTTCAGGTCATTTCACAACCACCTCATTTTGCATCTGCATTTCCGAAGTAAGATATGAAAGCACAATCCATATATGCTAGTGATTGTAAAACGATCATCAATAACTTGTTTCTAGAAATTAATCTATATGACTTAACAGCTTTTTTTATCCAGTAATGGAAAAGTTATAAAATAGCCAGGGAGTGATTTTAATTTCTCTCCCTGGAATATATAGGAATGGATTAAACTGACTTATGAACTAAATTAGTATATTTGGGTGCAGTTCAAGGCAAACTGTTATACTGACTTTCATGTAAGATTTCCATGTGCTAGTAAACTATTTTTAAGGCTTTTCTCAATTTCTTTTCAAACTGAAATCAGCTTCAAGGAGGATATACACAATTCAAATATCACGTAATTTAAATAAGAGCCTACCAAAATTTTGTTATCTAGGGTTACAACATTTTGAGGTCTACCAATAGTCTCAATATTCACGTATCATTATGCCAATCCCATTTCAAAGGAGATTTAGAAAAATTCCAATAAAGGACTGATGACTTTATTTACTTTTAAATCTTTTTCTTTGTTTTTTAAAAAGACTGATTTTATTTTGTTTTTCCATTCACACATTTACAATTAAGACAAAATCAATATTACTTTTTATGCCTCATTACTTACCAGGAGAAAATATTTTTCTCTCTGGGCCTTTCTTTCTCCATTTGTAAAATGAAGAGGTTCCAATGGATCTCTCAAACTTTAGATTTAGAATTTGAAGCTACTAAAATATAATGATTTAAATGAAGAAAATTAGTATTCAGTTGTTTACTACTCCCATCCCCTATATTCTTAACAGCTATTAGTAATCACCCCATGTAGTCACCTTCTTCCAGCCACCAATTATTACCATTGTCCTTAACATTCAGACACACTAATTACATTCCTTGAGTAACAAATACACAAGCACAAATCATCTTGGTGGCAAGTTGGATGCTCATTTAAACACTTTTATCATTTCAACTTGGAATTCCATAACATAAAGACAGTGATAATCAAAAAGTTGATTTGGCCAATGAGTTATTTGTGATATATAATTTCTGAAAATATCTTAGAAAGCAGCAAAACAAATTGAGGGATTATTTTTGTTGTTGTTGCTGCTATGTATAGGAATTTCTATTGATGGTGAATTTATGTTTTTATATAATTGAATTAAAACTAAACTCCAGGGCTTCCCTGGTGGTGCAGTGGTTGAGAGTCCACCTGCCGATGCAGGGGACGCGGGTTCGTGCCCCGGTCCGGGAA
Source organism: Delphinapterus leucas (assembly GCF_059928025.1). Classification (NCBI taxonomy): domain Eukaryota; kingdom Metazoa; phylum Chordata; class Mammalia; order Artiodactyla; family Monodontidae; genus Delphinapterus; species Delphinapterus leucas. The sequence goes on along the minus strand of NC_143139.1, from coordinate 58,314,320 downwards.
GATCCCACATGCCGCGGAGCGTCTGGGCCCGTGAGCCATGGCTGCTGAGCCTGCGCGTCCGGAGCCTGTGCTCTGCAATGGGAGAGGTCACAGCAGTGAGAGGCCCGCGTACCGCAAAAAAACAAAACAAAACAAAACAAAACTATAAAGTCCAGGAAAATTGTAAATGTGCAAGTCAAAAAGTTGTCATAAATACTCAAGCAGTTATTTTCACCAAAGAACAGTTATGGGCTGAAATTATCTCAGCAGTACATCTTCCGAGTATAAAATATATTTTATAGTATGCATTTTAACAATAGGTATTTTCACTACAACTCTAGCACTATACAGGGCAGAAAAACAACCCAAAAAGAGAAGGTGCATGAAAAAGAAGGAGATATCTATTCTCCTGGTAAACAGAAACAATAGAAAAATTTCAATATCAGGTCTAACAAAACTTACAGCCTACAAGAAGCAACTAAGGTATAAGTAAATGAATGAGTGGTCAGGAGTTAATGATGATGATGAAAATGACATGGACTCCCACTCAGCAGTACGCAAAGAGAGAATACAGAGCCTTGGGATACATAGGTACAGGGCAAGAGCACAGGAGACGAAGGACTCAGTACCAAGTAGCACAGTTTGATCCCACTCTCCACTATAAATCCCAGCTCTGTGGTGAAAAATCATAAGTCTAATTTATTCCCAGGGCTTGCTCAAGTATGAAACAGACAGTGAAGGAGTGTGTCTTTAAGGGTATAATGCCCAACACCACTTGCCATGCTTATTTAAGAAGCAGCAGATGTAAGGAAAAAAATTCCATTACATCATAATAAAGACTAACAAAACATGGTAAACACAAAGCGTTGCAATTCCACAATCCCGGTCAAATAATTTCAATAAATGTTATGTAAACCTGTTTGTTTGGGGCCAAAAGGAATGGGGAGTTTTTACTCTATCAGCCACTCTTCTCTGATAGTCCTTTCCTCCTTTTGAGGCCTCAGACTTTAAAATATTACAAGTTTTAGAATGCTTTTTTTGCTGCAGAAAAACAGAAAACCTCAATTAAAACTGAGTTAACTAAAATAAAATGCATTACTGCCCTTAAAAGTAAGCCCAGAAGTTTGGTAGTTTCCAGGCACTATATGCCAGGGCTCTTGGCTCTGCTATTCTGCAGTTCTCATTGCTCTGCTCTCCCACATGTTGACTGATTGTCAAACCCACAGCAAGTACCTGCATGAGGTCAAAAGTTGCATTCAAACTCCTAAGCATACAGTATCCTTATATTTCTATGATTCTTTCTCAGAAGTTGGGATTTTTTTTTTAACAAAATCTACCCAGTACACTTCTCTTCACATCTTATTTTCCAAACTTGACTTTATCCTTAAAAACAATTCCTAGCAAGAAGAGGAGATTAGGTGGATTTTTCAAATAGAAGTTGCGTAGTTAATCATAACGACCACTACTATATATACAATGATGTGACCTTAACTGTAAAAGAAAGTTGACTTGAACTCAGCCAGCTGAAAGATCAAGCTTAAATGATAGACTTTGTTGGTTGATGAGCAAAAACAATTGCATGACCCTTTTCTGAAACAACTTTCATCTATGGCATTCTGTTCTATCAGCTTAGAACACTCTTCTACCTGCTATTTGTAATCCTCAATTCTTATAGTCTGAGTGTAGGCTTGAATTATATCCTCCTCAGAGGAGATCTACATTTATAGGTTTCTCTCCTGCCTCAACACTCTGTCAAAGCATCTTTTTTATTTCCTTCATAGCACTTACTATACTTTTAAATTATATATTTATTTGCTTACTTTTTTAATATTTATTTTCCCAAGCAGGTTCCAACTTCTATGGGAGCAGAAACCATGTCCATTTTGTTAATCACTGTGGAATAATGTATACCCTGTGTATAGCACATAGTAGGCACTAACTGGACATGTGTTGAAAGAAAGGATTAAGTATATATGGATACAAAAAGTCCATAACATGAACATTTCCATATTAGAGATTTAATATATTACAGAAAGACATTTCAAAGAATCAGGTTAGGGTGAATTTTAATGGTATTGGGACAAATAGCCATCACTTGGAGGGAAAACCTTGTCTCATAAAACATATATATATTTTATGTAGATTCAATATCTAACCTTTAAAAAATACTATAAAAGATAAGGACTAGAAGAAAACAAAAGACAGTCTTTCATTCATATATTAGAAAGTGAATAAAAATTTTCTAAGCAAGCCATGAAACCCACAAGTTATAAAAGATTGATAGATTTGATTACATAAAAACCTAAATCATGTATACAGTGAAAAACAGTAAAAAGTGAGGCTATATTTGCAGTATTTTTTATCCTAGATGAACTAAGATCTTATCATCAAGGGTCTAATATTTTACCCTGCTTCCAAGCAAACAAGTTAGCCCACATGTTTCATGGATAGTGGGAGAGGACACATAATTCCTGGATGAGAAATGTAAAACAGTTTATTACTCACACAGGCAGCAACAAGCAGTACATCAGAAGCTTGGCTCCAATACTCCAAGATCCAATTCCCACAGGTAACATGAGGAAGGCCATAGCCACCTAAACATGCAGTGGATGACATTACAGGAGAGGAACTCTGAGTTTAGGGAACTCACATTTTTATAAACGGCAGTAAATATGTCTGCCCTTTCCTCCAGAAGAAGACACTGTCTTTTTTTCTGCAGGACTATGAGCAAATCTACCCTTTGCTATGAAGAAAGTCTATTTCTCTCTTCCAAGGCTGTTGACTATATAAATATCCTTGAAATAGTAGTCCAGAACACAGGGCAATCAATGCCTCAACCACAAAACATGCAGAAATGCAAGAGACCCTTGGAGAATGGTCTCCAATATTTATTTATTCTAAACCAATCCTTCCACTAAACACAAATCCAATTCCTTCTCAGTTATTTGAGGACTTCTTCCTTCTCTCTCCTACATCAATAATTGTTCACTATACTATGTCCCTTTGGCACATAATTGCATTGGTTTTTTTACTCCAGTTTCCATCCCATTTCTCTGCATACCCATGCAACAAAACTACCCTTTGCATCTCATACTCTTTCCTCATTTGTTCTTACATATACTCCAGTAAGGTTTTTATCTCACAGAATTCCACTGAAACTGCCCTTGCGAAGATCACCAATGACTAAGATGATCATTTAATTTATTTTCTAAACTATGACACTTAAGAATGAAAGGAACATTATTATTAATTAAACCAAGACAACAGGTACAAACTGGGAGTGTCACAGGTACAATAGGATGCACAGTCACCCTACCAAGATTCTTCATGCAACTGAATCCAATGGCCAATTCAGTTTTTATCTTCCTTGACAAATTAGCAGTATCTGACACCATAGATCATAGAGTTTCATCACTTGTTTTTCTGGATGCCACATTCACTGATTGCTCCTTCTTTGTATATTTTACTCTTAACAACATTACTATGGAAGCCTAGGCTTCAGTCACTAATCCTATCTCCTTTTCTATTTACTCTCTTTTTCTGTGTGACCTCACCCAGTCATGTGGTTTAAAATACTATCTATATGCCATTGATGAATAAATTTATATTTTTAGTATAGATCTCTCTTCTGAATTCAAGTCTACTACATACAACTGCCTACTCAATATCTCTACTTGGATTCTAATAGACTTACCAAACCATGAATTATCTGAATATAAATTCAACCAATGGTGAAAAGCTTGACACAGGAAATCCAATATATCAAGACATGTGCAGCCTCAGATTGTAATGTATTAGCTATCAATCAAGCTTTGGGAAACTGCAAATCTGATGACTTGCTCTTCTAGCTCTCCATTTAATTCACTAACCAAAAAGTGTTAAGCTACTACTCACATAAAAGAGAATAAAATTTTGCCATTTGCAGCAACATGGAGGGACTTGGAAGGTATTATGCTAAGTGAAATAAGTCAGACAGAGAAAGACAAATACTGTATGATATCACTTATATGTGGACTCTAAACAATGCAACAAACTAGAGAATATAACAGAAAAAGAAGCAGACTCACAGATATAGAGAACAAACTAGTGGTTACCAGTTGTGGGGTAGGGGGGTGTGGATATAGGGGTTGGGGAGTGGGAGATACAAATTACTGGGTGTAAGATAAGCTACAAGGATGTATTGTACAATATGGGGAAATAGCCAATATTTTGTAATAACTGTAAATAGAGTGTAACCTTTAAAGATTATATTCAAAAATCAATTTTTAAAAAGTCTTTGAACGTTAAGCTATATAGGATCATAGGAAGTGAGTGAAAAGATAATGGAATTTAGAGTTATAAAGAGAGCTCCAAATCCTATCTCCTTTTCCTATTTCCAAACTGTGGGATATTACCACATAGCTTGGAGAGTTGCTATGATATGTGCATAAGTAATGACTGCATTACACTGGGAGTAGCAGAAAACTTGACCAAAAAAAGAAAAAGACTTAAATAGGATTAAAAATTTTATATAACAAAAATGCTGGCAGTGGAAAGTTCAGGGCTGGTGGAACTGCCCCAAAAGTCACCTAAAATTCGGGCTTAGTTTATCTTTCCACTCTGCCCTTCTTATTATGTGGTTTCATCAAAGATGGCTGCTCTTCCTCTGGGATCACTATCACACTGTTGTCCCAAGTAGGAAGAAGGAGTGAGGGAACAGCTAAGGACAAAAGGCAAAGCTTTTCCTTCCCAGGGATTTGCCTTTTCTTTAAACTGAAGTTAAATTTCTGAAAGGGAACCTTCCCCCAGAGACATCCACCTCCATTACATTGACCAGAACTATGCATATGACCAGGACTATATGCAAATGCAGTTTGCTGAATCTGGAATTTTAGCTGGAAACAGTGGAGGCTTAAAAAAAATTGGAGTTATTTTAGTAAGAAAAAAGATATATTGGTCGTTAACTAACATGTATGTCAAAACGATTAATTGAGATAACGTAAGCAAATGTACCCAGCACAGTTCTTGACACATAGTGGGCAGCTTGGTATATATAAAGCCTATTTTTGATCAACATTCTTTGAATGTTCTCCCTCTATCTTCAAATCTATTCAATACTACCATTAGCCAGTCAGTATTTTACTGTTTTATTAGCAGAAAGGAGACTTGGGTCCAAAACTTTGCTCAAACCTAATATTGCAACAAAAGAATTCCAAGTGGAAGAAATTGCCTGATGCCAGGGATAACAGATAATAATGAGAATGTCAGAGCGAATGATAGGGCATCAACCTAGACCAAAAGGGGGCACTAGGAGTTGCCATCCATTTACATGGTTCAAGATGTGACAGTAAAAGAGCTAAGAGTTTTAGTCAATTCCTCTGTTTCTCTACTTTGCACTAATTCTATCTACAGTTCTGCTCACCACATGCTCACTAGGGGACAACGATCTGACAATAAAATCTTAATAAAACCTTTTAAGCATGTGAGCTTCTTGCAGTTAGATGATATTTAAAAGTGTAACACATTTTCATTGTGGAAAACAGTCTTTCTTCAACTTTCAACTGAGAGTTTAAGTCTTCCTCAGCTTAAACTTGTAGCTCTTGACCTTGTTATCTTTCAGCACAGCTTGGTCAATCAGAAAGGCTCCCGCTCTGCACAAAATTATACAACCATGGCAACTGCCCTTTGAAAAGGAAATACTGCCAAAGGGGGAGACAGCCAACTCACTCAGGTTCGACTAGTCCAGAAGTGTTAAGCAGCTGCAAAGAATATCAGAAGGGTGATGGCTGTGGCTTAGGGCATTTTGAGAAATTAATTTGAGAAACTTTCACTTTCTTCATGAACCCCTCTAGTTGAATACCACTTTTCATAGCACGGAGCTCCTGCCTGTGGAATTCACTATGGCAGGGGGTCAGCATGTCCAATATATAACTGGATTTCAAAACAAGCTGACTATATGCTTTGAACAAAAATAGCACCACTACCTGTTTGCCAGGACAGGGGAAATGCATCATGAGCTATGGGGCTAAAACACAGTCTCAGTAGGTGCCAGATTAAGTTGTCCTTTTCTTAATCTATGGCGTGTTACTGTGAAAACACCACTAAAAGACTTTAGTTCAACCTGAAGTACTAGTTTTAAATTATTTCAATATGGAGACATTGAGTATAACACATCATTATTTGTTCACTCTAAATGAAAAAAAACTTAAAGACAAAATTGTCATTTTAAATTTCTTATGGAGTTCCTATCAAATATATTTTAAATGATATCTTAATGTGTAGGCCTAAATTTCTTTCTTACCACTTTTTTTGCCGTAAATGAAACTCACCTCATTACTTATAGCATTTGAGAAACAGTATTAGGTGTTTAATTCATTTTATGTAACACTTGTCCTAAGAAGTTGTGCATAAGATAATTGCAAAGGAAACTATGGTTTAAAGAAATAAACCATAGTTTATACTTACATAAATAGAATGTTAGTTCATCTATTAGATTAAAACAGAAAGTATAAATACTACCATTGGGAGGTAATATCTGAAATGATTTGTTTAATTCTGGAAAAAAGATTTTAAGAAATATATCAAAATCAATAGTGTTAAGGAGAGTGAGGGATGTGTAAACTGGATAAAATAATAATACCTTAAAATATTAATCTACTTTTCTTTTCCACACCTCTATACTTCCTGATAATTTGCCTTTCCCATATTTTGACAAAATCATCTATGTTTCTTTGACTTAAATTGATAATATTACAGTAAAATTACAAAGAAGAATAAAACATTAATACCTATTTTTTGACTTCCAAAGTAGGATTTTCAAGCCCTTAGCAGAAACAATAGTTTTGAAAGCCAAAGTTTTATTTAAAAATATTATATTTCAAACATGCAAAAGGTATGAAGAATAATAAAACAATATGTATTCATCATTCAGCTTAATAATTTAAATGTTATGAATATAATTTGTGGCTCCTTTTGAGATCTCTCCAACCAATTACATTCTCTTTCTTCTCCTCTATCCTGAATTTAGCTGCTGATCATTCCAATGGTATTTTTTGATTAGGAATATATTCATAGAGTTTATAACTAAAAATATAAATAGCATACACTTAAAGTTTACTCCTATACCTGCCTTCATTTGTATGTCTCCTCCTATTCACTCACTCTGTTTCAGGAAACACTATTTTAGTTTTTTATGTGGCTTTCCAGAGTTTCATTACATCATACATTCCTTTATACATTTTCTACATGTGTATGTTTCTCTACACAAAATAGAGTACCGTTCTAAATGTTTCCTAAACTTTATTATTTTTATACAATTTCCTTTTTATTTTCAAAATTATATTTGTGAGATCCATACACATTTATATTATTAAATCTGATTCATTCATTTTCATTGCTGTATAGTACTCCAGTGTCTAAATATGCCACATTTTAAAATTTATTCTACCAGGGACATTAAGCTGGCCTCAAGTTTTGTTGCTGTTATTGTTGTTTGTTTGCTTTCTTGTTTGTGTGTTTGGTCATGAACAATGCTGCTAAGAGATTATTTTACAGATCTCCTTGTGTACAAATTTGACCAAGTCTTTATGACAAGACTATCTAAGAGAGAAATTGCTGGACTGTAGGGTCAGCCCATTTTTTCCTTCACTAGGTGTTGCCAAATTGCTCTCTAAAGTGATTTTGCCAATTTATACTCCCACCAGAAGTAGGGAGCATTTTTTACTTTACATTTTCAGCAACACCTGCTATTGGTCAACTTTTAAAGTTGTGACAATCTAGTCACTATACCATGATATTGATATTTATGTTTGTGTTTCCCCATTACTACTATGATGTGATAGACTTGCCTGGTGGGCAGCCACTATTTTAGATTTACTTTATCACATTCTACTTTCCCATGCCCTGTGAATTTTCTTTACTTTTTGAGCCCAGTTCTTCATTTTAAAAGATATTTGTTACCTGAAACCCACCATTTTGGCATTTTTGGTTAATGAAAGTCAAGGAAGCCGGGGATGAGGAACTGGACCTAGACAGATTATATGCACAGATGCAGAGTCAGCATCAAGAGATGGTCCAAATTATGTGTAAGCACCCAGAAGTTCAGGATGGATTCTTTTACCCACAGTGGTTAGTAGTAAGGGTGGTCTCTAAAAGAGAGCTCCAGCATCTGTACTTGAGGGCAATTGGAGAGCAGTCACATGTACCACTGTTACACATGTTATAAAAGGAATTATTAGAAGACCTAACGATGGAAAGTCTAAGGAAGATGAGAGGACAGGTGAGCCTTGTTCTCAACATTTAAATGGCTATTCTATAAAGATTAACATTTCTCTGCAAGGCAGGCATATTTGTTCAAAATAATAGGGAGACCCCAAGATTTTAAAACATGGAAATGGGACTTTTAAAGGGGTAGTGAATTCTCCCAAACCAATAATTTTAAAGTAGTGACTGTAAGGGTATCTGCATTTGGTTTCTGTCTTACCTAAGCCCTAGTCCAGCATTTTACAAATACTATGTACTGAGTAAATATTCATTATTTCAGCCAAGGAATGAACTTATTGACCTCTAAGTCCCTTCTGATCCATAAGAAACTTGTAAATATTTCTGGAGTATTAGTTTTGTATTCACAACCATAGAGCAAGTGCCTTAAGGAAAAACAGAGTATTTTAGGCTTTTATACAAGACTGCTAGAAAGTTTCTATAGATATTCTAGAATAATAGACACTAATTTTCCCCACATTTCATCAGGAGGTGTTTGACTAACTAGACAGGGACAGGTGAGGAGGTGGATTTGAGAAAGTCATTCAAAAGTTGAAGCTGCCAGGAATCGGAGGCTGGAGAGGATTGTAGGTTTGGTCTAAGGAACCCCAGCCATGGATGAGGATGAAGTGTGCGGGACACCTCCACTCCCCCTCTAGTGAAATAAGAAGTGCTTTTAAGAGAGCCTTGGAGCTTGAGAAACCCTGATGTTGCCCTTAAGTACAGTGTTTATGAGAAAAAGAAAAAGACAGAGAGACAGAGGACACAGAGTTATTTTAAATCCTGCCCTAGATCCCCTGTGGGGAGGAATACACCTTGACAGAAGGAGGCTTGAGGAAGTAAGGAATCAGCAGGAGGGGATGCATTTGGTGGAGAAAGGGAAATGCGGATGAGTGCCCTCCCCATATCCTCAGCAGTGGTTGGTGGTATCTGAAGAGAAAGATTCACCTTTAAACACCTTTCATAGCCAGGTCACTGCCAGTGAGGTAAGACTGATGGGCCCCCATCAGTAAAAAAAAAAAAAAAAAAGTTCCCCACTGTCTATCCTGCCCAGATGTTTGTTTCCTGCCTATAGCAGACCTGAACTAAAGTTGAGGCAGAGATTTCACTTTTTTTTCCAGTTTCATTGAAAAATAATTGGCATATATCAATGTATAGGTTTACGGTATACAGCATGAAGGTTTGATTTACATATATTGTGAAATGATCACCACACTAGGTTCAGCTAACATCCAAAAGATTTCACTTTGACTAAAGTTCAGTTTTTATTATTACACTGAGCAGGACAAGATATACTGAGCTGAGACTATTGGAGTGACTGAAGTGAAAAGAGAATAATTTTGTAAATATTATTATTATCTTAGAATAAACAGATGAGCTATCTGCCAAAATGTTATTTCAGGAGAGTAAAATAACAGCCGCGGAGATTGGGTTTGTAGAGGCAATTATGAGGAGGAAATATCTTTGTGATTGTGCTTCTGGGTCTTGCTTATTCAACGTAACAGTTACAAGAACAAAGAGCAAACTCAATACTTGGGGTCAAACAGGATTGGATTCTAATCCTACATCTGAGAATTATTGATGCTAACAGAGTTAACTTGAGTTCTCACTTAAACTCTCTGGGTCTCAAGATCCTTATGTGCAAAATACCAACATATCAAGATTAAATGCAATTATGTATACGAAGAAATTAACAGATTGCTTGCCACGTGGAGAATGCTCAGTGTACGTAAATGTCTTTCCCATAGTGAATAACAGAGTTCCAAGTACATTTATGTGCTTTCTAAATGCATGTGAATTCAACTCAGTTCAACCAAACCCTTTTCTTTCATTGTCTTCATCATCATCAGAATCAAATAATAGTAAGTTAATAGAGGGGACAGCAAATTATGACCGTTCGACCAAATCCAACTCACCAACTCATTTTTGTAAAGTTTTATTGGATAATAGCAACACTCATTCTTTGCATATATTCTGTGGTTGCTTTCATGTAATGTATTGGCACTTCATGCATTGTAGTAGCAGAGTTGGGTACTTGTGACAAAGTCCGTATGGCATGTAAAGCTCAAACTATTCACTCTCTGGCCTTTTACAGAAAAAGCTTGCCAAACAGTGAGTTAAATATTATGCTCTTACAATATGCCATTTATCAAATGATGCCTTTATAATCACTGTCTCATTTAATTTTTACAAAATCTTCTGCGTATTAATCTCTAATTCTCAGGACTTATTGTAAAACTAAATATATTCCTCATCCAGAGTACATAACCCTGGATGTACTCTGTAGAGGGAAGTAGCAGAGACCTCTACTCCACACCATTACACAGGGTCCCAGTGTTCCACCAACTTTAGCTACACCTCTGGAATGTGCTTCCTCTTCTATCATTATGGTAGAGGGAAAATTGAAAGAGTGTTGTTCACTGGGTCTTAAATTTTTACACATGTAAGTGACACCCATCACTTCCACTCATAGCCCATTATGCAGAGTTAATCATATGGTCTCACCCAGTTGCAAAGGTTTTTTTTTTTTTTTTTTTTAGTTTTAGGTATCTAATTTCTTTTTTTTAACACCTTTTTTTAATAGATTTGAATCTCCTTTTATTTTTATTGATTTATCTTTTTTACATCTTTATTGGAGTATAATTGCTTTACAATGGTGTGTTAGTTTCTGCTTCATAACAAAGTGAATCAGTTATACATATACATATGTTCCCGTATCTCTTCCCTCTTGCATCTCCCTCCCTCCCACCATCCCTATCCCACCCCTCCAGGCGGTCACAAAGCACCGAGCTGATCTCCCTGTGCTATGCGGCTGCTTTCCACTACTTATCTACCTTACATTTGGTAGTGTATATATGTCCATGAATCTCTCTCGCTTTGTCACAGCTTACCCTTCCCCCTCCCCATATACTCAAGTCCATTCTCTAGTAGGTCTGTGTCTTTATTCCTGTCTTACCCCTAGGTGCTTCATGACAATTTTTTTTTCTTAAATTCCATATATATGTGTTAGCATATGGTATTTGTCTTTCTCTTTCTGACTTACTTCACTCTGTATGACACACTCTAGGTCTATCCACCTCATTACAAATAGCTCAATGTTTTTTTCTGTGGCTGAGCAATATTCCATTGTATATATGTGCCACATCTTCTTTATCCATTCATCTGATGATGGACACTTAACATGTTTCCATCTCCAGGCTATTGTAAATAGAGCTACAATGAACATTTTGGTACATGACTCTTTTTGAATTATGGTTTTCTCAGGGTATATGCCCAGTAGTGGGATTGCTGGGTCATATGGTAGTTCTATTTGTAGTTTTTTAATGAACCTCCATACTGTTCTTCAAGTGGCTGTATCAATTTACATTCCCACCAATGGTGCAAGAGTGTTCCCTTTTCTCCACACCCTCTCCAGCATTTATTGTTTCTAGATTTTTTGATGATGGCCATTCTGACTGGTGTGAGATGATATCTCATTGTAGTTTTGATTTGCATTTCTCTAATAATTAATGATGTTGAGCATTCTTTCATGTATTTGTTGGCAGTCTGTATATCTTCTTTGGAGAAATGTCTATTTAGGTCTTCTGCCCATTTTTGGATTGGGTTGTTTGTTTTTTTGTTATTGAGCTGCATCAGCTACTTATAAATTTTGGAGATTAATCCTTTGTCAGTTGCTACATTTGCAAATATTTTTTTTCCCATTCTAAGGGTTGTCTTTTGGTCTTGTTTATGGTTTCCTTTGCTGTGCAAAAGCTTTGAAGTTTCATTAGGCCCCATTTGTTTATTTTTGTTTTTATTTCCATTTCTCTAGGAGGTGGGTCAAAAAGGATCGTGCTGTGATTTATGTCATAGAGTGTTCTGCCTATATTTTCCTCTAAGAGTTTGATAGTTTCTGGCCTTACATTTAGTCTTTAATCCTTTTTGAGCTTATTTTTGTGTATGGTGTTAGGGAGTGATCTAATCTCATACTTTTACATGTACCTGTCCAGTTTTCTCAGCACCACTTATTGAAGAGGCTGTCCTTTCTCCACTGTACATTCCTGCCTCTTTTATCAAAGATAAGGTGACCATATGTGCGTAGGTTTATCTCTGGGCTTTCTATCCTGTTCCATTGATCTATCTTTCTGTTTTTGTGCCAGTACCATACTCTCTTGATTACTGTAGCTTTGTAGTATAGTCTGAAGTCAGGAAGCCTGATTCCTCCAGCTCTGTTTTTCATTCTCAAGATTGCTTTGGCTATTCGGGGTCTTTTGTGTTTCCATACAAATTGTGAAATTTTTTGTTCTAGTTCTGCAAAAAATGCCAGTGGTACTTTGATAGGGATTGCATTGAATCTGTACATTGCTTTGGGTAGTAGAGTCATTTTCACAATGTTGATTCTTCCAGTCCAAGAACATGGTATATCTCTCCATCTATTTGTATCATCTTTAATTTTTTTAATCAGTGTCTTATAATTTTCTGCATACAGGTCTTTTGTCTCCTTAGGTAGGTTTATTCCTAGGTATTTTATTCTTTTTGTTGCAATGGTAAATGGGAGTGTTTACTTGATTTCACTTTCAGATTTTTCATCATTAGTGTATAGGAATGCCAGAGATTTCTGGGCATTAATTTTGTATCCTGCTACTTTACCAAATTCATTGATTAGCTCTAGTAGTTTTCTGGTAGCATCTTTAGGATTCTCTATGTATAATATCATGTCATCTGCAAACAGTGACAGCTTTACTTCTTTTCTGATTTAGATTCCTTTTATTTCCTTTTCTTCTCTGATTGCTGTGGCTAAAACTTCCAAGACTATGTTGAATAAGAGTGGTGAGAGTAGGCAACCTTGTCTTGTTCCTGATCTTAGTGGAAATGCTTTCAGTTTTTCACCATTGAGGACGATGTTGACTGTGGGTTTGTCATATATGGCCTTTATTATGTTGAGGAAGGTTCCCTCTATGCCTACTTTCTGCAGGGTTTTTATCATAAATGGGTGTTGAATTTTGTCGAAAAATTACTCTGCATCTTTTGAGATGATCATATGGTTTTTCGCCTGCAATTTGTTAATATGGTGTATCACACTGATTGATTTGCATATATTGAAGAATCCTTACATTCCTGAAATAAACCCCACTTGATCATGGTGTATGATCCTTTTAATGTGCTGTTGGATTCTGTTTGCTAGTATTTTGTTGAGGATTTTTGCATCTATGTTCATCATTGATATTGGCCTGTAATTTTCTTTCTTTGTGATATCCTTGTCTTGTTTTGGTATCAGGGTGATGGTGGCCTCATAGAATGAGTTTGGGAGTGTTCTTCCCTCTGCTATATTTTGGAAGAGTTTGAGAAGGATAGGTGTTAGCTCTTCTCTAAATGTTTGATAGAATTCGCTTGTGAAGCCATCTGGTCCTGGGCTTTTGTTTGTTGGAAGATTTTGAATCACAGTTTCAATTTCAGTGCTTGTGATTGGTCTGTTCATATTTTCTATTTCTTCCTGATTCAGTCTTGGCAGGTTGTGCATTTCTAAGAATTTGTCCATTTCTTCCAGGTTGTCCATTTTATTGGCATAGAGTTGCTTGTAGTAATCTCTCATGATCTTTTGTATTTCTGCAGTGTCAGTTGTTACTTCTACTTTTCATTTCTAATTCTATTGATTTGAGTCTTCTCCCTTTTTTACTTGATGAGTCTGGCTAATGGTTTATCAATTTTGTTTATCTTCTCAAAGAACCAGCTTTTAGTTTTATTAATCTTTGCTATCATTTCCTTCATTTCTTTTTCATTTATTTCTGATCTGATCTTTATGATTTCTTTCCTTCAGCTAACTTTGGGGTTTTCTTGTTCTTCTTTCTCTAATTGCTTCAGGTGCAAGGTTAGGTTTTTTATTCGAGATGTTTCCTGTTTCTTAAGGTAGGATTGTATTGCTATAAACTTCCCTCTTTGAACTGCTTTTGCTGCATCCCATAGATTTTGGGTCGTCGTGTCTCCATTGTCATTTGTTTCTAGGTATTTTTTAATTTCCTCTTTGATTTCTTCAGTGATCACTTCGTTATTAAGTAGTGTATTATTTAGCCTCCGTGTGTTTGTATTTTTTACAGATCTTTTCCTGTAATTGATATCTAGTCTCACAGCATTGTTGTCGGAAAAGATACTTGATACAATTTCAATTTTCTTAAATTTACCAAGGCTTGATTTGTGACGCAAGATATGATCTATCCTGGAGAATGTTCCATGAGCACTTGAGAAAAATGTGTATTCTGTTGTTTTTGGATGGACTGTCCTATAAATATCAATTAAGTGCATCTTGTTTAATGTATCATTTAAAGCTTGTGTTTCCTTATTTATTTTCATTATGGATGATCTGTCCATTAGTGAAAGTGGGGTGTTAAAGTCCCCTACTATGAATGTGTTACTGTCGATTTCCCCTTTATGGCTGTTAGTATTTGCCTTATGTATTGAGGTGCTCCTATGTTGGGTGCATAAATATTTACAATTGTTATATCTTCTTCTTGGATCGATCCCTTGATCATTATGTAGTGTCCTTCTTTGTCTCTTCTAATAGTCTTTATTTTAAAGTCTATTTTTTCTGATATGAGAATTGCTACTCCAGCTTTCTTTTGGTTTCCATTTGCATGAAATATCTTTTTGCATCCCCTTACTTTCAGTCTATATGTGTCTCTAGGTCTGAAGTGGGTCTCTTGTAGACAGCATATATATGGGTCTTGTTTTTGTATCCATTCAGCCAATATGTGTCCTATGGTGGGTGCATTTAGTCCATTTACATTTAAGGTAATTATCGATATGTATGTTCCTGTTCCCATTTTCTTAATTGTTTTGGGTTCGTTATTGTAGGTCTTTTCCTTCTCTTGTGTTTCTTGCCTAGAGAAGTTCCTTTAGCAGTTGTTGTAAAGCTGGTTTGGTGGTGCTGAACTCTCTCCGCTTTTGCTTGTCTGTAAAGGTTTTAATTTCTCCAACAAATCCGAATGAGATCCTTCCTGGGTAGAGTAATCTTGGTTGCAGCTTTTTCTCCTTCATCATTTTAAATATGTCCTGCCAGTCCCTTTTGGCTTGCAGAGTTTCTGGTGAAAGATCAGCTGTTAACCTTATGGGGATCCCTTTGTGTGTTATTTGTTGTTTTTCCCTTGCTGCTATTAATATGTTTTCTTTGTATTTAATTTTTGACAGTTTGATTAATATGTGTCTTGGCGTATTTCTCCTTGGATTTATCTTGTATGGCACTCTGTGCCTCCTGGATGTGATTAACTATTTCCTTTCCCATATTAGGGAAGTTTTCAAATATAATCTCTTCAAATATTTTCTCAGTCCCTTTCTTTTTCTCTTCTTCTTCTGGAACTCCTATAATTCGAATGTTGGTGCATTTAATGTTTTCCCAGAGGTCTCTGAGACTGTCCTCAGTTCTTTTCATTCTATTTCTTTATTCTGCTCTGCAGTAATTATTTCCACTATTTTACCTTCCAGCTCACTTATCCGTTCTTCTGCCTCAGTTATTCTGCTATTGATCCCATCTAGAGTATTTTAAATTTCATTTATTGTGTTGTTCATCGTTGCTTGTTTCATCTTTAATTCTTCTAGGTTCTTGTTAAATGTTTTGTGCATTTTGTCTATTCTATTTCCAAGATTTTGGATCATCTTTACTATCATTATTCTGAATTCTTTTTCAGGTAGACTGCCTATTTCCTCTTCATTTGTTAGGTCTGGTGGGTTTTTATCTTGCTCCTTCATCTGCTGTGTGTTTTTCTGTCTTCTCATTTTGCTTATCTTACTTTATTTGGGGTCTCCTTTTTGCAGGCTGCAGGTTCGTAGTTCCCATTGTTTTTGGTGTCTGTCCCCAGTGGCTAGGGTTGTTTCAGTGGGTTGTGTAGACTTCCTGGTGGAGGGGACTAGTGCCTGTGCTCTGGTGGATGAGGCTGGATCTTGTCTCTATGGTAGGCAGGTCCACGTCTAGTTGTTGTAGTTTATCTTATGACAGGGCCAAAAGTAAGCTCATTACACGAGATGAATTGTGCCGAAGCACAGCAGTAGAGGGCTGCCGCTCGCTCAGGCAAAACAGCGCCGTCTGTCCTGCTGTGGTAGCTTTTATTAAAACAATATCTAGGTTTACACTTTAAGACTTGTCTTCTTAACATTTCAGAAATGCCAAAGCAGCAACCTATGTTTTTATTAATTATACAAGCAATAATTGGCTTTCTTGAGAACATGCCGTGCTTCGTCCTTGAGCGCAAAAGCAGCACAAAGTTCCCACCATTATTTTGATTATACTGAAGTAGCACAAGGACATTTCCTTGCGTTCCCACCACTCTGATTATACTGAGGACATCTCATGGATCAGTGCCCAAAGCACTCAATGCTTTTTCGCAGGCCCCCGGTTTGCCGGGGGGGGGGGGGCTCAAAGCATTCAGGACTGTTCACAGCTCTGGCTTATTTGCATGCCCCCAGTTTGCCTGGGGAGCTCAAAGCAATCAGGACTGTTTGCAGTTCTGGCTTATTCGCCAGCCCCCAGTTTGCTGGGGGAGGGGGGGCGCTCATGGGTCACGTCTCCTTTCCATGTCTTCAGTTATTCCACTACATTTCCCCCTTTTTGTTTTGCAATTTTTGTAGCATCAAGGAAAACACGGCAGCATTACTTTTGGTACTAAACTACATGGAATTATTTTGCAGCTTGTGCAGCATCAAGGAAAACACAGCAGCTTGTTGCGATGTTGTATGGCAGGTGACTTTCAATCGTCGTCAGACTATAATTAAACATACGATTATTATTATAATGAGCATTAGCAATCCTGCAGTAGAAGCTGTTATGGCTATAATACCCATGACAGCTGTAATCAACATTTCTACAAATCTTTTACTTCTTTTTAATGCATCAGCTAAATATTGTAAAACAGCCATAGGAAGAGATTCTTGTCATTCCCTTCTAAGATTGACAGGAAGTCAAAGACCTGTCCGAGCTCGTAAGATATACAAACTTTCAGTAGATCTGTTAAAAGATATACTAGAGTTAATGCAGGTATACAGAGAGCAATTTTTACACATTATAATACCTTGAGTTTTATTCCATACAGCTGGTCCCGTTAACAATATATAAGGTAATTTCTCACAACTACGAGTATATCGAGTAACATTTTCATGAAAAGTTAAACTATGATTTCCAGATTTGTTAACCACATGTCCTACCCAGGCATTAATCTTTTTCAAAGCTGTCATAAGCTTCCATAAATCCTTTTGAATAGGATATCCATTTAAATGAGGACCAGGAGGAGAAAACCCTCCTGCATGTTATACTATGGTATCATTAATAGTATTGCTATAAATAGTGTTATCCTCTCTATGCCAGTGTAAATTCTTCAGACCCCTTTTTCCTCGGGCGGAGCCAAAAGGGCTCTAATCAATGACGCTTCCCCAAGAAGTATTAATAAGAACCCGAGCCATTTCTCCTCGGCATCGAGTCCAATGGTCCCAATCCGATAATCGAGCCACAAGAGGCACCTGGCATGGAGGCAAATAGGGTGTGGAAACATTCTCATTAAGAGTGGAATTAGAACTTTTAAAACTATAAGCACTCAAAAGATATAACCCATGATATCTGCTTTTATTTTTGACAACACTTAACCATGTCTGATAATTCATTTTAAGGCAATGATCTCCCTTTCCCATACAAATAGGAGGTCCATTAACACCCACAGTATAATTTTCTATTATCCTTTCTTTTTTTTCCGGCTTTAAAGGGCCTCTGTCATCAAAAGGACCAGGCAACCATCCAGACTTATTTACATATACAAGAATTGGGGCATCCCACCAGGTAACACCCATATTAAGAGGAGGGTTAGGAATATAAGTCCAATAAGTATGGTTAGTACAATTTATCTCATTGGCTGATATGCTTATTACCTGTGTAGACAACATTGCCAACATAGCCACAAAAAGATTGGTGCTAGTGAGGGGTTTACCCTGTGAAATGACAAGATTTTCAGCAGTGCCTGTAAACTTTTTCATTTGCCCCCAGGTCAATGGAGGCGCCTTCTTCTTTCCACCAAGTCTTAAAGTGTATATATTGTCCAGGTTCAAGAACAGTCTCGGCAAGCGCCTCCCAATCTTGAGGAATTAATATGTTTTTGGAAGCATACCTAGACAAAAGACCTTGAACATAATTAGAATGTATCCCATACGCATTAATGGCTTTTTTTAGCATTTAAAAAATTTTTACGTCATGAGGGTTATACTCAACGTTTATATATCCATTCGGAAATTGATCATTAGCAGGCATAGCTTGTTTAACAATAGGGAAAGCAAAAAATGATTCAGAATATTGCTTTCCTTCCTTATTTATCTCTTCTTCCAACAATATTTTATTAGATTTAGGTTTTAGAGGAAAGCGAAACTGACGAGAGGCTCCAACAGGATAAGCTGTTAATTCTAAAGGAGGAGCCGAAGGAATAGTAGGACATGGCTCCTGATATAAAGGAGTGGTAGCATTGTTTTTATTTTCTTCCAATTTAACTATCAAATTTTTTAACTTTGAACGTATATCAGAAATCTCATTCTGTTGAGAAAGTGGCATCTCATTTTGTTTGCTAGTCTGCTGCCGTTCTTTATCATCATCAGAAAAAGCCCCTTCATCACTGGAATCTGAAAAATCCTCTCCTGTCTCAGACACAAGGGGAGGAGGAGGCAGAGGAAGGTCCTCTATAGGAGACTTACTGAGCAGCCGGGCTGTAAGGAGGCCGCGGCGCGGGGGGCGAAAAGTAGCAGAGTGATCGGGAGCAGAATTTGGACGCTGAGGGCGCACCCCATTTTCACTTTCCGTCTCAGACTGTAATGGTTCCAGGGTAAGGGAAATTAATTTACAAAGAGACCAAACACGGACAGATATAGGGTCTCCATGCTGATGAGCTCTTCTTAAGGCTCGCATAACCTGTTTCCAAGCTTTTAAATTCAACTGGTTATGACCAGAAGATTGAAATCAGTAACAATGTTTACGTACCAGCGCAAACAATTCATCAAAAGATTCTGGTTTCACTTTCACTCCTGAACTCCGTAATAACTGTTCCAGGAGTCTAATGTACTGAAATTCTACTGAATGGGAATTCCCCATTACAGTTACTCTACTGTTGCCGAAGGTTTTGCTTACTCTGAGTGGACCAATTTCCCCTTCGGTCCCGCGATCGCGCGATTACTTACCCGCAAGTCCCTGTTCGGGCGCCAAATGTTGTAGTTTATCTTATGAAAGGGCCGAAAGTAAGCTCATCACACGAGATGAATTGTGCCGAAGCACAGCAGTAGAGGGCTGCCGCTCGCTCAGGCAAAACAGCGCCGTCTGTCCTGCTGTGGTAGCTTTTATTAAAGCATTATCTAGGTTTACACTTTAAGACTTGTCTTCTTAACATTTCAGAAATGCCAAAGCAGCAACCTATGTTTTTTAATTATACAAGCAATAATTGGCTTTCTTGAGAACATGCCATGCTTCGTCCTTGAGCGCAAAAGCAGCACAAAGTTCCCACCATTATTTTGATTATACTGAAGTAGCACAAGGACATTTCCTTGCGTTCCCACCACTCTGATTATACTGAGGACATCTCATGGATCAGTGCCCAAAGCACTCAATGCTTTTTCGCAGGCCCCCGGTTTGCCGGGGGGGGGGGGGTGTGGGGAGGGGGCTCAAAGCATTCAAGACTATTCACAGCTCTGGCTTATTCGCATGCCCCCGGTTTGCCGGGGGGCTCAAAGCAATCAGGACTGTTTGCAGTTCTGGCTTACTCGCCAGCCCCCAGGTTGCTGGGGGGGTGGGGGCTCATGGGTCACGTCTCCTTTCCATGTCCTCAGTTATTCCACTACATCTGGTGGTATGTTTTGGGGTGTCTGTGGACTTATTATGATTTTAGGCAGCCTCTCTGCTAATGGGTGGGGTTGTGTTCCTGTCTTGCTAGTTGTTTGGCATAGGATGTCCAGCACTGTAGCTTGCTGATCGTTGAGTGATGAAGCTGGGTGCTGGCGTTGAGATGGAGATCTCTGGGAGATTTTCGCCGTTTGATATTATGTGGAGCTGGGAGGTCTCTTGTGGACCAGTGTCTTGAAGTTGGCTCTCCCACCTCAGAGGCACAGCACTGACTCCTGGCTGCAGCACCAAGAGCCTTTCATCCACACGGCTCAGAATACAAGGGAGAAAAAGTAGAAAGAAAGAATTAGTAGAAGTAGAAAGAGAGAAAGAAAGGAGGGAGGGAGGGAGGAAGGAAGGAAGGAGGGAAGGAAGGAAAAAAGGAAAGAAGTTAAAGTAAAATAAAATAAAGTAAGATAAAATATAATAAATTTATTAAAATTAAAAAATAATTATTAAGAAAAATATTAACAAAACAAAACAAAGCAAAACAAAAAACCGGACGTATAGAACCCTTGGACAAATGGTGGAAGCAAAGCTATACAGACAAAATCTCACACAGAAGCATACACATACACACTCACAAAAAGAGGAAAAGGGGAAAAAATCATAAATCTTGCTCTCAAAGTCCACTTCCTTAATTTGGGATAATTCGTTGTTTATTCATGTATTCCACAGATGCAGGGTACATCAAGTTGATTGTCGGGCTTTAATCCGCTGCTTCTGAGGCTGCTGGGAGAGATTTCCCTTTCTCTTGTTTGTTCTCACAGCTCCCAGGGGCTCAGCTTTGGATTTGGCCCTGCCTCTGCGTGTAGGTCGCCGGAGGGCGTCTGTTCTTCGCTCAGACAGGACGGGGTTAAAGGCGCAGCTGCTTCCGGGACTCCGGCTCACTCAGGCGGGGGGGGGGGGGAGGGAGGGGCACGGGGGGGCGGGGCGAGCCTGCGTCGGCAGAGGCCGGCGTGACGTTGCACCACGCTGAGGCGCGCCGTGCGTTCTACCGGGAAAGTTGTCCCTGGATCCCGGGACCCTGGCAGTGGCGGGCTGCACAGGCTCCCCGGAAGGGGGGTGTGGATAGTGACCTGTGCTCGCACACAGGCTTCTTGGTGGCGGCAGCAGTAGCCTTAGTGTCTCATGCCCGTCTCTGGGGTCCGCGCTTTTAGCCGCAGCTCGCGCCCGCCTTTGGAGCTCCTTTAAGCAGCGCTCTTAATCCCCTCTCCTCGCGCACAGAAAGAGGGAAGAGAAAGTCTCTTGCCTCTTCGTTAGGTCCAGACTTTTCCCGGACTCCCTCCCGGCTAGCCGTGGCGCACTAATCCCCTGCAGGCTGTGTTCACGCCGCCACCCCCAGTCTTCTCCCGGCGCTCCGACCGAAGCCGAGCCTCAACTCTCAGACCCGCCCGCCCCGGCGGGTGAGCAGACAAGCCTTTCCAGCTGGTGAGTGCCGGTCGGCCCTGATCCTCTGTGCGGGAATCTCTCCTCCGCGGGTCCGAAGCTCCCCCTCTCCGCCACCCGCAGTCTCGCCCACGAAGGGGCTTCCTAGTGTGTGGAAAACTTTCTTCCTTCACAGCTCCCTCCCACTGGTGCAGGCCCCGTCCCTGTCCTTTTGTCTCTGTTTATTCTTTTTTCTTTTGCCCTACCCAGGTACGTGGGGGGGTTTCTTGCCTTTTGGGAGGTCTGAGGTCTTCTGCCAGCATTCAGTAGGTGTTCTGTAGGAGTTGTTCCACGTGTAGATGTATTTCTGGTGTATCTATGGGGAGGAAGGTGATCTCCGCATCTTACTCTTCCGCCATCTTCCCGGAAGCCATGCCTCACTTTTGTTTGGATCAGTCAGCAAACGCTTTTTCGAACCGCCAAATTCTCCACACCTCCTACCTTTCGCGCCGCCCTAGTCTCGAAGCTCCCGCCACTCTTAACATCTTTATTGGAGTATAATTGCTTTACAGTGGTGTGTTAGTTTCTGCTTTATAACAAAGTGAATGAGTTATACATATACATATGTTCCCATATCTCTTCCCTCTTGCGTCACCCTCCCTATCCCACCCCGCTAGGTGGTCACAAACCACCTAGCTAATCTCCCTGTGCTATGCGGCTACTTCCCACTAGCTATCTCTTTTATGTTTGGTAGTGTATATATGTCCATGCCACTCTCTCACTTTGTCACAGCTTACCCTTCCCCCTCCCCATATCCTCAACTCCATGCTCTAGGTAGGTCTGTGTCTTTATTCCTGTCTTACCCCTAGGTTCTTCATGACCTTTCGTTTGTTTTTTTTTCTTAGATTCCATATATATGTGTTAGCATACGGTATTTGTTTTTCTCTTTTTGACTTACTTCACTCTGTATGACAGACTCTAGGTCCATCCACCTGACTACAAATAACTCAATTTCGTTTCTTTTTATGGCTGAGTAATTTTCCATTGTATATATGTGCCACATCTTCTTTATCCATTCATCTGTTGATGGACACTTAAGTTGCTTCCATGCCCTGACTATTGTAGATAGAGCTGCAATGAACACTTTGGTACATGACTCTTTTTGAATTATGGTTTTCTCAGGGTATATGCCCTGTAGTGGGATTGCTGGGTTGTATGGTAGTTCTATTTGTAGTTTTTTAAGGAACCTCCATACTGTTCTCCATAGTGGCTGTATCAATTTACATTCCCACTAAGAGTGCAAGAGTGTTCCCTTTTCTTCACACCCTCTCCAGCATTTATTGTTTCTAGATTTTTTTGATGATGGCCATTCTGACTGGTGTGAGATGATATCTCATTTTAGTTTTGATTTGCATTTCTCTAATGACTAATGATGTTGAGTATTCTTTCATGTGTTTGTTGGCAATCTGTATATCTTCTTTGGAGAAATGTCTATTTAGGTCCTCTGTCCATTTTTTAATTGGATTGTTTGTTTTTTTTTGTTATTGAGCTGCATGAGCTGCTTGTAAATTTTGGAGATTAATCCTTTGTCAGTTGCTTCATTTGCAAATATTTTCTCGCATTCTGAGGGTTGTCTTTTGGTCTTGTTTATGGTTTCCTTTGCTGTGCAAAAGCTTTGAAGTTTCATTAGGTTCCATTAGTTTATTTGTTTTTATTTCCATTTCTCTAGGAGGTGGGTCAAAAAGGATCATGCTGTGATTTATGTCATAGAGTGTTCTGCCTATATTTTCCTCTAAGAGTTTGATAGTGTCTGGCCTTGAGTCAGGAGCACATGGATTTTTGGTGATCAGTATTGTTTGCCATACCCATGAGGTAGTTAACATTTTATAAATACTTTAAAGATAAGGATACAAGAGGTGAGAGAGACTAAGAAACTTGTCCAAAGCTGCACAGCTGGTAAATGGCAGAGCCAGAGTTGAAATCTAAGCCCTTAGATCCACAGATCATAGTATCTTACTGCCTTATTCCTCTTTTCCCTAAATACCCTTCATTGTCTCTCATTCCCCAACCAATCCCTCTGTTCCTATTATCAGATTGGTCTTTAACATGAAAGATACTGAATATGACAAAGGTTCTCATCTGAGAGGAGATGACCTCCCCACAAGATTTCTACTTCTCTGTGTGTCTTTCTGGTTATATACCTAGTTGAGTTTGGTAATTTAGAAAGCATCTGTATATACTTTTGTGATCATTTATTCAGCAAAAACATGAGTACCTACTCTGTACTAAATACCTGGAGTCTAATGGGAAATTGAAGAACATAGTATAAAAATTTTCTTTATAGATTATCTTATAAATTTTCTTGGAAAGAATTCCAAAATATTCAAAGGTGCTTCATTACAAAATTCCATTGGAGGACATATCTTTAACATTGTTACTCACATGGACAAGGGTCCTTTTCCTCATACTTCATTTCACTTTTTTCTGTCTTTTTCTAGATCCTTGTAATATATTTGAGAGTCTTGAGATTTTCTTTATACTAGCAAATAAGTGTGACTAGATAATCCAAACAAGGTGTGTCTTATGTTTTTGTTGTTGTCATTGTTAGTTTATGTATAAAACAAACAAGAAACCCACTTGTTTTAACCTGGAATTCTTTTACATACATATAGTCAGAATATATTTTAAATGGTTTTGGACATAATGTTTAGAAAGAAGGAGTTTGGTTTAGCACATATTTCAGGTGATGTTTTTGTTTTTTTTATTGAACAACCATAAGATAGATGTAAAGTTTCAAATTATAGGTAGAAATAAGCATCTAATTTTAAATATTAATGTCCTAATGTAACAGAATATGAATATAAATATGAATTGTCAAAGTACTTATTTTATATTACTTTGTCTTATTTTCAATGTTTAATAATTTACAAAATTAACTTCAAAAATGATAGGCCTGATAGGAAGCAGAGGAGCAATAGTTAGGTGCTAGGGCTTAAGTCCTCTACCCATATTTCTTTGTAAAACTTGTCCAGCAAAACTCAGAGAGTATATCAAAGAAATGGTGTGTAGATCCTGCTGAAAAGTTCCTCAGGCATATCATTCAAAATTAGACATGCCTTCTCTCTCATACTATTATTCTTGTCCAGAACTTGAAGTAGGCAGTTTTCAGACCTGCTGCTTCTTCCAAATTGTAATAAATAAATGACATCCTTATTCATGAGAATCTGTTCTAATTTAGAAGACTTACCTTTGCATGTACCTTTACCATGAAAACCTCAGGGGAAAGTAATTAAATTTAATAGCCTCTATGTGTTCTAAACAAAGATGTACAATAGATACAATGATGATGATCAAATTCAAGTATTTACAGAAATCAGTACTTTGGAAATTCAAATGTAATCTCATATTTGTGGTGCTCTATTCTGGAACTATGGAAATATTTTAATTGTCATTAGAATGGTATTTTTCCCTGTTTTGGAATTTTAATAAGTAATTATTGATATTTATTCTCGGTTATCTTTCTCTCAGCCCATGGAGTAAGGTACTGCTCTGTTGAATACATATTTTCCAAAGTCATCTTTCTAAACTCAAAACTGATTTGATTCTTTGCTTCAATAAGGAACAAAAGGGTACTGAACCGGCTACTCAAGACACATGAAACAATGAGAATGTGGACCTAGCAGAGAGTAGATGCTCGTAAATAAGGCACCAATTTTGCAGATACACAAATATGAAGTGTTTTTAAGTTTTCAATGTTTACCATCAGTATAGGATTTGAACATAGAAAAGAATAGACTATGGCATTTAAACATAAGTGAACAAATCTGAATCACACGAAACAGATAAATGCAAACTGAAGCTACAATAATATTCTATTTTTTCGCTTGTCATTTGGCAAAGATCAAAAATTGTAAAATGTATTTTGACACATTTTTTAAATAGGCTCTCTCACACATTGCTTGTGAAAACAGAAATTGGTTAAGCCTCTTTGGATGGTAATTCTAGCCATTTGTTAAATTATTAATCCATATAGCTTCTGACCAGAAATTAAACTTTTAGCAATCATTTTGTAGACGTGTTCAAAGATGTATGAACAATTATATTCATTTCAGTACTGCTTGTAATGGCAAAAAAAAATTAAAAAGGAAACAACCTCAGGTATCTATCACTAGGGACTCATTAAGTCAATTATGGAATACTACACAACTGTTAAAAATTGTATGTACTAATACGGAATGAACAGTAAGATATAATGTTGAGTGATTAAAGAAACGAACAGAACAGTGAAAGCCTACCATGAGCCAAATATTCAAACACAAATATTTGAAGATATTCAAGATATTTCAGAAACTGGAAAAAAAAAGAAATACTTGCTCTGGGGAAAGTAGTTGGTTTGGGAGAAAAGGTAGGAAGGAATCTTCAGTATAGCTGAACATTTATAATTTGTACACATTGCCTATTCAAAAATGATCAAAAAACAGTAATTTGGGAAACTATTCAACTGTAATATAAGAATTATGGACACGATTATTCAATTATTACTTTCTATAAGAAACAAATATTGATATCATGAGACTGAAATTTATATTTAATACAAATAGATTTTTATTATTTCAAGAAATCTGTGATATTAATGAGGCTAAATAATTGTAAAATGTGGTTCTTGCTACCTTTTATCCCTATTCCTGTCTTTTATAAGGATGCTAATATTTGATTTTAGATATGATGCTTCTCCTGAAATCAATCTTGTGTCGTTAATTATTCAAACATCCAGCCTTCCTTGCTGAAATCATTCTAATTATTCCCAGTGCTCAACAGTATTAGTAAAAGTTACATTTGAATTCAAAATAATTTACACTGAGTCCTTAATATTCCCACAAGCATTTAGCTATTTTTATATTTCACCTCTTGAGATTAAAAAAATAAAAGTAAAAAGATTGAATGTAGCCAATATCATTGTTTTAACTGAAATGATTCTGTGTTTTTATCTCTAATACAATACCATAGAAGGTAGATTAAAATGAGCTTCCTCTCTCTTTTCTGATTTGTAAATCCCTCCTCTCATATTAACTCCTCATTTACACTTTTAAAAATTTTATGATGCTCATATTCTTTTATTATCTGTTAGGTTAATCAGTGGACAAGATTTTATGTACATTTTCTAGTGCATTGCCCTTGAGAAATGAAGATTATTATTCATCCTGAATAAATAAATACCATGTAAGCTTGTAATGGTAGATTTTAAACAACATAAGCTGCCACCTAACATAATCTCTTGTCTGCTAGATTATGCTATCTATTTTCCAAAATAGATTTTATACATATCTGTGCAAAATAATAATATGTATTATTGAAAATAACATGTGGCTTTTGGCAAACTAAAAAACCCATTATAGTGTCTATTAAATTATTTAACAAATAATTTTAAGACTATGATTCTTCAATTTAACATTGATTTGGATGGGAGGCAAGGACACAAGCCAGCCTGAAAAATAAGAATTAGAAACAGGGAAAATACATACAATCCTTTCATTAGTGAGTCTTGAAATTTTGATTTACGTTAGATAAATTAAATTACTTTGGCCTGAGCTGCCTTTCCCCCACCGCAGCAATATTATTCTCCAGAGTCTGTTTTCTACAGCTGTATATATGATTTACAGTGATGGCATTCAAAGACTCTATGTACCATTTCACCCTTCGATACCATATACAGTGGAGAAGCAAGGCACAATAAGGAAAAAAAAATATGTCCAGCTTAAATATGAATCTTCATTGAAATTTCTATTTGTGACGGTTCTAAAATTCTTTACCATAAATTTTCTGGGATAAGCAAGCTTTAAAAAAAATTTTATTAGAGTTTCTCTTAGCCAGAAAATAAATTCTTTTCTGTGACCTTTGAAAAGTAATACCAATGCTTTATTTCTCATATTACTGTTATGAAGCAGCAATCTTGAAATGCAAAACCCAGTCATTAGTCACACCCTAGATTAAGGTGACTGTATTTTCACTGTACCCCCAAAAGAGCTCTTTGATAACTGGGACATTGTCCCCATAATACAATGCCTCCTTTAATTTCATTAACTAGTTTGTCAGTTCTGAGCCTGAGCTACAGGGAGTTTTAAGGAAGGACTGAGGAGTACAACGAACTCAGATACTGGCAGTAATTTTGTGAAACCAATAGTTATACTCAAAACACATAGATTCTCTACCCTGTGTTCTATTAGAACACGGCAAGATTAGCATCTAAAATAAGCCTCTCCTTTTAGACATATAGAAACATTGTCTTACATCAAACACTTCAAAAGGTTGACACGTCAAAACTAAAGTTTGAATAAGTCAATGTTTTCTTTTGTCCATTCAGAATTGGGGAAAACTCAACCACTTATATCACTTTTTTACCCAGAATCTTACTATGAGGAGCTCGCTAATGACCCTGGAAGCCAGCATGCTTTGACCACGCAGATGGACATGCTTGTGACTGAGAAAAGTTGCTGACATGATGAAAGTCTGATCCCTTTTGAAACAGGTGAGCCCTGCAGTAAAACTGAAAAATATTTTCAAATTTCTCAAAAACAATATTACTGGCCACATTGCCGTAATGCTTATTTCCTAAATCCAGCAAGTATAATTGTTGATCTGTTTATCTTCTTGAGTGGGCTCTTTTTGCAGAAAAGAATGTGATTCATTGTCTTTCTAGCTGAAGGTGATCAGTGGTAATTCAAGAACTTCTATATAGGAAATGATTATGGAAAAGAAGCTAGTGGATACAGGTTGAAATTGTCTCACATAACACACAAATGGTATTTATTTATTATTTTTACTTTTTCTACGGTATGTGGGCCTCTCACTGTTGTGGCCTCTCCTGTCGCGGAGCGCAGGCTCAGCGGCCATGGCTCACGGGCCCAGCCGCTCCGCGGCATGTGGGATCTTCCCGGATCGGGGCACGAACCTGTGTCCCCTGCATCGGCAGGCGGACTCTCAACCACTGCACCACCAGGGAAGCCCACAAATGATATTTATTCTGATTGTATTCTCATTCATGGGCAAAGGTAATAGAAAATGTGGGGAGGTTCCTAAACCTCTGACCACTCTTCTCCCAAGTTGCTGCTGGCTCTAACCACAAATTAAAATGCTAAAATGCTTTGGAAAAAATCACAACCCAACCAGAATACAAGAACTATAGAAACTGCAATTCCTGGCTGCTGATCTAGACCACCAACACAGGAAGCGCTGACAGCAAATCTCTTTTCTTCCAAGAAATATTTGCAACCAGGAAAGTTTTTGCAAGCCCATTGTCAGGTTTTATACAAAGTTTAATGACAAATTTTCCAGTGTGGATTTAATTTTAGATGTATCGCTAATTTAATGAAGGGCCTCCAAAATATCACATTTCATCAAGTTATGCTGGCTGGTGTAACAATTTTGTGGCGAGGGGAGCATGGAGAGAGAGAGAGAGAGATGATAGATAAAATAGTTAATGTTATGCTTAAAATACCAATTCCATATTTTAGGTAAAATGCCTTAGTAGCTCAACATCACTAATTCAAGTTATAAATGTGAAAAAGAAAGCAATTTCCTGACAAATCCTTCAGATTGTCTTGAGGACCAACAAGAAATTTTTGCTTCTCATCACTCATTTGAGATAGGTTTAAGCTTATGTTTAATATTAGGTCTAGTTCCTTAGGAAACGGACCTTGAGATGGATATTTGCATGGAAGTAGTTTCTTGGAAAGAAACATAATTTCTTCATAACAGTGTCTGCGAGGGAGAGAATAAAACAGGATTGGTCAGAGGAGAAATTGTGATGCAGCTGCAACAGAGCCTCAGCCAATTCCTCAGAGAGCTCCAAGGGAATAGCCCTTCAGAGTCCCAAGTTGAAGCAAAAAGGTACCAAAGTCCAGCCTCTCACAAGGACAAGTCCATGGATGTGATGCCCCCAGGGAAGGGAAAGGACAAGGCATTTTACTTTGATCTAAGGCCGTGACTGGAAAGGAACTCAGCTCAAAGTCCTCGCCAGGCAACCCTCCCAGCAGCCAAACAACTGTCTTAGTCAAAAGGGGCATCTACAGTTTTCTTCCATGTAAATCTTAAATCATTCAACTTTTGATAATGAGAACCCATTGAACCCTAGTTTCTAATATCAGCAATGCAGTAATGTTATTTAGGGCTAATATATTGAGAATATTATTGACTCTACGAAGATAGCACATTTTAAATATTTGCTAAGGTTTGTGTGTGCTTATTATTGACAGAATGGACTGTTTACCATCATTAATTTCTTACTAGAGATCTTTAAAGCGTAGATTTTTGACACAACACACAGTTGCAAATAGACAGAATTTATGTCAGTGCGACAGTCACAGATGAAAAGAAAGGACTTTGCTTTTGTAGTTCTACTTTTCAGTCAATATTTGTTTAAGGCTTGGTTGAAAGGGGTTCCATGAACAGGTTGCAAGCTTTTGTACTGACATAAATTCTGTCTGTTTGCAACTCTGTGCTTGCCAAGTCTACACCATCTCTCAGCAGGATTCTTAGCATAGCCCACCAGCAGGCTCCTGAGCGTCGCCTCTTCATCTCTTGGAATCAGTTCTCTACATAGGAGCCAGTAAAAACTGGTTAAAATGCAAATGAGACTGTCTCATTCCCCTGCTTACACCTCTTCCATGGCTCCCCATTGCACTCTGAATATATTCCAAGACCTTGCCATGGTCTACAAGGTGTTTCATGATCTGGCTTCTACCTGCTTCTTTCAAATCCCCTCATAACATCAAGCACTGAGCTATTTATTATAGCTAAGATGAATAACATTGGCCTCAGTTCTGTTTGTATAAGACAACAAGGTCTTCTGACTCAAGGTATTTGCATTCTGTGTTGTCTGTACCTGGAATATGCTTCTCTCTGAGTCTTGGCAGTTGATGTGCTCTCATTCTTTAACTAGGCTGTCCAAAGATACCTACAGTTTCCCTCCCTTCCTTCCTGGGCTTCTACTGACCTCCATGTATTTGCCTGCACCTTCCCCAACCTAACCAACAACTTTCCATAACCTTATCATCACAACTATCCATAGCTATCTTGTTTGTAATTTGATAACATGTTTATTTTCTGTCACTCCCATAGATGCAAATTGAATGCTTTATTACTTCCAGTTTTAATAATGTATCTGATCTCTTCCCAATATTTAATTGATATAGCATATAGAGAAAAAGTATGTGAAATGAAACTTGATAGTTAGCCAAGGACTAGACTAGGTCGTGTATTAGGTCGTGTTAAGATTCTGGAGCAATGGAAACCATTGTCAGGATCTTAGGAGTCTAGAGGTAGAAAGAAGACATAAATATTTCTCTCCGTTTGATGCAATTACTCTGTTCACAAGACATGCATGTTATTGTATTCATATATTTATTTAAATGGTGATTATTAAATTGTCTGTCTTCTTACTGCTGATCAATACTAACATCACCTAGGTTTCTGAAACATTTATTTTGGGCCATTTTTCACAAAAACTTTTCCATGTGTAAAATATTAATATAAAAATTTATCTTGATTCCAAGAAAACTCATATTACCATACTATTTAAAATGGCACCTCTCCAGACCCTCCCCAAACTTGTGTCCCTTTAATTTTCTTCCAGGTACTTGCCTTGGACATATCTATGTATTTATTTACTTCTTAGTTACATGACTATATCAGGACAAGACTGTCTTTTATTCTCCTATATCTCTGTTCCTAGAATAAGACTTGACAAATAGGAAGTTCTCCTCAAATGTATGTCAAACTAATGAATGGATGAATCCATTAGTCTAGGAAATTCACATATATGGAAGCTGCTACTTTCCAATGAAGCTGAATAAATGAGATCTCTTAGTCACTACAGTCCTTTCATCCTGAAAAGGTCATAGAATTAATCTTTTCTTTAATTCTCTGTTTTTATGTATGCAAAATGACTGCCTAATCCAAGGGGTTCATCATTTACTAGCAAATAATAAACACTTTTACAATCTGTTCTATGGCCATGTAAATAATGAATATCTAATTGCTAATTGCTAACAGTTGTATTGATATTTATTATTTGCTACGTTTCTTCTTGATAGTTTAGTTATCATATTTAAGTGAGTTTTACTTTTTAATGGAAGCTTATATACTGTTTTAAAGAAAGAAAGAAATTATATGTATATAAGAGAGAGAGAGAGAAAAATTTTTGTCTTTTTCATTCATTACTGTATTCCCAGTGCCTAGAATAATACCTAGTAGACATGGCAGTCACTCAATAAGTATTTGCTGAATTAATAAATTAACATAATATACACTTAGCCAATTTTAATGAAGACTTTTCTCTGGGGGGGATATCCACTTTCATACCTATTCTTAGCTAGATTTTATTTTTACCATCGATTTTTCCTCATATTCTTTTACCAAGGACATCAGAGAAGAAAGAGCACTAGATTATGTCAGTATCATCATATTTCGGGTTCAAGCCCTTCTTTGTGTGACTGTGTGGAAATCCTTTAAGTTATCTGAGATTCCAATTCCTGAATTATCAAAATAATAAAAGCAGTTTTTGACTTTCTAAAGTTCCATTTCAAATCTAAAATTTACGTTTTCTTCAACTCTCACCACTAAAGTCCATTTCAATATACATCTGTTTTTAGAGACAATTTGTAGACCAGTAGACACTTTTATCTCTTTTCAAGTATTTTCAATGAGAAAGCCTCCCAATTATTGAAAGCCCTTTTCTTTCTTCTTTTTTTTTTTTTTGCGGTACGCAGGCCTCTCACTGTTGTGGCCTCTCCTCTTCCGTTGTGGAGCACAGGTTCCGGACGCGCAGGCTCAGTGGTCATGGCTCACGGGCCCAGCCGCTCCACAGCATGTGGAATCTTCCCATACCGGGGCACGAACCCATGTCCCCTGCATCGGCAGGCGGACTTTCAACCACTGCGCCACCAGGGAAGCCCAAAGCCCTTTTCTTTAATTCCCCTTTCTTACTCACCTGTAGTCAGGACTATATGGCATCTCCCTAATTACATAATTAAGGGATTATAACTATACTAAAGTTATTAATTTTAAGAATTAATAACCATCTGGGAGGAATAGATGACTCGACTTACAACTGAAGAGCCTTATGCATTTGGATGCTGCTGAATAAAGCAAGAATCAGGTAAAACCACTGAAGCCAGATTCTGTTCTATATTGAAGAGCTCACCCCCAAAACTGCTTTGAAGGCCAGTTATACCTGGATATTGCGTTGGGTAGTATAGCTTCTATCTAATTTTAGAAGGGAAATCTGAATCAATTAATGCTCTCTATTAGCCAGTTGGATTGGTTACATTACTTAGCAACATTTTATTTGATATAGAGTTACCCACACCTTTGCAAGTGAGGTGGAATGTGTTATACATTATAGTATTTAAGCTATTAAAGACTCTATTAAAGAAAAGTTGTCAATAGAAAATTATATTTCTTATTAACATTTATCTAAGAAAATGTAATAAAAGAACTAGTACATAAGAATAGTTTTCTTCATCACAAATAAAAAATAATTAAGATTTTAATCTTTTTTAATCTCTATGACGTGATCTATGAGGTTGGGATAAGAGGCATCTTAACTCCATTCTCTACTCTAGAGGGCATAGTAAGATCAAATAGTCATGTGATTTCTCCTATGAGGCTTTCTGGGATGTGTCAAAATCTTCAGGAGAAAAAACCTTTCTCTCTAACTCTTGTTATGTTATTGTGTTTTGTCATCCTAAAACCGTCTCTGCCTCCTTTGTCTTGATCTCCAAATGTGATTATTAGAATCATTTAAGTAGACTATTCCTAGTTGTTTACCTACAGAATTGTGTTTCACACTTTCTAGCACCTATGACAATAAGGAAATAAAATCATCTCCAGCTCCATGGAACCTATTAGTCTTAAGACAATCATGGTAGTGATTTTCTCTACCAATACATTAGTTTATGAGGAGGCATGAGATGAATGTCTGGCCCCTTCATTCATTCACTCATCTATTCAATAATCATTTTTGAGTGCCTCCTATATGCCAGGCAACTTTCACGGTCTTGAGGATACAGAGAAAATACAAGTCACAGTTCTTCGTAGAGCTTATGTTTTAGAGGAAAGAGAAAAATAAAACAAACATAAATCAATCAATCAATAATATCTCAGGGAATGAAAAGTGCTGTGAAGAAAAATAAAGCCAGGTAATGTAATATAGAGAAATGTGGGAAGGATGTTGTTTTCAATAAATGTGATCAACAAATCTCCACTATGTTATGTGACATAGAAGTTGTGATTGAAAAAACTAGAATACGGGCTTCCCTGGTGGTGCAGTGGTTGAGAGTCCGCCTGCCGATGCAGGGGACACGGGTTCGTGCCCAGGTCTGGGAAGATACCACATGCCGCGGAACGGCTGGGCCCGTGAGCCATGGCCACTGAGGCTGCGCGTCCGGAGCCTGTGCTCCGCAATGGGAGAAGCCACAACAGTGAGAGGCCCAAGTACCGCAAAAAAAAAAAACAAAAACTAGAATACAGTTGGATATCATTTTAATGACTAGAATTGCTTTGTGATCCTAAGAGATAAGAGTATATAAAAAGAATGTAGAATCTGTTATGAACAATGATCTTTACATTTAGATAACAAAGGTATTTGCATATCTCAAGAGACAACCAAAAAGAAAACTAGCTCAAATGATACAACCATTTGAATAGGAGTTATAGACTCTAATATATCTTAAAAATTAACGATGATATTACTCGAAAATAAGGGAAACCTCTGTATGATCACAGTTTCTTCTATACCATGAAATCCTTGCTATGGATTATGAACAGATTTCATTAAATTTCGGGTCACTTCAGGCTAAGCTAAGAGAGTGACCTCAAAAATTACTTGGAAAGGTGTTTCTGAAAAATGTGTGATGTATATTTCCTTATTATGTAGTCGATTTTGAACACTTAGTAGGTCTACAATTAAGTTTAAGAATATTTGTAACAATAAAATAAACCCATTCTCTTAATATTTTATATTATGAAATATGTACATATTTGATAATATAAATATTTGTTTGTATAAGTAATATTAAAGAGAATTTGACCTATTAGAGTGACTAGTCAATCCTCTGACTTGTTTAATATTTAAGTTATAAGAATTATTTTACTTTGGAAGTATTTGTTATTTAAGGTAAATAGACATGGTACTTGAACAAATTAAATATATAAACTTCGTAAATACAGTTTAAATATCTAAAGGAACTTAACGAAGATAGTAAAAAATATATATTAATCAAAGTTTTTTCAAGATAATTATTAAAATTACTAGTCTTAAAAACAGAATAATCAAATAGGTAAGTTGGAAATATTAAAAATGTGATTTTAGGAAAGGAATAACTTTAATAAAGTGAAATATTTTTAAAAATCTCTGAACAATATTTGGTATGAAAAAGTACCTATGTGGGCAAGATAAAACATATTTTTCATTAGAGTAACTTTTAAGCAGAGACCTGAATATACTAGGGGGTATTAGCCACAGAGAAAGGTTATCTCTAGCAGAAGGAATATTAACTGCAAAGGCCCTGAGGCAGGAACATGCCTGCTTGATGTTTGTGGTGAAGTGTGATTCCTAGAATTGCTGTCTTGCTCCCAGACAAGAGGGTGAAGCCCTAGAACTAGGTCAGAGCCTAGGATTGACATGAGGTGGAAGCAGAGCCTGGCATATTCTCCCCATCTTCTTACTTCTTGCTGTATAAAATAACAAATGCCCTCATTTTTTAAGCCAGTGTGAATTTGTAGTTATGTATTGTTTGCAGGTAAAAATATCTGAACAATTCAAGTTACTATTTATATTTTTTCAATCTTCAAATTGCCAAACAATGAGTGGGCAATCTTTATTAGGTGGATATGCTATAGGACTTTATTTTCAAGGACATTTTCATTTACAGGTTAAGGTGTTATATCTGGAGTTAATTATTGCATAATGACATATATATATATTTGCTACTTCCATTTTACGTGCATTGTCTCTCTGAGTTTCATTCAGTCACAGCATGAAGTTGTTATACTCAGTTTATAGGGAAGGAAACTGAGACTCAGAGAGGTAAAATCATTTGAACGGGAGGCAGGTTTTCAAAGGCCAATGCCATTGCTATTTTCATTACAACCAACTGTTAAAAATTGGTCTTTGACATAAAGCCATAGGCCAACTAAAATTCTGAAGTCATAAATTCAGGGTTGTGGAATCTCTAATAAGGGAATTTTTGGCAAAATAATGGAAGGAAGGATTTCATGGAGCAGCCTTCTGTATAGAGCTCTTCAAATAAAACTACGTTAGTAGCTTTGTCTATTTAAAAGGCTAACTTTGTGTTGAAAGGGCCAGGAGTTTGTGGAGAGTTGCAGAGACAATGTCTGTCATTTAGTAGCTGAGTATTGAGATTCAGTTTCCTTCTTACCAAGCTATTGTGGGGAGTGATATACATATAAAACGCTTAGCATAGTGCCTACCACATAATAGCACCTCTGAGGTGCTCTTTAAAACTTCACCAGGAATCATAAAGTGAATGGTATTTTTTTTAGAATATTCATCAACCAATTACCCATACTTTGAAATTGCATAGGAAAATTAAAATCTTAACACAATTTTTTTACTAATATACTTAAAACATTCTTCTGTCCTTAATTCTGCTGCTATCCTGTTTTTCCCACTTATACCCCCATCACTTAGTCTCTGGTGGAGTCTAACACCTGTTATATATTATATATATAATAACACCTGTTAATGTAACACAATGAAAATAAAATGAAGGATTTCATGAAATCTTTGAAAATGATATCAGAGATGAGGTTTGGCAGTTGGGTAAGTTAAAAGCAAAACAAAAACAGGATGTTAACACAAAGTATTTCAAAGAGGAAGTATTAAGATATTAAGAAATTAAAACAAGACCTTGAGAAAATTACTTAAACTCACAAATGCATTTATAAAAATGAATCTACTTATAGTCAAACTGAGAAAGTCCAAATAAAGCAAAGAACATCATTATATCAGAGTATCATGATATATTTTTTACAGAAAGTATCACTGGATTGATTTTTATTTATTCTTTAAAAAAAGAACACATATTGGCAATTATGAGACATTTTGTTAAATAAAAGATGAAATAAATTTATTATCAATTTTAAGGTCTAAGAATGTAATTTTCACAATTTCCTATGAAAATTTGCTTCCTCTTTTAAATGATTTTCTTTGTGTTAATTGCCTTCATTAAATTATCTTCTCATGATCGAACTTCCTGTAAAACAGTACCCTTAAAGGATGATTCCCAGAGTATAAGAGACTGAAAATGTTCAAGAAAAAAATGCATTAATTAGGCAGCAAATTAGTCAGTAAGGGAAGTATTCATAGCCTAAGGAAGGTCACAGAAGTAGCGTCACTAATGCTGGCCCTCTCTATTGCTAAAGATTGAGTAAATAACATTTAATGGTCTGGATGGATTCCCCATTCAAGTCAGCATCTTGGGCAGTGGCTTCATTCAGTCATTTAATTAATATTTATTGAGCATTCACCGAGTCAGGTAGGGGGATATTGGAGATAGAGTATTGTGGGAAAACTAAAAATCCTCATAAAGTGTATAGCCTAATAGGAGAGACAGACAATGAAATGATAATTAGTTAATTATATACTATGTTTGCTACTAATAAGTATCTTGAGGAAAAAAAGTAAAGTAGGTTTGGGGTATACTAAATGCTGTATATGGCTGATTGGAAATTTTAGATTTGAGCTAGGAAAAAACTTCAGTGAGACAATGATTTTGCAGTCAAAAACTTGAAAGAACGGGAAATAGCTGTGAAGACTTCTAGGAGAAGAGCACTCAGGCAAAGGGAAGGGCAAGTACAGTCTTGATAGTGGGAGCACGCCTGAGGTTTTCAAAGAACTCATGGAAGTGGACATCAGGAGAGGCATGGGAAATATTGAAGAGGTAACAAACAGCCAACCTTCTTAAGTCTTGCTTCCTTCTCTGCAAAAGTGGTATAAAAAGGATGGTCTGTGCCTAGGAGGGTTGTAAATATTCCATGAGGTAATTCTTACAAAGCATTGAGCATAATGCCTGGCACATAGTAAGTGCTTAATAAATGTTTGTTCTTGTTGTTGTTTGTTATTTCATGGAAATGGAGCCAAAGGGCTGTTTATCTGTGTCTGATACCACTGAACATTTGAATTATTTAACTGATTCCCTTTACTTTGATTCCATGACCGCTTGGAAACCAATGGATTATAATTTCATTTCCTGTGTGGTTCTGCCTCAAGGGAGAATATGCCAGTTTTACTAATACAGGTGTTCCAAATTAGATGTCAGTATGAGTTACCTTTCTAAATGACAAATTTTCGACTTTGCCACCAAGAGGCTAATTAATGTGAGTTTACCCATGAGAAAATGATCTACTCTCAAACATTTTACTTGTAAAATCAGGTTTCTAAGTAGATCACCAGACTTTCCAGCACAGAAAATTCCGTAAGGTGACTCAGCTCAGTGATGCAGCCTGGGGGACAGCCAGCAAGGCTCTCCTGGCAGCCTTCATCTCATCTGCTTTTCTATTTAAATGTTGCAAATACCTAATCGCCACATACCCTTACTCCATACTGTCACATCTATCATCTCTCGTCACCCTCTGCATGTTTTTGTGAGTGTGCAAAAGAGCTGCTACTACCCCTATTTTATAAATGCAGAACTGAGATGTAGAGAGATGAAGAGAGAGACCTGGGTCCTGAGCCCAGGTAGTCAGTGCTTCTTCTACTACAAGAAAGAAGAAATCCTGGGGTTTAGTCTCAGATTCCCCTCTAACAGATATGTGATCTTGAAATATCCTTCCTTTTTGGTACTCAGTTTCTCGAGGGAGTTATAGGAGTAAATGACCTATAATATCCTTTCTAATATAAATATCTTAGAATACTAAGGTAACAGTGAAATGAGCAAATTAATAGAACATGTGGGGAAAAATTCAACCGGACCAGAAATTAACAAAAGAATATAAATATGTTAAATATGAACAGAAACACCTTGGCCATATATAACTTAGGTACTGTAGGAAGTTGAGGAGGTGGGAGAAACAGAGGAAGACAGGTCCTAAACATTTATATTTGTCAAAGAGAGACCAGGTACACTGACAGATGCTTATTTTTATATTTTCCCTTTGGAGTTATTTCATGGAAAACTAATAAATTAATAAAAATTTATGAAATAATAAACTAATAAAACATTTATTTACTAATAACATTCGTAGATGTTATTATACCTGCAGTTCATCATTGCTCCATTTGTTATTCAAATAAGTGAAAGCTATTTTCCATCAAATTTCCACTGAAATGGATTACTAATAAATTTAAGAAAAATATGAACAAAAATATGTACACCAAAGTAAAAAAAAATGAAATAAGTTTAAATAGTCTAATAACTTATTTTTCAAAAAATAAATAAGGGAATAGGAAAACAATTTTAATTTAATAAATTTAATGAACATTTATTAAATAATTTAAAATTTATTAAAATCTTATTAAAATTTATTAAAAATTAAAACAAATGCTTTATTAAAACAAAGCATGACTGAACCAACCAAAGCCTGACTGAACACTGCAAAAGTACTTATTTGAAAACTTTTTAAGTTCCTTTTTTTTTCAAATTGTGTGTTCTGAAGTACATAATCACACATATTTTTTAATTAGTCACTACAACAGTGCTGCCCTGTTAAGATACCACCATGAACTCCACAATGGTCTTTTTGTGTTGGAGGCTTCCGTCTGTTATCTCTTGGTTCACTGATCTGTGTTTTTGTTGGACATGTTGGAGAGATCTTGAGGACTTTGGCAGTCCAAGTCCTCTAGCGATTTTCTACCCTGTCATCTTAAAAGGAAACTGTGCTGCCTCATACAAAATCACCCTTACTAGTGCAGTGAAGTGGCAGGGAAAAGGAGGGCAGTCACCTCACCTCGACATACTTTTTAGAATATGTTCTGATAAATTGTCTGTCTGGTCTTCTTAATTTTTCTAATGAGCCCACACTGACCATTTGAATACAATAGAGATTTCAAGAAACTACAGTTTTCCAGCTCCACACTACACTGATACTTCAGTTAAATGCATGCCTTTGGGGCAAGGTAATTGAAATGATAAATTAATTGCATCTGTTTTAAGCCAACATAGGAAAACTCTAGCGTTCTATGCATCAAAATGTCTTTTCTCACAGCAGGTATATTACTGCACTTAAAATCAGGTTAGGACCCTCTTACTGTGGTTGGAAGAGGGAGGAAAGAGGATCGTTTATTCCTTGGAGAACATATACTTCTATATTTGTACATAAAACAACCTTGTCTTTTGGTAGCAGGCTTTTAATTACATCCCAGGGAGAGAGTGACTTACATTGATTATTTACTGGAAGAATGCTGAGAGCATAAAAGAACGTGATTCACTCCATTACAAAGAATGACAGCATTAAGGCCTGTCTGTGCCAGCATTTGAAGATTTCCTCCCTCCCTTTCCTAGGATGCAAGATGCATTAAAGATTTATTTAAAGATTCTTGACTTTGGATAATCAAGATAGATTTAAAACATTCATTTAATAAATGAGCCTATGGATGCCACAGAGACTAAATTAGTCACATCACTGGATTCCACTGCTCCATCTACTTCTGTGGTTTACTGAGGATCTAAGCTTAAACTTTGTTACGACTTGAATGTTTACATATTGTTTTAATATTTTCACTACAACTGACTATCCATAGATGTTATTATACCTGCAATTCTTCATTGCTCCATTTGTTATTCAAATAAGTGAAAGCTATTTTCCATCAAATTTCCACTGAAATGGGTTGCTAATAAATTTAAGAAAAATATGAACAAAAATAGGTGCACCAAAGTAAAGTAAAAGAAATAAGTTAAAATAATCTCATAATTTACTTTTCATAAAAATATATAAGGGAATAGGAAAACAATAAAACAATATATAAGGGAATAGGAAAATAATTAAAAAGTTGGATTAAATTAGAGACAGGATATGTAGTGCTGATAATAATTCAGACACCTCTATTTAAATCTATTTTCAATACTTATAGAACCACAAAAGGGATAGATTCCAGTGTCCAGTGTAGTATCTATCACAGAAGGAACTCGACTGAAAGGAACATTTGGCATCAGCTTCTTTTTTCTTCTAGATTGAGAACATTAAGTGATGTGTCCATTGGAAATGCCACTAGAGAAAAGGGAATAGAATTACAGAATCACAGAATTCACAGTATCACTGAATTTAGAGTTGATGAAGTTTACTTGGAATACCTTCATAAAAGGGTGAGATGTGTAATTATTTGGTTAAGCAAAGAAAGATACAACTGAAGATCATATTTCTTTTGGATTTCAATGTTTAACTCAAGGAGGGCAACAATTATGTTTCATATCAACACTTCCTAAATTTTTTGGAGTTGAGCGCCATCATTGTTTGCTTGTTAATCATCCCCTTCTCCAAGATCAACCATTTGCAAAGCCGATTACAAATTCTCAGAGAACTGAACATATTTGTTTTGAATATTTGCAGTTTCTTTTAGGCATCTCAAGAATCACAAAACCAAGATTAGGATTTACTGTTTGATGACTTTGAGATATTTAAAAATATCTATACCAAAGATGAAAAACTAATTTTGTTTTATGGGATTATCACTCCAATAGTGTCTTGCTTTACATTGCAAATACATTTGGAAGCCTCTAGGTATTTACTTCTAGACTGTGTGCTTTCCTGGGGAGATCATATTTGGAAGACTGAAATAAAATAATCCCTGGTTTTCCTGTCATTAAAAGCCTCTATTTACAAACCACAAGCCTAAAGGGAGTGAAATCAACTAAAGAGAAATATGTGCTACAAAGGGAGCTTTAGTTCATGTTCTG
Organism: Delphinapterus leucas; assembly: GCF_059928025.1. Lineage (NCBI taxonomy): Eukaryota > Metazoa > Chordata > Mammalia > Artiodactyla > Monodontidae > Delphinapterus > Delphinapterus leucas. Next base: position 58,272,956 of record NC_143139.1, on the reverse strand, counting down.
GTCATTTAGACAAGATTTATTACCACCATTGATTTACACCATGTATTATAGTTAAGATAGTAATTGCTACATTATAGTTTATAGTATCTCTAGTACCTCTGAATGATGTCCTTTTTAAAACAGGACTGTACACTAATAATGCATTGGGTCATTACTGTTTTTGTTGTATATTGCTTTTTACAAAGTATTTTTTTTAACAAAATGCAGTTCTTTTTCCCAGAGTTTTAATAATCTAGATCCTTCTATAGAATCATTTTATTGACATGCTCAAAGTTTATATTCTAAATATCGTTTGATCCTGGCATGTACCAAGTGTTATATATGTCACAGGAAACTCAAAAATCAATGACTTCACTCCTATCCTCAAAGGGTTTATAGTTCTTTGACTATAAATACAGATAAATAACCCTGTAGTTACACTATAATGTGATAATAACAGTAAGTGCAGTGTCCTATAGAATGAGTGGGAGTGCCAAAAAGAGTTATGAATTGATCACAGAGGCCTTCTGAGAGGGTTTATGGATAGGAGTGTGGAGGAGTGAAGAGTATCTCTGAAACGTGGAAGGGCATACTCGAAGGTGTGGAAGGAATAAAGAGTGTGGCCGTTTGAAGAATCACAAGTAGTTCAGTCTAGCTGGCACCTAGAACTTGATAATAAAAGCGCCATTAGATGAAGTTAGACAGTTAAGAGGGACCCAGATCTTAAAAGGGTTAAAACTTTATACGGGGTCTTCCCTGGTGGCGCAGTGGTTGAGAGTCCGCCTGCCGATGCGGGGGACACGGGTTCGTGCCTCGGTCCGGGAAGATCCCACATGCCGCGGAGTGGCTGGGCCCGTGAGCCATGGCTGCTCAGCCTGCGCGTCCGGAGCCTGTGCTCTGCAACAGGAGAGGCCACAACAGTGAGAGGCCTGCGTATCGGAAAAACAAAACAAAACAAAACAAAACTTTATACAGAGAGTAATAGGAACCAGTAAAGGGTTTTGTATCATGCACTTCTTATGCATCACTGCAGATCCATTTAGACAGACCTGTCTCTGGGACCCCCTAGCCATTTTGTTTCTATCCCAACTGCTACTCCAGAGGCCAACTCGGCATGGGTTTAGAACAACAACTTTATGCAGGGATATACAGACATGTCCAGTTTCAAGCCTTCACTGAGTGCTTCTAGCCTCACACACCAGGGCTTCCCTGTTGCAATTGAAGCATAACACTTCACAGGACCTGCTTAGTGCCTGTGCATGTGCAACCCAGGAATGTGGGGAAGTTTAGGCCCATCCTTAAAGGACAAGAGTACAAATGCATGCATCGGTCCATGTATCTAAATATGCCAAATATTAAGAACTGAAAATCAACCTAATAAGCTGTTAAATAAAATATGGTCCATCATCCTACCCATGATAAAAATCTAAAAGGTCAGTTTGAGATTAAAAATTTTAGAATCAGTAGTTTCATGTATCAGTTATCTTTTGCTTTCATAACAAATTACCTCCAAATTTCACAACATAAAAAACAACTCTTTATTATATCACAGTATGAATAAGAGTTTCAAAAGCAGTTTAGTTGTGTAGTTCTGACTCAGGGGTATCTCATGAGGTTGTATTCAAGGTGTCAGTCTGAGCTGCAGTCATCTGAAAGCTTGAGTGGGGGCTACAGGATCCACTGGTTTTTTTTTTAAAACCTTCTGATTCTTATTGCCACATCACTTATGAAGAGTTCTAAGAGTTTATACTCCCACCATCAGTAATATATTAGTTTCCTCTCATTGTCTTGACCACCAGTTGTTTTTTTGTTTGTTTTGTTTTTTACTGAAGTATAGTTGATTTACAGTGTTGTGTTAGTTTTAGGTGTACAGCACAGTGATTTGGTTTCATATATATATATATATTCTTTTTTAGATCCTTTTCCCTTATAGGTTATTACAAAATACTGAGTATTGCTCCCTGTGCTATACAGTAGGTCTTTGTTGGTTATCTGTTTTATATATAGTAATGTGTATATGTTAATCCCAAACTCCTAATTTATCCCTCTCTCCCACTTCCCCTTTGTTAACCATAAGTCTGTTTTCTATGTCTGTGTGTCTATTTCCATTTTGTATATAAGTTCATTGGTATCATTTCATTTTTTTTTAGATTCCACATATAAGCAATATCATCTGATATTTGTCTTTCTCTCTGGCTTATTTCATTTAGTATGATAATCTCTTGGTCCATCTGTGTTGCTGCAAATGGCATTATTTCATTCTTTTTAATGGCTGAGTAATATTCCATTGTATATGTACCACATCTTCTTTATACATTCATCTCTCAATGGCCACTTTCAAAATGGCTCATTCTCATGGCTGTTAGCAGAAAACCTCAATTCCTTGTTGATTTTTAGAAAGAGTACTCAGTTCCTTGCCATAAAGGTGTCTCCTTAGGGCTACTTCAGTGTTCTTACAACATGGCAGCTGGCTTCTCCCAGAGCAAATGATCCAAGAAAAGGAACTAGGATGAAGCTACAGTGTATTTTACATATTGATCTTAGAAGCCACAACATCACTTCTACCACATTCTACTGCTTAAAAGTGAGTCACTAAATCTAAGCCACTTTGAAGAAAAGGAGAATTAGGCTCTACCTTTTGAATGGAGAAATATCAAAGAATTTATGGATTTTTGAACTTTGAACCATAAAAATATAGGAGACTTTGTCCATGGTCATGAGCCCACTCCCATTCTCTCTCTACCACTGGCTTCTTTCTTCACCATGACTGGCTTCATCTGTACCTATATGAACAGCCATATCACACGTTCAAGCTGGTCCACACACTCCGTCATCAGCTGCTTCCTGACCTATTCTCAGGCTTAGAAGCGAAGACACTATTGGGACTTCCCTGGCAGTTCAGTGGTTAAGACTCCATGCTTCCGCTGTGGTGGGCATGGGTTCAATCCCCAGTTGAGGAACTAAGATCCTGCATGCTGCACGGTATGGCCAAAAAAAAAAAAAAAAAAGTGAAGACAATATCTTGTGGCCTGGGAAGGCCTCAGAAGAATTCTTGGAGCTATTGGGGCAGAGAGTTCTGGAGTTCCAGGTCCCTACTGTGTGGTCTAAAAAGATAAGCATGCATTCTGTGATGGTGAGTATTCTGTTTGGGCAAGTGTCCCAGGTTCCATGGACTCCTAAACTTGTGGGTAAATGTGCGACCACAAAAGAATGAAAATGATATGGAAACCTATAAAATTCATATCCCTGACCCACCTCCTAGAGTAATGGAAATAAAAACAAAAATAAACAAATGGGACTTAATTAAACTTAAAAGCTTTTGCACAGCAAAGGAAACCATAAAGAAGACAAAAAGACAACCCTCAGAATGGGAGAAAATATTTGCAAATGAAACAATGGACAAAGGATTAATCTCCAAAATATACAAACAGCTCCTGGAGCTCAATATCAAAAAAACAAACAATCCAATTAAAAAATGGGCAGAAGACCTAAATAGACATTTCACCAAGGAAGACATACAGATGGCCAAGAGGCACATGAAAAGATGCTCAACATTACTAATTATTAGAGAAATGCAAATCAGAACTACAATGAGGTATCACCTCACACTGGTCAGAATGGCCATTATCAAAAAATCTAGAAACAATAAATGCTGGAAGGGTGTGGTGAAAAGGGAACCCTCCTGCACTGTTGGTGGGAATGTAAATTGATACAGCCACTATGGAGAACAGTATGGAGGTTCCTTAAAGAACTAAAAATAGAACTACCATATGACCCAGCACTCCAACTACAGGCATATACCCTGAGAAAACCATACTTCAAAAAGAGACATGTACTACAATGTTCATTGCAGCTCTATTTACAGTAGCCAGACATGGAAGCAACCTAAGTGTCCATCGACAGATGAATGGATAAAGAAGATGTGGCACATATATACAATGGAATATTTCTCAGCCACAAAAAGAAATGAAATTGAGTTATTTGTAGTGAGGTGGATGGACCTAGAGTCTGTCATACAGGGTGAAGTTAGTCAGAAAGAGAAAAACAAAATACCGTATGCTAACATATATATGGAATCTAAAAAAAAAAAAAAAAAAAATTTGTTCTGATGAACCTAGTGGCAAGGTAGGAATAAAGATATAGACACAGAGAATGGACTTGAGGACATGGGGTCGGAGGGGGAAGCTGGGGCAGAGTGAGAATAGCATCGACATATATACACTACCGAATGTAAAATAGATAGCTAGTAGGAAGCAGCAGCATAGCACAGGGAGATCAGCTCAGTGCTTTGCGATGACCAAGAGAGGTGGGATAGGGAGGGTGGGAGGGAGGCTCAAGAGGGAGGGGATATGGGGACATGTGTATGCATATTGCTGATTCACTTTGGTGTACAAGAGAAACTAACACATTATTGTGAAGCAATTATACTCCAATAAAGATCTATTAAAAAATAAATAAAAAATAAAAGAAAAATATTAAGAAGTAAACAGAGAAGTAGGAAGAAGATAGTAGAAAGTGGCACAACTGAATCCCAGGGAAGAAAGCATTACACGAAGTGGGGAGGGTTCCACAGAGTAAAATGGTGCAGAAAGCTCAAGAAAGAAAATTCAAAACGGTCATTTCAATTTATCAGTTAGTAGTCCACTGGTGACCTTGGAAAGAGTAATTCCAGTGAAATATAGGCAGTGGGAGCCATTTCACAGTAGTTTAACAAAAGAATGGATGGTAAAGAAATGGAGAAAAAGAGTGTTCACACCTCTTTCAAAGGTTTTTATGTGAAGGGGAGAAGGAAGTCAACCGTCTACTGTGGGTTGTTGAGGACTGTAAAGTCTGTCATGTCTGTCATTGATGTCAGTCATGATATCACATACTGTTTATTCGAAGGTGTCTTAGTGCTAATGCAAGGGATTACCAAAGATGAGACATCTCTTCTATGAGAAAGGAAAAGATGTTCGTTTCAGATGTACAGCAAAGTGAATCAGTTATACATATACATATATCCACTCTTTTTTAGATTCCTTTCCCATATAGGCCATCACAGAGTATTGAGTAGAGTTCCTTGTGTTATACAGTAGGTCCTTATTAGTTATCTGTTTTATATAAAGTAGTGTGTATATGTCAATCCCAATCTCCAAATTTGTCCCTCGCCCCCCTTCCCCCCGGTAACCATAAATTTGTGTTTTACACCTGTAACTCTATGTTTTGTAGATAAGTTCATTTGTCCTTTTGTAAATCAACTATACTTCAATGAAAATTTTTTAAAAATAAAATTAAATAAAATTTTTAAAAAAGAAAGGAAAGGAAGGGCATTGGTGTTGCTTTGTTCTAAGATGCTGAAGGAAGCTGAAGAAGATCTCCTTTTATATAAGATGTAAGAGTTGAGGACATCCATAAAGAATAATGAGAAAGTTGGAGAGATAAGTAGTATAAAAAATTAGGATCTGAAAGAGAATCTTGAAGAAGAAGCTACTTAAGAAAAGGAAGGTGAATTTCTGTGTGTAGTTGAGAAGCTGATCGAAATTAGAGAACATAAAATTATAACAGCAACTCTCCATATGATTACAAAGTTTTCTCTATCAGCAAATACTCACTATCCGGAATATAGAGAAGAGGTTATTGGACTCATCTGAGTTATGGTTCTGCAGTGTTGACTAGATGGAATGACACGCTGGGGCAGTAATGTTTAGAATATAACAGGCAAGTAGTAGCTGTTGTGATGGAATATACTATAGTGTCTACACTGGAGAAGAAGGACTGATAAGAGATGTGGATGATAATAGAGAAAAGTTGAGAAATGATGCTCTGTGATTCACGATGGGTTTAAAGAATAGATGGAGTGGATGAAAGCTAGTGAGAAAATAGGATATATAGAAGTATGACCAGGAAGTCGGGTATTTTTATGTATGAAAAATGACGTAGTATTAAAAAAAAGAAGAAGAAAAATAATCTTCATAACACTCCTGAAGCAAGGCTATGGTTGTCCAGGGATTGAGCAAACCTCTCCTGCTGCTTTCTATTTATAATTAATTGAAATTTTCTTAGGTGATTTTTCTTAACTAGCTACAGATGAGAAGATCTGATCTATATCTAGACTGTTCTGTACCAGTATACACAAACAATAAAAGAAATAATTTTCCAGAAGTACTTAATTACTAACTTAGTTACTAACTGATTATATGTCACAGATTTTTGTTTAAGATGCCTAATTTTTGATTAAATAATTGTTTCTCACATTGACTTATGGATGTGCATAGGTTCACATTAAGCATTCATGAACAATCAATTTTTGGTTTTTCAAATAACCGTGAAATAGGTTATTTGGCACCCTGTAGAAAAAACAGCCTGATGATTTTTGACTCGGATATTTTATTGTCATAGAAAGACAGCCCCAGGGAACTCTCTCCCCAACCCTTGGTTTCCTCCAACACTTTCTTCTAATTACTGATAAGCATAGTCGAATAGAAAAGCAATTCGAGCCCAGCAAGACTGCTACTCCTTCTATCAAACCAAGTTCACCTAGGAATAATTGCAGTTCTGACAACTGCTATCGCTTTCCTTCACCCCCTGCAGTGACCTCTCTAGCATCTAACTTCTCCAAGCATTACCAAAATGTATTATCTTTCAATGAGAAAAATAATTGATTTGTGAAAATATAGCCAATCTAAGCTCGTATGAAAGCCAGGCCTTCATTGTCACCTATTACACACCCAGCATTTTATCAGTGCAGCCACATCACCACCTACAAATTATGTGTCGAGGAGGGAGATCCACAGGATATGCCTCCTTGAATTTTTTTTTTCTGCTTTTATTGCTTTGGAAATTCACAGATTGAAAGTAAACAACATGTGTACGTCCTATACCTAAAAATCAGTCAGTCTTTCCATAAAGAAGCTAAAGGAATTTGTACCAATGTTTGGTTCATTCTAGTTTGGCAAACAACTCAACAAACATTTGTTGGGCACTTAAACCCACTTTTGAAGATTTTATTCACTTTCTTAGGATATTAGATTATATTTTCAACAGGATTAAGTTTGAGGCATTAAACATTCCAAATTTCACCACAAATAGTATTGAATTGGCAAATGCTTCAATGTCTTATCTGATGCTGAGAGCCTAAAGTGTAGAATCTAATTATTAGTTTTAAGTATTTGTATTACATAGAAAATGTCTATACTGTAGCAGCAAAGTTTTATCTACAGTGTTATATATCAAAGAGATTCATCTATATTTCGGCTTTTATCAGAATTTTTAAGTGAGAACAAATTTAAAATAGTTTAATTATATGTCTGATTGGATGCTTAGAAAATTCTGTTCTTTTAATAGTATTGTACTATTAGGTGTCCCCTTTTACTACTTCTCACTGGTGCTATTTTTATCACTTCGCTATATTACCTGCTTAGTAGCCACATCAAAGAATATTTATTTGAATTTATTAACCTGAAGTTAATCAAAGGAAATTAGTCCATTTATTAAAATTTATTTTTAAAAAATACAAATTTATTTTAAAAAATATGATAACAACTTATAAGAAACACTTTGGAGTCTCCATATTTGAAACCATAGCTGTTCACTGATTTTCACTCTAAATGGTTTTTGAGACAGCATTTTTGCAGCATCAAAGGATTGCATCAAATAATGAATCAACTATTCTGTTTGGGGGTAAGGAAGATTTTTTTTTTTTAATCAAAGAGGGATAACCATATCACATGTACTTGAATTAGCAGGTTGTTTCAATACCCATAAGAAAATAACCCCATTTTACCTTTATAGAGATCAATACTCTCTAAAACCTCATTTCTTGAAAATCTAAAAATTAAAATAGTAAAAATTAAAAATCTCTATCAGCCTAAATGAGGGAAACAACAGCCCCTCCCCCAATCCTTTTGTCTGAGTCACTTTGCAAAGCAAATAAATAAAGCCCAAGCCCATTCTCTGTGTCTTTTCAGCCTCTGTGTACCTGGGGAGATACCACAGAGCTTTCAATCAATAGCCTCCCAAATTCCAGGAATGATTACTTTATTCTCAACGGTCTGTAAGAGGGGTGAAAGGGCTTTAAGGCTTCCAACTCACAAGTATGATGTGAATTCATAAAGCTTACCTCTGTTGCAGTTGTGACTGAGCTTGCTCTTTGTTTATCAATCACCCATTTAAAGATGCAGAATAGAGGACAACATGATACACACAAAATAACACAAATGAATTAGCCAGTTTGCCTAAATTTTTCCCTGGAAAAATGCACATTATTGAAATAACCTACACAGACTGTTTTTAACCTTATGTCATTATAGTACTCTATGTAACCAATGAATATGAATTAAAACTGTCGGTTGGTGCATTAAGAAACGCTTTCAAATTGTGTTAGTTATGTTAGTGGGTTTTTTTTTTTTTTTTTTTTTTTGCGGTACGCGGGCCTCTCACTGTTGTGGCTTCTCCCGTTGCGGAGCACAGGCTCCAGACGCGCAGGCTCAGCGGCCATGACTCACGGGCCCAGCCGCTCCGCGGCATGTGGGATCTTCCCAGACCGGGGCACGAACCCGTGTCCCCTGCATCAGCAGGCGGACTCTCAGCCACTGCGCCACCAGGGAAGCCCTATGTTAGTGTTTTGATTCATCTCTAGAGGAAGCATGTACCACATGAAAATATTCTCACTTCTCAGAGAAGAAAAGTGGCATATTCCCAATTTTGTCATTTGGCAGAAAAATGAAATATTTTTCTTTTCTTCTTGAATAGCAAGGAAAACATTTTTCTCACAACAAAACAGGTAAAGTCCCTTGTAAACCTTGGCTCTGCTACTAGAAAAGAGCTTGCATGAGTCAGACATCAGATATTTTAAGTGACTCTACAGTATTATAACATCCATATGAACTTTACATTTTTACCCAGTTCTTTTAAAAACATTAATAAATATAATATACTTTTTTGTGTGTGGGAGGAGCATTTTCCAGGAGTGGGCTTCATATAAAAGCATGTCATCTGCAATGTTCGATAATCTTGCCAATAGAGGAAGTGAGACAGTTTACTATATAAAAACCATTTATTTCAGGAAAACATACAGAAATGTGTTTATTTAATGTACTCATACTCCAATAACTAACTCCTTTTGAACTTGTTGTGATATTTTCCCTAAGAGAGTAAACATTTTGCTCTCCACGCTTTCCTCTATGAAAGTGTTAATGTTTTAGGCTAACCACGTGCACATCCTAATGTCATATAATGGAACCCTGGGTGACTCAGTGAGTTCCTTCCTTACCAAGAGCAACTCATGACATCACTGATGTCCCTATAGAAGCATTAAGAAAGTGTCTTAAAAAGATGGAGCTGCTAAATACTTAATCTTGACTAATAGCTGCACTAGGGTAAAACAATTAGTACATTTATTAGTCAGGATTCAATCTACATGTCTTTTTTTTTTTTTTTTTTTTTTTAATGGTACGCGGGCCTCTCACTGTTGTGCCTCTCCCATTGCGGAGCACAGGCTCCGGACGCGCAGGCTCAGCGGCCATGGCTCACGGGCCCAGCCGCTCCGCGGCACGCGGGATCCTCCTGGACCGGGGCACGAACCCGTGTCCCCTGCATTGGCAGGCGGACTCTAAACCAGTGCGCCACCAGGGAAGCCCTACATGTCTGTTTTTAAAGAAAAATTTTTGCGAGAGTATAACTTCTGTGTTCATTACAGAGGTCAGGGTATGGAAGTAGTGACTAAAGAAGATTTCTTCTGTGAAATGCAAGGCTATGAAATTCTAAAACACCTGTATAGATCAAATGCTTTTTCATTTTTAGAGCTAATAATGACCTTGATCAAGCTGGTGCATTTTAATGAAAACAAGTGGTTTACATCAATAACAAAAGCATGAATAGAATCATCATTCATGTACATTCTTATTATTCTTTCCTAATTTGGACACATTAATAATTTGACATTTAGCATTGATGTTTTATTGTCCTAATATCTTATGACTCAAGAATATTGTTTTCCTTTAATAAACCAAATGAAAGGGTTATTTTCTTGTTCTCTAATCTTTAATATTAACATTTTTTGATAAATATATCATTGTCATAAGCTATTAATAATAAAGATGGGACTATATGGAGTGAATATTTTTAATATAAGAGATACAAATAATATCTCACTGTATTTATTTCACAAAAATAGCATCATGAGGACTATCTACTGAAATGACAGCATCGTGCTATTAGGAAATTTATACCCTAGACATATAGGTATGGACCATGGCTATTATATATAGAAAGACGGCGTATAACACACTGTTATTATAGTAACACACTGTTACTATTATAACATATAATCTCTCTGTTATGTGTATAACAACAGAGAGATTAAACTATATACGTTTCAATTTTTTTCTCATGGTTTTCACTGTCCTAGCCATAACTATATAGGGACCTAAAGATGATGGGATGTACAGGTTTATTGATCTAAGAAAAAATTTGCTCAGGGTGTCTGTTATAGCCCCATGGAGATAAGAGAGTTTCCCTTTGAAAATAGTTCCTTTAGTGACTAACACTGTACCTGGAATCAAAGGAATTTCCTACTGACTCTGCCAAAGAGGATGATGCAAGCTGAATCAAAAAATAAGGAAAAAGTATGAAGTAAAAATGGCAAATATGAAGAAGGCTGCCGCAGTATCAGGAGCTCATGCTCCTGGGAGACGGCGCTACCCTAAACAGCAGGTGACTCGTGCCCAAGACTCAAAGTAGTAGATGAAGGCTGAAGCTCACAGAGTCAGAATCACACACGGTTGAAATTAAAATTGTGCTTTTCAAAATAGGGAGATGTGTTTTGGATCATTTACCTTGTGAAAATAGACATTAAATTTGAAAAATTAATGTTAAGTTATCTAATCTATTTTTCTTTCTCAGTAAAATGAAGCTTTTTGGATGGAGCATTCTTATGAGCCTCTTGACCAATAAATGAAATTGCATTTTACTGAGACTCTCAGAAAAACATAAGGTTTACTCTTCACTGCATTATTTAAATTGCAGGAGCAAAAGTAAACGATTCATTTTCAATTGTTTGGAACAGATAGCTGAAAGAGCTACTAAACATAAAAAATATAATACATGTGAATTATATTCACTGTCAAGGGAGTGTCGTCTAGAAGTTTAATATGTTAAATATGAGTTTAATTTGAGCATTTCCATTTTTCCAATTTAGGTTGAGTTAAGTGTTCTTATGACAACTTATGTTAATGAAGCTAAACCCCAAAGAGTTTATTCAGTGAACCGTGAAGCAGTGAATATCTCCGTGAGGGAGATGACGTCATAAGTGACATTAATTACTATTGCTTTCTCTGGTGTTGGGAATTTTACAGGTTATTTGTCTAAGTGCATAATAATTTTTAGCATTCCTGAATTATTTATTATGTGAATGTTGACTTCCACAAACACCTCTTATGAGATATCACATAGAATTTCACAGCAATACTCTGAAATCACATTGGAAATTGATACTTATATGCTGATTTACATGGCTTCTAATACATTATCTCTTGTTGCCTTCAAACATTCCATTTATACAAGCAATAGAATACACTCAGAGGCCATAAAAGCAGTGACAGCTATATAGTACAGAGCCCCCCTCCTTAAACATTGATTTTACAATCAAGGCTGTATGCCTTCAAAATCAACCACAGAGATTCTAGATCACAAATTACAGTTCTCTTGATGCTTAGTACAAGTGAGCAATTTGATAATGAAAGTAAACTACGTGAGTTTGCCAAGTGATAACATAGTTTATATAATATTGTTTACCTAATACATATTTAACATTATTTCTAATACATATATAATATTATATAAAAGACATGCTATACATCAACTTGGGATTTTACAGTTGGAAAGAACCTTAAAGGTCACCTAATCTAACTCGGTGGTAATTCTTATTATTATTTTTATTTATTTTTTTAACAATAAGAAAACAGTTGTCTTAAAGTAAAAGAGACTTTAATATCCTAAGAATGAATTTAGGGCATAAATATTTGACATTTTAAACAAGCAAATGATTTTCAGAGAGAAGCACTTAAATATATTGGTATTCATTTCCTTAATTTTATTTTGCATCTATATTTGCTTTCTACCTCCTCCAACAAGATTTCAATTTTTCACTGAGAAACAAATCTAATAACTCTACTTTGGGCCCAAAAAGAGACCATAATTTCCATTAGGAAAAAAAAAAAATTGGGTTAGAGACAGGGAAACAATTTTCAGCAAGGATTCTCCTTTTCTACTTTAGCTTCTAAAAAAATAGCTCCTTTGTTATGTGCCTCTATGGAATAGTAATCTTCACCTACTTACAGATTTAAGCGTTAGGATAAAACCAATGCCCCCTCCCAAGAAAAAAGCCAGCAGCTGATTTTTCTGGAAGCTCAACAACGGTGATTTAGACTTTCTGTTTTATTAAGAGCACAGTGAATCATGACAGCTCCTACAGGTTCCCTGGGTCTCAGAGAGCTTTCATTTCTGCCTTGGTTTCTCTAAGAGCCACTCTTATTTACTATTCCTGTCTGCACTTTGAACCTGTGCTTGGGGAGTTTGGCCTCCCTTCTAGTTTGGGCAGAACTAACAAAAGGAAGACCATTTTGAAGATCTTGACAATTTTTAGACATCTAGATGTGGATACTTGAGCTGTAAAACTGAATGTGCGTGCTTGCTTTGCACAGTGCAAATAAAAACTGCTTCTCCAAATTGTCATTAAGACACCAATGGGTTTCCCTGGTGGCACAGTGGTTGAGAGTCCACCTGCCGATGCAGGGGACACAGGTTTGTGCCCCAGTCCGGGAAAGATCCCATATGCCATGGAGCGGCTGGGCCCGGAGCTTGTGCTCCGCAACGGGAGAGGCCACAACAGTGAGAGAGGCCCGCATACCGCAAAAAAAAAAAAAAAAAAAAAAAGGACACCAAGATTTTCTAGTGAACTGTATTCTTCTTAAAATATGGATAGTTTATCTTTTGAGAGTTGATGGCTGCTTTTATTTAGTAAAAATCATTTCCTTATTCCATTTCTTTCTGTCACATTATTCAAGGTAATAAATACTCCATGGCAGAAACTGTTCCTAAGGGAAGCCTGTTTAAACCCACTTGGGAAAATGCTGAACTTTATATATTCAACTCTCTATCATCCAACATTGTACTGTCTTGGCTGATTCTCGGGAATTATGTGTTTCCTTATACCTAAAAAAAGGTGCTAGGCAAAAATCTATTTGAGAGCCTGTCACATTTCACATATTGGGAAATTTGAACATTTTGCCAAACTTTGATATGTTTTTTAAATATCAGACTTAACAAAATGTAGATGTTCCCAGGCAGAATGAAAAGATGAAAATGTACAATTTCACACTTTCTGTATTCCCTTAATTAGCAGCTTTTCTGGTCATTAAGTATTCTTTACTGACCTTTATGCTTTTACCCTGAGTGTAAATGGACAGTGAACTGAAAAATCCATGATTTCCATGAAATAAATTAACTGCACAAATAGGAGTAAAAAATTCATGGATCATTATAGTGGTTCTTGTCCTTCACATCCGACGTGAATTGGTACTTTTAATTAGAAAGTTGTGAATAACATATTTTAAAAGCTAAAAGGAACAGAACACCTAATACTTAATTGTGATAATCAGATCACCGACCAATTAAAAGAGTAAATGTGTGCATGTTTTACAGCAATATAAAGATTAAAACTGAAAACAAAGAAATGTCATTGAAAGGAACCCTCCATTCTTGTGAGCTAATTGCCTCGTATTGCCCTCAGCCTTGTTTGCACAAAGTTCTGAAAGTCACAAGGGTGAAATTAAGCATGAAAGAGTGACCCCTAACTACTAGGAGTGAAGCCCAGGACTGGTGATCTTCCAACAATTTGCTAATGTAGAGTGATCTGAGTCCCAGTTTACAATTTTGCAACGTGAGTGTGAAACTGTTTTTTGTGGCAGGGAAATGTACTTTATATCAATCTAGGATATTATAGTTGGAAAGAAACTTAGAGGTCACCTTATCTAACTCAGTGATGATTCTCCAATTCTATACAACCATATAAAATAGGCAGAATATTGCACTCGCTAGCCTAACAGAATATATCACATTGTTCTTAGATTCATTACTTACTCAAAAATTATTTTAAAATAATTTTTCACTGTACCAACAGGTTCATGAAAAGATGCTCAAATTCACTAGTCATTAGGGAAATGCAAATTAGAACAATAATGAGTTATCACCTTATGCCTGTTAGAATGGCCATCCTCAAAAAGACAAGAGATAACCAAAAAAGACATCAAAAAGATAACAGATAACCAATGCTGGCATAGATGTAGACTAAAGGGAGACTTTGTGCACTGTTGGAAGGAATTATAAATTGGTGCATCCGTTACAAAAACAGTATGGAGGTCCAGAAAAAATTAAAAATAGAACTATCATATGATCCAGCAATTCCACTTCTGGGAATATATCCAAAGGAAAAAAAAAAAACACTAACTGGAAAAGATATATACACCCCCATGTTCATAGCAGCATTACTTATAATAGCTAAGTGTCCTTCAATGGATGAATGGATAAAGAAATTGTTATATATATATACACACACACACACATATGTACACACACACACAATGGAATATTATTCGGCCATAAAAATGAGAAAATCCTACAATTTGTGACAACATTGATGGACCCTGAAGACATTATGCTAAGTGAAATAAGTCAGCAGAAAAGGACAAATACTATACGATTTCACTTACACGTGGAATCTAATACAAAAATAACTCATGGAAAAAGACATCTGATTTGTGGTTACCATAAAACAAAAAAGAGGGTTGTGGGGAGGGGGAATTGGAGGATGGTGGTGAAAAGGTACAAACTTCCAAGTAGAAAATAAGTAAGTACTATGGATGTAATGTACAATGTGACCACTGTAGTTAACACTGATGCATTATATATAGCAAAGTGGTTAAGAGAATAGATCCTAAGAGTTCACATCACAAGGGGAAATTTTTTTCTTTTCTTCTTATTGTATCTAAATGAGATAATGGATGTTAACTAAACCTATTGTGGTAATCATTTCACAATATATGTAAATCAATCCATCATGCTGTACACCTTAAACTTACACAGTGATGTATGTCGATTATTTCTCAGCAAAATTGGAAAAAAATTTTTAGTGGGGAAAAAAAAAAGCAATATCCATTGCTGAGTGGGTTCTCAATAAGGAATATCCCATGAGTCAACCTCATTCCCAGTCACCCTGGTAGTTGCTCAGTGGACAATATACAAAATAATACTCAGCAGAAAAGATACTATGGATGGGATCCACAGCATGAGCTACTCACTAAAGCTGGTTTTTCTTCTACCACTGTTGAATATGCAGTCTGCCAAAAGCAGAGGTCAATACCTGGCCCACCCCAAAATAACATTATTTCCTAGGAAGACCAGCCAACTACCTGATGGCAGCTTGCTGACTTTGGAACCTCATTTTCTGGGGAGTGGTGATATGTCCTTTTGGAAAAACACCTATTCTGGGTACAGATTGTCTTCACTGCCTTCCATTTTCCTGCCAGCATCATCACTCACAGACTTATAGAATGCTTTATTTACCATCACAGGGCACTACACAAATATTGTTTCTGCACAAGAAATGTGGCAAAGGGTTTAAGTCCATAACATTTATTTAGCTTACCAAATATCTCATTGTCCAGGACCCTGATAGAATAATGGAATAAAGTTCTGAAAATTGTTACAGTGCCAGCTAAGAGAAAAAACTGTAAAGTTGGAGTGCTGTCTGATTGGATACAATATATACTTTGAATCATCGAGAAATGTGTGGTGCTGTTCCTTCCATAGGCAGGGCACAAAGGTCTGGGAACCAAGGGTTGGAAGTAACTCTTTTCACAGCTGTACCTATTAACCCACTTGAAGTGTTCTAGATACTCATCCCTGTAACCTTGAGCTGTTAGTCCTCAAGGGAAGAAAGCTTTCACCAAGGGTCACAACAATGTTTCCATTGAATTGGAAATTGAGACTGCCATTTTGCACTTCCCTTGTAGAACCAGCTGGATAAAAAGAATGAACTATTATGTTGTAAGGCTAGAGTAATCCTGTGAATAATTCTATTACCAAGGAGAAATAAGACTGCTACTACACAATGGGACAAGAAGGATTATATCTCAACCCCAAGGTATTTATTAGAGCACCTCTACTACTTCCAATCCACTGGGAAAACTTAACAGAAGACTACAGAAGCTCAGGACTACTAAAGACTTTGAACTTCAAGATCCCACTTCCAGGTTAAGAGCACTGTCTTTCCCATCAAAATTGATTTTTGAATACATTACAAATTGGGAGTTCCTAACAAAGAATGAGTGGTGGGAAGAAGGAAGAAGCCATGAAATGTCTTCCAGACCTCTCTGCTTCTGGTGTTTCTCTACAAGTTGTTGTGTCTCCTTCAAGAAGGCCAGCTCCCACTGAGCAGTATTTGCTGTAGATGCAGTTTCTGCTCTTGAATTCTAGTGATAAATTTTGTTCCTTTACCCAAAAGGTTATGGTGATTTCCTACTATGAATTGCTAATCTCCAAATTGACACACTATTTACTGTTAGGCTTTTAACATTTTAGGACATCTTTAACATCTTAACATTTTAGGACATCTTTAACATCTTAACATTTTAGGACCAGTTCCCCATATTAAATTTCACCTATTCAATTATCTGACATGCTCTCTCTTTTCCTTTCAGAAATTTGATAAAGAATTAGATGGGCATTTAGGTTGCTTCATGGCCTGGCTATTGTAAATAGTGCTGCAGTGAACATCGGGGTGCATGCATCCTTTCGAATTATAGTGTTCTCCGGATATATGCCCAGGAGTGGGATTGCTGGATCATATGGTAGCCCTATTTTTAGTTTTTTAAGGAACCTCCATACTGTTCTCCATAGTGGCTGTACCAATTTACATTCCCACCAACAGTGTAGGAGAGTTCCTTTTTCTCCACACTCTCTCTAGCATTTATTGTTTCTAGATTTTTTGATGATGGCCATTCTGACCAGTGTTAGGTGATACCTCATTTTGGTTTTGATTTGCATTTCTCTAATAATTAGTAATGTTGAGCATTTTTTCATGTGCTTTTTAGCCATCTGTATGTCTTCTTTGGAGAAATGTCTATTTAGATCTTCCTCTGTTTTTCGATTGTGTTTTTTTTTTTTTTTTTTTGATATTGAGCAGCATGGGCTGTTTGTATATTTTGGAGATTAACCCCTCGTCAGTTGCTTCTTTTCCAAATATTTTCTCCCATCCTGAGGGTTGTCTTTTCATTTTGTTTATGGTTTCCTTTGCTGTGCAAAAGCTTTTTAGTTAGGTCCCATTTTTTCATTTGTGTTTTTATTTTCATTACTCTAGGTGGTGGATCAAAAAAGATCTTGCTGCAATTTATGTCAAAGAGTGTTCTGCCTATGTTTTCCTCTAAGAGTTTTATAGTATCCAGCCTTACATTTAGGTCTTTAATCCATTTTGAGTTTATTTTTGTGTATGGTGTTAGGGAGTGTTTTCATTCTTTTTTTCAGTGATAATACATGGTTTTATAGTAGCAGTAGTATATACAATTTATAAATGAATGTACATATATTGGAGTGCAAGGTAAAATTACAATATTTTACTGATAGCATTCTGGGATCAGAACAGATTCAACTGTGTTAATTTTCTTTTTCTAAGTAACAGCTTACCACAAACTTAACAACTTAAAACACACACATTTATTATCACACAGTTTCCATGGGTCATGAGTACTGGCATGATTTAGCTGTTTTCTCATCTGGAACCTCAACTAGAGAAGCATTCTGCTTCCAGACTCATTCAAGGCTTTTGGAGAACGTATGTCCTTGCAGTATTATGACTGAAGGAGGCTCTCAGGTCCCAGAAGCCTTCCTGCCATGTAGTGCTCTCCACAGACAGTTCACAGTATGGCTGTTTGCTTCTTCACAGCCAAAAGGAGAATCTCTCCGGCTCTAGTCAAAGGTGTTGCCTGCGGTGCCAACTCTCTGGTTCCATGGAGTCTGAGCCTGCAACGTGGTGTGTGCTGGGCTGGCAGCAGGTGGGGCCTAGGCTCCCATATGGCTGCACCCATAGGCTTTCGGTTTCTGGCTCTGGGCTTCCCTGCATATCCCTGCGGCTGCTATCTACAGAGACCAAATGGGCAAGTTTGGAGACAGCGGTATTTTGAGGAAACTCAAGCTTGCTGTCTTGGAATTTTCCCTGGATCCAAAAAGTTGGTTGTAGCCACAGATAAGAATGAAGTTGCAGCATTAAATTCTCAGACTGGGTAGATAATCTGGTGCCATGTTGATATGGGCACGGCAGAAAGGGCTGTAGACTCCATGCTGCTCCAAGAACTGGATGCAATCACTGGATTGGTTGGAGGCCAAATCCTGCGTTGTTGGGAGACTAAAATTGGGGGCCCAAAGTGGGAGATTATCTAGGACAGTGGCAGTTTCCAGGCAGTTGGGTTGGTGGGTCTGCAGAAGTCAGTGAGGTACCTTGCAGTTCTGAAGACCACTCTTGCCCACTGTCACCTCTCTGGTGAGCAAAGTCAGAAGCTAAAGTCCTAGAGCAACAGTGTTTGGCAGACAGCAGGCAGGACACAGGAACAAGCTTGGGTCTAATTTCATTCTTTTACATGTAGCTGTCTATTTAATGGATAAAGAAGATGTGGTACATATATACAATGGAATATAACTCAGCCATAAAAAGGAATGAAATAATGCCATTTGAAGTGAATGGGTGGACCTAGAGATTGTCATACAGGAAGTGAAGTCAGAAAAAGAAAGACAAATATCGTATAATATTGCTTATACGTGGAATCTAGAAAAATGGTACAGATGAACTTATTTGCAAAGCAGAAATAGAGTCACAGATGTAGAAAACAAATTTGTGGTTACCCAGGGGCGAAAGGGGAGTGGGATGAATTGGGAGATTGTGATTGACATATGTATACTACCTTATATAAAATGGATAACTAATGAGAACCTACTGTATAGCACCAGGAAATCCACTCAGTGTTCTGTGGTGACCTAAATGGGAAGGGAACATAAAAAAGACTGGATATATGTATATGTATAACTGATTCACTTTGCTGTACAACAGAAACTAACACAACGTTGTAAAGCAACTATAGTCCAATAAAAAGTAAGAAAAAAGAAAGAATTATAGGTAGGAGCACTCTCATGTTTCTTAAGCTAAAAACTCATTCTTCAACTTTATCCAGTGCCTTACAGTTGGTACTGGCTTTCTCTTAATATCATCAGTACTCTGTTTCACATTTTTAAGATGGTCTTTTTATCAACTATATGCCAATACAAATTAATTAAAAATAAATAAAATGATCTTTCTGTATTTGCTGGCTTGATAGGGGATGCTGAAGCGGCAGCAAAATGAGTGGTAAGAATCAGAAACCAAAACCTAACTTCAAGCCCAGTCTTTAAAAGTGAAGGTTATAAAGGCTCTGCTGTTACATAGAAAAGTGCTTAAGATATAATGCTCAGTGGAATAAAAAAAGAACCAAAAAGTTAAACATATAGTACAATTCCAACTTAAGAGCTGGAATTACTTGAATAATACTCTAAGTGTAATATACACTTAAATGGAAACATACAAAAATGACATAGTAATGAAATTATGGATATTATTTGGTACTTTGATTTCAGAGTTTCATATTGCATTATGAAATATTCATATCAAAATATACAATGATAGAGGCATTCAGCTTTTCAGTATTTTCAAACACATAACATACCTGCATTTATTTTTATAAGTATTTTTGCGCTATTATTTTAGTTTTCTTAAAAAGATCATAAGTTACAGGCATGTTTAAGTCACATTGGTTAAAATATTTTATTTATAATATTTTGTGTTCATATCAATTGAATAAATTCTACTCTGTTTAAAATATCAGTAAACTTATTTATAGCATAATTATTGTAATAGTAACTAATTATACCTATCGTCTTCTGAAATCTTCTTGAACCTGCAGAATTTTAGCTATAGACAATATATTTTACAAAAAAAACTTCTAAGTTTCACAGCTATGTTTTGACAAAAGAGCCAAACTTATAGATAAGAATTTAGAATAGGTTCTGTAAAGAATACACCTTCTGTTAGACAAGATTAAAAATAAATCTGTAGCTTTGGGAATGATCTCTTTCCTTCAACTACTATTTGTAGTATTTTAGAATTTCATAATATAAAAATACAGAATATAATTCCCTTTTTTTCAAATAAATTCAATATAAATTTAATAATACAGTTTGAGCAATGTGTTGTTAATTAGAGCTATTATGATATTTTAAGGATGTTATCTGAATGTATTTTCACTGTATACTAAGCACAGTGGTTTACTTTGTGGTAGCATTCTTCCAAATACTTAGAGCAAAGAAAAAGAGCAGATTTTTTTTTAAAAAGGTTAAATGCCTACCAAGAAACTAATATTATAATATATTCTTGTGCCACTAAATAAGTGCCCATCCAAGTGGACCTCCTTCTAGAGATGGCATTCAGCCAAATTGATATTCAAAACCTAGCTTAATGTTCAGAATAATATTAATGTAGCTATGAAATGATAAATGATAGAATATGACCACATGTTGCTCATTGGCATTTGATAAGCTACAGAATAAACAACCTAAGTCATTACTTACAGTTCTTTTCCCCATCTTACATATACACACACAAACACACACACAATACATACCTCACACATAATCAAAGCCAAAAGGATTTCATTATATTAACTTACAAAACTAACCATTTTAAAATTGAAGTTAAATTATACATCTTCTTCCTGAGAACTTCTTTTTCTGAAACTGTTTTAGTTGACTTGAACAGTTTAAATGTTTGACTTTTTGAACACTTTTTCAACCCAGAAGATTTTATGTAAATCGTATCCAGATTAGAAGCATTATATTAAATGCAAATTTTTGGAAAACTAAATTATTGAAGAAATATAATACTAAGATAAAGACAGTGAATATCTTAACTAGGTGCAAAGTAATCGAAGTTGCCGATACCTTGTCATTTGTATAGATATTGTTTCTTTTCTTTTGGTTCTGTGTGCTTGCCTTTTACTTTGCATTTATGTTTTGGATTTTTTCGGCTATTAAAAATAATTGGTATCTTAAGCCTTGCATTATAGTCTGAGCTGACTGACTGGAGATTATACTGGTAACTTTTGCTGTGTTTGTGGCTACTTGACTATTTTCAAACATAATTCTCAGAAGAAAAACTGTATTTCACATTGAAAATATGTGCTCAGGGTCACATATAAGTAAAATAATATTCTGCTATCTATCGCCGAGTAACAACCCATTCCAAAACTTAATGGTGTAAAACAGCAACTGTTGGTCAGAAATTTAGGTAAGGCACTGTGGAAACAGCTTGTCTCTGTTCCATGATATCTAGGAACCAAGCAGAAAGAGCAGCCCTATTTGGATCATGTTGATCTCATGATAAAGGAAAACAGTAGGGAAGGTGGTATCAACACTCTGGGAAAGGTATGCTGTGGTTCACAAATGTGCTCAGCTTTGCTCACATGTCATTGTATAATACAAGTCACCTGGATAAAGCCACCTTTAATGGAGAGGGGACGAATGCATCCCCAGCAGAAGCACTGCTAGTCACATGGTAATGGGCAAGAATGCACAATTATTTGGTCTCATTAACATCCGTATCTTAGACTGTATCTCATATTAACATCTGTATGTTTCAATCTCTCCAGATAATTCTTAAGATCACAGAGCTTTAGAGGCTACTGTTCTAGGCTCAACCTCTAAACAAACTAAAAAAAATCACAGATATTTTACAAAGCATTTCTTTGAGCCAACTCCATTTGCTATCTAAATGCTACCCATAGATTCATGAGTAAGCCTTTGCCAATGAAAACAATAACATACAAATTATAAATCTTTCATAATGGAAAATGATGACTGATGTTGATTTCCACACTCACCTCTCAGATCAAACTGGCAATTACCAAACAGCTGTCTCAGAACACTACAGGTTTTCGGAGGGAGAATGTGTGTGTGTGTGTGTGTGTGTGTGTGTGTGTCTGGTGTGTAAGCAAATATTTATCTGTGGCTACTTACTTTAATTGCAGCTGCTTAGTCCCAACAAATGGTGGTTCAACTGAAAAGCAGAGGAAGGGCTGTAGGAATGAAGAGTGTCCGACTCTCTGAGAATGTGAGTAAAAATGGAAATGCAAAGTATTCTTCACATTGAATAATGACAATCTAATGAAAGATGCTAATGATGAGGTTGTCCACAGTATTGTTTGGTTATCGTTAACAAATCACATTATCTTCCCCTTTCTCTGTAGCAATCAGTCTCCTGAAGCAAACTACATGGTAAATTCTTTTGACAGAATGCAATTCTTTTTCTTCATTTCCTCCTTAACTCTATAATGAAATCCTAATGAATACCAAAGGTTTCTGTGAGTAGTACAATAATCATCTATTGTATTACTGATTGAAAGGAACTTGCTGCATATTCAGAGAGATATAAAGGATCTGATTTTCAGACAAATAGTTCTGATAGGCAGATTCAGGACAAATCTAAATTGTGTTTAATTATGCTACTGCGCAGTGTTCTTATAACGGTTTTTCACATGTCAAGTTAATATCCTTAAAATCTTTAAGTACTATTCTAACGTGTAGAGTCTATTTCCTGATTAGCTACATACATTATAATATTATTTCTACATCTTAGCACTCTGGGAATAATGACATAATGGTAGTCTAGGAAGTCAAAATATTGTCCTAAATAAAATCTTTAGAGATAACGTTTTGGAACATGTATGCTTATAGGGAGGGGTACTCTTCTAGCATTAATTTGATGGCCTTTCTAACAATGAAAATATTTTTGTTTTCATGCACGCAATTGCCTACAGGTTTAAACTCGGTTTTGTAAAGGAAGCGCATACATATTATGAAAAATGTGCTGTTTCAAGTATGTTTGTTATGGCATTCCCAACCTAATGAATGGCTTGCTGTAGCCAAGAGCTTGAGGCCCCTAACCTGAACACGTGTATATATATTTCATCATGTGTGCTCACTGTACCTTTACAATGTTAACGGAGAAAAACATGAACGCATTTAAAAAGTTTGACCTAGAAGAGAAAATGAAAGTGATTTTTAAAACTTAGATTTCAAAATAAATTCAGTTGAAAAATTATTGCTACATGGCACACAGCTAATAGTTTACTGGAAATTTTTGGCCTAATTGCATTCTATGTCTTTGTAGTCAGTAGCCTCAAAATATAATTTTCTTGAATTTTCACCTTTTGGTGCTCTTTTCATTTTTTTATTAGTTCCTTTTTTTAATCCATCTGATATGTCTGACTAAATATATCTTTTTAAAATTTGATTTGATTTTTTTTAAACATCTTTATTGGAGTATAATTTCTTTACAATGGTGTGTTAGTTTCTGCTTTATAACAAAGTGAATCAGCTATACATATACATATATCCCCATATCTCTTCCCTCTTGCATCTCCCTCCCACCCTGCCTATCCCACCCCTCTAGATGGTCGCAAAGCACCGAGCTGATCTCCCTGGGCTATGCAGCTGCTTCCCACTAGCTATCTGTTTTACATTTGGTAGTGTATATAGGTCCATGCCACTCTCTCACTTCATCCCACCTTACCCTTCGCCCTCCCCGTGTCCTCCAGTCTGTTCTCTACATCTGCGTCTTTATTCCTGTCCTGCCCCTATGTTCTTCATAACCATTTTTTTTCTTTAGATTCCATATATATGTGTTACCATATGGTATTTGTTTTTCTCTTTCTGACTTACTTCACTCTGTATGACAGACTCTAGGTCCATCCACCTGACTACAAAATACTCAATTTTGTTTCTTTTTATGGCTTAGCCTGTCATGGAAAACTACCCTTTTTTCCCCAAACAATCACAAAATTTAACAAGGCTTGGTGGAAAAGAAAATGGGACAAATGATCCAATGAAAGGTCTTTCATTTGAGCTACTTGCTATTTTGCTGTTTCACACTTGTCAGTTTCTTTAAATTGCAAAATGAATGACACTGTATATGAGATCAGCTATCAATATAGTTTATCAATACCTTTTTAGCTTGATTTTGTGATTAATCTACCATCTTGAAACCACAGGTCATTCACTTAAAGTTTTAAGTGGTGTATCTTCTGTGATTACTCTGATTTGATTCCACAATTTTCAAATCCTGAGGTCAAGTGATAGAATCAATATAGGAAAAAATATATACAATTTTCTTTCCAAAACTATTTCTTCTAAGTTGTCTTGTCAGATTTGTATACTTGTGTAGGACATAAACATAATATACAGCAACAAATACTGTAAGGTACACTTTGATTGAGGAAATAATGATGCCTTATATAATTAAGAAGAATGAGTTCAAGGGATTTCTCTTGCAGTCCAGTGGTTAGGACTCCACACTTTCACTGTAGAGGGCCCGGGTTTAGTCCGTGGCGGGGAAACTAATATCCTGCAAGCCACGGTGTGGCCAAAAAAAATGAAGTCAAAATGAGCCACCTAAAATTGGTCTTGGATTTTGGGATTTTGAAGGGATAAATTAAAACTCACTATACAAATACATGAATTATCAGATACTCATAAAAGAAGAGGTTAATCATCTTTAAAGGGGTGTCTGAGAACTACAAAAGCACTGAAGTATAATCAAGGTGATGAGGGTATAATCTACGGTCAGTACTAGAATATGATTGTAATTAAGAAAGGTGGAACCCAATCAACTCTATTATAAACTATCAAAAGAAAGCAAGTATCTAGAGTAAAATACATGAAAAGATAATTTAAAGAAGTGAAAATACAAATGACTAATGAATAAAGTTTCAAGTTCAGCTAGTAACTTAATTAAAATAATAGTGAGATGTCATTTTTACCTATCAAATTGTCAAAGATTATGAATAGGGTAATACCAAATGTCTGCAAATTTCAACAAGAAAATTTATCTTATGCATTTCTGGTGGCATGTAAAGTTTTGTCTATTCCGGAATGCAGTTAGTATGTATAACTTTTAAATATATTTATAATATTTTGATTAAATCCACTTTTAAGAAGTTATTCTATGATGAGAGTGTCCTAAAGGTGATAATAATAATAAAATGTATAAATAATGAAAATATCAAAAGTAGGAAACCGATGAAATATATTTTCTAATGTGATGGATAATTAGTCTTTAATTATGTTTTTGGAGAACTTAAGGACATGTCAAGTAAGAAAAACAATGTATAAAAATGTGCATGTGTATTCAATTATGTTTTTCATTACATACATCTATATGCATGGAAAAATGCTAGTAGGAAATATTAAAATGTTAAGGGTTATATTTATATTCTGAAATTGCAGTTAATGCTTATTATTAACGTATATATAATGGTTAGGCAATAATGATTTACATTTACTTAGTATTCTTTACAAATAATTTTCCAAACTTTATGTAGCTCTCTGGGACTTGTTTTTTTAAAAAAATAACAATGGTAATATGATTTAATCACATTGTTGTGTGTAATTATAGTTCATCTCTTTTTATTGCTCATACCAGTTGGGTTTTGCTATATAACAACCATCCCAAAACGTATTGGCTTCAAAGAGCAATCACATACTAGCTCACTGTTCTTTGGGTCAACAACTTAGGTTGAGTTCCAACAGGCAGTACCTATGCTGGTTGCACAGTGCACACACACACACACACACACACACACACAAGCAGCTGCAATCAGCTCATAGTTTTATTTGGAGTGTGGTTGTTCTAGTGGCATTCTCTACTTGTTTGATGATAGTACTGGCGGTTAGTAGGTGATGGCTGTCAGCTCGGGGTGATAGAGTTAACTGGAACACGTGTCTCCAGTAGGTTAGCCTGGGCTTAAACACACAGTGGCAGTTGCAAGTTTTCTGTGAAAAGCACTTTTTAAGTTTCTGCTTGCATCACATTTGCTATCATCTTATTGGCCAAAGCACGTGCTCCAGAGTCAGCATGCAAAGGTACTAAACAAGGACGAGTCTAAGGAGGAATAAACAAAATTAGGGACCATTACTGCTAAAAAGTACCAGACCCTTCAATTTTATTCCATATATACCACAATTTACTTATCCATTATCCTGTTTACAGATATTTAGATGGTTTCTGGGATTTGTTGTTATGAATACGGTTATTAGGAATGCTTCTGTATATGTGTACTGTTCTTGGTGCAAAAAATCCTTCAAGATATAACTAAGAGGGGAACTGCTGGGAAAGTATGTGAATAGTCAGTTGTATAGGATAATGCCATCTTTTCCCCAAATTATACTCTCACTGGCAATGGGCAAGACAGAAAATTGAAACACATCATCACCAAAACTCACTGCAGTTGAAAAAAAAATAAGACTATTTTGTCTTCAATATTGAAAAATAACAAATTACAATATAACAAGTATAATTTTAGTTATATAGGGAATAGGCTATGTGAAACTTAGAGAATATGAATGTTAGTGTATATAATTGCTTGCTCAGCTATTATTCATTCACAAACATCTGTTAAGTACTTAACAGGACACTGTGTTAAGGGATAAAGACATATTTTTTTAAAAAGGAATGATCCTTGCCTTCAAGGATGTAATGATTAATTTTTTTTTTTTTTTTGCGGTACGCGGGCCTCTCACTGTTGTGGCGTCTCCCGTTGCGGAGCACAGGCTCCGGACACTCAGGCTCAGCGGCCATGGCTCACGGGCCCAGCCACTCCACGGCATGTGGGATCTTCCCGGACCGGGGCATGAACCCGTGTCCCCTGCATAATATTTAATGCAGGGGGCACGAACCTGTGTCCCCTGCATAATATTTAATCTGGGTGCCAGATTAAATATTATTTCTGGATGTGTTTTTGAGGGTGTTTCCAGATGAGATCAGCAACTGAGTCCGTGATCTCAGTCAAGTAGATTTCCCTCCCCAATGTGGGGTGGGCATCATCCAATCCATTGAGGGCCTGAATAGAACAAAAACCAGAAAAAGGAAGAATTCACCCTTTTTTTGCTTCCTACCTGCCTAGTTGACTTGGAACATCTCATCTTACCATTTCCAGCCCTCAGAATGGGATTTTTTTAGACGCATTCTGACAGCTATTTTATTCATGCTGTTTCCGTGAGGGGAAATTACACCACCTTTCCTGGGTCTCCAGCTTGCAGACAACAGATAGTGGGACTTCTTAGCTTCCACAGTCACATGAGCCAAATCCTCATAATAAATCTCCATACTACAAGTTCTGTTTGGAGAAACCTGGCTAATGCAAAGGGCTTGTGGATATAAGCATGTAGAAAAACTAAGCATTAACAGCAATAGCTGACACTTACATAGAGCTTTCTATATACTAGATGTATATTATATATACATATACACAGAAATATATATACACACACAGACATCCCCACACTCAGGTATTGTACCTGAATATCAAAGATCTCATATATATAGTAAGGAGACTCATGAAAAGAGAAATTCTTATAAATTAATATTTAAGATTTGAATGATACATTTTTTTAAAGCAACGTACGTCTGATAAGAGATAAGGAAAAATATCCTTTCCTTAGAAGATAGAATTAGGATATAAATGGGGGGAAAAAAAAGAACTGGAGAAATGATGGAGAATAATTACAAGGAAAGTTCAAAGAAAGACTGGTTTAAACATTCCTTGTAAATTATCTCTATTTTGATTAGCTGGTGATTCTTGTTCTGACACATGGATTACGGAGCTGGAAGAAAGGTGAGGTAAAAAAAGAAATACCAGACGCTTAAATTATAACCCAGTAAAAAGGTCAAAGAAATGCTAGTTAACACTTTATTTCTTAGGGTAGATGAAATATGAAAAGAACTAAAAGCTCAAAAACAGAAAGAAGAGCCTTTGCCATGTAAGGGCCAAAGTCACATGGGTGCCCAGAGGAATAATAAAAATGCCCTTCTTTTAGCAAGCAAAAAAATTCAAAAATAAAGCTTAACAATATAAATAGAAAACAGCCATCAGTATGACTAGGTGTTCATTTTGTGGTCCTGCTTTATCAGTTATTGTGTTTCCCAGTCAGTTATAGTGTTAAATATCACCCAACAGATTAGATTTCAGTGGAACAATTCCAGCTAACTTGAAATTAGTCATGATAATGAGGAGAAAGAAGCTTCTGGACAGCTCCCAAGCTTCATTCATTTGTAAGTTCTGAATTTTCGAATCAAAACTTTGTAAGGACTAAAAGCGTTTTTAAAAAAGGATAAATCTAGTTTTCACCATTTTTAAAATGACCTATTGCTTTTATAATATATATACAGAGGA
This sequence comes from Delphinapterus leucas, assembly GCF_059928025.1. Lineage (NCBI taxonomy): Eukaryota > Metazoa > Chordata > Mammalia > Artiodactyla > Monodontidae > Delphinapterus > Delphinapterus leucas. The sequence goes on along the minus strand of NC_143139.1, from coordinate 58,244,637 downwards.
ATAAAAAAAGCTAAATCACAGGAGTTGGGAAGAGAAAAGAAAGGGAAACATCTGAATATCTGTGCAGTAGCCAAATATCTGACTTTTTCCATTTAATGCTCGTACCAGTCAATGTAAGCCAGCTTTACCAATATAACAAACTCTGCCACAGTCTCAGTGGCTTAAAACTATAAAAGTTTATCCTCGTGTTACCTGTCTGCTAAGGGTTTGCTGAGGTTTCTGCTGTGTGTGATCCTCATGATGAAACACCTACTACAACATTGCCAGTAATCAAGGCAGAGAGAAATAGAAGGTCGAAAATCATGCAGGTAACATATAACAATTATGCCTATATTTTATTGGCCAAAGTAAACATATGGCACACCTAACTCCACAAGAACAGAGGCATGCAATCCAACCATGTACATAAGAAAAAAAAATAGAAATATTTGCTGGATAGAAATAGCAAACACCACAAGGCTCATAAAAGTCCATTTTAGTAATGAAATTAAGCCCCAGGGAGGTCAAACAACCACTCAATGACACTTGTTAGTGGAATAGCCAGTTTTGAAATCCAGGCATTTCTGACTTCAGGATGTGAATTGGGAAATGTGTAGGATGAATGCTTGATTAATTCAATGTTGCAAAGTCCTTGGTACTGGAAGTTGCCTTACCTGTGTAACAGCAGCATCACTTAAGAATTTAATAGAAATGTACAATCTCAGCCCCACCCAAGATACTGAACCAGAATTTGCCTTGTAATAAGGTCTCTTGACAATTCATCTGTACTTAAAGTTTGAGAAGCCCTGTCTTAAACTCCTTTGTCTTTGAGCACACATGAAGTCTCATTGGAAGTAACCCATGGCTGTCCCCTGCTCCAAGCCTATACCTATCCATTTAGAAAGCCTTCCCCCCAAATTTCCCATCACCACCACTACCCAGTCATTTCTGGGACCCTATGTAGGAATGTGATAAGGATAACCGTCTTCCCTCAACTTTAATACACCTCTGTTTACTCTCCCCGCTGTCTTTCTCCAGGCACAGTGACCTCTCTTTCCTGTGTCTGCTAGCCCACAGAATAACAAATATGTCCTATTATCTGTAACACAGCTGAGGAAATGGGTGAAGAATGGACTTCTCTGGAAATCGCATTACAACTGACTATCTGGGCCTCTAAGCAGCACTGCTTATGCCCAGAATCAAACACATTCATATACGTACACAGCTGTTCCTTTGAGCAACACTTTTTAAATGGCTCAAGATCTGTCTATTGACCAAATGTAGGCAATGATGAAGGGATGAGAGAGAACTTTTTCTCATCTCTATTGTGCTCATAGTTACTCTCTTTTATCTTCCTAAGAATATCAACCCCCAAAGAACTGTTGTGCACCATACACCCAATTCAACAACAAAAAAATGAAACTCTCTCATGCATACTAGTAATTCATGTAAATAACACTTGGGGTAAGGGGTACTTCAGATCAGCAGAAATTCTCTCTTACAATTAACATATTATATCTAGGATACTAAATAGAAAATAATCATTTTGAATAAACCTAAAGGCCCTCTTATTTTGACAAGTGGTATTGCTTCATACTACTTCTATTCAAATAATTATCATAGAGAATATTATCCTCGAGTGTCTTGGAATCTTTCTGCTATTAAAAACAGGGCAACAGACCCGAAATGGAGTTGCTTATGCTAAACCTCATACCACCACCAAGACTTCACTTAATTACAGTTTCTGCTTTCCCAGAAATGGAATCTTAAACCAGTCAATCAGGAATTGTCTGATCAGCACTAGTTAAGTAATCTGCCTGTCAGACCCCTGTCATCTCCTAAAAGAAAGTAACTTGGTCATAATCAACCCACTTCTTTGCCTAGTATAACTTCCTTGTTCCTGCTCCCTTCTGTATATAAAAGTTTTTCATTTTATACAGGTCCTCAGAGCTCCTTTCTATCTGCTAGTTTCAATACTAACTGATTGGAATTCATTTTTGCCCAAATAAACCCTTAAAATTTTTAATATGACTCATAAAGTTTATCTCTTAATATTGTTATACATAATAATAAATTGAAACTTTAAAGAAAACCTATAACTAATAAAGAAATAATGAAACAATGAAAAAGGAAAGCCTAATAATAAGTATACATCAGGAGGACAGGGTGTGCTACATGAAATATAAGCAGACTTGGGTTTTCCTGCATAGGACTACCCTTATTCATTATAATTAGCAATAATTGTGCCTTGGATAAACCTCATTGACTACAATACTGTCACTGTGCAAAGCTTCCCCTTATTCATTTTACAACCAAATCCCTCCTCCTCCAAATTGCCATTGGGATGCCCATCTAAATATAACATTTCCCAAACCATGTGAACAAGTGTTAGCCAATGGGATGTGAGCAGCTTTCAGGTCACATTCTTAAAAGGAAGCTACTTGCCTTTCACTTGTTCTTTTCACCTAGGAAGTATCAACAACTGGAACAGTCACCTTGGATCCAGGGATGGAATCTATGCTGATGATGGAAAAGCAACTCTTCCAAATCCCAATATGTTGCAATCTTAGAATTTTATGGAGCAGAGACATAAATCTTCTGTCATGTTTAAGTCACTGCTAATTGGTCTTTGAATCAATATTTAACTAATATAGAACTTCATATAAACAATTGTGAGGTTTTTTTCCAACAAAATCTAACCTCTGATAGAATACCTATATAACTGAGGATCTTGCTTTGCCTGATGAGTGAGAACTAAAAACAACAGAATTATTACAAAAAAACAGAAGGAAAAGACAGCTGTATTTAACTTTAGAAAAGTAAATATTCTTATTTTTTGAAAAATGAATTTGGAAGAGTTTAAAATTTTCATAGACATAATATCAGATTTATTTGTAAAATATTTTGGATGAAGTAAGCAAGGATCTTCTAAGCCTACACATTTTATTTATGTTTTTATTCAACTAAATGCACTATGTGAATTGTCCTGTTTCTGTGAATGAGCTCATCATTTTCTCTGGCTGCAAACCATCTTGCGAGCCTTCCTTCTTCCCTCTTCTGCCATCCTATTAGTCTCTTCTTCCTTTGTTGTAGAGCCTCCCATATGAATTCTTTCTCTTTTATGTCACTGCTGTATCCAAATCATTACTCACTTCTTCCAGGGTTCTTATAAAACTCTAAGTGGCCATTACTCCAGCTGCCTCTAACACCTTGTCTTTTTATTCTACCAGTTCAAAACTTATGGAGAAAATTTTTTTTTTATATCTTCATTGTGCAAATCATTCCCTTCATCAAATACTTTCAAAAGTTAACATGTAGGGCTTCCCTGGTGGCGCAGTGGTTGAGAGTCCGCCTGCCGATGCAGGGGACACGGGTTCGTGCCCCGGTCCGGGAAGATCCCGCGTGCCGCGGAGCGGCTGGGCCTATGAGCCATGGCCGCTGAGACTGCATGTCCGGAGCCTGTGCTCCGCAACGGGAGAGGCCACAACAGCGAGAGGCCCGCGTACCGCAAAAAAAAAAAAAAAAGTTAACATATAAATTTCAGTCTTCTTAGACATTTTGTTATTTAAGCTCCACCCATCGTTATTTCCTGAATACAAAACACGTAGTCACACCTCCATTTTGCTCAGTCCATACTCTGCCTGAAAAGTATTTTTGATTCAAAGCCTACATCATGGCCTGTCCTTTTCATAAGATCTTCAACTGTCCTAGGGGCTCAGCCTCTCTTCTGAATTCATAGTGTTCTTATATGTTCCAAGCATCTAGACCCTCTACTATATCTCATTCTTCAAGAAACAGTAGAAGACACCAATCAGTTGAAATCTATATCTAACCTACTGTGCAGGTGGCACTATGTTTGGTGGTAGGAATTCAAAGAAAAGATATGATAGCTGCTGCCTTTGAGAGGCTTACAGACAATTTGGAAAGATATTTAAAAAGCAAATCACAATACAAGATTATACAGAGTTCTTAGAATTCAGAAGTTGGACACATTTAAGGTTGTGGCTCTTACTCCAGCCCCTGGGATTTTATCACCTTATTTGTCATTCTTCTCCCCCAAATTAAATTGTTTTAAAAACTACCCTAAGAACTTATATTTAAACCTCTTTGAATTAATAAACCTTAAAACACTAATAACATCTATAACCTTTATGTTGAATAAACATATCTCTCCCACTTTTCATTCAAATGGTACCTGTTTGGGAAAAGAAGATTTTTTTCATGTGTCTGAATGAAAAGTGTGATGATTCCATGCTTTCCTTTTTATCCTTAGGTAGTAAAAAAATCCCATAATCACTTTAAATAACTAAATGCCTTTTGTATTAATAAAAATATCCAATTCCAAATAGGAATCAACATTCTAAACCTGAATCAAATTGAGTCTTCTCCCTCACATACCACCTCGGGAATCACTGAAAGCAGAATGTAGGCAGAAGGAGTGGGGTATAATTTTTCTTTTCTCCTTCTACACTTCATTCTCTAATTCCCCCTCTTTGATTTTGGCAACCACAGTTTCTGAACCTGCCCATGTCAAAATAGAGCATAGATGAGAGGGACAGGAAATATCTAACTCACTCTTGTGAGGAGGTCTCCCACTCTTTCAGTCAGGTGGATTTAATGCTAACTTTCTCACTCCTTGCTACTTTTGCAGATTCTTTGGAAATCTTGTTCATTATCCTCTTACCTGAAGTTTTCTTGACCCACACACAAATGCACTATATGTTGGTGTTAGCTCACTCCCTTTTCAGTGTTTATAAATTGGAGATCTACCTCTAGCTTCTCCTTTACTGAGTCCAGTTCACCCATCTAGGAGCAAGCCTGCATAGGACACACACTAGTCTTCCTTGCCCATCTCCTACATCTGGGAAATGAGGGGGAAACATTCATTCTTTGATCAGATGAATGAAGAATGCAGGCTAATCCCAGCCTAAGCAGACCACTGGCACATCTCTCACCTGCTAGATTTCTCAGGCATGTGTGAGACACTGATCATTATGTTGCCTGAATTCAGGAATATCAAGCTCTCCTAGTTCGGGATGTCGGATTTAACAAATTAAAGTACAGGCATCCAGTTAAATTTGAATTGAAGATAATCAACAGATATTTTTAGTAGAAGTATGTTCCCTACAATATTTTGGACATACATTTTACTAAAAGATCACTTGTTGTTTATCTGCAATAGCAATTGAACTTTAGCTTCCATGTTTAGTATTTTATCTAGAAATTCTACTCCCTAGTAGCTCTGTTGATGTCACTCTCTTGACCTGAAGTGAGGAGGGGACTCCCCCAACCATTGACTTTGGGGATGAATCTGTCAGTTCAACTTTATACAAAGAAATACTTTTCCTAAGTCCCCTATCAATCTTCATTCTTTGAAATATTTTGAATAGTCAACCTTAGGGATGATAACCTTTCTTAATATTTCCTTTGGAAATTTGCATCTTGATTTGGTGGGGATGCAAGGTTAAAAGGACTCTCATGTATTGCTGGTAAAAATGTTAATTGTTACAACCCTGTTGGTTTGCAACCTGACAAAATCCATTAAAATAAAAATTACACACTTTGGAGACTCCTTTCCTGAGAATCATTATATACATATAAATGACACTAGTATAAAATGTTTCATAACAAGGATATCCTAGCAGTATTGGTTCATAGAAGCAAAAAAGAAAACAAAAATCAGTAAAAATTTAAATCACCATCAATAGAGGAATAACTGAATAATTTATGGTACAAAGCTCACTCTGAAATATTGAAAAGAATAAATGAGAACTATTCCAATTGATTTGGAGAGATTTCCATAAGGTATAGTTGAGGAAAACTTTTAAATTCATCAAAAAGTACATGTTTCTAAAATAAATTAATTATCACGATAGAAATCTCTATTTATAATTTTTCCTATAGCTACAGAAAAAAGAAAATATGGAAGACTACATGTAATTGTGTTTAGGACAGATCATGGGGAGTACATATATTAGGTTTGCAGAGTCTGGTGGGAGGGAAGATTTTTTTTTTTTTGCTAAAAATAAACTTCTCTTTTCCAGTGTAAAAATTCTACTTTCAAAAGCTCTTTTGCAAAGTATCGATCCTTTCCATTAAACCAGACCTAGATCTAGCCTTTATTATTGACTTTAGCATACAACCTTTTACCCTAAGGCTTCAGGATAACTCTGCCTAAGTAAATTGTTCAATCATTAACATAGTTTAATTCCACAGACAAAGGTTTAGTCATTTATAGGCACATATGGTAACCAAAAATAATAATAATAACTTTATTGTAAATCTTAAAAGGCAGACAAGCTGACTTTTAGGGAAACAGTAGTAAATAGATAAAATTTAAATTATCTAACAGGAACTCCCTCAGTTTGCTCCTACAAAACAGGAAATTTACAAGCCTACTCATGCAGGCATATGACGATTTCTTCCCTCCTGTTACATTAGAAGCGAGGCCATCTCTCTTTAAGCACAGCTCTTTCATCTGTGCTTTGAGATCTACTTACTTTTGTATTCTGAGGATGCTTATATTATTAATGATTGCTTCTAATCCCTGTTTATGGAACCAGTCCCTCTCGACTAGATCCCTCTAACATACAATTACACAAAATCATCCTTCAACCACATATTTGCCTCCAGCTTATCACCATACTCTTCTTTACCTTTAATCTAACTTCTAGAAAGAACTGTTCATAGTTTTATCTCCTTTTCTTTGGTTCATCACTCCTCAGTCTATTCCAAACTGGCTTTCTTTGTCTTTTCTACAATGAAAATTCACTGATCTCACCACTGACCTTCATGTCGTGGAATTCAATGGATATTTTTCTGTCCTCTTCTTATTTGCTGTTACCATAGCATTTGACAATGTAGACAACTCCATTATTTCTATTGTCTCTGATATTTTCCTTCTCTTTTCTTGGTTTCTGTGACATCACCCTCTCTTGGTTTCCCAACTATATTTCTCTTCTCTTTTTAATCTCATTTATGTTCATTCTTCTAGTCCTGCCTATTTAATGTTGCAATTTCTCAAGACTCAGATATCTTTCCTTCTCTCTAACTCTCTCTCTAAAACTTCAGATGTATGGCTCTAATTACCATCCATGTGTTGATGACTCCAATCTTTTCATCTTTGTAGTTCCAGATAGACCTCTCTTCTGGGTCATATATCCAACTACCTTCTCAACATCTTTACTTGGATATCAAAAGCATTTCAAGCTCCTTCTATCTGTGATGAGCACATTATCCTCCTTCAAAACCTTGGTTCTCTCCCACTGTTAAGAGTACAGCACCGTCATACTCTAGAGGCATAAGCCAGAAACCTAGTAGTCATTCTTATTATTTCCCTTCTCTTATCTTCCCATACTTAATTGATCATTAAATCCTTTAAGTCAATCATCCAAATATATTTCAAACCTCTACTCTTATCATTATCTCCTCTGTAATCAGTACTTATCCAAGCTATTAGCTATTCTCATTTCTTTCCTGGACAATATTTATAATAAATTACAATATATAATTATTATTTAACCTACAAACTGCTTTTCTTTTATCTGTATTAGGTCTCCTCCCACCATTCTCTAAACAGTGACTTTTCCAATAACAAATTAGATCAGGTCACTTTCTTCTTAAAACTCTTCAATGACTTTGGACTGCCCTTAGGACTAAGACCAAGTTTCTTCATATTGCCTACAAACCCTGTATGATCTGGTTCTTGTCACCATCTTTAGTCTTACCCTTTTGATCTTCCTTTCCCAGAGAAATACTTTTAAATCTCACAATCTAAGTGAAGTTGGTTTATTTTATCTCCTATTGAATTATATTTCCTTCCTTCTGAGTACTTATCTCAGTTTTTAGTTAAATATCTATTAACGGGCTTCCCTGGTGGCGCAGTGGTTGAGAGTCCGCCTGCCAATGCAGGGGACGCGGGTTCGTGCCCCGGTCCGGGAAGATCCCACATGCCGCGGAGCGGCTGGGCCTGTGAGCCACGGCCGGGCCGCTGAGCCTGCGTGTCCGGAGCCTGTGCTCCACAACGGGAGAGGCCACAACAGTGAGAGGCCCGTGTACCACAAAAAAAAAAAAAAAAAAAAAATCTATTAACAATTTGACCTTTTATTAGTAGCCTCCATTAGAATGGAGAGAATTTTAATTTTCTCATCATTGCATTTTCAAAGCCCTGAACATGGCACATAAGCAGTACAAAACATTTTTATTAAATAAATTAATAAAAATGCACATAGAATAATGTAGTGTTTGAGAGAATAAGCTCTAGAATCAGATACACTGAATTTCAAATTCTAATTCTTCCCTTGCTAGTTGTATAATCCTGGGGAATTTTTTTCTCTTAGTTTCCTCATCCCTTCTAAGGATGGTTATAAAAATGTCAATAGCTAATATTAAATAAGGACAGTAATGGTACTTAACACTGGGCTAAGTGCTTTCATTTGCATTATCTCACTTAAAATTAATGCCACGAGGTAGGTGTTAATATTATTCTTGTTTTAGAGGTGAGGAAACAGAAAATTAAGAGAATTAAGTAACTTTCCCAAAGTCATATAGGCATTAAATGGAGGAGATATAAGTAAAACTTAAGTCTATTTGCTACCAAAGTATATGCTTAAAGCCTTATTGCTTTAGTCATCCTTCTCCTCATACTAACCTAATGTGTGGCTCCACTGAGATTATACATACACTGCTTACCACTGTGTCTGGGACACAGTAAATCCTCCAGCAATAGTGCTTGTTGTTTTTCTCACCATTATTATTATTATTAGCACAGATTATAAGACCTAGGAAGTGAAACTGATAGATTTTCATATTCCTACAGGATAAATTTATGCAATCTTAACAAGCCCCTGTCAATTCCATCTGCTACAGAGCTAGTGGCTTACATCTAAGAAGGCAAAGCCTTCTTCCCCATCTTCAAAGTCCCTCCAAGAGCCTTCACATACAAGAGGCCTGCCTAATACCTCCAAAGAGAGAAACTCACCCACCTCTGACTCAGTACAATTTGAACCTCCACCAAATGATAGGGTAATTAATCATAAGCCATCCAGAATAATTTCTTTTATTGCTGAACTCCAGGCTTTTACTACTTTGTATTCCCTGAGCACCCAACTGAATGCTTTGCACACCATTAGTGAAGGAACAAATATTTGTTAACTGATTGATTGAAAAGAGACAGAAAACATCATAACTAAAACAAATTCTTTATGCCCTCTTCAGAGACCAGAAAGTCAGTGTTCAGATGTCAGTAAATCATGAGAAGGATGTTGTAAGTTCAGAGAAAGTTCACTCAGAGCAATAGTTTCTTCAAAGTCTCCTGGCCAGATAGACTAATTTCTCACTATACTAATTTCCACAGAGATGCTATCATAGCTTACAGCAACATTTCTGTATCTTTTAATTTATAAAATTTAATAGCATGGTTCTTCATAGAGATTTAAAAAACTGATTTTCCAAGGGCTATTGACATTATTTATATCTGTTCCAATTGTAATTATAGCCTGCACCCTAACATAATCAAAACAGTGAATATAAAACAATGAGTTAGGAAAATAAAAATATCATAGAAATAATATATCCTACTCTTAGATGCTAAATAAAGATTCTGGAATACTTGCCACATTAATAGATAAGCATTAGGTTTTTCTAATTGACATTAGTAAATGTATAAACACACAGCACACCCATATTATTATGTCAGCAAGATTATTCATTGTAGCTTTTGACGTATATATATTTCAGTCTTTTAGTTTCTATTTGTCCCCATTGATCCTCCTCACTGTAAAAATTGATATCTTAACAGTGATCACTGTCAGGTTGATACGTACATGTTAATCATATAAACCGACAAGATTATTTGCCAACTGTTGAGCTTGATTTAAAATCTTATAATCAATTCCAGGTTCCAAGATTTCCTTACAATAGTAGTTTAGGGATAGGAAGTTGTTGGAAAGAGGAAGGTGGGGGAGGATAGAATAGGCCTGGAGATTGTTTTGAAGATGCACTTACATGACAGGTATACCGATTTGCTTAGATGAAATGATTTCTTGGATTGCTTTTTGAGTGAACTGATGGAGAACATAGTTGGGGAGACTGTGCTCCCCTCCTCAGTCCCTAGTACTTGCACCTCATTTTTATGATGGCAAAGAAGGAACACGCTGGCTAAATAATTGACAAGGGGTATTCATGTGTTTTTATCTTGCTCAACTCAGCTAAACAAATAAAAAATAGCAATATTAACTTTCTGTTTAGGTAGCATCTACTTTACCAAAGTTTTCCTCTGAATTTTTTTGTCCTTAAAGAGCAGCCAAAAATATGTTTATTTTGAACTATGAATATGTGTAAAAATCTGGAGTCCTGAATTTTAGATAAAGAGCTTTCTTGCTGACTTTTTCCTAATATATCAATACATTCTCTAGTCATTTAGCAAATAATTACTTGACTAAGCACAAGGGGAGGGGGATAAGTACCTCCTTCCTGTAAGGTTGTCTTTTAGAACATTAGCCAAAATAAGTTTAGAAACTTACATTTTAGTCTTATTTTTTTCAGTTCTCATGAAAACAAGGTTTCTCCAGAAATATTTTCAAACACATTGTTTAATCAAGAGAACTGTGAGATGAGAAAATCTGTAGAAACTAACAGAAACTAATAATAATGACTAATAGTTAAAACTTATATGGCTTTTCAAGGGTACAGAAATGTTATATAATAGATAACGCACACCAGCGCCATCAGAGTTAGGTCATGATGAAGCCACAAGATGTCCTGAATACATTTGATCACAGAAAACATAGTCACTTTGATTTGTAAAACATGTTGATGAATATCTTGTTCATCTTCATCATTTTTCAAATGAGAGGCTAAAACCCGGAAAGGTCAAGTTGCTTCTCCAAAATAAACTGGCCAGATATTAAATTATTCATCACTAAAAACAAAATTTCTTGATTACACTTCTCATTGCCTAATTCCACAATTGTTTTCCCAACAAAAACAAAAAGCTTGTTATTCTTCAGTAACATGGTAAAGAAACATTAAATATTCAGGTTTAAAAAGAACCTCATATCTTGCCTATATTAAATAAGTTTCATTTAATGACTCAGAGAAATTGAATCTATCACAAAGCATTAGACAACCTACCAGCAATTTCTGAAGTGTGTGTATATTTTCTTAACTTCTATTTAACTTTTCAAATACAATCTGTAGAAAACCATGGGAAATTAACTCTATCTCAGGCAGTAATGTAAAAATGGAACAGAGTCTTACAAAGCATGCTCTCTAAATTATATTATAATAGAACATAAGTCTGTAAAACTTAGTAAAACCTAAGTATTTTATTCTGGATTATAACAGGAATTTGCCTGTAGGTATTCAGTAGCATTTAGAGAACAAGCAGGGATAATTTTCAACTTCTGATAATATGATAGATCACAAACTCCCCTTCCTCTCCCCAAATCCTTACTGATATAAGACATCTAAAAATTGTGGTTATAACTAATATTTTTCTTAAATACACAAATATGTTTGTGAAAATGTCAGGGAAATTTCCAGAAACAAAATAACAAAGAAGAAGCAGAAAACCATAGTGACATGAATTTTACAGCAAATTACAGGAAGCCATTTTGGTAAGAAGAAAGGACCTTGTATTTAAATTGAGGGAAAGGGGAAATAGACAATAAACAAAGAAGGAAAGAATGAAGTAACAAGAGAAGAAAGAAGGAAAGAAGGAAGGAAGGAGGGAAGACATGAGACTATGATAAAGTAGCGTACAGAAAATTCAAAGAATGATATGCCAAAGAATGACTGGATGGCTACTTTAGATTCAATAGTCAAAGTCTCAGCATGTTGACATTTGCTGAGAAATTGATAACATTTTGAGATAGCTAAGAAAAAAACAGGAAAAAGAGAATTTTAGGCAGAGGAAATAATGATATCATTATCCGTAATTCAGTTGTTAAAGAGATCATAGAAGACTAACCAAAGAAAAATGTTCAAAATAAAATTTTAAGTTTAAAATCATGTTTCAAAAATCAAAATGTGTGTAATATGATGCATTTCTGTAGAGAGAGACATACAGAAAAAAAATACTTAAGAGAATAGACAAATGCTGCTTTAACTGGGACTACATCAAACTAAAAAGCATCTACATGGTAAAAAAAAAATTTAACAAAATGAAAAAACCTACTGGATGCGAGAAAATATTTGCAAATCGTATGTCATATAAGGGGTTAATATCCAAACTGTATAAAATACAAGTCAATGACCAAAAAAATCTAATTTAAAAATAGGCAGAGGAACTGAGTAGACATTTTTCCAAAGAAGGCATCCAAATGGCTAAGAGGTACATGAAAAGGTCTCAACATCACTTCTCATCAGGGAAATGCAAGTCAAAAGTACAATGAGATATCACCTCACACTTGTTAGAATGGCTATTATTAAGACAACTAGAGATAACACATGTTGGTGGGGATGTGGAGAAAAGGGAACACTTGTGTACTGTTGGTGGGAATGTAAATTGTTTCACTATGAAAAATAGTATGGAGTTTCTTCAAAAAATTAAAAATAGAACTATATATAATTCAGTAATTCCACTTCTGGGTATATATCCAAAATAAATGAAAAGAGATATCAAAAAGATATTTGCACTCCCATGTTTGTTCACACAGCCAAGATATGGAAACGACCTAAGTTTCCATCAGTGGATGAATAGATAAAATAAAGAAGATGTGAGATAGATATATATATATATAAAATATTCCATTGGTATGTATATATTCCATATATATATACATATGGAATGGAATATGGAATATTATTCAGTCATGAGAAGGAATATTATTATTCAGTCATGAGAAGGAAGGAAATTCTGCCATTTGCAACAACATGGATGGACCTTGAGGGCATTACACTAAGTGAGAAAAGTTGGAGAAAGACAAACACCATATAATATCACTTACATGTGGCCTCTAGAAAAGCCAAACTCATAGAAACAGAAAGTAGAATGATGGTTACCAGGCTCTCAGGGAGGGGGGGAATTGGGAAGATGTTTTTTAGGGTACAAATTTGCAACTAGTAAATAAGCGCAGGAGAGCTAATGCACAGCATAGCATTACAGTCAACAATACTGTATTATAAACTTCACATTTGCTAAGAGACTAGCTTTTAATTGTTCTCACTAAAAAAGAGAAATGATAATTATGTAACATAATAGAGGTGTTCACTAATGCTAACATAGTAATCATACTGTACTATATAAATGTATCAAATCAACACATTGTATATCTTAAACTTACACAGTTCTATATGTCAGTTATACCTCAATAAAAAAGTTGGTTATATCTGGGATGGAATTATGTGTAATCCATCCAAAAGTGATATGTTTATATCACTTTTGTTTATTTGTATTTGTTAAATTTTTACAATGAACTTGTATTATTTTAAAATAAGAAAAAAGTTAATATTAAACAACATCACTTTATCTGATATTATTATTGAAAGACCACTGTGATCAGTACACTCTGTTACATTCATCCCTTCACCCAATCAAAACACCATGGCCTTCATTTCAAAATGACAAACTGTTCTTTGACAACACTTTTGATCTGAGGTAAAAAGACTAAATTAAACCACAGAGATGAGGGAAATGTATATGCTCTAATCTCAGTTATCTGTTATCTGTTATTAGTTATCTACTGTCTGTTCCTGACTCCCATACTAAGCTCTCCAGAAATTGACCTCACTGCAAACTTACCACCAGTGACTCAGAACAAGATGAGGTGGGAGTTTCGCTACCAGCTGTTTAAAGCCATGTCTCCAAGGTTCACAAATGACGGTCGTTAAGGATTTGCCTCAGATGTCCTAATAGATACCTTTTACTTTCAGAATCAAAGCAAATCTACAATTACTGGAGGAGCATGGGCTCAGGCTGATTGATACTAGAGCACTAGGTAAAGAAATCCAGTCTTTCTCTATTCCCCTCAGGGAGAATGCAGCTTGTGTGTGATCTTTGTTTCTTTCTGGTCTAAGATACACATTGACCCAGTCTGTTACCTAATCCTGCCTCTCTCACACTCCCATAATGTACTCAAGAGTTATGTTTACAGAGTACTGACAAAATTGCAGAGTGACATCTACAGCAACATAAAGAACAATTATTTTCCTAGATAAAGGAGATTATTTGCTACTGGCGAGATGAATCACTCGGAACCATAGTTCATTGCTGCTTTCATGGGCTTTACCCAAGCTTAGGAAATAAACAAGTCTGGGAAAAAGTAAATCTAACAACTGGCAGAATCTCTACAAAAACCTTACTGTTCTTTTCATCATTAACAAAAGTTTTGTTTTGTTTTTTCCTCTTGAGTCTTTCCTACAACATTCTGTACTGAGTCCTGTTTTCATGAATATTACAACATTCCTATTGCCTTAATAGAGGTTCCAACCAATATTCTTACTTTCCTGGGGGTGGCAAAACCAGGTTAGATCCTCACGAATGCCATTTCCTCATCCTGGCTACACAGATTTTATTTCCCAACCACTTTTGCTGTTAGGTTAGGGTCAAGATGCCAATGAATCATGAGTGTACATCAGGTACATCTTCAACTTCCAAGGGCATCCAGCTTCCTCTCTCTTCTCAGGAAATGAAGACTGAACAGGCCCAGCCTCACAATGGCAGGAGTCTCTCCTTGGAAAAAAATATTCCCAGGACAGACTCCTGATATACTTCAGACTTAAAGAAACTGAGAAATAAACTCTTATGATTAATGTGTAGACTACTAAGTTTTGGAGGTAGTTTAGATACAGCAGCCTTCATTAATTGTCCTAATGCACGGAGTCTGAGTTTTCTCATATATAATAGAGGCAAAATTATATACACTGCAAGGCTGTTGTGAGAAATCAGTGAACAGATATGTTAAAAATATGTGGACTGGTATATTATCTTCATGAATGCTATCAAATGGCCTGTTCTTTGGGGGTTATTATACTGTTTAGCTTGGTAAAATTATAGAGATTGGCCCCATCTTTCCAATTCACATCCCCCTTAGATCTCCTCTGGCATTCACAATTGTCACACCAACCAAGGCATACAGCCCTTCCCTTGGTCTTTTTGATGAAGACATTTCACTTTTAGAGAGCGGGTCCATTAGAAACTACTACTTACAAGGTGTTAAAATTAGTTTAAAGAGGTAACCTTATCCACGGGGCCTTTGCATCTTATTAATGAATGGTGCTTAGTGATTAAGCAGTCTTTAAGACAAAAAAGATTGAAGTTCTAATTGTGTAATTAGAAAGAAGCTAGAAACCCTTAAGTACAAAAGTAATTATAACAATTATATGTTAGATACTAAGTATGTACCAGGCTCTGAACTGAACACTTTATATTTATTTTGACATTTCATCGTCATAGTATGACTATGAGATAGGTACTATTAAAGCCAATTTTCTAACTGAAGAAACTGAGGATGAGCGTGGTTAAGTGGAATACCCAAGGTCACACAGTAAGTGGGAAAAAGTAGAAAGAGAACCCTGCTCAGACTGATTCACTGGAGCCTATGCCCTTACTTCTCTTACTATACTACCTTCTGAGATTTGGGGTAGGTTACACAGTGAGCGTTTGATAAAGGTCAATTTTCTTATCCTTTTAAAATATTGTCCCTCAAATCATATCAGGTACAAGACCCTCAGCTCTGCTGTGTGATGAGGACTGTACTGATGCCTGACAAGTTGTATTTAGACCAATTGTTGCTGCCAGGTCCTAGAAGTTATGGAGCCTCATCCATTCCTGTATAAGACACATGAGCATCATTTTTCATCAGAGGTGCATAAAAACATACCTGTGAGGTTTTAAAAAATAACTGCGTAGACACCATTGTTGGAAAAATATAATTATAAAGAAAATCCTCTTCTAACTCAGAAGGGCTCTGCACAAACATGGTAAAGAATAGAGAAAGAAAACGAATTTGTTATTGAATAAGCTTTAAACCAGAATATAACAGGCATCTCATACAATCCTCTAAGAGACTGCAAAGACAGAAAGAAATGTCATTCATTCATATAGCTGAGCAGATACAACTCATTACATACATGTTCTTCAGAAAAATAACTACTCTTCAAGTAAGAGGACTTGGTAGCACCATTTGTCGCACATAGTTCATCCTAAATTTTACCTGGTAATTAGGGTGACTGTGTTAGTTAACTGGCTCTATACCAAAAAAAAAAAAAAATTTCTCCTGTCTTTATAACGGGAAGTAATTTTGCACTTTGGAACTAGGAGCCCATGGAAGCCCATGTTTTACCCTCCCAGAGACCGGAAGAGAGTGACACTATCTCCCTGGATGTTTACATTTCAAAGAGATGGTTCCAGGTCCTGGAGAAAGACATTCCAGGGCTGTAAAATGGGCAAAAGTCTTATTTAGCTATTAAAAAATGTACATATATTTCTAAGAAAGGGAGCAAGAACTTATAAGTTTTCTAAAGTAAATGCCCTAAGAAAAGGGAGTTAAAGGCAATCTTTTCCTTTATTGCAGTGGGGAGAATTAGGCCTCTTGTTTTTAATTTTTATTTGTCCTTACACCATCCCCTGTGAATTGATTCATTTGTCCTGAGTTGGAACCCAGGACTCCACATCCTGCTGGATGTTTAATTCTAAACTACAATTAAGTGTTTCTACATCCTGCTGCCCTATTCCAGGAGTGAGGAAGAAAGTCCCATACCTCATAGGACATGAGGAGAGGATGAGATACTGCCTCATGACAGCCTCCCAGGAAGAAGAGAGAGGCAGAGGGAGATGGCCTAGAAGCAGCTCTTTACAGGCCTCCCAGGCTCTCCTATCCTAGGAGGATTACAAGGAATATGCCAAGCTCAGATTAACTGTAGGTCAAGTATTCATTTGACTACGAGGTTGTACAAACATGTGAAGGTCATCAGGGTACAATGGTGAAGCCATTACCCAGCAATAACCACGAACAAGTCCTGTTTTTATAAAAGTCGTACACACTCATTGGAGGGAAGGTGATTCAGAGGCACATTTTCTAAATTCATGTTTTAAATAAAAATCCCAGAAAATGGAATCACTGATACAACGTAAATTATGTGCTCACACTTGGACCAATCAAGTCACACTACGGATATATTTTCCTATTATTTAAAGAGAGCTAAGGGGAATATATATATATCCAGAATCACAAAGTGCTCACTGAGAGGATCTTGGTCATCAGCACAGTAGAGAAGTCCTAGAAAGAAGATTCAATAAAAAGATGGTAATTCAGAAGTACAATATTAAATTCAATAAAACAGTAAAGGGTACTTTTCTTATTGTCTCATTGTCTCATAGGTTCATAGGAACCACTGATAATCAATAATTCATTCACCATTGTCTTGGAGGTACTAGATACATCTCCACAGAACTTGTGAATAAGTAGCCAAATCCAATCCTGTGATTCCAGCCAATTCTACCCTCAATCTATACAAGAGTTCCTAAAACATTTGTTGAACTTAAAAAGACTCAGAAGATCCTTTGAAGAAAATTATTAGTTCTAATAAAAGCTATGGGATTTCCCTCTCTTCCACTGCTTCCCTGGCTCAGCAGCCAAGTCAGTAGGTACCCATAAGAACCATCATAGAGATAGGGTTTGACAATCAGCAGGAGAGACTGTGACCTCACTCTCCAACTGGATAATTACTGAGTTTTTGAACCTCATAAGCTCTCCCAGTGCTGGGATAGAGTGTGACAGAATTATTCCAAGAGCCTAACTTGAGTCTCTGAAGTTTGGGCACCAAAGAGACTGGAACCTGGTTTTCATCCAGAGAAGTCTGAGGGTGGAAGGCTGGATGAAAAGGACTGCAGTAGAAGCAACCTGCATTACCATGCTGCCTGGGCAAGGATGGGTATGTCCCATTGGCCTAGTGCAACTGGAAAGAACCCCACTAGAGAGGACTGCCTGTTTTGATGAAGAAACCAGAGGTGCACTCCTGGAAGGCAGGAGCTAGGATGTGATAAGAGGTTGACAGGAGAGCGCATCATCCAAAGAAAAAATGAGGAGTGTTCCATGAGAGGTCTCTGAAGAGACCAGAAATACCCCAGGAGAAAACAAGCTTGATGTTCCAAGAACAGAAGGTATTAATTGGTAGCAACAATGGTCCAGTGATTTGAAAACCTTTTTGATCATAACCCATGGTATGAAATACACTTTACATGGAAATTCCATACACACACACACACACACACACGCATACACACACACACAGAGTCCTGTCTACCTTGAGAGAGAGGGAGAGAGGAGAGACTCAAAATTTCACAAAATAAAATTTATTCTTGCATGATATGCATCCTGAAATCTAATTCAGTCTGTGCTCTACAAAGTTATTATATGTCCATAATCAATCAAATTCAACATACAGTGTACAGCCTTCCAGATGCCAGAAGGAAAAGAGGTGTATCAAGAAGAGTGGAAAAGCAGACCTTTTTACCTGTTCTAAATATGCAGAGCTTGAATTCAGGCTTTGAATTAGACAACAGATTGAAGGTGTAGTTTTATATTTGATTGCAATTTTCTCTGTTTCTTCTAACATCCCAACATGCATGGAAAAACTATGCTATCTGCCTCACAGGGATGAGCAAAGTGGACTGACCTAACCTGTTAGAAGACAGCATTTGGAAAATATTGTTTTCTGTTTGCACCCCATCGAGTTAACACATGCAGTAAACTTAGTTTCACAAACGTGGATGGACGTAGAATCTGTCATACAGAGTGAAGTAAGTCAGGAGAAAAACAAGTATTGTATATTAACACGTATATTTGGAATCTAGAAAAATGGTATAGATGACCCTATTTGCAGGGCATGAATAGAGATGCAGACATAGAGAACGAACGTGTGGACACGCATGGGAGAAGGGGGGCTGGGATGAATTAGGAGACTGGGATTGGCATATATACACTACCATGTGTAAAACAGATAGCTAGTGGGAACCTGCTGTATAGTGCAGGGAGCTCAGCTCGGTGCTCTGTGGTGACCTAGATGGGTGGGATGGAGTGGGTGGGAGGGAGGTCCAGGAGGGAGGGGATATATGTATACATACAGCTGACTCACTTTGTTGTACAGCACAAACTAACACAACATTGTAAAGCAACTATAACCTAATTAAAAAAAAGAAAAGAAACACAGGCAACCAGAACTAAAAAATAATAATAGCTACGCTTTGTTATAGACTGAATGTTTGTGTTCCCCCAAAATTCATATATTGAAGCCCTAACCCCCCATGTGATTGTATGTGGAGATAAGGGCCTTTGGGAACTGATTAGAGCTAGATTAAATCATGAGGGTAGAGCTTTCAGGATGGGATAAATAGCCTTATAAGAAGAGGAGGAGTTTCTCTCTCTCTCCCTCTCTCTCTTTCTCTCTCCCTCTCTCTCTTTCTCTCTCTTTCTCTCTCTCTCCCTCTCTCTCTTTCTCTCTCCCTCTCCCTCTCTCTCTCTCCCACCCTCCCTCCCTCTGTGTGTGTGTGTGTGTGCATAAATACAGACATAAATGTGAGAGCAGCTGTCTGCACACCAGGAAGAAGACACTCACTAGACACTAATTCTGCTGGACCTTGATCTTGAACCTTTCAGCCTCCAGAACTATAAGAAATAGTGTTTGTTGTACGTAAGCCATCCAGTCTATAGCATTCTGTTATAGCAGCAGGAACTAAGACACCCATTATAAAGACCTTACTTATTTACCATTTATTTTCAAAGCTATTACCTCATGTAATCATTATAATACATAGTCCTAAGGTAGTTATTAAGAGGAGTTTGATGTTTTCAGCTTGCGTGTTTCAGTTTTCTGATCTTCTGACCCTTGAAGGACATTACTCGGTGTCTGCCAGTAGAGGTGTTTGTCATAGAACTCAGGAGGAAAAAAAAGGGGGGGACAACACAAATGCCTTAAATTTAAGGGCTAAGAGGAACTTTTTTATGCAGGTGGGCAAGGAAATTTCACTGAGGAAATAGCTTGAGGAGAGGTCCTGTATGTAAAGGCAAGGAACTGAAGGGAAAAATGGTAAGAATAGTGCTGGGCGATTATATGTTTTCTCTCATGGAATTCAAGAAACTAATAATGGACTTGAGTTCTATGGATGTTGCTTTTGGTTGCATGAAGAAGCTAAAATGAGGTAGAGCTGGGACATGAGTTCAAGCTAACTTCCAAGCTCATGCTACATCATTTATTTTAGTTTGTAGATACTACTACGTATCTTCTTCAGAGTTCTGTGTCTGGAATTTATGCATCAAAGAATAAGGCAGCATTGTCAGATTAAGTAGAAAAGAGAATTTGTAATAGATAAAGGATTAAATGAGAAGGAGCAGTGCTCTAGATGGGAATAAATAGTGAGATACATTTTCTAGTAAACTCCTCCCCCTGTGATGATAACAAGGGGAAACTATAGGAAAAATTGTTCACTATTTCTCTCAAATCAAAAATTACGGGCTTCCCTGGTGGCGCCCAGGAAGATCCCACATGCTGCGGAGCGGCTGGGCCCATGAGCCATGGCCACTGAGCCTGCGCGTCCGGAGCCTGTGCTCTGCAACGGGAGAGGCTATAACAGTGAGAGGCCCGCGTACTGCAAAAAAAAAGCAGAGTGATACAAACAAACATGAATAGAGAGCACTAACAATATGCAAATTGAAATAAGTATTCTAATTTCTGGAAAGAATAAAGACCTATATTACACGACTGTGAGGCTTATAAACTTGTCCTTCCCCATTACTTAAAATAATATTATACAAATTTATTTAATAACCTGAAGAATTCTGGAGAGTTGTTTTTTGTTGTTTTGTAACATTTACTCAACCATGGAAATCACCACTAAGTTTGATAGCATAAACTATAGTAACAGGCAAACTGTTCTTAATAAGAATGTCACAGTATTGCACTGTTTGTTCAGATCTACTTAAGAAATTATTAGTGGCCTGGAGCTCTAAGGTTCTTTCTTAAGAGTATTTCATCCTCAGGTAATTTTTAAAATTTTTCATGTCACTATGACTAACAAATAGGGCTCTTAACAACACCGATATTTAATACATTTTGTAATTGGTTTCCCATTTTCTCAGAAAAAAATTCAAAGTACTTTCATGCATGTAGCTCTGTACCACTACAATAGAACACTGAAGGGAGAAACAGGAGGAAATCTCTGCAAAATATCTCTGGAGTAGTCTGTGAATCTTAACAGAAGAGAAAGAATATGTGTGAATAACATAAAAACTGGTACTGTGAGTCAAACTCATAAAACCACTTTGGTGGCCAGAAAGGCTCTTACACCTTTTTTTGGTAAAATAAAATGATTTGAGAGAGATCAGTATGACACCTTCAAAACTGCCACTTCACAAGCTTCTGTAACTTCATCTGTGGCTAAGTTTAACTCAGTCACAAGACTAGAACTTTCACCTCTGTTAAAATACAGGTTGAGCCAATGTTGACAACATGTAATAGTCATCACAAAAACTCAAAATGTTAATTAACCTGATAAAATCCCAACAAAAAAGATGTGATTTTAGGGCTCTGGGCAGATAAAGGAAGAGACGAAAAGTGTTTCATGAGCTTTGTTATTGCTGTACAGAGGTCGTCCTTTGCTTGTCATTTCTTCTTTATTTTTATTTTTATTTTTTTGCGGTACAAGGGCCTCTCACTGCTGTGGCCCCTCCCGTTGTGGAGCACAGGCTCCGGACGCGCAGGCTCAGCGGCCATGGCTCACGGGCCCAGCCGCTCCGCGGCATGTGGGATCTTCCCGGACCAGGGCACGAACCCGCGTGCCCTGCATTGGCAGGCGGACTCTCAACCACTGTGCCACCAGGGAAGCCCGTCATTTCTTCTTTAATAGGGCTCCTCCCCATCCCTCCACTACAAACAGAACATATGAAGTTGTTAACTTCAAACCTGTTTGCAATAATCTAAACTAAGGCAACCATATTTTCCCTATGACAATCAACAGCCTTCAGATATTTCATATCAAAAGATTGATTAATGGATAAAGAAGTAGTTTATGTATACAATAGAATAATTCTCAGCCATAAAAAAGAATGAAATTTTGCTATTGGCGACAACATAAATGGAGCTGAGGGTATTATACTAAGTGAAATAAGACAGAGAAGGATAAATCCTGTATATTTTCACTTACATGTGGACTTTAAAAAACAAAGCAAACAAATATAACAAAACAAAAGCAGACTCACAGAGAATTAACTAGTGCTTGCCCGAGGGGATAGCAGTGGGGGAGATGGGCAAAACAAGGGGACGAAGAGGGACAAGCTAACAATTATAAAATATATAAGCCACGGAGACGTAATGTACAGCACAGAGAATATAGTCAATAATATTATAATAACTCTGGTGTGATATAAAAACATCAAATCACTATGTTGTATACCTGAAACTAGTATAATATTATAAGTGAACTATACTTCAATTAAAAAACAAAGATAAACAGTAAAATGCATTATTCTTTCATTAAGCCCTGAGGGCTTATTTTAAATTATTTTATATGTTATTCTCTGTTTTTGAATAATTTGATTAAGCTTTAGGAAAGTAATTATTTCTTGAAGTGTCTTGAGATTTATCTACATTGTGTTTATTAGTATTAATTGTTTTTCATCGTTACCTTTCGTAGGGATGCCTGAGAAACACATGGTATAAAGAATGAAAATATGTCTTTTGTGAAATAGTAACAAAAATAAGCCAAATTGAGAAATTCTAGATGTAGAAAGAACTTCAGAGATGATCTGGTCCAATTGCCACATTTGACAAATGAAGAAACTGAGGTTCAAAGAATATAAATAAGTTTTCTCACCTCATTCATCCAAGATGTTTAGCAAACTACACACTGAATTCAGTGGCCTGTCACTATTCCACATTGTCTTTCTTTAGGGAGAGATCCTTTTTGAAAGTATTTTTTTTCCTTTAGTCATTTAATTAATCATCTGAATAGAGAAGTCTTGGTTAAATTACAACAGCTAACTACCTTTTCAACTGCAAGTTAAATAGCTATCCGATTCAAGACCAAATACTATTTTATTATAGTTGCTTGTAGTACCTGACCTTCTAAAATGACAGATTTTTGTTGTTCCAAATGAAAATTAAAAATTCATGAAAGTGTTTTTGTGAGTAGCTTATTACCTATTAAGGTATAGACATCCTTTAGTATAAAATATGTATAACTGCCTTATAGATTATTAATGGCTCTCAGAATGTTTAGCATACTAGATGTGTTTAAAAAAAACAAATTGGAATTCTGATCCTAAATTTTCTTTCAAATGTATTATTTTAATTGTGGGAGAATTTTTTTAAATCATTCATTTCTAAATGATGATTTGCATATACAAGTGCATGTTTTCCATTATTAATCTCAAATTAGATCAACCAAAATGATTTCATACCAAAGGCAAAAAATATATGCCTTTGTAATCAAGAAAACAATCTTAACTTAGCTCAGCAATTCATGTCAATGATGGTAAATGTGTCATGATTAGTTAGACTATAGTGTAATGCAAATACAATAAACCATTTCTGTACATTAATTCATATTTATTAGTGAACAGTTTTTTCCATCAATAAAAGAAGAATGTGAACTGTGGCACCCATGACCTAGATAAAAAGATCAAGATGTTAGACCTGTTCCTTGGTGACTAGACAAAGTATTAATGGAAGGATAAAAAAAGTTTTCTAAAAATGCAAGAGCAAATATGTATCTGAAAACATCTAGTCAGAACTTCTTTTAAAATCTTCAAGATGAACCACAGAGAGAAATTTCTATATGATGGATTTCTTTCTTGCAATAACACAATTCATTCTACAAATATTTATTGAACACGTGAGCTGTGCCAGGCACTCTTCCCAGTGCTAAGGATATAGTGATGAACAATGTTCCCTGTCTTCGTGGAGCTTATATTCTGCTGGAAGGAGACAGGCAAGGTGTTACACGCCAGATGGTGATAAGTACTGAGAAGAAAAAAATCAAAGTAAGATGAGACTGGGACTGGGCAAGGGTGCTATTTTATTTTATTTTTTATTTTTTTAAATTTACTTATTTATTTATTTTTGGCTGTGTTGGGTCTTCGTCTCTGTGCGAGGGCTTTCTCCAGTTGCGGCGAGCGGGGGCCACTCTTCATCGCGGTGCGCGGGCCTCTCACTACCGTGGCCTCTCTTGTTGCGGAGCACAGGCTCCAGAGGCGCAGGCTCAGTAGTTGTGGCTCATGGGCCTAGTTGCTCCGCAGCATGTGGGATCTTCCCAGACCAGGGCGCGAATCCGCGTCCTCTGCATTAGCAGGTGGACTCTCAACCACTGCGCCACCAGGGAAGTCCCAAGGGTGCTATTTTAGATATAGACGTCCAGAGAAAAACTCTCTCATTAGGTGGTATTTTGAAGGAATGAACCATTAGAGAAATCTGGAGAAAAACATTCTAAGTAAAGGGAATAGCAAGTGCAAAGGCCCTGAGAGGGAATAAGCTTGACCCTACTGGCACTACATCAAGAGGACCATGTTGGAGTAGGGTGATTAAAGAAGAGAACAGCATAGATGAGGTCAAGGAGGTAACTCTGTCAGACTATGGAGGGCCTGAAATCACTCTAATGACTCGTGCTTTTACTCTGAGTCGGAAAGCACTGGGGGAGGGGAATTGAGTCCAAAAGTGATGTAAATCTGACTTAGAGTTTAAGAGATGAACCAGGCTGCTGTGTGGAGAATAGTCTGTAGAGGGCAAGAATAAAGCAGTGACCAGTTAGGAAGCTGATGCAATAATCCAGACAAGAGGTGATGCTGCTGGGCCACAGGGGTAGCAGTGGTGGTATGAGAAGTGGTGGGGGTCCGATATATTTGGAAAGAAAACAAGCTTTGCTACTGGTAGCAATTTGCTATTTGAAAGGTAGAATAATGGCTTCCCAAAGCACCCATGTCTAATCTGTGAATATGTTAGATTATGTGGCCAAGAGGAATTATGGTTGCAGATGGAATTAAGGTTGCTAATAGCTGACATTAAAATAAGGAGATGATCCTGGACTATCCAGGTGGGCCCAAGGTAATCATAAATGTCCTTAAAAGTGAAAGAGGGAGGTAGAAGAGTGAGTCAGAGGAAGATGTGACTACTGAAGAAAGAAACAGAGAGATACAGTGTTGCTGGCTTTAAAGATAGAGGAAGGGCACCATATGCCAAGGTAAGGGGAAGCCTCTAGAAGCTGGAGAGGACAAGGAAACATATTTTCCTCTAGAGCCTCCAGAAAAGAATGCAGTCTTGTCTAATCTTGAAGAATCTACACCCAGTGAGACCCACGTCAGGCTTTAAACTTACAGAACTTTGTAAGATAACAAATTTGTGTTGCTTAAGCAAGTTTGTAGTGATATGTTTCAACAGCAGTAAAAAATTAATATAGATTAATACAGGGTATTAGAGAAAAAGAAGAGTCAAGGGTCACTAGAGGTTTAATGTAATTTGAATTTTATAACTTTGGCTAATAAAGTGTTGATTCATTATTGGCATAGCTAAATATGTTTTTTGTAGCTTTTGAAAATCTCAGTAAGTACCTTTACAAATGAAGGCTTCTAATGCAGATGTTGGTGCCTATCAGTACCTGATCATCCCTGCTTCATTTTTCATTTTCAGAATATAAACACTAACTTTTATTGAATCTGATCCTTTAATACAAAGCACTGAAGTGTGATTGTAAAGCACTGAAAATATTTTTTAAATTAACATAGTAGTACTTAAAAATGAGCATTGCCCTTCTAGATTGTCAGCTTACAAAGCTAAACCCTAATAGCAATTTGGTGCCATGTCAGAACAGGTTTGAATCTGTTTCTTTAGCATTGCCTCCAGAGCCTGTTTACAAATCCTGCAAGCAAAGCGCATTATGAATTTACAAAACCGTCTATTTTTTTCCTGAAAATAAGCTAGCTAAATGTATCGCTCAGTCAACTTTAGTTTTTATTTATATCCTCCCTATCACAGGAAAACCAACTGAGGCAGTACGACTCACCTTTATTCATTCAACAGATATTTATATTTTTATGCTTGGTTTTCTTGACCTGTAAGAAAACCACTTTTGTCTGAGGGCCATAACACAAGCTGGGTTATTCCCTTAGCAATAAGTTCCAAGGCAACCAACCAACTTGGGAAGCCAGATAGTCATCCAATTTTGGGGACTCAAGAAGACAAAGATATGACAGTTGTCACTCCTAGAGGTCTGAGTATATGTCTGAGAAACTGTCGATACTTGAGAGATGTGGCAGGATCAAGACCCAGAAAAACCAGTAAGAACAAGATCAAAAACAGGACAGGACGTAAGCCTTAAGTGAGAGATGTAGTTTATGTTGAAACTTTGATCCTAGAGGCAGCAATTGGTGAAATAGAATGAATCTGTTTAAAGTAAGGAAAGCATCAGTCCTCTGAACTTATAGTTGGGGCCATAGTGGTGCTGCACTTAGTGACCATTGAGCACCTGGGGCTTAAATCTGACACACTTGGCCCACTGTTTTTTTTGGCAACTATAGAAACACTGGTCAATAAGATACACAGAAAACAGGTGGCTCTAGAATCTCAAATTCAGGACAATGACTTGATCCAAAGCCAATCAGATTAAGTGGAGGGGGCAAGGGAGTTAAGGAGAAGCCGATTGTGTTTCTTGCTGCTTCTGTGGTTGACTCAAAAGTTATGTGTGTCATATATACGCTAATATGTATAAAATAGGTAACTAATAAGAACCTGCTGTATAAAAAATAAATAAAATTCAAAAAAAAAAAGTTATGTGTGTCTACATGGAGCCGTGTAGGAAAATGGGAGGACATAAAAACATAATAAAGGTTCGAAATAGAACAGTGTTGGCTGGGTGGAGTTCAAGGAAGCTTAATTCTAAAAGATGAAAGGAGTAAAGAGTTTAAAGGGAAAAGTGTGAATTCCCAAAGGCTTCTGACGTTTTTCCTCCTATGCAAAACTGAAACCCTCACCATCTGTCTCACTCCAACAGGAGTTTTTTAATTGTATACCTGTATACCATATCTCTTCTCCATTGTTTACTGCACTCAGGCCAGGAGTTTACTTTCTAAACTTGCTAAATGAATCTCCTGATGCAGTTTCAAAGAAATGTGCAATCTAGCAATACTTGAAAGATGTCTCTTTTTCAGATGTACATTAGGCCTTACCTTGGGGGTTACTAATTTTCACTAGAACTGGTCACGTCTAAAAGGGGAGCTTATCTCAAAAAATTAAGGAAATTTCCAGAATATCATAAACAATTCCTCCAACTCTGGGCACCAATGCTGCAGATTTTCTGCAACTGCTGCTCATCTCCGCAACCAGCACAAATAGATAATGTTGCTGCCACCCAGAGTGGGGACCAGGATGAAAAGACAGAGTCTCTGGCACTTAGGCACAAAATTTTAGAAGGTCCCAAATAACTCAGTAATCAAGATAAATTATATCAAGTGCAATGTATTTTAAAAGCTAAGCTGACACAAAAATTGTATTGAGCAAAATATCAAATTGATGAAGTAAAATATCAAAAATTTAAATTTTAAATTAATTCAAAATTTTAGTTCTTTAATCCTGTTTTTGTTTCTTTGATGAAGGAATATTTGGCTTAAGAAGTGAGAATGTACTCTGTGAATGCACTGATACATTCCCTGGCAATAAAAACATAGGATTTAGCTTATTGATTGTTCTTTATATAAATATGAGAATGTTAACTGCTAAATGTTGCTTCCAATGAAGCTATGAAATTGGTTAATTAATAAGCCACTAAATGCCTGATAATTTTTATTTCATTTCACTCTCACTTTTACTTATCTTTTACTTTTCACTTATCTATACAAAAACATTTTGAATATTTATGTGAGATGTTTCATCACTAAGTTATCACCAAGTTTCTGTATATGTGTTTCTCAAGATACACTAGATATAGAACTATATGAATTTTTAAAGAAAGCTCTAGAGATAAAAAACACTTTTATACATTAATGGAAATGATGTATATAGCTCAGCTATTAGACATCCCCCACTTACATGTAACCCATCTGTGTCTACTTGACTCCAAACTTGACCCAAATACCCAACCCTAACACCAGGTTTTTGATAAAAGCCAAACACAAAGTGTGTAGCTTACTGAATATGGCTTGGATTGTGTGATGGGTCACTATGCTCATGCATAACATGTCACAATCACGAGGCTGCTGTGGATGCCCAGCCTTTCCTTCCAGCCCATCATCACATCACATCTCCCCCTTGGCCTTTTCTGCTAGAGAAGGGGACTCGGCTCCTGTCCTCTCCCCTCTCCTACCTTCCTCCAAAGGAAAGCCCAGCTCCAGCATGAGTTGCCTTCTATTCCACAGCTGACTGGCAAAGTATGTTTGTTTTTTTTTTTGTTTTTTTTGTTTTAACATCTTTATTGGAGTATAATTGCTTTACAATGGTGTGTTAGTTTCTGCTTTATAACAAAGTGAATCAGTTATACATATATATCCCCTCCCTCTTGTGTCTCCCTCCCTCCCACCCTCCCTATCCCACCCCTCTAGGTGGTCACATCTCCCTGTGCTATGGGGCTGCTTCCCACTAGCTATCTATTTTACGTTTGGTAGTGTGTATATGTCCATGCCACTCTCTTGCTTTGTCACAGCTTACCCTTGCCCCTCCCCATGTCCTCAAGTCCATTCTCTAGTAGGTCTGTGGCTTTATTCCCGTCTTGCCCCTAGGTTCTTTATGACCTTTTTTTTTTTTTTTTAGGTTCCATATATATGTGTTAGCATACAGTATTTGTTTTTCTCTTTCTGACTTACTTCACTCTGTATGACATATTCTTTAAAAGTTTACCTCCAGCCTCTTCCTTTTATAGAGAAGTCCTCTCTCCTCTAAGAGATGTGAATGCACCCTACTCTTTTCTTCTCTCTACCTTTTGGTAATTGTGTTTAAAGAATGTCTCCCTGGCTCCCAAGACACCTGAATGGATGAAAGCTTTTCTCTCTCTACATGGGACACATCTCCCAACCCAGGCGGATTGTTCCCTTTGCCTCTACGCCCTTCCCCTGTGTCAGCTTCTGTCTCCAGTGGTTCTTGCCTAGGAAGCTTCATAAGCATCCAGAAAAGAAGCCACATCTTTAGCCTGAGTTGTTTGCCTTACTTCCTCCCCTCTTAGGACAAAGACTCATCCCTGTATATATACACCATCTCTTTCAGCAGCCTATTCCAGGGGTCCTGTATTCTAAAAGAGGATCTTCTACTAAGATGGTTTTCTTTCATGTGCTAAAATTGCTCCTTCCTGCAGCCCATCTCTCAGTTTCCGACAATTTTTATTTTTATTTTTTCTTATTTATTTATTTTTTGGCTGTGCCACGCAGCATGCAGAATCTTAGTTCCCCAACCAGGGATGGAACCCACACCCCTTGTAGTGGAGGCATGGAGTCTTAACCACTGGACCACCAGGGAAGTCCCTCGACAATTTTTATACATCAATGAAAATGCAAAGTCAGGGTTGTCCTTATGAGTGCACTGTCTCTCAACAGCCCCACTATTATTTCAACCCTCCTCTTTTCTGCTTAATTTTAGGAACTCCTTTATGTTTTCTGAATCCACCCTCAAATTCAACTTGGAACCCCAAGGTGCTAAGGCCTGGGTGGATGGATGCAGCTGCTCTGTTTGTGCTAATCGTTAGCCAGTTGTACTACCTGGGAGCTAGACTACTGGCATAGTCACTGGCAAGGCCCGTGGGTATCTTTTGAGGAACTTCCCTGCCAGGGGTGGATGACCTGCTCACTCCCATTCCCTGAGACTCTGCTGTCTGTCATTAGACTCAGACAGCATAACCGTACCGACATCAGGGTCAGCTCCCTCAATCTGTACTGTGCCTGTAGTCCTTCAGTTGCAGGACAATCCCACTACTCCAGCTTTGTTTCCTTAGGAGACCTGCCTCTCCATTTGCTGTCTCTAATTCAACTAGCAGTGAGAATTGAAGGACCTTACAGAATTCCCTGGAGCCTACAGTTCTCTTCATTGTAAGTAGCTGCTGCAGCAACTTGCACTAACTGGACATAGTTGTTGACACTGCGCTCCACGGCACCTCTGTGCAAAAGTCCCTCAAGTCTTGACATATATGTTAAGGTACTTCCAGTGATGTGTGTTCACAAACTTCACATGTAAGTCTCAGCATCTACCTGCATTCTTGAGTAACTTGAGTAACTGATGTCAGGCATTCTGCTGTAGAAAAGGAGTCATTTTTTTGTTTATCCATACTTTTGAAAGCATGTATAGTTCTTAGCGCCAGACTCTACACACTTTCTGTTAATCTCTGCTGCATCTATACCTCAGAGTTTTCACCCCCCACTAACATTTCAATGGTGTGTTCCAACCACAATTCAAAACCTTTCTCTAAAGGTCCTGGCATTGGACTCCTTCCCTTCCCCTCCCCACCCCCACCCAAGTCTCTAGACCCTGCATAGTATGAGCTCCCTAAGAAGAGCTGGAACAATGGCCCTGATACAGTTTTCAACAGCAGTCCAGTCACAGATAATAAAGCTGATTGGGTATCTTAATTAGCCCATGTATGTGTGCCATACACCCAATGTCTTCTTCCTTGATGCATTCCAGTTTTCTGGAAAATGATGCCAAGGTTGGTTTAAACACAAATGTACAGCTGCGTACTTCATGAAGGAGTTTCTTTGATGTATTCTAATAAGCTCACAAAGCACTGGGCACGTGAGACTCTCCAGGTGAAATATTCACTATTCAATCATACATTGTTCCAAAGACTTTTCCACAGCATCCCTCTGACTTTCAGTTTCTTTACCAAAGACCAGCACTGCTCCTAGTAAATCATTCTCTACTGCCTGCACCATTAGCCATGGGGAGCAGGCACTATAGGCTCTATTAAGAGTGACGTTTTAATCTGGTAGGCTTTGAGATGAGCTCCGTAGATAAAGTATCTCAGAAAATTCTCCAAGGCCCAGGTGTCAGATATACCCCTTAAGGGTTCAGGTTATCTATTTTCTCCTCAAACCACCCTGATTTAAAACAGCTAGTCCTTCAGTTTCCAGAGAATATCCAATCACATCACGCTTATTGAAATCCCTTTTGCTTTAGCCCTACTCAAGTTTTGTGGAGACTTGTCATTGATCTTCATTCTATTCCTTAGCTCAATTCACTAAGCCTCTTCCTTAACCTTAATCTTACCCACATGCAGATGCTGAGCAGGCAGTTTGCTACATGTGCCTAAAATTGAGGGAAGGCATTTGAACCTGAGATACGGATTTGGAGTTCTGAGAGTTTATAGTGTAGAGAAAATTTTGAAGCCTGAGCTCTGGAGCATTCCAAAGTTTAGAGGTTAGGGAGGTGAGGAGGTACCAACAAAAGCAACAAGGAAAGAACAGTCAGTAAGAATAAACCAGGAGCATGTTAAAGCCAAGGAAAGAGAATGTGTAAAGGATACTGTGCTAAATGATGCCAATAGCACAAACAAGGTGAAAAATGAGAATGAGCCTTTGTGTTGGATGGTAGGATAGTATGTCACTTGGTTATCTTGACAAGAATAACTTTAATAGAGAGGAACGAAGGCCTGGTGGAGGTAAGTTCAAGAGAGAACAGGAAGAGAGAAGCTGGAGGCTGTGAGTATAGAGAATACTTTTTGAAGAGTTTTGCTGCAAAGAGGAGCAGAGATAAAGGGGATAAAAGCCAGCAGAGTAAGTAGGATCAATATAAGGTATTTTTTAAAGTTGAGGAAAAATAACACGATTCGTATGCTTATGGGGAGAAAATAAGAAGATACAGGGAAAAAAGGCAAGATTTTCTAAAATATTGATCTTCAGAAGGCAAGAGGGCATGGGTAAGTGTACCAGTGAAAAAGCTGACCTTTGCCAGGAGCAGAGAAGCTTCACACACAGTAATAAGAGGCCCAGGGCTTCCCTGGTGGCGCAGTGGTTGAGAGTTCGCCTCCCGATGCAGGGGATGCAGGTTCGTGCCCCAGTCCGGGAAGATCCCACATGCCGCGGAACAGCTGGGCCCGTGAGCCATGGCCGCTGAGCCTGCGCATCCGGAGCCTGTGCTCCACAATGGGAGAGGCCACAACGGTGAGAGGCCCGCATACCGCAAAAAAACAAAACAAACAAACAAAAAAAAAGAGGCCCAGTATATGGGCCAAGATGACCATATGAGTAAATTTGGTGTTAGGTCCCAGTCATAATTCTCATCTGATGACTTCTTTATCCTCAGTAAGATAGGAAGCAAAAGCAAGGTCATAAGCTGACAGTGAGCGTGCGGATAGGAGATTGGACATTTAAGAAGAAAAGTGAAGTTAGGAAATAATTATCTAAGAGAGTAGAAGGGTTAGTGGACTAGGAATATATATATATAGTCTGATGGCCAGACAGTATGAAGGGCTCACTTGAGATTAGTAATCATGAATTTAAAGTGAGGTAACTATGGAGTCATCTAGCTTTGTTCAGGTGTGTAGATTCAGCCATAAATTAAGGGGAGAATTCAATTTAATTAGGTTTGTACTTTGACAAAAAAAGGGCGTAAAAAAATAGACAGGAACCAAAAAGTTGGATCTGTATGCAATAGAGTGACAATAATGATTGATGAGGAAATTTAAGCAGACTAAAGAAAGGAATGAAGATGTAAGGCAGGTAAGAGAAAGGATGAAGTGGTAGAATCAGTGGATTAAAGGCCCTGGTGAGCATTATGGTTTCTGGATTTGGGATACAAAAAGAAATGAGCCAGACCAAAAAAAAAAAAAAAAAAAAAAAAAGAAAGAAAGAAAAAATAATGTCTATTGTAAAAGAAGAGAAAGAATGATGTTTGAAATTGAGATTAAGAAGAGTGTGTAGGTTTTGGTAATAACAAGGTCTAAATTATAACACTGGGAAAGATGAGCAAGAGAGAATATAGGACAAGGTCACTGAAGATAGGAAGATCAAGGAGCTAAGGAAGTAGCCACATCATTAAAGGATCGTTTATATAGACATTGAAATTACCAAGAATTATGAATCTTCTAGGAGAAGTTTGCCAGGAGCAAAATCCTTCAAGACATCAGAAAAATGACTTAAGCATGTACAGGAAAACCATTCTTTCTCTCTGGCATCTGCTAACATGTATGGACAATTTTCTCATCATTTTAGATATAATGACAAAAGGCAACAAGTAAACTCATTCAGAGCAGGATGACTTGAATATTGTTATTGTTGGCTGACTATCCAGCATGTGTTTATCCCATTCTCCTTCCTTTGTGAACTCTGATTTTGTTCTGATATCCACACCTTCTTACTGAAATTATGTGCCAAACGGACTATTGACATTAGCTCTCATCCTCAGATGATGCCTGATTATATTAAGGATAATTGCATCATCCTTAGCAGTGATTGGTTAAGGAGTGACATGTGACCTGATTTGTACCAATGAAATACAAAGGTTTCCCCAGAGCCTCTAAGTTCCTCCTAGAATTTTTTTTCCCCTGGAAGAACTTTCAGAAACAACATCTTTCATCTTCCAGCTGTTATCATGTATGGATGTGAAGCCTGTACTCCCTTTGCTGTCAGTCTGAGAATAAAGCAAAACAAGAAGAAGGAAGAAGTCAAATCACCACAGGTTGATTGTGTTTACCCTGAACCAATCCTACCTCAGGACTTCCATTTATATGAGTCAATACCCTTCCTTATTGGTTAAGGATGAGCCCTTTTGATGAGAGTTTTCTTTCACTTGGGTGAAATAGGATGCTCAATTTATGCAAAGAAGATACAAAATGTTGGTGATTTTTTTAATTAAAGATATAGAAATTAAAATGGAAGCACTGAGAAATCACACCTTTATGGAGTAAGACAGATTTTTCATGGATATAAAATTACTGGTCCTCATCATTCTCCAGACGACCCACAGGTGTCATATGTACCTTATTTTAGGGAAGTAAAGAGACTCTTTTTATATAAATTAAGTTGAGAACATTTTATTGCCAAAGATATGAAAGAATAATAATAAAAATAAACATTTTGGACTGCCTATAATGGGAATAGATTGATTGGGGGCATAAGGGTAATTGGAGGTTGGTACTGATGATCAAAAAGGTGTCAGAGAATATGAAGCAGTTTCAAGCATACATAATAATCTCACACCAAAGAAAGTAGTTCCAATAACAAGAAAAATTATTACTGTGATATGTAAATGACTAAAACTTGTTCCTTTAAAAAAATTTAAAAATCAGTTGAAAATAGACTTTTGGCCATGTAGTTCTCAAAGTATTAAGAAAAACTGAAGACACAGTGTCCTAATATAAGATTATGATGGCCACGATTCTGCCGCTATACCCAAGCAACTGTAAAAATAAGGTAGAAAAGCAGTCATATTGAATAGGAAATGAAACATGACAATAATAGGGCTAAAATACACATACTCAATTAAGATGTATATAAAGGGGAAATAATGCTTGGGAAATAAAACAGATTTTTTTGTATAACTAAGGAAGCATATAGATTATTGGACTACTGTTATCAGTTATTTTTTGCAAATGCAGTGAGATTAATCATCCCTACATATTACCATGAGATTGGCAATGTCCCTTCCTACAGATGTCAGATATACCAGTCAATTATTAACAGGTAAAGTTTATTACAGAAGTTTTAGGTAGCATTGCTAGGTTCTGCATCTTTTTCTTTTGCTCTACCACAAGGACAGTGCAAATAATAATCCCCCAAAGGGGCTTATTCTTCAGTCTGGACCCTAGAACGAAGACAATGTGTAGAATAAAGTCAAAGATAACCAAGAGCAGACACATAAATGAGAAATAAGCCTTCTTTACTGAAGCCAAAGAGCTTTGTGGTTGTTTGTTATTGCAGCATAACCTTGTACACACTGACTAACACACAGCATTCAAACAACATGTATACATATGGGGTCTAAACAAGAGATTTTAACTCATTTAAGGAAAATCCATGTAAGGGTCAAATAAGAGACAAATATATAAAAGACCTGGCATTGTGTACATAATCATAGATTAAAGCACATTGAAGGTAAAATTAGATTTATATTAATAGTCAAAAATAAAAATTTATTTTCTTCTGCCCCCACCTGCTCTTCATGTTCTTGCTCTTCATACACAGATTCCTTCCAGATGTTTCCAGAAATACCTTTGGGATATATCAAGGCAAATGCAAGATCAGTCTTGGTTATCTTGCAGCACTGCCATTTTCCTCCTTTCTGGCTCAGCTTGCTGCACAGATGTCTTCTGTGTCTGCCAACATGAGGAAGATTATTTCCATAGCTAGTGCACACCAGGGGCACTGTCATATTGCTGTTGATACCTTCTGGAGTTTGCGCTGAGACTTCTGATGCCAGATAGCCAGGGATCTGACGTCTGCAAAACAGCATGGTCTATGTCCCTGCTAAAAGGTCGACTGTTAACTAAACTTCTATCACCAATTCTGTTGAGTGCTTATGCTGTCAGGTTCCACCAATTCTGTTGAGTACTCATGCTATCAGGTTCCTCAAAAATTTTAGTAAACAACTCATTTACTTTAGCATTTTCTCTCTCTCTCTCTGTCACTCTCCCTCTCCCTCTTTTGCTTTGATTCATGGTACTGGGTCAGATGACTTTTAATTAATTCCACTTTGTATTCAAAGTGGTCCCTTCTCTCCCTTGCTAGCATATTGCCTTTGAACCCAACTTTGTACTGGGGCAAGATCTTTCCCAGGTGGGTCAACAGTCCCCCATTTACCTGGATCCCTACCCTAACAGCCCTCCAGTGGACATGCCCTGACATTCATTCAGCAGATGTGTGTTGAAGGCCCACTTTATATTGGGCTTGATGTTAGGTACTAGAGATGCAATGATGAATGAGAACACACAGTCTTGGTGCAGTAGAAGCTTAAAGTCTGTGACTGAAACTAAGAAGGAAATAGAAAATATTTACAGGACTGACTCCGATGTACCACAGGAGCCTAATGAGGGAAAATAACTGAGTATTAGTGATCAGAGAAGACTTTCCTGAAGAAAAGCATGTCTAATCTCCAACTCAAGGCATGAGAGGAATTGCACCATCAGGAATAAAAGCAGGAGAAGAAGAGATGGCAGTATTTTCCAAGACCGAGAACTGCAAAAAAAAAGTGTGACTAGTTTGAAGAACTGAAAGTCAGACAACATGGATGGCTCCATGAAGAGCATAATTTCTTTGAGGGCAGAAGAGTGTCACTGGATCCTCAATGCCTGGTAGTTATTCTTAAAACACGGTAATTATTCAGTGGCAATGCATGATTCCAGATTGTGAGGATCAGAAAGACTAACAAGATATATGGCTGAAAAAGAACATGAGTGTCCTTGTAAGCCTGTGTTTTAGGTCAGAGAACAGTTGATAACAATTGAAAAATTTTAATGAGTGAGGAATGATGTAATTGCATTTGTACTCCATTGCAGTGTTAGAATGGTTTAGACTGACGGCTAAGAGTAAAGAAAAGAGTTCTGCTGAGGAGGTCATTGTAGTCATCAGCTAATTTGGGTAATAACTAATATTTATTGTATGTTTATTATGAGCCTAACTCTATTCTAAATGTTTTACTTGCATTATCTCACATAATCTTAAAATTAAAAATTCAGTGAGGTAGGTAACCTGCTCAAGATCACATCCCTAATAAGTAGGGAAGAAGCAGAACCAGGATTCAAAACCAGTTGGTCTCTTCAGATCCCATACTCTTAATCTCTTTCTTGTAGTCTACATCACAAGAAAAATGACAGTGATTTATTTTAAAAAGAAAAAAAAGGTATGGTATTGTGTAGAAAAATTTCCTAGAAAGGCAGATATTAAGGAGGGAAAATGAACAAGAGTTGGGAACAGTATTAGATGGCTGCTATGTGGATAAGGAAGATGGACTCAAGGGTGATATTCAAGTTTCTAGCTTGTGCAAGGGAGAAAGTACACAGGGAGGATTTTGAGGATGGGGATAAATTGTCATAAGACG
The DNA here is from genome assembly GCF_059928025.1 of Delphinapterus leucas. Classification (NCBI taxonomy): domain Eukaryota; kingdom Metazoa; phylum Chordata; class Mammalia; order Artiodactyla; family Monodontidae; genus Delphinapterus; species Delphinapterus leucas. The sequence goes on along the minus strand of NC_143139.1, from coordinate 58,207,722 downwards.
TTATATTTGTAAGTGCCTGGGAGATATCAAATAGAGACGTTGAATAGGTAGCTGTAGCTGTTGGTGTGGATGGCAATTTGGAATGGAGATCTAGAATTCAGTTTTCAAATTAAGATGGTCCTTAGAAGCAAGTAAGGGGCAATCATTCAAAGACTATATGTACTGAGAGAAAAGGACAAAGAATGGAATCTTGATTATGTGCAAATTAAAGGGACATTGAAAGGGAGAATGTTTCATGAACAAAAAGAGGTAAGAGTTAATAAAAAGATGAGTTAATCCAGGAGAGTGTGAATCACGTGTCTCAAGACTGAGGGAGAAGAGATACAGACACAAAGACTTGATTGCCCCAAACAGAAGTTGTAGGAAGTCACAAAATGGTGAGAACACTTAAATGGCATTTGACAAATCACTGGATGCTCCGCATGGACTAACAGGAGATTGAGACGTTTCTGGATTCACAGACTTAGAGTGCTCCAGGAGCCCCGACAGGTTCTCACAGTGAGGTTGCAAGAGAGATTCTCCCTCAGGGCTCTGGCTTAAGGGGGGTGGGGGAGAAGGAGGGGTAACCATTGTGAAGCTCCTTGGTTCTTCTCCATAGCAAAGGCTTACTCTCCAAGGGAAGAACTTTTCCTGAGTTTAGGAAGTATATTCTTGCCCCTCCAGCCTTCCTGTCTCACTTAGGGTTGAAAAGCACCTAGTCAACAAGGAAATAGGATGGAATACAAGCTATATCCCTGGAGGAGAGACAGAAACTCTAGTGAAGTCTATAGTCAGGATGGCCTTAACATTCCCCTCAGCTTGATCAAACGTTAGGCTTCTTCCTGACTCCAGGCCTCTGACTTCCCTTTTCTTATAGCATTTACTTTACAAAATGTGTAATTATAAATTCTTTCCCTGTTTCTTTAAGATATAAGTCTTTTTGCAAGTCTTTTGCCAGTACTTTCTCAAGGACCTGGGAGCAATCCCTTTGAAATATAATCATCAAGGAAGATAGTGCCCCGATATCCCAGTTTCTCTGGGAAGGTAGGCACCTAACTTTGGTGCTCCAAGCTATACAACTACCTCCTGTCATGGAGATAGGGGAAAGTTTAGGATAGGAGCAAGCACAAGCCAATCAAAAATCAGATGGCCTAAGATCCACCCACGCCAGCTGTTTAAAAACTTTCCCATCTTTTGTTAGAGTGAAACTGAGTATCCAGAGTTGACCTGTGCTCTGTCCGCTATTACTGGATTAATGGCAGTGGTATCAGAATAAAATAATATTCTATTTGGAAACAAAAGGCAGGAATAGCTAACAGTGTCAAATACTATAGAGATGTCAACTAAAATAGTCTGAATCTTTCCAGTGGACTTTAACACCAAGGAGGTAACTTAGGACTGTGAAAAGAAAAATTTTGGATACAATCCTCCTGATAGTGAGAAATTTCCAACCTATACTGGACACTCAAGAAAGTTTGACTTTTAAAAATAATGCAAGGAAAGAATAAGAAATGTCCAGTTTAAAAATCAGAGAGGTTGTACTTAAATGACTTTTCTGTTTCAATCAGCAAAAATCAACTTCAGCTATCTGAAAAGCAAAATGGGAACTTTTAAAAAAGCCCGGGGCTCCCCTGGTGGCGCAGTGGTTGAGAGTCTGCCTGCTGATGCAGGGGACACGGGTTCGTGCCCCGGTCCGGGAGGATCCCACATGCCGCGGAGCAGCTGGGCCTGTGAGCCATGGCCGCTGGGCCTGTGCGTCCGGAGCCTGTGCTCTGCAACGGGAGAGGCCACAAGAGTGAGAGGCCCGCGTACCGCAAATAAATAAATAAATAAGCCCGAAGTGTCTCAATGTGATCCAGAAATGCTGTAAGACCTCTAGAAGGGTGTGGTAGGTAGCCTGCAAATGGGCCCCCGATGATGCCTGCCTGTCAGTATTCATGCTCTTTTAAATGTTCTCCTCTCAAGTGTAGGCTGTACCTAGTGACTCACTTCTAATGAATAAAATATGACGGAAGTGATACAATGTCATTCCCAATATTAGATTACAAAAGTACGTGACTTTTATCTTGATCACTCTCTCTCCCAGCTTTTACTCTGAGGGATAGAAGTAACTAAGTTTGGTGTGTGGAGGGTTAGATAATTTGCCTCTTTAGTTTCACAGATCTAAAGATAAAAGGCACTGTTACCCAAGGAGCTATACTTAAGAAACTATATCTGAGGATCTTCATTTGTACCTGAAGCTGATTTATATAAAGTGCTTCTGGGCTTTGAGCTGATGTTGTAATAAGATGAGACTTTGGAGGACCTTAGGAGAGACCAAGTGTCTTTTGAATATGGTAGGGACATGAATCATTGGAAGCTTGAGGGTAGACTATGGTAGGCAGCCACTAAAATAACCCTCACTGATCCTCACATCCTTTTATTCATACCCTTGGGTAATCTCCCTCTTCACAAATGTGAACTGGTGCTAATACCCTTTTCTAATGGTTAAAATTCAGCAAAAGTGATGGGATATAAATTTCAAGGTTAGATAATGAAAAGACCGTGACTTTTGCCTGGTTTGCCCTCCCTCTCTTTCACTCTCCCTGCAAGCCCTAATTCTGGAAAAGCAGCTTCAGAGAAAGCAAGTGACCCTATGGAGAGGTTCATGTGGCAAGGAAAGGACCGGCTAACATTCAGAGAGGACCTTAGGTCTGTGAATGGCCAGATGAGTGACTGTGGAAGTGGATGTTCTCCCAGTCAAGGCTTGAGATGGCTATAACCACAGACAATACCTGGATTGTAGCTTTTTGACTGACCCTAATAGGCACCCAGTCAAGTCTTATTTGGATTCAGAATCCCCCCAAAAATGTAAGATGACAAATGTTTCGTTTATCATTGAGGTAATTTATTACACTACAATAGGTAACTAATATAAAGAAATAATAACCAGGGAGCATAGCTCTACCCAAACATCCTCTCCATCTCTCTTCTCTGCTTTTCTGTACTTCTCTCACTGAGAGCATCATGCTAGAAAACACAGATTCTCTTAGGGCCCAAATTCCTGAGGAACTAACTGACCACACTTCAGTCCGTTGTTCCTAGTAATATCAACTATGGTCAAAGGGGCAAGATCACGCTATTCAGCCACCACAGCCAACATTGCTCGTGCATGAGGGGTAGACCAATTAAGTGAGGTCCTGAAAAGCTAAGCACATACAACTTGAGCATAGATGTTAAAAGAGGCTCTATTTTGAGTTTCTTAAAGGCATGTTTTTCAATTGACATGACAAACATCTCCAAATATACATTAGGTTGAACTTTTTTATATTTCCCCACTCTGGCAATTTCTATCATGAATTTTAAGTCATGTTGGATCATTCAACTATGTTGTTTTTTTAAAATGCTTTTTACATGCCTGGGAAAACTCTTTCTTGAAGTCAGAAATTATTGTCACTTTCTAAAATATTTAATACAAAGCAATACCAACCACTCCCGATCTGAGTTTCAGAGCCAAATATTCCTTAGGTAGTTTAGGTGGAAATAAGAGTAAAATTAAGGAGGGAGATGTGGCCTCCACCCAACAGGTAAGAGATTTGAAACGATCACTTTGAATAACTCAAGGTAATAATCGGGAAGCTAACATACCTATTAAACCATTTATTTGTAATTATTTTAAAACATTAAAAAAAAATGAAAACGTTGCTAGGTAATTAAATCAGAATGCACATAGGTTTAAAAGGATAAAATTTGCCCAACAGGCTAATTTTAAACTTGGTCCTGTTAAAGTATTAAACAATCCAGGGTACTAAATGTAACCAAAATAATTGATAGCATAAAAATATGAGTGAAGGCAGAAAAGGGAAAGATTTGGTTGAGGTATAACCTTGGTTCTAAAAGATTTGTGATGTGGTACAAAAAATGCAGGTACAGTAAAACTAAAAATGTGTGGCTAAAGGAAGAAATAAAAGAAAGGCGATTTTAAAGGTCAAAGGGAGAATAAGAAAAAATCAAAATGTTAAAAGTAATTTTTTTAACTTTAAACTGGAATTTCTTCATTCACTCATGTGTCACACATTTAGTCATTCATTCATCAGGTATATATTAAGGCCTATTTTATGCCAGACCTTCTGATAAATTCTGAGAAAGACAGATGCTATATTTGCCCTCTTGGGAGTACTGTGAAAAAAATTTTTTTTTCTTAAAACAATTATCTAGATTCTGAAAATATGCCAAGCCAGAGCGAAAGAAGGAAAATGAAATTCTAGGCAATACATTTTGTAAATGTTGAAGCACATCTGGAAATCAAGAGTACTTTTTTCTTGCTGTATCATTGATAGCAAGATTTTTAGCACGGAGTAGATTAGGGAGTGTGAATACCATCACTATTATTGAGTTATTTTTAAGAATTTAGTATGCAGAAAATGCTGCAGCTTATACTTAGATACCTTGGGGATGCTCTAGTGTTTGATAACCTAATTGAGCTGAGTCCTATTTAAAGAGAGCAGACAAAGCACAATATGCAACTTCACATTCACAGACAGATTATTAACCCACTCTCTACTTAAAAGATTTCCTATTTGTTTTTAACATAAGCACAAACACACACACACACACACACACAGAAAATTTAAAAGATCGAAGTGGTGACCTTTTTTTGTAATAAGTTGTGCTATTCTGCTTCCTATTTGGGATCCAGTTTTTAAGACTTTCAAAGACTCATAAGAACAAAGAAGGTGTACATTTTCTTTGCATGAATCAAGCAAGCAATTGAAAAGCAAAAATGTAAGCCATGTCCTCCCAGAGTCACTAACACTAAATCTAAGGTTCTTAGTGTTAGATGCTTGTGCCACTCACTTATTTATGTATTCTGTAAATAGTTATCGCTGACTTAGTATATGTTAGACGTTAAAGATATGGCCACATGGTGATGTCAAGACAAAGCCTTTGTCTTTACAGAGTTTACAGTCTAACAGAAGAAACGGACATGTGTATGCCTGTGCACACACACACACACACACACGTGCACACAAACTAACATATGGTTCAGTTGGTGCTAACTGCTTTGAAGACAAATAAAACAAGATAAAGGGATAGATAGTAACAGAGGGCAGAGTAAGGTGGCTATAATAGAGACGTTATAATGGAAGATCTCTCTGAGGAGATAGTCTTTGAAGAGAATCTGCTTAAGATGAGGGGAGAACTATACAAACATTAGGGGAAAGAAAATTCTAGGGAGAGCTGCTTGTGCACAGACTGTAACAAAAACAGTCTTGGCATAATCCTAGAATTGTAAGAAAGACAGAGGTGTATAAGAAAGGGAGAAAGCAGGTCAGAGAAGGAACATATAACACAATATACACAGGTATAACACAGTTAATACAAAATTTTGTAGGCCATTGAGAGGGCTTTAGATTTTATTGTTAGCACAATAAAAAGCCATTGAGCATGACATGGTCATCTGCATTACTGTCTCATGGCAGCTTTTCCAGTTCGACTTTCCTGAAACTGAACTCATTATCTTTCCCATCATTTTCCCCCAAAGTGTTTATTCCTCCTAATCCCTCTATGACATTTAAAAATCAAGATTCTGTCCTTCCTGCACATATGAAATATTATGATCACTACTGATTCCTTTTTCTTCTCTACCTTCCTCATAATGTGTAAAGAAAGCTAAACTAGACACCTGAGCACCTGAATTCTAGTCCTTGCTTTGAACCTACTCTTTGAATGGCATTTAGCAGGTCACCCAACCTCTCTGAGCCTCTTTTCTCAGCTTAAGACAAAAATACTATATGGCTGTCAGAATTATTATTTATGATGTGCTTGTTATATGCCAGGTTCCTCACGAACAACTGATTTATCGATAAGCTGAGGAACAGATGGTAAATTAATTTGCTCAAAGTTAGGCGTCTAATAAGGAGTGGATTGGGGATTTGAGGCAATCTTGTCACGGCAGAGCTGAGGCATTTAATAAGTATGCAATACTACCTTTAAAATAAAGTTGTGTATGAGCGTATGCTCTGAAATAAAAATCAAAGTATTACCTTCTTCATCCACTATTGGACGTTTTTATGGTTGTAACTTCTTTCAGGACTTATCCTAACACTTACTCTGATTCATGCTCTGTCTTGAGGATAAAGATATGGAAGATCCCAATCTTACCATGAAGTAATGTCAAATTTATATAGATCTCTAGAGTATCCTGCAGGAGCTTTATTTCAGTTAGAGATAGAGTAGAGCAGGCAGGTTGCATATGTAATTGGACATGTAAGTAAGTCTTGAAGGATCACGTTTTTTATGCTGAAGTTCAGCTGCCACACTGGTTCAAGGGCTCATTGCCACAAAGAGCCTTAAAGCTGGGAAGCTGGGAGGAACCTTAGGAGTTAATAGTTTCAGGCCAGTTAGCATCCACTAGTTGGAACCACACTCATGTGCTGAATGTTTGTGCTCTTCTCTTTTATATTTTCAACACTTAATTTCCTCTCATTCTGGATTATTTTTTTCAACCTCTCTGTACCTTCCTTAATCAGCTTGTAATTCATTTAGCAGTTTACTATGTCTAATTGTATTATAAATGATTTAACGTCTTTTTATTTGCCCTTTTAGGTTTTACCTTAGTTCTCTTAACTCCTTTTATTTTCACCTTATCCAAACTTTCATTTCTTTCACTCAGTCCATTGAGAGTGTGAGCCTCTTCTTATCTGTCTTGACTGTCCCACCTCAGATTGCACTGTCACTCTCTCCTCTTCTGTTTTATTTTTTCTTTTTAGCATTTATTTTCTGCCAAACCTACTCTATTCTTATTTATTATCTAACTTCCCCGTTTGAATTCATAAGGATTCTTTGTTTTTTTTCACTGCTCTCATCCCAGTCATCACTGCATGCCTGTCACAAATGAGGTCCTCAGTACATATTTGTTGAATTGAATGAATCTAATGAAAGAAAAAATTTCTGGAGGTACATGTTCTTCTCACATTAGCTATATGTTTTTATTTTGCTGGCTACGTTGCTTTCCTTCTTTGTGTTGCAATGTTTTTTAAGACTCGGTATTGGGGTTTTTGTTTACATAGCTCCAAATGTGGACAAATTTATAAGCATCTGCAATTAACTCAAAATAGAGTAGATATATTCCACTTTCTCAGATGCCCTGTTCTGCCCTGAGCATCACTTTTTTCTCTTCCCCTTCAACCCTGAGCTGGACTTCTGGCCCTTTAGGTTTTACCTATTCAGTAACCTGAAGGAGGAGGAGAGGAAGCTAAGACCACTGGCAGCCACAGTGATGGAATTTTATATCTGCATTTTTTTTTTTTTTTGCCCTCTATATTTCTAAAAATTCTAACTAAGAGTTACGCTTTGCCTATTGCGTTGGGAGCAAATGCTGCCCAACTAAATTACCTTATCAATCTGATTCCTGTCTTGGGACAAACTGAGCACTTCACTGATAAGTTCATTTTGAAAGATGTGGATTCTGTTAATCTGACATGGATACATATTTTTGTCCTGGCATTTTGTTGCTGTTGGTCTCTAGTTGTAAAAATACCTTCAGAAAGTTCTTTTTCACTCTTCTGCCTTGTGCTCTTATAGTGGGTTCAGTGGTGGCCTCCAAAAAGATATGCCTATGAACCTTGGAAAAGGGGTCTTTGCAGATGTAACTAAGTTAGGGAATCTCAAGATGAGATCATCCTGGATTATCTGGGTGGGCCCCAAATCCAATGACAGACATCTTAAGAGACACAGAGGAGAGACACACAGAAAGGGGGAGCAAAAGGCTATGTGAAGATGGAGGCAAGGATTGGAGTTAAACAGCTGCATCCAAAGATACTTAGAGCCACCAGAAGCTAGAAAAGACAAAGAAGGATTCTCCCCTAGAGCCTTCTGAGAGAGTGCAGCCCTGCCTGCCAATACCTTGATTTTAGACTTCTGGCATCCAGAACTGCGACAGAATAATTTTTTGTTTGTTTTAAGCCATCCAGTTTGTGATCATTTGTTTTGGCAGCCCTAGAAAACAAGTACAGCCCTTTATACTACATACTGCCCTTCCAGGTAAAGGGGTATTTTCTCCTTTATTTGAATGAATGCTTCATTAGAGAGTGAAGGCAGAAAGAAAAGGAACCAATGGAAAGCTCTGATTCCATGCAGCCTCTTGAAGCGCCCCCCACTGAACTGTCAGCATGACGTTCATATGCCCTCGGGAAAGCAGTTTTGGAGCAGACTCTTCCCTCCTTTCTCTTGCCTGTACCTATGCCCCACAATCACTTAATCCTACATTTGCTCAAACAGGAAAGCACTTTTTTGAAAAGTGTGTTTTACATGTTTTCCATACAGGTGGTGGTGGTTGTGGAAGGGTCCATGATATTGCCTAGATTCTACCTTCATTTTGTTGCAGACTGTAGTGTTGTTCAAACAGTACTGTTGTCCAAACACTATAAAGTGAAAGAAAACAAAAATTCTCTAATTTTGAGGTTAAGGAATTTCCCTTGGCTTTAAAATCTTCAGTTGTGTTTTAGAAAGGGAAAGATTTATGAACCTGCACTTACAGTCCTATCTTTTTGCAGTACTTTTTTGCTCTCGTGATCTAAGAAGATAGTTGATATATCGGCTACTTGCTCTCCCCATTGTCACTTTTGATCAGCATTTATATGTGTGTATGTGTATGTGTTATTAAACATAAACATAAGTACTATAAACATAAATTATTGATCTTATAAAATACCTGTACAGCCAACAGAATAATTCTAATAGCATAAATTTTAATGGTTCACTGCCGACTAGGTGTGCTTATAACCAGACTTCCTTCCTGCCTGCCACATATCCACAGTGGGTTTCTCATACTATTCTACATTCCACAGAATTGGTATTTTTGTAGAATGTTGGGAGTGATACCACTGACTGCATATTCTATCCACTTCACGTGCTAACTCTTGATTTCTTCTAAAATACATATTCCACGGAACCATAGATTATTATCCCTCTCAGAGGAGAGATACCAAAAAAATACAACATGACTAAAAACGTGATCTTACCAAAATAGTTCTTTAACATCTAAAATGCTACATTTCCAAAATATATTCAGTACCATACAGTAGGAATTCCCTAAAGCAATGCAAATGGATGGAAATGCTATAGAGGAAGTTTTTCCAAAAGGTCCCCCTGGAACTCGAGATAAAGATTAGTCTGTTCCGATTTAACCTCCTCATTAATGACCTGGAAAAGGGTGGGAGTCAACAGCACATTAATTAAATTCACAGATGTTTCTTAATTGAAAGGTGTAGCACATATCAGCAAAGGACACAGACTCTGAGGTAAAAAACTGGAGTATGAGAAAAAACATACATCTAGGCTGGAAAATAATCTAAAAACCAGAGTTCATTGGTTGAAGATACTTGAGATGGTGTTCATAGTTCCATGACTCGCAGGCTGAAGATGAGAGTAGAGTATATGCCAATACTATGATCCATTTTAGGTGGCCAGCGATCCAGCTTAGAAGAAAGAGACACATAAAGGGATATTATACAGGACAGTGATGCAAGTAGCCCCTTGAAGTGTTGTTAATCTCAAGTTAGTATAAATACAGAGGCATCAATTTTTTAAATGTAGCAAGAAGAGATAGCTGGAAGAAATAACGATTTGTGAAAATAAGAATGTATGTATGGTTCCATAATTAAGTCGAATTTGCAAGAGTCAGATCACACAAACTTCAAAAATGCTCTCATTATATAAGTGAGGAATATGATACCAAGAAAGTTTAAGGCACTAGACCAGATTCCTAAGGCAACTATTTAACAGAACCTGAGCTGAAGTTTAAGTCTATTGACTACTGATTTCTCTACTGGATCCCTGCACCATTGCCAGGTCTGACTTGAATATCAGCATCAGGGTTGTGAAAATATCCTGGCTCCAGTATAGGGGGTTCCTGGTCAAAAAGCTTTAGAAGAAAGTTAAAATTCCATACCAGTGTCCTGGAGGAATAAAAGAAGCAGAGAGCATCAGTGCAGGATGAAGGCAAGAATGGATGTTTGTGGTATCATTTCTTCTCTGCAGACCATTTAGTGATAGGTTCCAAACTGACTTGTGAAAAGTTGGCAAAGAGCACCATACCAGGAGCCAGAAGAATTTTGTTTGAAACCTTGAACATTTATTTCGGTATTGTGATTTTCAGCTTCAAAATTTGCAAATTAAATCTCAATAAAATTAATTAGTCAACTAATTAATACCTGTACTAGGCACTTGACAAGGCTGCAGTAACAGTCAAATTTTTTTTAATTATAGGAAAGATTTTGTAAAAGGGAAAACTCATATAAATTAAGATATAATTTGCCTGAATCCTGACTTAATGACATGCTCTAACTTCCTAAGCAGAGTCCATTCGACTGAGGCCATGCAGCTGCAGTGACTTGTTGGAAAGTCCATCCAGTAAAGAAACAGATATTCAGGGGATGTAAACTAAAACAAGGCTGAAGAGAGGGCTTTGTGGGAGTGAAAGGTTCCTGCATCTAACATCACCCGAAAGACAGTAGGTTGATACTCGGTATGCGTATATTCTGTAAGAATACTAAAGGTTTCTATATTCATTGATTAATAAGAATGCTCAGGAGAAGTCAGCCCAGACATAGTGTCTAGGATCTAGCAAGATTGTAAAGGACTCAGCTATAAAAAGGAACGAAATTGGGTCATTTGTAGAGACGTGGATGGACCTAGAGAGTGTCATACAGAGCGAAGTAAGTCAGAAAGAGAAAAACAAATATCATATATTAACGCATATATATGGAATCTAGAAAAATAGTATAGATGATCTTATTTGCAAAGCAAAAATAGAGACACAGACGTAGAGAACAAATGTATGGACACCAAGGGGGAAAGCGAGAGTGGGAGGAATTGGGAGATTGGGATTGACATAGATACACTATTGAACTATGTATAAAATAGGTAACTAATGAGAACATACTGTATAGCACAGGGAACTCTACTTAATGCACTGTGGTGACCTAAATGGGAAGGAAATCCAAAAAAGAGGGGATATATGTATAGCTGATTCTTCTTGCTGTACAGTAGAAACTAACACAACATTGCAAAGCAACTATACTCCAATAAAAATTAATTAAAAAAAAAAAGATTGTAGAGGAAATGACAAAATTTTATAGAGTCAAAAGGACCTGTTTGTAACCTAGCTTCACTGCTCCTGGGCAGTGTGACTTGGGAAAGTCACCAAACTTTAGTTGTTTCACTTATAAAAGAAATGATAATGTTATTTATGTCAAAAAGTTGTTGAAAGGATTAGAGGAGCCCATGTAAATTCTCCAGTACAGTGCTGTACCTACCACATAATCATTTTTATGCCTTCCAAAGTAGTGATGAGAAATTTCCTCCCAGATGGAGAAACATTCCACGGATTGCATGTTGGTCAACTTCTGTGAGATTTATTTAAAACCCCAAGATGTGAACCGAGCTGTTAATGTTAATGAAAATAAAGGCAGTAGCCACTGAATGCATCTAGCTGTAACTCCACAAATGATACATGATCATACTGTGGGAAAATTTTGCCCTCCCAAGTTGATAATATTTCAGATGATTTCATGAGTCTTTTTCATTTTTAATTTCTCTGACTGTGATATTTCTAAGTTAAATAATTTAGTTAAGGAACAATTCAAACCTATGTTGAGATAACTAGGGAAAAGATTGTTCAACTAACCTTTTGCTGTGCTATTAGTTCCATTAAAACCAACTTATTAAATATAGGCTGGTCAGGTCCAGGGAACAGTGAAAATTAGAAATAATGTGCCAGATCTTTTAGGTAGGTTGAGCCATGAAATAATCACAGCCATGATTTTCCCAGAGCTAACCATTCACTTGCACCCTAGCACTTATGAATCATTATGTTACTGTTTTCCTCTTAATGTCTGCTCTGCATCAATGGTCATAATGGATGGAGACTGATGGGGAATTGAGACTTAGCAGCAACTTAGCAATTAAAATGCTCAACTGGTCTTTGTTCTAGCGTTCCCCGATGGATATGGCCCTGTTCATTAATCTGCATGTTGATTACAGCCACTGTGTGCTATCGATCTGTGTTTCCCAGCCCTGTGATTATAGAAGTATTAAGTTGCCATAGGCATCTATAGCAACACACACCTCTGAATTTAATGCTGCTGACCATTATACAACGAAAAAATTATAGTCACTTTTTGTGCTGACTTAAGGATACCAAAGGAAATTTTCAAAACCTGCCTCCATTAAATTATTTTAATAAGTATTTCACTTTATATCATAGATATGGTTTTAAAATTGTCCAGATAATAAAAACATATTTCCTCATTGACTTACTTTATAAATTTCAGGTGAGATTTGTTTTTATATTCAATTATCAGTGACTCCATTACATTAGTTTGAAATTTCTCTCTTCTGTTCACAACCTTTTCCTCTCTGTCAAGTAGTTAATGATGTGTAAACCAGCACTTAGATGTGCTGAGAGAGAATGTTATTTCAAAGAATGTGATCATGGATCTTTTTATGAAACAGCTTTTTGAAATGTGAACAACTATCCTGAAATGTATATGTTTATATTAGCTTTCTTTTTTATTTTTTAACATCTTTATTGCAGTATAATTGCTTTACAATGTTGTGTTAGTTTCTACTGTATAACAAAGTGAGTCAGCTATATGTATACATATATCCCCATATCCCCCCCCCCTTTTTTTTTTTCTGTTTTGCGGTACGCGGGCCTCTCACTGCTGTGGCCCTTCCTGTTGCGGAGCACAGGCTCCGGACGCGCAGACTCAGGGGCCATGGCTCACGGGCCTAGCCGCTCCGCGGCACGTGGGATCTTCCTGGACCGGGGCACGAACCCGTGTCCCCTGCATCGGCAGGCGGACTCTCAACCACTGCGCCACCAGGGAAGCCCCTCCCCTCCCTTTTGCGTCTGGCTCCCACCCTCCCTATCCTAACCCTCTAGGTGGTCACAAAGCACCGAGCTAATCACCCCATGCGATGCAGCTGCTTCCCACTAGCTATCTGTTTTACATTTGGTAGTGTATATTTGTCAATGCTACTCTCTCATTTCCTCCCAACTTACCCTTCCACTTCCCCGTGTCCTCAACTCCATTCTCTATGTCTGTGTCTTTATTCCTGTCCTGCCCCTAGGTTCATCAGAACCTTTTTTTTTTTTTTAGATTCCATATATATGTGTTAGCATATGGTATTTGTTTTTCTCTTTCTGACGTACTTCACTCTGTATGACAGTCTCTAGGTCCATCCGCCTCACTACAAATAACTCAATTTCATTTCTTTTTATGGCTGAGTAATATTCCATTGTATAGATGTGCCACATCTTCTTTATCCATTCGTCTGTAGATGGACACTTAGGTTGCTTGCATGTCCTTGCTATTGTAAATAGTGCTACAATGAACATTGTGGTACGTGTCTCTTTTTGAATTATGATTTTCTCAGGATATATACCCAGTACTGGGATTACTGGGTCAAATAGTAGTCCTATATTTAGTTTTTTAACGAACCTCCATAGTGGCTGTACCAATTTACATTCCCAACAAGAGTGCAAGAGGGTTCCCTTTTCTCCACACCCTCTCCAGCATTTATTTTTTGTAGGTTTTTTGATGATGGCCATTCTGACTGGTGTGAGGTGATACCTCATAGTAGTTTTGATTTGCATTTCTCTAATGGTTAGTGATGCTGAGCAACCTTTTATGTGTGTGTTGGCAATCTGTATATCTTCTTTGGAGAAATGCCTATTTAGATTTTCTGCCCATTTTTGGATTGAGTTGTTTGTCTTTTTGATATTGAGCTGCATGAGCTGCTTGTATATTTTGGAGATTAATCCTTGGCAGTTGCTTTGTTTGAAGATGTTTTCTCCCATTCTTAGGGCTGTCTTTTCGTGTTGTTCATGGTTTCCTTTGCTGTGCAAAAGCTTTTAAGTTGCATTAGGTCCCATTTGTTTATTTTTGTTTCCATTTCTATAGGAGGTGGGTCAAAAAGGGTCTTGCTGTGACTTATGTCAAAGAGTGTTCTTCCTATTTTATTCTCTAAGAATTTGATAGTGTCTGGCCTTACATGTAGGTTTTTAATCCATTTTCAGTTTATTTTTGTGTATGGTGTGAAGGAGTGTTCTAATTTCATTCTTTTACATGTAGGTGTCCAGTTTTCCCAGCACCACTTATTGAAGAGGCTGTCTTTTTGCCATTGTATATTCTTGCCTCCAAAGATAAGGTGACCATAGGTGTGTGGGTTTATTTCTGGGCTTTCTATCCTGTTCCATTGATCTATCTTTCTGTTTTTGTGCCAGTACCATACTCTCTTGATTACTGTAGGTTTGTAGTATAGTCCGAAGTCTGGAACCTGATTCCTCCAGCTCCATTTTTCTTTCTCAGGATTGCTTTGGCTATTTGGGGTCTTTTGTGTTTCCATACAAATTGTGAAATTTTTTGTTCTAGTTCTGTGAAAAATGCCATTGGTAGTTTGATAGGGATTGCACTGAATCTGCAGATTGCTTTGGGTAGTGTTGCCATTTTCACAATGTTGATTCTTCCAACCCAAGTACATGGTATATCTCTCCATCCGTTTGTATCATCTTTAATTTCTTTCATCAGTGTCTTATAATTTTCTGCATACAGGTCTTTTGTCTCCTTAGGTAGGTTTATTCCTAGGTATTTTATTCTTTTTGTTGCCATGGTAAATGGGAATGTTTCCTTAATTTCTCTTTCAGACTTTTCATCATTAATGTTTAGGAATGCAAGAGATTTCTGTGTATTAATTTTGTATCCTGCTACTTTACCAAATTCATTGATTAGCTCTAGTAGTTTTCTGGTAGCCTCTTTAGGTTTCTCTATGTATAGTATCATGCCATCTGCAAACAGTGACAGCTTTACTTCTTTTCCAATTTTATTTCTTTTCCTTCTCTGATTGCTATGGCTAAAACTTCCATAACTATGATGAATAATAGTGGTGAGAGTGGGCATCCTTGTCTTGTTCTTGATTTTAGAGGAAATGGTTTCAGTTTTTCACCATCTAGAATGATCTTGGCTGTGGGTTTGTCATATATGGCCTTTATTATGATGAGGTAAGTTCCCTGTATGCCTACTTTCTGGAGGGTTTTTATCATAAATAGGTGTTAAATTTTGTCGAAAGCTTTTTTGCATCTATTGAGATGATCATATAGTTTTTAATCCTTCAGTTTGTTAATATGGTGTATCACATTGATTGATTTGCATATATTGAAGAATCCTTGCATTCCTGGGATAAACCCCACTTGATCATGGTGTATGATCCTTTTAATGTGCTGTTGGATTCTGTTTGCTAGTATTTTGTTGAGGATTTTTGCATCTGTGTTCATCAGTGATACTCGTCTGTAGTTTTCTTTTTTTGTGACGTCTTTGTCTTGTTTTGGTATCAGGGTGATGGTGGCCTCGTAGAATGAGTTTGGGAGTGTTCCTCCCTCTGTTATATTTTGGAAGAGTTTGAGAAGGGTAGGTGTTAGCTCTTCTCTAAATGTTTGATAGAATTCGCCTGTGAAGACATGTGGTCCTGGGCTTTTTTTGTTGGAAGATTTTTAATCACAGTTTCAATTTCATTACTTGTGATTGGTCTGTTTATATTTTCTATTTCTTCCTGGTTCAGTCTTGCAAGGTTGTGCCTTTCTCAGAATTTGTCCATTTCTTCCAGGTTGTCCATTTTATTGGTGTAGAGTTGCTTGTAGTAATCTCTCATGATCGTTTGTATTTCTGCAGTGTCGGTTGTTACTTCTCGTTTTTCATTTCTAATTCTATTGATTTGAGTCTTCTCTCTTTTTTTCTTGATGAGTCTGGCTAATGGTTTATCAATTTTTGTTTATCTTCTCAAAGAACCAGCTTTTAGTTTTATTGATCTCTGCTATCATTTCCTTCATTTCTTTTTCATTTATTTCTGATCTGATTTTTATCATTTCTTTCCTTCTGCTAACTTTGGGGGGGGTTTTGTTTTTCTTTCTCTAATTGCTTTAGGTGTAAGGTTAGGTTGTTTATTTGAGATGTTTCTTTTCTCTTGAGGTAGGATTGTATTGCTATAAACTTCCCTCTTAGAACTTCTTTTGCTGCATCACGTAGGTTTTGGCCATTGCATTTTTATTGTCATTTTTTCTAGGTTTTTTTTTGATTTCCTCTTTGATGTCTTCAGTGATCTCTTGGTTATTTAGTATGTACTGTTTAACCTCCATGTGTTTGTATTTTATAGAGATTTTTTTCCTGTAGTTGATATCTAGTCTCATAGTGTTGTGGTAGGAAAAGATACCTGATATGATTTCAATTTTCTTAAATTTACCAAGGCTTGATTTTTGACCCAAGGTATGATCTATCTTGGAGAATGTTCCATGAACACTTAAGAAGACAGTGTATTCTGTTGTTTTGGGATGGAATGTCTTAGAAATTTCAGTTAAGTCCATCTTGTTTAATATGTCATTTAAAGCTTGTGTTTATTTATTTATTCTCATTTTGGTTGATCTGTCCATTGGTTAAAGTGGGGTATTAAAGTCCCCTACTATTACTGTGTTATTGTTGATTTCCCCTTTTATGGCTGTTAGCATTTGCTGTATGCATTGAGGTGCTCCTATGTTGGGTGCATAAATATTTTACAATTGTTATATCTTCTTCTTGGATCAATCCCTTGATCATTATGTAGTGTCCTTCTTTGTCTCTTGTAATAGTCTTTATTTTAAAGTCTATTTTTTCTGATATGAGAATGGCTACTCCAGCTTTCTTTTGATTTCCATTTGCATGTAATATCTTTTTCCATCCCCTTACTTTCAGTCTGTAAGTGTCTCTAGGTCTGAAGTTGGTCTCTTGTAGGCCGCATATATACAGGTCTTATTTTTGTATCCATTCAGCCAGTCTGTGTCTTTTGCTTGGTGCATTTAATCCATTTACATTTAAGGTAATTATTGATATGTATGTTCCTATTACCATTTTCTTAATTGTTTTAGGTTTGTTTTTGTCAGTCTTTTCCTTCTCTTGTGTTTCCTGCCTAGAGAAGTTCCTTTAGCCTTTGTTGTAAAGCTGGTTTGGTAGTGTGGAATTCTCTTAGCTTTTGCTTGTCTGTAAAGGTTTTAATTTCTCTGTTGAATCTGAATGAGATCCTTGCTGGGTAGACTAATCTTGCTGTAGGTTTTTCTCCTTCATCACTTTAAATATGTCCTGCCACTCCCTTCTGGCTTGCAGAATTTCTGCTGAAAGATCAGCTGTTAAACTTATGGGGATTCCCTCGTATGTTTTTTGTTGCTTTTCCCTTTCTGCTTTTAATATTTTTTATTTGTATTTAATTTTTGATAGTTTGATTACTATGTGTCTTGGCGTGTTTCTCCTTGGATTTATTCTGTATGGGACTCTCTGCACTTCCTGGACTTGACTATTTCCTTTCCCATATTAGGGAAGTGTTCAACTATAATCTCTTCACATATTTTCTTAGTCCCTTTCTTTTTCTCTTCTCTTGGGACCCCTATAATTTGAATGTTGGTGCGTTTATTTTTTTCCCAGAGGTCTCTGAGACTGTCCTCAATTCTTTTCATTCTTTTTTCTTTATTGTGCTCTGCGGTAGTTATTTCCACTGTTTTATCTTCCAAGTCACTTATCAATTCTTCTGCCTCAGGTATTCTGCTATTGATTCTTTCTAGAGAATTTATAATTTCATTTATTGCATTGTTCATCATTGTTTGTTTGCTCTTTAGTTATTCTAGGTCCTTGTTAAACGTTTCTTGTATTTTCTGCATTCTATTTCCAAGATTTGGGATCATCTTTACTATCATTACTCTGAATTCTTTTTCAGGTAGACTGCCTATTTCCTCTTCATTTGTTTGTTCTGGTGGGTTTTAACCTTGCTCCTTCATCTCCTGCGTATTTCTGTGTGTTCTCATTTTGCTTAACTTACTGTGTTTGGGGTCTCCTTTTTGTAGGCTGCAGGTTCATAGTTCCCATTGTTTTTGGTGTCTGCCCCCAGTGGGTAAGGTTGGTTCAGTGGGTTGTGTAGGTTTCCTGGTGGAGGGGACTGGTGCCTGTGTTCTAGTGGGTGGGGCTGTATCTTGTCTTTCTGGTGGGCAGGGCTGCGTCCAGTGGTGTGTGTTGAGGTGTCTGTGAACTTGGTACGATTTTAGGCAGCCTCTCTGCTAATAAGTGGGGTTGTGTTCTTGTCTTGCTAATTGTTTTGCATGGGGCATCCAGCACTGGAGTTTGCTGGCCGTTGAGTGGAGCTGGGTCTTAGTGTTGAGACGGAGATCTCTGGGAGAGCTCTTGCTGATTGATATTACGTGGGGCCGGGTGGTCCAATGTCCTGGTCTTGGCTGTCCTACCTCAGAGGCTCAGGCCTGACACCAGGCCGGAGTGCCAAGACCCTGTCAGCCACACAGCTGCTCGGCATGGCTACCTTTGTGCAGCTGACCCATGGATAGTGCAGAGGCTGAGGGTTCAGGCCCAGCCTTGGGCTTCGCACACACACGCCCGCCCTGCATTCAGTGACTGAGTTGGGTTACCCCTTACTCTATATTAGTTTTCTTAAAGTGGAATGTAATTGAAAATAATTGTGATATGAAGAGTGAAGCTGTTTTAATTAACACATAACGAAGCCTTGTTATAGATCACAGTGATTGAAAAGAATGATTCTATGAGACTTATATCTAGTAAACTTTAGTTAATAACACAGGTTAAACATGAATATTTCAAACACTCTTAAACTCATCAGCAGGACCTATAAATACTATCACTTAGATGTTTACTTTAGTCACTGATGCATTTTAACAATATAGGTAATTTCCTGGGTCCTGTTTTAACACCAGTAGCAGAACCTACTAACTCTTAAGCATTCAAATTTCCTAGAGATATAACATGGCTTTTATACATGTAACTCTGTTATAAGGATGAGAGGGATGAGATGATACTTAACTAGTTTTTCAAGTAAGAATAATTTTAGATTGAAGTCAAAATGATGAACCATATTAACAGAAAACTTATGCCTGTATAAATAAGTGTACAATAAATATGGTTCTTCCCTAGAATTTAGGTATTATTGTCAAGTCTCAAGAAAGTGAAAATAAATGATAATTAACACATTTTAACATGCCAAAAACATAGAGGCCAGGGGAACAGAATAAGTTACCATTCAAGAAACAGCAAGGTCTTCTGAATATTGCATGTGAACTACTGTTAACCCAGCAGTTTATCCCAGTGCTTTAAAAAGCCGTTCTGCCAAACTCCAGCCCCTAAATCAAACTGCTCTGTTAGATGTAAAGTCACTTTATAAAGTTAAGGCAGCACAGGTCATATTTCACTTTATTTGATATTATTTTAGTTTTTGGAAAAACCTGTGACTGGTCTAAGTCATGCCACTGAATCACTTCATATGTTTAAAATATCCTATATGTTTTCTGTTTAGTCTTGAATATGCCTTTTAGAGTTATTTTTATTAGGTTTTAAATTACATCATAGTATATACTAAGTTCTAGGTCATCATTATGACCTAACATTCTCTGAAGCCCAAAGACTTCTGTTGTACATCTCTGGGATAAATTCACCTGGAGACATTGTAGAAGCAATGCCAAGCTGATTGAGATGCAGCAACTGCTTCAATGGGGTATAATTTGAGAGACATCTCAAGGCCTCACTTGTCAACAACAACAAAATCACTCACTTGCATGACACTGCTCAAAGCCCTCCTTTCCCATCACCAAACTTGTCATTTCTTTGGGTTAAGAAACTTTCTCATAAGACTCTTGATAAAATTACAACATCCTCCCTGGCAGAGAAGTAGATTCACTCTCACAACCATTAGACTAAGAAGGGAAAAGGAAAGAGACATAGGTCAAGAGTATCCTACTGTCGATGGGAAAGTAGAAGAGAAGGGGATTGGTAGGATTCAGACAATCAGAGGATACATGTGAAGAGGTGGAAGCAGATAAGTCAAAAATATTTTTCAACTCTACTGCATTCTCAAAATAAATAATTTTATTTATATTAATACACAGAAAAGTAAGTTGTAAGAGCAGTTCTTATCTGAGAATCATGAAGTCCATTCAGCAATCATCTACTTCCTTTACTCCCACGAGAGTGCAACTGAAAGCCATGCTTGCAAGAGCTTTGTTGAGATTTCCATCACCTAAAAAGAATCAGAACCTCTGCTAGTCTTTTTTCATCTGAAATCCCCATAGTACCTTCCTGGTAATCAGGAGCAAGTTACCTCTTCCTCAGCCTCTGAGACCCCAAACACATGACATTATTCCTCCCGTTGAAAAGATGTTACAATAACAATTATTCCTAGAATCTCCTTGGCAACAGGAGCCACTGGTAATTGTCCCCAGAACCTTTGTTCTTTTCAACATTCTTCTATAGGTCCTTATACATTTTGTAGAATCCAAACTGTCCTCTTGGGTGCCTAATCTCTTAGTATAACATTACCTGAAAAATAGCTGATTATACTCTCTAATTTTTCTGGATACTATAGACAATAGCCTATGAGTCCTTAGTGTTTTTTGGTTTGTGCTGGCTAATAAATACGACTTGTACTGCACCTAATGTTACCCTCAGCAAGGGAAAAATATGAACAAAATTTAATAGGGAATGACAACTTAGACCATTATGTCCCACACGTTTTTTTCCTACTTTATGTTGTGTATTATCAATGTGACCAAGCTCTTTAATTCTTATGAACCTGACTCCACATGTACAAGTTTTAGCTGTGTAATGTAGCTTTTCTTTTTAGAGATTGAGTGTGAGCCTTAAAGCAGAGTCATGAAAATGTATGAGGAAATAGAATCTGAGTTATGTAGCTGCAAGTAAATATTCAGATAATACAATTCATACAAAATTCCCAGGAGGACTAATATAGCTAAAAGATACAAATCAGATCTTAGGCACTCTGTATAGGATAAATATTTTCATTGAAGACACATTTTTCAAAAGGCATTAGAAAAAGTTTTGGTATCTTAGCCAGCAGATTCAGAGAGAATGGAATAATGTGTGTTGAGTATATAGGGGAAGGGATCAGGGAAAAGGAAAGATAGAATTGACTTATAATGTTGTTTACCATGACATCAGCAAAGGAAAATAAATAGAAATAAGATCTGTGAAATATACAAGATAAGAAATACAAGGCAAGAATTTGAGCACATTTTAGAAGCTTAGCAAAGCATAAAGTGTCCAGGGGGGAAAGCTGATGATAGCCTTTATAACAGAAAAGAGAATGATTAAAATCAGAGGCAGAATATTATATTTGTCTTTTTTATTGACTATAGTTGATTTACAGTGTTATGTTAATTTCTGCTGTACAACAAAGTGATTCAGTTATACATATATATACATTCTTTTTTAATATTTTTTTCCATTATGGTTTGTCACAGGATATTGAATAGGACCTTGCTGTTTATCTATTTTATATATAATAGTTTGCATCTGCTAATCCTAAAGTCCCACTCCATCCCTCTCCTACCTCCTTTTCCCCTTGGCAATCACAAGTCTATTCTCTATGTCTTTGAGTCTGTTTCTGTTTCATAGATAAGTTCATTTGTGTCATACTTTAGATTCTACATATAAGTGATATAAGACATTTGTCTTTCTCTTTCTGACTTAATTCACTTAGTATGATAATCTCTAGCTCCAACCATATTTCTGTAAATGGCATTATTTCATTCTTTTTTGTGGCTGAGTAATATTCCATTGTATATATGTACCACATCTTCTTTATCCATTCATCTGTCAATGGACATTTAGGTTGTTTCCAAGTCTTGGCTATTGTGAATAGTGCTGCCATGAACATAGGTGAGCAAAACCATATTTGTCAGGATGAGAAATTATTCCAATGTTAAGCAAATGGTTTTAACTGTAGGATAAAAAGAAGAAATAATGGACAAGATTCTATCACAACCTTAATGAAAACAGAAGGTAATATGGACCCAAAAGTTGTATTTTTAAGTGATAAAAAAGAATTAGACTTTAGAAGTGGAAAACATTTGTCAAGAAAATATCTTAATGCATATAGGTAATAATACTGTATTGTATATGCAAAAATTGGCTATGAGGATAGATCTTCTGTTGTGTTCTTATTACATAATAATAATAGTAATAATAATAAACAGAAAGGGCAGAAGGAAACTTTTGGAGGTAATGGATATGTTTGTAACATAGATTGTGGTGATAGTTTTACAGATGTATAGTCATCATTTCCAAACTCATTGAGTTGTATAAGTTATATATGTACAGCTTATCGTATATCAATCATACCTCAATAAAGTGGTTTTAAAAAAACATCATTAGTATGCAAAGGTTAAATAAAGGATCTTTGTTATATGGAATATACACTCTTCCATTAGATGATTTTCAGCACCAATATGAATCTGAAATGGTGCATTATTAGCTATTCCAGCAAACAAACTGGTACAAAATTTAGTGGTTAAAAACAAAAAGTATTCATGTAGCTTTATGGGTCAGGTGATCATTTCTATTGGTCTGGGCCAGAATCAGCTTATTAAGTCTCTGTGCAACTCTATTTAGGTGGTAAATCAGCCAGCTGGCCTCTGTTAGGATTATTAGTCTGTGTTCCATGTGGCCTCTCGCCCTCCAGCAAGCTAGGCCAGATTCATTCCAGATATGATATTATTCATTCCAGATATTACCCTGCTAATATCTGCTAATATCCCAGAGAGAGAGAGAGCTGAAACACACAGGTGTCCTGTGGCCTAGGTGTAGAACTGAAAAACTTCTGTCATATTTTATTGGATGAATTAGGAGACTGGGATTGACATGTATACACTAATATGTATAAAATGGATAACTAATAAGAAACTGCTGTATAAAAAAATAAAATAAAATTCAAAAAATAAAAAAAACAAATTTTATTGACTAAGGCAAGACACAAGGCCATGGTAGATTTAAGGAAAGAGGAAATAGACTCCACCACCATATGTGAGTGGCTGCAAAATCACATTGGAAGCAGAAAAAACAGGGCATTATGAAGTGTTAAATCATGGTGGCCTAAAAGAGAGTGACATTCAGGGACTAAAATGTGGTTTCTAATGGCTAAAGATTAGGCTAAGTGGGGAAGAGATACCATGCTAAGATGGCTTGATTATGTCATAAGAAAAGTAGAGTCTACAAGAAGAGAGGAGCAGGGCATGGCTGAGAAGTGGGAAGATAAAGATACTGATAGGATGCTATTAAAATAGTTGTTAGAAAAATAAGAGAGTAGTTAGTATATTTGAGAGTTTTCAGAAGTAAATGGTTGATGGATTGGTGTTGGCATATATGGATGAAGGCCAATCAGTGAGAAAGGAATGAGGGTAATACCAAGGTTTTAGGCTTAGACAATTGGGTCTTAGCACTATTCAGTGAAGAGCATCACAGGATAATTGATTTCTCCTTTTTTGTGGGGAGTAAGTTGGGCTGTTGAGAATTAGTAGAGTTTTGGAAATGTTAAGGTTTTTAAACCTCTGACAATAATACATTTCAATGTTGTAGGAGAAATAGAAGTCAAAATATAAATTGAGGAAAGAATAAGTTAGGCAGAGACATCTTGTGCAAATAACTCTTTTATGATAGTTCTCTGAAAAAAGATGAAAAGTTGTAGGATGTAGCCAGAGGAGGATGAAAGATTGAATGAAAATTTTATTTGCTTTTTTAGTGTTTCTTTGCTTTTGTTTTTAGGATGGAAAAAGCTTCAGTGTTTTATAGGTTGAGGAAAAGGGAGAAATTAAATATATAGGTGGTGAGAGGTTTGGGGATAGGATTAGCTTTTGAAAAAAGAAGGGAAAACAATTTCAAAAGCATGTCATTAGATGCTTTTATATGTGCCAAGATGGGGACTTGAGAGTTAAATGCCTAAGTTCTTTTTTTCTGCTCTGATGGCTTTGGTTAGTAGAATAGAATATTTAGGAAAATGAATAAGATATAGAATAGCTCCCTTGGGAAAGTTGGGTAGAGAGCAGCCTGAGGACACCTAGAAGGACTGTGAAGGAAGGCTGAAGTACTCTGGAGGAAACTTATTTTTGTTGCCAGGAACTATGTTCAGCCTTTTCATAGGTGTCACTACAATGAGATGTCTCATCAGCTCCTCTCTAGACATGGAATCCCATCCTACACATGGAGAAATGAAGTCTCCTGGAAGATGCATTACCCGATCATCCTAATACTGGGGGGCCAGGACCAAGGATGTCAGTCTAGGTCTACTTGGATCCAAGGCAGGTCTTCCCACACCATACTTCCCTCAAATTTCAATTTTCTATGGTTTTCTGTTGATACTTGTCCACAACTTTTAACTATCCAACTCCCATCCGTGATGAGAAAGAACTTCGTCCTTAATGACATGTACAAGCCAAGGGTTGGTCCCTCCTGAGGAACCATTTACAGAGATAGAAGTTTACTTCAAGGAAAGAAACTGCTGTCTCATTCCCACAGGGGATGCCCATTTAGAAAGCAGACTTGCTGATCTGCTCTCTCTGATTATTTATCAGGAAAAATAGGAATTATTAGGATGCAATATGGAGCAATAGTGGGGTAACATGCACCTCAATGTTGGTGCAGCAGATGTGCAGGACTTGTACCATCATTCTAGTACCTGCCCAAGAAAGCTTCCTTTTGTGCAACAAGATCCTAGTGAAAGAAGACTGAGCAGGAGATTATGGAGAGGGTCAGGACAGATTACCCTAGAATATTCCTCCTAAATCTGATCCTGTGCAGCAGAGAGACCTCATCAGGGGCTTCCAAGGAGTCCACCCACGTGCACATCCTATGAGCAATAGGCATTGGGCATCCCACAACAGATGGGATGACATACCATCCAGAGTTAGTGCAAAGAGAAAAAAATCTTTAAAATGGACTTGACATTGAAATTGTAGCCTGGACTAAGCTGCACTGGGCTTTTCAGAACCTAACAGAGCAAAAGCACTGAAAGATCTTTATAAGATGATGTTTAGTGGCAGGAACATGAGAAACAGTAAATCATGGTTAAATACAGCAATTGGAGAAAAGAAATAAACCACTTCCTATTTATACCCCCACTAAAATCAGACTCTTTGATAAACAAGTTACACATGGAATCATGAAAAATATGAGTTAATAGGACCCCAGACACTTAGCATTTGACATGTTTTGGAAACAGCTTCAGAGTGAAAGTCAAGTCTAAGGATTCATATACCTAGAGATGGTATGCATGGCATGTGAAGTACAAAAATCATGGTAATATTTATAGATGACATTTTTATTTGTTACTTATTTGCATAATTTAAAAACGTGTTTTTACCATAAACGTTATCTTCACTCAAGAAAACAATTCCTGCATCTTGTTTACTTTTCATCTTCTCAATGTTTCACCTCCATAGCCAGCACCACTCCAATTTCTCCCTCACTTAAAAATAAATCGTCTCCATTTCATTTATAATTTCTGGGTTTCTTTCATCAAAAAGTAAAGCTGATTATCCTCTACTTGCAATAAACTGCTTACTCTGATTTTTCTTTTCTGGTCTTAAATAGTCAAGGTTGAGAGGTTTACACGGGCTGAGAGAGTCCTTCAGGGAACTCGAGAACACCTAGGTATAGGTTCAGAGCCATTGGATCTCTAATTGTGTGATTCTAGTTTCCTCCCATCTGGATTTATTTTCAAATGCAAGTGTTCCATAATTCATTCTCTTTTTTATAATTAAATAAATTCTAGCTGAAGGTCTGAATATTTTAAGGAGCATAGTTCTTGACACGAATTGGATGTTTTAGTCTTTTATTGCGTTCATGATATCTGTAGCTAGATAATCTGGAGTTTAGAAACACAAAAAATTCCTCAGAGTAAATCCTAGTGCTGCCAAAAAGATGGCAAATGCTAATGTGGGGTCATGGAAAACCAATAGATCTGAGTTCAAATCTGTATCCCAGTGCCTTCATTTCATCGATTGCAACACTGAGGCAATGATTCTTCAGAAAGATGTAGTCACAAATAAGATATTAATTTTAAAGTACCTGGTACTTAATAAGTGTTCACTTTCTTTCTTTAGCAGTTATAAAGGGATAATATAAATGTTACATATATGCTTATATTCTGTGATACGTTATGGACATATTTATAAATTTGGAGAACATGAACACATTCACTTAGAATTGAAATAATTTTGTTCTTTGTTTTTGACCAGAACAAGGATGGGAAATCTCTCAAATGTATTTTCATCATTTAAATCTTCCTGGAATGCTTTTTCCCATCTGAGTTCTATGCCTTACCCCACCTTTGCATATTGCGATGCCTCCTATTTTCCATTCTCCTTCACCTAATACAGCTCTGTACTAATATCATATATTCCCATCAACACAGTAACATCAATCAATTATATCTCCTATGCATTTGGATTGTAAGCTTTTTTCTTCTTTATCTATAATTTCATGCAGGGGTACATGTCATATGGCAAAATCCTGTTAAATGAATTTTTTAATTTAAAAAAAAAAAGTACTAGACAGAAGAAAATATTACCTAAACTTTCTTGAGTGCTTACTGTGTGTCCAGGCTGTGCTAAGTACTTTACATAGATTATCTTATTTAAACTAAAAACAAGCCCATGAAGTAGGTACAGTTATTATTGCCATTTTCCATATAAGGCCACTAAGGCATAGAGAGATTAAGTAACATCATGCTGTCACATGGGGAGGATGTAGATTTGAGATTCAAACACAAGCAGTCTTCTCCTTGAGCCTACGCTATTATTTTATTAATCACTATTATATTTTCTTTCTCTTTCTCCACTCTTCAAATACTGTGAGGAGAACGCTTCAAGAGAAAAATTATAGAGTTAAGTGGCTTGTCAGAGGCAAAATATATGTTAGAACATAATACATTATAGAACACAAAATCACATCTATGGACTGTATTCGTTGCCTACTACTATTATAACAAATTACCATAGATTTGGTGACTTAAAACAACACAGATTTATTATCTTACAGTTATGGAGGTCATACATTTGAAATCAGTTTCACTGGGCTAAAATCAAGGTGTCAAAGGGCCTATATTCCTTCTGGAGGCTCCTGGGGAGAATTTGTTTCCTTGAATTTTCCAGCTTCTAGAGGACACCTACATTCCTTGGCTATGACCCCTTTCTCTACCTTCAAAACCAGCAGTATAACACCTTCTCTATAGTCTGGCGTCTGCTTTTGTTGCTTTGAATTAACTGTTGCTAGAAATTGAACATTAAAGATGCTGCAGATGAGGGCTCAGAAAAAAGTGGGAGAGTGATGCCAAGAGCTTGGTCTCCCTGCACCGGTGCAGGGTCAAGTCTCGGAGACAGAGTTTTGGGTGAAGTAGAAAAGGATAGCTTTATTGCCTTGCCAAGCAAAGGGGGACACAGCAGGGGAGGATTTGATGAGGAGTTTTATAACAATGGTCCAAGGGTGGGGTTTCTGACAAGATTAGGGTGTGTGCAGGGTCTCAGGTGGTGGGTCTCCTAACCTTGATGAGCTTCTCTGGTCCCTTTAATCTCGCCTCAGGTGGTTTCTTGGCTGCTCCTCGCTTGATTAGCAACTGTTCAATTCCACCCTTTGGAACTCAGGGAAGGCCATGGAGGAGGCTGGAGTCTTGCCTACAAGAATGGCGGCAAAACAGTTTCAGGAGCATGGTAGAGAAAGCTATTTTCTTAGAGAATAAATATGTTTTTTGTAAAAAGGTGGTAGAAACATAAATGTTAAAGGCACTTCTGGTGAATGCTCACAGGGAAATGAGAAACAGGTTATCGGAAATTGAAGGAAAAGAAATCTTTGTTATATAATGGCAGAAAACTTAGTGGCATCGAGTCTTTTAGTTGTATGGAAAGCAGAGCTGGAAAATAATGAACTTGGATGTTTAGCTGAGATTTCTAAAGTACTGAAGGTGTGATTTGGTTTCTTCTTGCTGCTTATTCCAAAAAGCCACTAGAAAGAGATAAATTGAAGGAAGAACTTAACCAAAAAAGAAATAAGGACTTAATGATTGGTGGAAATTCTCGGCCTATCCAGATTGCAAAAGAAGCTAAAATTAGGAAATTCACTGTCAGGAAAATGTACTCTGGAGTGAAAGCCAAGGGTGTGTGTAGCTAGCCAGCCTTTTGCTAGCACCTAAGGAATATCAAAAGCTCAGAGTATTAAATCACACGGAGGCTATGTGAAGAGATTAGGCATGTGACTCATAGATTCCCTTCATCTTCTCAGCAGAAGCCAAAGTAAGAAATACGATTATCCAGGAAAGATCTGTGGAGGAGCCTCTTGTCTCATAGAGCGAACTCCTGTGATATATGCTTGAGACTCACGAGTTTCTGGGAATGTTATACCAGCAGAAACACTGGCAGCTTGAACTGAAAGGGACCGAGAGAGAACCAAATGAAACAAGGGCTGCCGAACCTCAAAATTCTACAGGCAGGAAACAGGCTTATAAAACTACTCATCTCCACAAATGTGCTACTCTACATGCAAAAGGGAGGATGACTCCTGTCCAAAGGCCAAATCTCCCTCCACCCACTGGCAATTAGTGGGCAAGAGCTGTTACAGGCTGAGGGAGGGGGCTACATGCAGAAACAGCACAGTCAGCTCTGACAGTCATCTTGAAATTGGTCATGCAGTGGTCTGACCAGCGTCATCTTGATTGTTTTAAGTACAGTTAATCTTCATTCCAGGGTCAATTTGTTCCCATTTCCTTGAGGCCAGTTCTTGGAATCGTGGCAGCTTATGTCATGGCCATAGACTGGTCATCATGTAAACTTCTTCCACCTGCTGGAGGTTTCAGTATCTACAAGGCAGCTCACAGGATATGGCTCAGAATATTATCTACAGCCCTTGAGGAGGAACTAAAGGTCCTTGACTATGCTTACTGACTAAACTATTATTATTTGGTCTCCTTTGACAGTTTTCCTTTGCTTCTACATTTTCTCACTTTTCTGATTAAACTTATTCTTTGGCCAAAGTTTTTCCACAGACAAAATGTAGGCTGAGGACATGGGGGGCAAGGACCAGAGGGTCCTGCTGTGTTTCACTTAGATAAGATTTTGGACTTGATACTGAATGAGTTGAGGCATTTGAGACCTTGGGATGGGGTGAATGTACTTTCATGTGGGATGGATATGAATCTTCAGGGGCCAGAGAGTGAACTGTGATAGGATGAATAATGGCCTCCCAAGATGTCCCCATCCTAATACATCTGTATACTATAATACCTTACATGATAGATGGGTCTTTGCAGACTTGCTTATTAATTAAGTTAGTATCTTGAGATGGGAGGATTACCCTGGATTATCTAGGTGGATCCAATGTAATCATAAGACAGAAAGGAGGATCAGAGTCCAAAAGAGGAAATGTACAGACAGATGCAGATGTCAAAGAGAAGAAAAGATGCTACACAGCTAGCTGACCTTGAAGTTGGAAGAAGAGGACATAAGCCAAGGAATGTAGGCAGCCTCTAGGAGCTAGAAAAGGCAAGAAAACAGATTTTCTCCTACAGCCCCCAGAAAAAAATGCAGGCTTGCTAATGCCTGCATTTTAGCATAGTGAAACTGATTTTGGATTTCTGATCTCTAGAACTCTCATAAATATAGGTTGCTTTAAGCGACTAAATTTATGATAATTTATTACAGTGGCAATAAGAAACTAAAATATGGTTGGTGAATAATCAGATCTATTTGTTCTGCAGCAATATAAGCACTGTTTCTTCTCTGAAGAATGAAGTTAAAACAAGATAAGGGTACACTCCCATTAATACATGCTAATATATAGAAATAGGGTTTTTTAATATATATTTACTATGTATCCTAGGAACTTGATAAAATCACTTTTTAGAATCTAGTATCTTCTTCATAGATTCCTTAATGATGTCCTGTGAATAAAGACAGTTTCACTTTATCCTTCACAACATATGTGATTTGATCTTATTTTACTTTATTATTATTATTATCATTTTTTTGCATTATATAGCTGCCGAAGACCTGCAGTAAAAAACTGAAAAGAAGTAGTGAGTGTAGACAACCATGTTTTGTTTCCAATTTTAGGGAAAGAAATCATTCCATTTTTTGCCACTAAGTTATTATAGTAGCTTTTCATTTGATGGCTTCTGTGAAGTGGAGTGTGTTCTCTTCTATATCATGAATATATGTTGAATTTTGTTATGCTTTTTCTTCAGCTACTGAAATCATCCTATAATTTTAATTTTTTTCTCTTCTGGTCTGTTTATCTGATGAATTGCATTGATTGTTTCTCAGTGATAAACCAGCCTTGCATTCCTGCATAAATCATACTTGGTTGTGATTCATTTTCATTTTTATATCTTTGTGGAATCAAGTTGCTAATATTTTTTCAAGAGTTTTTGTATCTATGAAAGATATAGGTCTGATGTTTTCTCCGTAATATAAGGTTTTAGCTTAGTGGAATGAGTAGGACAATAATTATTCATATTCTATTTTCTGGAAGAGTTTGTGGTATTATTTATTCCTCAATAGAATTACTAATAAAGCCCAATAGGCCTAGAGTTTTCTTTACGAGAAACTTGAAGTTTTCACTACAACTTCAAGTCCTTTAGGAGAAATAGAGCTATTTCTTCCTGAATAAACTTTGGTAGTTTGTTTTTTTTTTTATCCTAAGGAATTTGTTCATTTCATATAACTTGTCAACTGTGGTGTCATAAAATTGTTAATAATATGCATTTTTTATCCTCTTAATTTTATAAGATCTGTATTGTTAACACCTCTTTAACTCCTGATACTGATAATTTTTATAATCTTTTTTCTTGATCAGTCTGGCTAGAGTTTCATCAATTTTATTCATCTTCCCAAAGAATGAGCTTTTGACTTCATTATTTTTCTCTATTGTGTTATGTATTCTATTTTATTGTTTTCTGTTCTTACCTTTAATCTTGTGCTTACACTGGATTTAATTTTCTTTTGTTCTAGCTTGTTAAATTGGAAACTTACATCATTGATTTGTGACCTTTCTTCTATAAGCATAAAATGCTATAAATTACTCTCTAAGTACTGTCTACACTCCAGATTTGGGTGGGTTTTTTTCTTTCATTTTTCTTTCATTGCAGAGGGTGTTTTGTTTGTTTATGTTTGTTGTTTGGTTTTCTTTTTTTATCTATGGGTTATTAAGAGTAAGTTTGTGAATTTCTAAATATTTGGGGTTTCTTTCCAATATCTTTCTGTTATTGATTCTAGTTCAATTCTGATGTGATCAGAGAACATGCTTTATATAATTTCAATTCTTTTAAATCTGTTGATACTTATTTTATGGCCCAGAATACATCTTGGTGAATGTCTCTTTTGCACTTGTAAAAACTGTTTTCCCACTAAGCTGTGAATGGCACAGAGCAGTGTATAGAGGAAGAAGCAGTGAAGTTCATTGAGATATCTCTGGACAGGTTTCCTTCTTAGAAATGCTTCATTTCGTAATTCTCCATGCATAAACTGGCTTTATTGTTCACAACATGAGTCTGGGTTGGTGGGAATGGCTGAAAACAGTACTTAGAGAAAAATGGTATATAAATTATGTCCTCAAATCTGAGACACTAGAAAGCACTGAAGAAGGGAATCAATGAGTAAATTCTGGGTTAATGGTTAATACTGTGGAACACAAGAAGTTTTCCAACCTTTACAAATAAACTTTGTTCTCTTTCTTCATCATATATAGATCTTTCTCTGCCACACAGTATTTTATTTATTGTTTGAAAAACTTCAAAGGAAACCTGGACAATTTTATTCCCAGGAGGTTGTTTCACCATCTGCTCAAGCAGTAAAACTTGATAGAACTTGGTATCAGTCTCAGGGTACGTCTACACAGCACAAACGAAAGAGAGATTTCATAACACTCTAATTATTTTTGGTTACCAAGTAGGAGAATTTGACTGGGAATGTTTTCTGCTTCCCATTTGTTAATTGATAATAATCCTAGTAATTAAATATTAACTAAATTTTGACTTTTAATGATGTTATCTGATTAAAGCAGATTTATTTATGAGGCCTTAACTTGAATAAAGTTTATGCAGCTAGAATAATCCCATTATATAAACTTCATCCTTTAATTTTTTCACCTAACAAATATTTACTGAGCACTCATTTTGTACCAGGCACAATTCTGAACACTGAGATAGTAAAAAAGTAAAATAAAATAAAAGTATCTTCTCTTACACTTTAATGTAAATACAGTCATTGAGCAGATGAACATATAATGTCAGAGATAACTACTAAAAGGCTAAATGGTCAGGGACTTCCCTGGCGGCACAGTGGTTAAGAATCCGCCTGCCAATTCAGGGGACACGGGTTTGAGCCCTGGTCCAGGAAGATCCCACATGCTGCAGAGCAACTAAGCCCATGCGCCGCAACTGCTGAGCCTGCGCTCTAGAGCCCGCAAGCCACAACTGCTGAGCCCATGTGCCACAATTACTGAAGCCCATGCACCTAGAGCCCGTGCTCCACAACAAGAGAAGCCACTGCAATGAGAAGTCTGTGCACCGCAAGGAAGAGTGGCCCCTGGTCGCCGCAACTAGAGAAAGCCCACGCACAGCAACGGAGACCCAACACAGCCAAAAATAAATAAATAAATTTTTTTTTTTTTTTTTTTAAACAAAGATGGTCAGGAAAAGTTTCTCTGAGCGGGTGACATTTGAACAGAGACATGAATAAAGTAAGAAAATGAACAAGGCAGTTATCTGGAGAAAAATCACCCTAAGCAAAAAGAACAGCTGGTTCAGAATTCTGAGACAGGAGTAAGCATGGAGGTCAGTGTGTCTCAAGAAGAGAAAGTGGGTAAGGGGAGAGTGGTAGGAGGTAAACTCTAGGGAGGTGAATGGGGCAGGGGTCACATCATATGGTACTTATTGCATTTTATTCCAAGTGTGATGGAAGATCACTGGAGAATTTGAGCAGGGAAGTCATTTGATCAGGGAGTTATTTGATGTTTTGAAAGGATCCCTTGGGCTGCTGAGTGGAAAAGAAAACAGACTAGACAGGTGTGGGCACAAAAGGGGAAGTAAAGAGACCAGCTAGGAAGACACTGCATAGATCCAAGTGAGGGAGGGAGGTGGCTGAGAATACGCTGTAAGCCAAATAAATGAGAAGTAGCAGGATTTTTTTATCTCTTTTGAAGAGCTTTTGCTAATGGATCAAATGTTTGAAGGAAAGAAGAGTCCTATGTCTCCAGGGTTACCAGGTCACCACTGGATGAATGGCTGGGCCAATTACTGAAACGGGGAAAGAATCAAAGGCTCAATTTTGAATAAATCAAAAGTGATATGCTTATTTACACCTAAATGAGATGTTGATCAGGAAATTTGTAG
This sequence comes from Delphinapterus leucas, assembly GCF_059928025.1. Taxonomy (NCBI): domain Eukaryota; kingdom Metazoa; phylum Chordata; class Mammalia; order Artiodactyla; family Monodontidae; genus Delphinapterus; species Delphinapterus leucas. The sequence continues at coordinate 58,174,491 of NC_143139.1, read as the reverse complement.
AATTCTGGTATTCAGGAATAGATGTTAAAGCCCTTGAAACAAATTTGGTAGTCACGAACATATAGATAGTATTTAAAGCCATGAGAACGAGTAGAAACAAGATCTGAGGTTGGCGCTTTGGATTAATCTATTTTTGGTACCCTGGTGTACTCTGTCACAGAGATGAAAGAGTGACTACTGGGGTAGGATCCAAACAAAAGTGTGTGGTCTTCTGGAAACCTAGGAACAAAAGTGTTTCCAAAAGAAAAATAAGAAGTGATCAGTTCTGTGCATTTGCTTCTTAATTCTTTCACTCATTTTATCCCAATCATAATCAATATGAGTAGGAAGAAATACCTACTTTTTATCTGTTGAAGAGCTAGAAAATGAAGTTGAAATAAAAACAGAAAATTTATGAAAAATATAGGGTCACAAATTCTATTTTCTGATCATAATACCTGGGATTCACACCAAAGCACCCCATCTTTTATTTATAAGGTCATCAGCACTCATGGAATAGCACTTCAGATGAGCAACACACATATGAATATACATCTGCATTAGTTGCTATGTTTAATGGCAATGACAGAATCTTTTTTTTTTCCCATTTCCAGATTATCAGTGATGTGGGTAACCAATATATTTAGAAATGAATCCTTCACCGAGAAACTAAAATAACTGTATTGGACTCCATTCCAAATGATCTATTCTTAGCTAATTAAAGGAATAAAAAAAAAAGAAACACTCTGAAATGTTATCTATTACTTAAAATTTTGAGTATAATTTTGGTGCTAAAAGTACTCCATGACGGTAAGTTTATAGTGTCTTAGTCTACATAAAGCATAGGGGATATTGTATTTCTTTTTCTCTGATGTTAAAAGAACCACAACTAGTATATTCCCCTGATAAACACACTATCTCCCCTGACAGAAGCCAGTCTGCACAAGTTAATTGCTTGGACCTGACAGTGCAGAGAACAACAATAATAAATGGGGTGTACTGGGTTGTAGAAAGAACAGATGTGAGTTTTCTGCTCCACTGTACGATGAATTAATTCTCTATCTCTCCATTTATATATGCTGTGGTCACCATTGAAGACCTGTGTTTAAAAACTCTATGGTAAAGCACTCTTCATATGGTCTCCACTATTTCAGAAGTCTCCAGTGGCATCTAAAATTTCTACTTTAAGATATAGTCCTTTTTTTACTGTGTTGGGAAGAGGGGACCTTTACTTGAAATGACACAGAAGTATGATTTTTGTTTCTGGTTGTTCTAAAAAACTCTTGCTTACAGACCTACTACCTGGAGAAACTAGAATTGGGCAATTACCTATAACTTTTTCCCAGTGGAAAATGTAGTTGAAATACATTTTGTAACAAATTTTGCCATTTTATTTTTTATCTGACTCAAAGGATGCACATATTTAAGCTCCTAGGAATGTAGCATTAGCTTAGCGTTCAGAAGATTGATCCATGAAAAGAAATGCACATATTTAAATATCACACCAAAGTAAAAAAGTGGTTTTTGTCACAGATTTCATTATTTAAGGCAAATCCAATGCAAACCTCATGTGTATTTATTGCTTCTCTGGGCACAGACCAAACTCTTGTGAATGAAAACATTCTGAGAATCTATCACTAGATAGAAGTTAGGGATATGGGAATGTGTTTCGAGCTCCTGCTGTACCCAAGTGCTGTGCTGGGGATATGTGATACACTAGCTCACTCAGTAGTTACAATAGTCTAGTGTAATGGTAATAAGTTCTTCTGAAGTGTTACTTCTCTGATTAAGGTTACGTTTTCTCATCTGTAAAGGACAGAGAACAATTGTACATGACTCATAAATGCTAAAAGAGTTATGCCTCTAAATTGCTTCCCTCAGTCCTTGCACAGAAAACTCTCTGTTGGTTACACACATCCTTTGAATTAAAAAAAAAAAAAAGGTAACTAATAAAGAAACAAATTGCTTTCTATGTAACATGGTACAGGTTGCATAGACCATAAAAGGAAAATCTAGAATTTAAACCCAAGGTTGTTTCCAGATATCTATAATCCCACACTCATTGACTGCTTACCTGCACACTGTACCAGGAATTTACACGCAGTATTTTACTCAATTGAAAAACAAATACTTGTGGCAAAGGTAATATTATTTCCATTTTACGGATGAAGGAACTACAGATCAAAAGTATTAAGGAATATTTCTAAAGCTACCAGAGTTCATAGAAGCCGGAATCAAAACCATGCCAACTATACTGCAACTCTTTTTGAAAGAAGAGACTCAAGATATGATTCTGTGACCAGCACATAGGCAGCATCTATTAAATGGCTGTGGAATGGATGACTCTAAATCTGATGATTTTTCTGTATCATCACCCCACCACTGTCCAAGAAAATCTTTGTTAAAAGTAACACTTCACAGAGTGTTACAAGATATAGGGCTTCAAACCATTAACCCTGTTGCCAAGCCAAACTGAACTTTTTAGGACGGCCACCAGTCCTGCAAGGGGGCAAGATGAATCCTACAATTTCACATTTATAGAGTATTAAGTAGCTTGTTTAGAGAAAGGGAAAAGCCACCTGAGCAGAGTCAGAAAGACAGAGATTCGTAAAGCCCCTAGTTTCCTCATCATGCCATGGAAAGGGGCGGGGCATCTCCTGGACATGATATGGGTTCTGATCCAATAGCACCAGGTAGATTAGGGTGAACTATCACCAACTTGTAGAAATTGTTTAGATATACCAACTACCAATCTCCTGGAGACTTTGGGACCTGATAAACAATGTGGCCCTCTTGATTAGAGGAGGAAAATACCCAGAATGTATAAAACTCCACTTGGATATAACTGATCATGGAGTCATTCCTTGTGTAACCTCAGCTTATCTAATCATGGAAAATTTTAACTCCAGTCCTAATAATCATTGAACATCCACAAAATATAATTGGCTTTAATAAATTTAATATACTGTACTTGGCTCTTTTTTTTTTTTTTTAGGGATCAACAAATTTAACATGATGTTAACATAGCATGAATAACATCCTACAAATATTGGAAATTTCAATAAATATTTCATTTTGTTTATTTTTCTGGAATATGTCATTAGATTTTCCCCCAAAGAACTTCAGAGAGTCATTTTTAATGTTCTTTAATCCAGACATAAAATGGTGTCTAGAGCCAGACACACTGTAGTGTGGGAAGCTTCCCCACACAGTTATGCCAAGATACCTCAGCTCTTTTATTATTCACCTCAGACTTTTCCTGATTATTTGCCAAATAATACTGAGGCAGAAACAAAACTAAAATAAGACAAAATAAATTAGAGCTGTTGAGATAAAATTAGCTCTTCTACACTTACAGGTAGCCAGGAAAAGGCGTGATATCTTTAAGGCTCAAGTTGACTAATTCTAAGAGATAGGATAGATGAACTAATGTTCCAGTAAAATGTATGTTGATAAAAATATGGACTTTTGGTCTAAGAATTGACATTTAATGTAAAAAGGAAGCTAAAAGCAACAAAGTCATTGGCAAGCTTGACCTAGGCTGAGAAAGCATCTCATGTGGAAAATCCAGAAGCAGTATGGATGCTAAAGAAACTTAACTAAAATTTCAGAGCATTTATATTTCTAATAACACAAGAATAGGGCTTTGCATTTGCACATATCTTTTATTTTAAATTTTTGTTAATGTGTTTTTATGAAAATTCTGTTCTTGCATGTGGCTAGCATCATTGTCACACAGTCATATCATGTTCATTCCTGCTTCCACATTCTGCTGTCACACCCCCTCATATGAAAAGCTGGGGCATGCTAAGTCAGCCCTAGAATGAGAGAGGAAACAGGAAGGGTAGTAATGGGATGGTTACAGGGTTAAGAACAGAGGCTAGACTGTAAGACAGACTTGGAGTTGAGACTTAGCTCTACCACTTGCTGGCAGTATATTCTTGAGCAAATTATTTGATTTCCCTAAACTGTTTCCTCATCAGTAAAATTGGGATAATAATTCCTATCTCACGGGGATGTTGTAAGTTTTAAATGAGATCACACATATCATTTTTGCCTAGAGCCTCAAGCATAAAAACACTCAGTAATTTTAGCCAAAAATATGATTTTAGCTATTATAAATTACCAAGTAGTTCTTAGTAGTTAGTTCTGTGCTATCTAATTTACATGTGCAAAAAGATGCTATAAAATATTTAAACTTCTCAGTTCAATCCCCCTTGAACCTGTGCATAATATTAACCCAAGACTTTCCTGTATGTGGGGATGAGAAGTGAGACCACTCTTGCTCCAGGTGGAGGTTATTGTTAGAAGATGCGAAGAGCAAATGGTCAATGATTGCCTTTTAGGCTTTAAAATCTCCCAATCTAGGTGAAAGTTGGAAAACAAAACAAAACAAAACCCACCCCAATTTTTCTCTGGCACTCTCCCCACCACTCACTTCAATCCTATGTCTCTGAGCTGGGGAAAGAAAAAGAGAATTGGAAGGAAAGAAAGCTGAAGCTTGAATGCTTAGCAGTTGATATGGAAGCACTGAAACTGAGGTAAGACATGCCCCTTTAAATTTGAGAAAACAAAAGTTGAATATATTTGAGGCCCACTTTCTGGATGAGCTCTGACAGGTCTGCAGGTATGCCCTGGGTCACAATGATGTAGGTGCCAATTGAATCAGGGTGGCTGCCTGGGATTTCAGTGGCAGAGAATATCTGATGGGGACCCAGTCTACTTCAGTCTCAGGAAGGTTCAGAAAAGCAATCAAGCCTTAGCTAAAGGCAGAAGAATCACATAAAATTAATCTTTAATTCAATGGAGACACGCATTCTCAAATAGTAGCTTGTACTGAGTGGCAAGAGGCCATTGAAACAAATGCCAGTGGATGTGGAAGCCAGACAATTGTGTGTTTCCTTGGATACCAGCACAGGGCAGATCAAGACCAAGAAGTGGAGTTCTCTCCCCACCAATATTACAGATTTTTTCATAAGCCCTTAATCTTAGAATCAACTTCAGGGATAAGGAAAGTAAGGAGAAATCATTCTATATTTGACTTTAAACTCAAATTTTGATTGCAAAATATCTAAATTTTCCTAGAATGAATGGATTGCATTCTATCAAACATTTAGAGAAGAACTGGAAATCAATTACAGGAAAAGAACTCTTAAAAAAACACAAATACATGGAGGTTAAACAGTGCACTACTAAATAACCAAGAGATCACTGAAGAAATCAAAGAAGAAATTTTAAAAAATACATAGAAACAAATGACAATGAAAACACAATGACCCAAACCTATGAGACATAGCAAAAGCAGTTCTAAGAGGGAAGTTTATAGCAATTCAATCTCACCTCAAGAAACAAGAAAAATCTCAAATAAACAATCTAACCTTACACCTAAAGCAACTAGAGAAAGAAGAGCAAAGAAAACCCAAAGTCAACTGAAGGAAAGAAATCATAAAGATCAGAACAGAAAGAAATGAAATATAAATGAAGAAAATAATAGCAAAGATCAATAAAACTAAAAGTGGGTTCTTTGAGAAGATAAACAAAATTGATAAACCTTTAGCCATACTCATCAAGAAAAAAAGGGGGAGGATACAAATCAATAAAATTAGAAATGAAAAAGGAGAAATCACAACTGACACCGCAGAAATAGAGAGGATTATAAGAGACTACTACAAACAACTATATGCCAACAAAATGGACAACCTGGAAGAAATAGACAGATTCTGGAAAGGTACAATTTTCCAAGACTGAACCAGGAAGAGTTAGAAAATATAAAACAGACCTATCACTAGTAATGAAATTGAAACTGTGATTTAAAATCTTCCAACAAACAAAAGTCCAGGACAATATGGCTTCACAGGCGAGTTCTGTCAAACATTTAGAGAAGAGCTAACACCTATCCTTCTCAAACTCTTCCAAAAAATTGCAGCGGGAGGAGGAACATTCCCAAATTCGTTCTACGAAACCACCATCATCCTAACACCAAAACCAGACAAAGATATCACGCCAAAAAAGAAAATTACAGACTAATATCACTGATGAACATAGATATAAAAGTCCTGAACAAAATACTATCAAACAGAATCCAACAGCAAATTAAAAGGATCATACACCATTATCAAGTGGGGTTTATCCCAGGAATGCAAGGATTCTTCAATGAAGCAAATCAATCAATGTGATATACCATAGTAATGAATTAAGGAATAAAAACGATATGATCATCTCAATAGATGCAGAAAAAGCTTTTGACAAAATTCAACACCCATTTATGATAAAATCACTCCAGAAAATGGGCATAGAGGGAACATACCTCAACATAATAGAGGCCATATATAACAAACCCCCAGCAAACATCATACTCAATGGTGAAAAACTGAAAGCATTTCTACTAAAATCAGGAACAAGACAAGGATGTCCACTCTCACTACTATTATTCAACATAGTTTTGGAAGTCCTAGCCATGGCAATCAGAGAAGAAAAAGAAATAAAAGGAATCCAAACTGGAAAAGAAGAAGCAAAACTGTCACTGTTTGCAGATGATATGACACTATGCATAGAAAATCCTAAAGATGCCTCTAGAAAACTACTAGAACTAATCAGTGAATCTGGTAAGGTTGCAGAATACAAAATTAATGCACAGAAATCTCTGGCATTTCTGTACACTAACAAAAAAAAATCAGAAAGAGAATTTAAGGAAGCAATCCCATTACCTTCTCAACAAAAATAGTAAAATACCTAGGAATAAACCTACCTAAGGAGCCAAAAGACCTGTACTTGAAAACTATAAAATACTAATGAAAAGAATCAAAGATGACATAAACAGATAGATATATATACCATGTTCTTGGATTGGAAGAATCAACATTGTGAAAATGACTATACTACCCAAAGAAATCTACAGATTCAATGCAATCCCTATCAAACTACCAATGGCATTCTTCACAGAAATACAACAAAAATTTTTACAATTTGTGTGGAAACACAAAAGACCCCGAATAGCCAAAGCAATCTTGAGAAAGAAAAATGGAGCTGGAGGAATCAGGCTCCCCAACTTCAAACTATACTACGAAGCTACAGTAATCAAGACAGTATGGTACTGGCACAAAAACAGAAATAGAGATCAATGGAACAGGATAGAAAGCCCAAAGATAAGCCCACGCACATATGGTCACCTAATGTATGACAAAGGAGGAAAGAACATACAATGGAGAAAAGACAGTCCCTTCAATAAGTGGTGGTGGGGAAGCTGGACAACTACGTGTAAAAGAATGAAATTAGAACACTACCTAACACCATACACAAAAATAAACTCAAAATGGATTAAAGACCTAAATGTAAGAATGGACACTATAATACTCTTAGAGGAAAACATAGGAAAAACACTCTTTGACATAAACCACAGCAAGATCTTTTATGACCCACCTCCTAGAGTAATGAAAATAAAAACAAAAATAAACAAATGGGACCTAGTGAAACTTAAAAGCTTTCGCACAGCAAAGGAAACCTTAAACAACACGAAAAGACAACCCTCAGAATGGGAGAAAAATATTTGCAAATGAAACAATGGACAAAGGATTAATCTCCTAAATATACAAACAGCTCATGCAGCTCAATATCAAAAAAACAAACAACCCAATTAAAAAATGGGCAGAAGACCTAGATAGTCATTTCACCAAAGAAGACATACAGATGGCCAAGAGGCACATGAAAATCTGCGCAACATCACTAATTATTATATAAATGCAAGTCAAAACTACCATGAGGTATCACCTCACACTGGTCAGAATGGCCATCATCAAAAAAATCTACAAACAATAAATTCTCGAGAGGGTGTGGAGACAAGGGAACACTTTTGCACTGTTGGTGGGAACATAAATTGATACAGCTACTATGGAGAACAGTATGGAGTTTCCTTAAAAAACTAAAAATAGAAGTACCATATGACCCAGCAATCCCACTACTGGGCGTATACCCTGAGAAAACCATAATTTAAAAAGACACATGTACCCCAATATTCATTGTAGCACTATTTACAATAGCCAGGACATGGAAACAACCTAAATGTCCAACAACAGATGAATGGATAAAGAAGATGTGGTACATTATACAATGGAATATTACTCAGCCATAGAAAGAAACAAAATTGGGTCATTTGTAGAGAAATGGATGGACCTAGAGAGTCTCTCATACAGAGTGAAGTAAGCCAGAAAGAGAAAAACAAATGCTGTATATTAATGCATATATGTGGAATCTAGAAAAATGGTACAGATTAATTGGTTTGCAAGGCAGAAATGAGACACAGATGTAGACAATGGACATGTGGACACAGCGGGGGAAGGGGAGGGTGGGGCGAATTGGGAGATTTGGTTTGACATAAATACACTACCATTTGTAAAATAGATAGCTAGTGGGAGCCTGCTGTACAGCACAGGGTGCTCAGCACAGTACTCTGTGACGACCTAGATGGGTGGGATGGGGAGGGTGGGAGGGAGGTCCAAGAGGGAGGGGTTATAGGTGTACATATAGCTGATTCACTTCATTGGACAGTAGAAACTAACACAACATTGTAAAGCAATTTTACTCCAATTAAAAAAAAAAAGTAAAGCCTTGTTACCTTTATGATATAGAGATTACACAATACTGGGGAAGTAAAAAAAAGTTCTCTTCTTGCCCTGGGGCACTGAAGAGAGAAGAAGGAAAGTGAGATGTAAGAAAGAGACAAGCATGAGTATTCCCTGTCTCTAAGTGCCACCAAGGAAGAGGGAAGACAGTGTCTCCACTCTCTGATTAGGGTGGTACAAGGAAAAGACTATCTCACCAAGTGCCTATGTTCTGAGGCCTGACAGATCATGTTTATAATAATGATAATTATACAATTATATAATTAAAATATAACATTATAATATAATAATAATAACCACCACAAGTATACATCAGTGTTTTCTCTATGCCAGCCATGGTGATAGTTGCTTAGCATATATTGTCTCATGCAATCTATTCAACAACTCTGTTACCTGAGTACTCACGGAAGTACTTTTTTGATGTATATAATATATAATATAGTAAGTGTGATATTCAAAATATTTAACAACCAGTATGGCATGTTTACTGCTGGCCAGTCAAAGTGATTAAGAGTGGGTGGCAGGTTGAGGATTTCTCAAAAAGTTGGAATTTGAGATGAGACCAAAGATTGAAAAGGAACCAGCCATGAAAAAATCTGTAAGAGACGAGGTCAAAAAGGTAAACCAGATTAGTCTAATCAATATTCTGCAATAACCTATATGGGAAAAGAATCTGAGGAAGAATGAATATATGTATATGTATAACTGAATCACTATGCTGTACACCTGAAACTAACACAACATTGTAAATCAGCTATACTCCAATAAAATTTTTTTAATTACATAACCAAAAAAATAAAACTCCTGCAATCCATTAGTAAGCGTACTTAACACAGCATATTCACTGTGTTCCTTGAATAACCATGAGCAAGTTGAATCATATTTTAAAGTTTTCTAATTAGTCTCACTTTGTAAAGCATGATGATCATTATTAAAAAATTAAAAAAAGAAAAGATTCTTTAAAAAAAGACCATTCAGGCCATTGTAAGGAGTAGCCTTTTATCTGTAAGTGAAAGGGGAAACCCTTGAAAGCTTTTGAGCAGATGACGTGCTCTAATTTACTTTCTAAAATGACCACTCTGCTCCCTGCTGCTTGGCCACTAGCATGTAATAGCCATGCCATATTGCCAGGAGTTATACAGCGAGGTCCTTTACGACAATTTTCTCGACCACCCTACTAGTATTGTCCCCTTACAGCCTCTCGAGTGAGCACAATTTAGTTAACCTGCTGCTGCCTATCTCACTCCTGACGTCCTGCATTTTAGGAAAGTTTTATGTGAACTCATATGGCTTTAGTTCACACTTGCTACATTTCTGAGCATATTAATGAGGGGTCTTCTTAGTCCCTACTTCTTGGAGAAGCTGTTTTAGTACAACTGCAAAGGAAGAATGTAGCCTAGATTGCTACAGAGCTAGAAACAAGACAAACTGCTGTTCTCTCTCCATCATTCTTTCCCATGCCTTCCAATTTAATGCAGTGTTTTGATGATGCCATATTTTTGGCTAGTATCTAAATCACACAAGCTTTTCTGACACAGAATAGTGAGCACATGAGCCAAAAGGCTTTGTATTTAATGACCACATTTAGCTAGGTAGTCTGGATGACAGTAGGCTATGTGTGTTCCTACTGATTCATTTTTAGCCTGCAGCAGTACCTTTAAGGAACCATCCTGCCCTGCCAATGCATTCTGAGGTCTGCATGATAGAAGCATCTGCTTCATGCCCAGAGCTCACCAACCTAGTTTCCTAAACTGCCCTATTTGTCACTGCTACATCTCATTCCTCCCAAATTCTCTGCTTCTTGGCCTCTGTTTTCATTCTCTGATGATATGATGATGCTGATGACGATGATGCTTAAAATGATGATATGATAATACCCACCTCCACAAGTATGCAACCAGTGTTTTCTTTATGCCAGGCAACACGTATTATCTCATATAATCCATTCAACAATTCTGAAACTTGAGTATAATTTTAAGCTCATTTTACAGAGAAGAAAACTGAGGGCTGGAGGCTAGAAGATCACCTAGCTTGTGAGAAGTGAACCCATACTTAACATTCAGAATGTTCTGACATTAAAGCCCATGGCCTTGCCAACTCATTCCTTCTTTGACTGCTGAGGGTTCCTGTCCCTCCTATGTACAACTGATGACATTTGATGTGCTCATAGATTCACTTGGGTAATAATGCTTCCAGCTGTAGCTTGCCTTGGGAAAATCTTTCCAGGGTACTGCCCCTAAGTAACAAAGGCAGATCTGTGCTTCTGTTTCTGTGACTTACCCGGGTAGAATGTGTCGTGCTGTGCTTTCTTACTTGAAGCAACTCACAGTGGCTCATAGATCAAATGAAAGCAATACTATAAAAACTTCATAATGTGTACAAACTGAGTTATTATTAAATTACTTTGTAAGGGCCAAGAGTTTTTATAAGGCACAAGAAGGATATTGTTTAGCTGATTAATATCCACATTGTTCCCCCAAAATGATTTAAGGCCACTAGAAATATAGTTTCAACTCAACTTGCTGTTCTTTAACACAGCCTTAAAAATAGTTATAGCATATTAATTGAAAAGAAATTTGTTATTCAGTAATACTGTTAGGATTTGCACTTGCTTAGAAGTAAATTATATTTGTACTGCTTAGCCAAAAAACACTTAATAGTTTTGTAAAAATCTGTTTTATTTTTCTAATCATGATGTTGCAAATAGTAAAAGAGTTTTCCTCTTGTGGAATATTTTAGATTTGCCTAGTATTTGTGTTTGAATATGAAAAAGTCTTCTCTCTTCCTCTTAAAAACTATGGTAAAAAGAATATTCACATTTTACTTTCCATGGATGGTTTGAATTTCCTTTATGTTATATATTTATTTAATCTGCTTTTCATAATTGGTCTACTTTGTCTTTTTTTTTTTTTTTTTGCTTATCTATTTGTCATAGAATAGCATGACAAGGCTATTTATGCTTCTTAAGCAGCAGGTAGTATGTATTTTCTAAAGGATGCAGATTTCAATGAACAAGATAGAAATATTTTAAGAAGTACAGGTATTCAGACATTTTATATCCCCTGTCTGACCACAGTACCCCAACTGAGCAATTACATTGTTCCAAATGGGAATAATTCTTTAAATGATATAGCAGCCTCAGAACACAGTAAATGGTTCAATAGTATTCAAGACTAACCTTTCTTGTTCTTAGAGAAGATTATCTCTGCCTTTTTACATATGCACATATATAGAAAAAGAAGACCTGGACATTCTCCTCATCCTCAGGAATTCCTTTGTAAATAAATAGTTGGGATTTTTTTCAGTGATAGCTCTGGATTTACAAATAAATAAATTTAAAATATGTTAACTAGTGAAAATATAAATAATTTTTAAGGATAATTTCGTCTCAATTTTACTGGCAATAGTATATTTTGATTGCATTTCTGATAAAACTGTTTGAAGTGTTTTCCCTCTATTCTGTAAGCTGAATTCACTTTCTGACTGATTTTTTTCCATTATTTTATATTCTAAGGCATAGAAATTGCTGTATGCAAAGAATACAATAAATGTATTAGAAAAAGTATTTTCCTTTCTATTTCCTTTTGGATAGCCAAGCAATTTTTCAAAGACTATTTATAGCTGAATACGTACATTAGAATGATAGTGATAGATTTTTTTTGTTTTTTAATCGTGGGCACTTTGAAAATACTTGCTAAAGTGTGAGACAGAAGGGAAAGGTGGCAGTGAGAGGTATAAATTTTTTTGTTCATATCCATTAATATTGTGCTAATCTTGTTATTAACTAATGGAATTTATATTAAATCCAGTGGAATGGAGTTTTAGTTCACTCTATTGCCACAGAAAAGGTAACTCAGAATTTTCTAAGTGTGCAATTCAAATACAGCTTAGTTTTAATTGTGAAACAGGGACATAAATTTAAGTGATTTTCTTTCCTCTGGAATAATATTGATTCTTGGCTATATAGTGACTTGGATATGCTTACTTTTGATATCTGTGTACATATGTGAAAAGATGACGTTTACGTTTTTATTAAGTACGTTATATTGGCATTTTCTCAAGAAAGCTGATACACAAAAAAAAATATTAAGTGGGAAAGTATCTGATGAATGCCTGCCTCTTAAGATGATTTTGGTTAAAAAAAAATCTGATTAAACAAATTTATGGTTAAAACTAAAAGATAATTGTGTCTATTTCTAGTTATTTTTATTCCTCCTGGAATCGTCATAACTAGCATGCCAAGATGGTTTTCATCACTTTTCTCAGTTTTTATACACATTATTCTATTTATTTCTCTTGAGGTCTCAAATGCTATTATACATCATAGTTGTTTCCAATTATCTAATTACTCCTCATTTTTATGAACCAAACTGATAAAGTTATCTGCCCTGTGGCCTATTGGAAAATTTCCAACTCTTAATCATTAGTGTTGGTAGCAAAGCCTTCCCTATAGCCAGTGGAATACAGCCCAGAGACACCTGGAGTAGCTTCTGGAGACAGGAGACCATTTCATTGTGCCTCTTGCTGCCATGAATGCATTTGCATAAATAAAATCCGGCTAAAGTGAATGTCATGGGGTGAAGGGAAGGGTAATAGAAATTACTAAAACTTCAGTGCGCAGATTTGGAAAGCTGGGTAGAAGGTTGGAAGTGTCTGTTAATATTTAATATACTTAAAGTAAGTATGGACACTGAACTCAAACTTTCTGGACTTGAGTTCCAGCTCCACCACTTACAAATTTAGTGAGGCCCTTAACATCTCTGAACCTAATCAGTAAATGAGGATGATATTAGCCCTACCTCATAGTTACCGTGGACTGCTGTAGGTCTTAGTGATGTAGCAGTTACAAAACATAATTTCTGACTTCATGAAACTCACGTGAAGGAGGAGATAATAAATAAGCAAAGATATAGTTTGTCAAGGGCTTATATGAACTGGAGGAAGGTGAGGCTCTCAATATGTCATAAAAACTGGTCAGGGAAAACCTCACTAAGAAGATGGTGTCTAGAGGAAGTCAGAGAGCAAGCCATTTAGATATTCTGGAAAAAAAATCACTCTAGGCAAAAGAATAGGAATTGGAAAGACCTGAACCAAGAACATGTGTAGTGTGTACAAATAGTAGCAGAGAATCCAATGAGAATTCAGCAAAGGGGAACAGGGAAAGTGGCAGAAGGTGAAGTTCAAGAGGTAAGAGGCAACAGGTGCAAAGGTAGCAAATCATCCAGGACCTTGAGTGAAGGTAGGGACTTTATTACCTTGCATTAGATGAGAAGCCACTGGAGGATTTTGTCCAAAGCAACAACATAAACTTGTTTATGTTTTATAAAGTAGTAGTGCCTGATGTGTTGAAAAAGACTGTAGGAGAGAAAGAGTGGAAACAGAAGGGCGACTAAGAAATGAAATAATTGTAGCTCCAACTAATTCAGTAACCTAGTGGACATGGTGAGAAATTATCAGAGTCCAGATATAATTAGCATGTAGACCTAAAAGGAATTACTAATATATTGACTGTTAGGAGTAGGAGAGAAAGAGAAGGTATTTTGCCTCAGCATCTGGAGGGAAGAAATTACCATCTGTTGAGAAGGTGAAGATTAGAGGTGGAGCATTTTTGGTTGTGAAGGGAGGTTAAGGACATGATATCTTAAAGATACCCATTGGTACATAGTTGCCTACAAGAGTCTGAAGTTTGGTAAGTGAAAGAGACATAAATTTGGAATTCATCAGGGTATAGCTATTATCTGAGCTCATGACACTGAATAACATCTTCTGAGTAGTCAGTATTGATAGTTAACGGGTCTAAGAACTGAGCTCTAAGGCATTCCAACAACTGAAGTTAGAGAAGATCAGAAATGGCTAATGAAGAGGAGGCTCACTAAGAGATCTCCAGAGGATTGGGGAAGAAAATGTTCCAAATGCTATCAGTAGATGAGTAATGGAACGTGACCACTGAACTTGGTAACAAGAAGATGATTGTTGACTAACAAGAGAAGTCTTGGTAAAATGGTGGGGATTAAAGCCCTACTGGAGTGGGTTTAAGAGAGAATGAAAAAGGAGGAAGAGAGAGAGTAGCTCTTAGCCAATCTGTAAAAGAAATTTTGCTCCAGAGGAAAGAAGGAAAAGTAGCTAAAGGAGCATGTATGATCAAGAATTTTTTTTTAATGCAGAGATTGTTGTGAAGGTTAAATGGGATAACACATATAATAGAATAGAGCCTGGCATATAAGAGCTCAATAAATATTAGCTATAATTATTATTATTATTTTATTATTATTGTACACTAAAAGGATTTTTTTCCGTAACAGCAAAAAGTCAACTCTTTCTGTTCTTATCCTTCTCAATCTGTAAATAACTGAGCAATTCTAGGATCATAGAAATCTTCAGAGAAATCATCTGGACTCGCTATTGAATAAGTCAGCTGAGTTGGGGATGAGGAAGTATAGATAATTCAAACCCGTGAGTTATCACATAATCCAAACGGTATATTTTTGCCATATATTTCAAACATGGCTGCATTGACAGTTAACTACCTACTCCTTCATGAAGCTCTCAGCTCTCTTGATTTCCATGACAACTTGTTACTGGTTTTTCTGCCTCACTGAACACTTCTCAAAACTGTCTTCTTCCTCCCTATGTGTATAAATATTTTCCAAGATTCTGTCTTCACTCTTGGCTTCTTCTCTCTCCCTCAATGATCTCAATATCCAGACGTGCCTCATTTGAATATGTTCAAACATGAATACATTTTCTTAACCCTGCATAAGCTCTTCCTACTTTTTTCACTGTTACAATTTGAAATCTTTATCACCTTCTCTGATGGCTACCAAAAAATCCTATCATTTCAACATCATCTCCTTTTCACTTACATCTCAAATCCAGTTACTTGTGTGATCCTGTAGTTTGCATCCTCATGTCTTTTTTTTTTTTTTAACATCTTTATTGGAGTATAATTGCTTTACCATGGTATGTTAGTTTCTGCTTTAAAACAAAGTGAATCAGTTATACATATACATATGTTCCCATATCTCTTCCCTCTTGCGTCTCCCTCCCTCCCACCCTCCCTATCCCACCCCTCTAGGTGGTCACAAACCACCGAGCTGATCCCCTGTGCTATGCGGCTGTTTCCCACTAGCTATCTATTTTACGTTTGGTAGTGTATATATGTCCATGCCACTCTCTCACTTTGTCACAGCTTACCTTTCCCCCTCCCCATATCCTCGAGTCCATTCTCTAGTAGGTCTGTGTCTTTATTCCCATCTTGCCCCTAGGTTCTTCATGACTTTTTTTTTCCCCTTAGATTCCATATATATATGTGTTAGCACACGGTATTTGTCTTTCTCTTTCTGACTTACTTCACTCTGTATGACAGACTCTAGGTCCATCCACCTCACTACAAATAACTCAATTTCATTTCTTTTTGTGGCTGAGTAATATTCCATTGTATATATGTGCCACATCTTCTTTATCCATTCATCTGATGATGGACACTTAGGTTGCTTCCATGTCCTGGCTATTGTAAATAGAGCTGCAATGAACATTTTGGTACATGACTCTTTTTGAATTATGGTTTTCTCAGGGTATATGCCCAGTAGTGGGATTACTGGGTCGTATGGTAGTTCTATTTGTAGTTTTTTAAGGAACCTCCATACTGTTCTCCATAGTGGCTGTATCAATTTACATTCCCACCAACAGTGCAAGAGTGTTCCCTTTTCTCCACACGCTCTCCAGCATTTATTGTTTCTAGATTTTCTAATGATGGCCATTCTGACTGGTGTGAGAGGATATCTCATTGTATTTTTGATTTGCATTTCTCTAATGATTAATGATGTTGAGTATTTTTTCATATGTTAGTTGGCAATCTGTATATCTTCTTTGGAGAAATGTCTATTTAGGTCTTCTGCCCATTTTTGGATTGGGTTGTTTGTTTTTTTGTTATTGAGCTCCATGAGCTGCTTGTAAATTTTGGAGATTAATCCTCTGTCAGTTGCTTCATTTGCAAATATTTTCTCCCATTTTGAGGGCTGTCTTTTGGTCTTGTTTATGGTTCCTTTGCTGTGCAAAAGCTTTGAAGTTTCATTAGGTTCCATTTGTTTATTTTTGTTTTTATTTCCATTTCTCTAGGAGGTGGGTCAAAAAGGATCTTGCTGTGACTTATGTCATAGAGTGTTCTGCCTATGTTTTCCTCTAAGAGTTTGATAGTGTCTGACCTTACATTTAGGTCTTTAATCCATTTTGAGTTTATTTTTGTGTATGGTGTTAGGGGGTGCTCTAATTTCATACTTTTACATGTACCTGTCCAGTTTTACCAGCACCTCTTATTGAAGAGGCTGTCTTTTCTCCACTGTGTATTCTTGCCTCCTTTATCAAAGATAAGGTGACCATATGTGGGTTAATCTCTGGGCTTTCTATCCTGTTCCATTGATCTATATTTCTGTTTTTGTGCCAGTACCATACTGTCTTGATTACTGTAGTTTTGTAGTATACTCTGAAGTCAGGGAGCCTGATTTCTCCAGCTCCTTTTTCTTTCTCAAGATTGCTTTGGCTGTTCGGGATCTTTTGTGTGTAGTGGAATAACTGAGGACATGGAAAGGAGACGTGTCCCATGAGCCCCCCCACTGCAGCAAACTGGGGGCTGGCGAATAAGCCAGAACTGCAAACAGTCCTGATTGCTTTGAGCCCCCCCCCCCGGCAAACCGGGAGCATGCGAATAAGCCAGAGCTGTGAACAGCCCTGAATGTTTTGAGCACCCCCCCGGCAAACCGGGGGCCTGCAAAGAAGCATTGAGTGCTTTGGGCACTGATCCATGAGATGTCCTCAGTAAAATCAGAGTGGTGGGAATGCAAGGAAATGTCCTTGTGCTACTTCAGTATAATCAAAATAATGGTGGGAACTTTGTGCTGCTGTTGCGCTCAAGGACGAAGCACGGCATGTTTTCAAGAAAGCCAATTATTGCTTGTATAATTAATAAAAACATAGGTTGCTGCTTTGGCATTTCTGAAATGTTAAGAAAACAAGTCTTAAAGTGTAAACCTAGATAATGCTTTAATAAAAGCTACCACAGCAGGACAGATGGCGCTGTTTTGCCTGAGCGAGCAGCAGCCGTCTACTGCTGTGCTTTGGCACAATTCATCTCGTGTGATTAGCTTACTTTCGGCCCTGTCATAAGATAAACTACAACATTTGTGTTTCCATACAAATTGTGAAATTTTTTGTTCTAGTTCTGTGAAAAATGCCAGTGGTAGTATGATAGGGATTGAATTGAATCTGCAGATTGCTTTGGGTAGTAGAGTCATTTTCACAATGTTGATTCTTCCAATCCAAGAACATGGTATATCTCTCCATCCATTTGTATCATCTTTAATTTCTTTCAACAGTGTCTTATAATTTTCTGCATACAGGTCTTTTGTCTCCTTGGGTAGGTTTATTCCTAGATATTTTTTTTTTTTTTTTGCTGCAATAGTAAATGGGATTGTTCTTAATTTCACTTCCAGATTTTTCATCATTAGTGTATAGGAATGCAAGAGATTTCTGTGCATTAATTCTGTATCCTGCTACTTTACCAGATTCATTGATTAGCTCTAGTAGTTGTCTGGTAGCATCTTTAGGATTCTTTATGTATAGTATCATGTCATCTGCAAACAGTGACAGCTTTACTTCTTCTTTTCCAATTTGAATTCCTTTTATTTCTTTTTCTTCTCTGATTGCTGTGGCTAAAACTTCCAAAACTATGTTGAATAATAGTGGTGAGAGTGGGCAACCTTGTCTTGTTCCTGATCTTAGTGGAAATGGTTTCAGTTTTTCACCATTGAGGACAATGTTGTTTGTGGGTTTGTCATATATGGCCTTTATTGTGTTGAGGAAATGTAGGTATGCCTACTTTCTTCAGGGTTGTTATCATAAATGGGTGTTGAATTTTGTCGAAAGCTTTCTCTGCATCTATTGAGATGATCATATGGTTTTTCTCCTACAATTTGTTAATATGGTGTATCACATTGATTGATTTGCATATATTGAAGAATCCCTGCATTCCTGGAATAAACCCCACTTGATCATGGTGTATGATCCTTTCAGTGTGCTGTTGGATTCTGTTTGCTAGTATTTTGTTTAGGATTTTTGCATTTATATTCATCAGGGATATTGGCCTGTAGTTTTGTTTCTTTGTGACATCTTTGGTTTTGGTATCAGGGTGATGGTGGCCTCGTAGAGTGAGTTTGGGAGTGTTCCTCCCTCTGCTATATTTTGGAAGAGTTTGAGAAGGATAGGTGTTAGCTCTTCTCTAAATGTTTGGTAGAATTCACCTGTGAAGCCATCTAGTCCTGGGCTTTTGTTTGTTGGAAGATTTTTAATCACAGTTTCAATTTCAGTGCTTGTGATTGGTCTGTTCATATTTTCTATTTCTTCCTGGATCAGTCTCAGCAGTTTATGCGTTTTTAAGAATTTGTCCATTTCTTCCAGGTTGTCCATTTTATTGGCATAGAGTTGCTTGTAGCAATCTCTCATGATCCTTTGTTTTTCTGTAATGTCAGTTGTTATTTCTCCTCTGTCATTTCTAATTCTATTCATTTGAGTCTTCTCCCTTTTTTTTCTTGATGAGTCTGGCTAATGGTTTATCAATTTTGTTTATCTTCTCAAAGAACCAGCTTTTAGTTTTACTGATCTTTGCTATTGTTTCCTTCATTTCTTTATCAGTTATTTCTGATCTGATCTTTATGATTTCTTTCCTTCTGCTAACTTTGGGGTTTTTTTGTTCTTCTTTCTCTAATTGCTTTAGGTGCAAGGTTAGGTTGTTAATTTGAGATATTTCCTGTTTCTTAAGGTAGAATTGTATTGCTATAAACTTCCTTCTTAGAACTGCTTTGGCTACATGCCATAGGTTTTGGGTCATAGTGTCTCCATTGTCATTTGTTTCTAGGTATTTTTTGATTTCCCCTTTGATTTCTTCAGTGATCACTTCGTTATTAAGTAGTGTATTGTTTAGCCTCCATGTGTTCGTATTTTTTACAGATCTTTTCCTGTAATTTATATCTAGTCTCATAGCGTTGTGGTCAGAAAAGATACTTGATATGATTTCAGTTTTCTTAAATTTACCAAGGCTTGATTTGTGACCCAAGATATGATCTATCCTGGAAAATGTTCCATGAGCACTTGAGAAAATGTGTATTCTGTTGTTTTTGGGTGGAATGTCCTATAAATATCAATTAAGTCTGTCTTGTTTAATGTATCATTTAAAGCTTGTGTTTCCTTCTTTATTTTCATTTTGGATGATCTGTCCATTGGTGAAAGTGGGGTGTTAAAGTCCCCTACTATGATTGTCTTACTGTCGATTTCCCTTTTTATGGCTGTTAGTATTTGCCTTATGTATTGAGGTGCTCCTATGTTGGGTGCATAAATATTTACAATTGTTATATCTTCTTCTTGTATCAATCCCTTGATCATTATGTAGTGTCCTTCTTTGTCTCTTGTAATAGTCTTTATTTTAAAGTCTATTTTTTCTGATATGAGAATGGCTACTCCAGGTTTCTTTTGATTTCCATTTGCATGGAATATCTTTCTCCATACCCTCACTTTCAGTCTGAATGTGTCCCTAGGTCTGAAGCGGGTCTCTTGTAGACAGCATATATATGGGTCTTGTTTTGGTATCCATTCAGCGAGCCTGTGTGTTTCGTTTGGAGCATTTAATCCATTCACATTTAAGGTAATTATCGATATGTATGTTCCTATTCCCATTTTCTTAAATGTTTTGCGTTTGTTATTGTAGGTGTTTTCCTTCTCTTGTGTTTCTTGCCTAGAGAAGTTCCTTTAGTATTTGTTGTAAAGCTGGTTTGGTGGTGCTGAAATCTCTCAGCTTTTGCTTGTCTGTAAAGCTTTTAATTTCCCCATCAAATCTGAATGAAATCCTTGCTGGGTAGAGTAATCTTGGTTGTAGGTTTTTCTCCTTCATCACTTTAAATATGTCCTGCCACACCCTTCTGGCTTGCAGAGTTTCTGCTGAAAGATCAGCTGTTAACCTTATAGGGATTCCCTTGTGTGTTATTTGTTGTTTTCCCTTGCTGCTTTTAATATGTTTTCTTTGTATTTAATTGTTAATAGTTTGATTAATATGTGTCTTGGCGTATTTCTCCTTGGATTTATCCTGTATGGGACTCTCTGTGCTTCCTGGACTTGATTAACTATTTCCTTTCCCATATTAGGGAAGTTTTCAACTATAATCTCTTCAAATATTTTCTCAGTCCCTTTCTTTTTCTCTTCTTCTTCTGGGACCCCTATAATTTGAATGTTGTTGCATTTAATGTTGTCCCAGAGGTCTCTGAGACTGTCCTCAGTTCTTTTCATTCTTTTTTCTTTATTCTGCTCTGCAGTAGTTATTTCTACTATTTTATCTTCAAGGTCACTTATCCATTCTTCTCCCTCAGTTATTCTGCTATTGTTCCTTCTAGAGTATTTTTAATTTCATTTATTGTGTTGTTTTCAATGCTTGTTTCCTCTTTTGTTCTTCTAGGTCCTTGTTAAATGTTACTTGCATTTTCTCTATTCAATTTCCAAGATTTTGGATCATCTTTACTATCATTATTCTGAATTCTTTTTCAGGTAGACTGCCTATTTCCTCTTCATTTGTTAGGTCTGGTGTGCTTTTACCTTGCTCCTTCATCTGCTGTGTGTTTTTCTGTCTTTTCATTTTGCTTATCTTACTGTGTTTGGGGTCTCCTTTTCACAGGCTGCAGGTTCGTAGTTCCCATTGTTTTTGGTGTCTGTCCCCAGTGTCTAAGGTTGGTTCAGTGGGTTGTGTAGGTTTCCTGGTGGAGGGGACTCTAGTGCCTGTGTTCTGGTGGATGAGGCTGGATCTTGTCTTTCTGGTGGGCAGGTCCACGTCTGGTGGTGTGTTTTGGGGTGTCTGTGGCCTTATTATGATTTCAGGCAGCCTCTCTATTAATGGATGAGGCTGTGTTCCTGTCTTGCTAGTTGTTTGGAATAGGGTGTCCTGCACTGTAGCTTGCTGGTCGTTGAGTGGAGCTGGGTCTTGACGTTGAGATGGAGATCTCTGGGAGATTTTCGCTGTTTGATATTATGTGGAGCTGGGAGGTCTCTTGTGGACCAGTGTCCTGAAATTGGCTCTCCCACCTCAGAGGCACAGTCCTGATGCCTGGCTGGAGCAGCCAGAGCCTTTCATCCACACGGCTCAGAATAAAAGGGAGAAAAAAAGAAAGAAAGAAAAGAAAGAAAGAAAGAAAGAAAGAGGATAAAATAAGATAAAATAAAGTTATTAAAATAAAAAATAATTATTAAGAAAAAAAATTTTAAGTAAAAAAAAAAATGGACAGAACCCTAGGACAAATGGTGAAAGCAAAGCTATACAGACAAAACCTCACACAGAATCATACACATACACACTCACAAAAAGGGGAAAAAATAATATATCTTGCTCCCAAAGTCCACCTCCTCAATTTGGGATGATTCGTTGTCTATTCAGGTATTCGGCAGATGCAGGGTACATCAAGTTGATTGTGGAGCTTTAATCCGCTGCTTCTGAGGCTGCTGGGAGAGATTTCCCTTTCTCTTCTTTGTTCGCACAGCTCCCGGGGCTCAGCTTTGGATTTGGCCCCGCCTCTGCGTGTAGGTTGCCGGAGGGCGCCTGTTCTTCGCTCGGACAGGACGGGGTTAAAGGAGCAGCTGATTCGGGGGCTCTGGCTCATTCAGGCCAGGGTGAGGGAGGGGCACGGAGTGCGGGGCGAGCCTGTGGCAGCAGAGGCTGGTGTGACGTTGCTCCAGCCTGAGGTGCCGTGCGTTCTCCTGGGGAAGTGGTCCCTGGATCCCGGGACCCTGGCCGTGGCAGGCTAAACAGGCTCCCTGGAGGGGAGGTGTGGATTATGACCTGTGCTTGCAAACAGGCTTCTTGGTGGCTGCAGCAGCAGCCTTGGCATCTCATGCCCATCTCTGTGGTCCGCGCTGACAGCCACGGCTCACGCCCGTCCCTGTAGCTCCTTTAAGCAGCGCTCTTAATCCCTTCCCCTCGCGCACCAGGAAACAGAGGCAAGAAAAGGTCTCTTGCCTCTTTGGCAGCTCCAGACTTTTTCCAGGACTCCCTTCCGGCTTGCTTAGGCACGCTAGCCCCCTTCACGCTGTGTTCACGCCGCCAACCCCAGTCCTCTCCCTGGGATCCGACCTCCGAAGCCCGAGCCTCAGCTCCCAGCCCCCGCCCGCCCCGGAGGGTGAGCAGACAAGCCTCTCGGGCTGGTGAGTGCTGGTCGGCACTGATCCTCTGTGCGGGAATCTCCCCGCTTTGCCCTCTGCACCCCTGTGGCTGCGCTCTCCTCCGTGGCTCCAAAGCTTCCCCCTTTCAGCCCCCCGCAGTCTCCGCCCGCGAAGGGGCTTCCTAGGGTGTAGAAACATTTCCTCCTTCACAGCTCTCTCCCACTGGTGCGTGTCCCGTCCCTATTCTTTTGTCTCTGTTTATTCTTTTTTCTTTTGCCCTACCCTGGTACGTGGGGAGTTTCTTGCCTTTTGGGAGGTCTGAGGTCTTCTGCCAGCGTTCAGTAGGTGTTATGTAGGGGTTGTTCCACATGTAGATGTATTTCTGGTGTATCTGTGGGGAGGAAGGTGATCTCCACGTCTTACTCTTCCGCCATCTACTCAGTATCCCTCATGTCTTTTTGTTAAAATTTTTATTGTACTATAGTTGATTTACAATGTTGTGTTAGTTTTTGCTGTATAGCAAAGTGAATCAGTTATACATATGCATATATCCACTCTTTTTTAGATGCTTTTCCCATATAGGTCATTACAGAGTACTGAGTAGAGTTCCCTGTGCTATACAGTAGGTTCTTATTAGTTAGCTATTTTATATATAGTAGTGCTTTTATGTCAATCCCAATCTCCCAGTTTATCCCTCCCCCCACCCACCCACCCTGGTAACCATAAGTTTGTTTTTTACACCTGTGTTTCTATTTCTGTTTTGTAAATAAGTTCATTTGTACCATTTTTTTAGATTCCACATATAACTGGTATCATATGATACTTGTCTTTCTCTGCCTGATTTATTTCACTCAGTGTGACAATCTCCATGCCTTCTATTGCTGTTGACTACCTTTGACTCTCCCAAATGTATGTTTCAAGCTGATCCTCTCCCCTGAGTGCTAGGCTCATGACATCTCCACTTGAATCCATAATCATCACCTCAGATTTAATGTATCCAAACTTGCAATTCCTCAAGTTTCCCCATCACAGGAAAAGACACCTCTGTTCATTCATTAGCCCAGTCTTGAACTCTAGTCATCCTTGACTATCCTACTTTTCTAACATCCCACCTCTAATTCATCATATCTCTCAATTCTGCTATCAAATTGTATCCCGAATACATCTCATATCTGACCACTTCCCACCAATTCCACTGCCACTATCATTATCTTTTCTCTAGATTACTAAAATATCCTTTGTGGAAAGTATTATTTTTGCTAATGAATATCTGGTTCTTCCTTACTTGTGGGTACAAAGAAGTCACACTCTTCTCTCCCTGCTTGACATGTGATTCGCCTTGGCAAGTGAAATAGATGCATATGATTTGTTTTATTTTCAGATGAAGTCACTTAATTGCTGACTCTCTAGATCTTTTTTTACCCTTTCTTTGGCAATCTAGAAGCACTTGTTGATGTGGAAGTGCCATGAAATTGATGATGCATGGGGAGTTGCCTCAACCCGGAGCACAGTTTGCATGTGTTACTATCGATACAGCCTGGCTGACACAACCTTCAAACTGATCTCCTTGATGTGCTCTTGCTTCTATTGTACATCCCTACAGACTATTTTTAGCAAAGCTGCCAACTGCTCTCTCAACGCAAAAAACATTGTATCTGTCCTCTGTTCCAAACCTTCTAATGGCTTCCCATCAGACTTTGAATCAAATCCAAAGCCATTATCAACATGCCCCATGGCCCTATATACATGATTTGGTCTCTCCTAATTGTCTGAAGTCTTTTCATACCTCTTCCCCCTCACTCTTTCCCTACTCCAGATACGCTGGACTTCTTGAATTCCTCAAATATGACTAGTGTGATCCTGCCAGAGCCCAAAGCAAAATGCTCCCTCTCTTCCTCCTGCCATCTATTCTTCGATCAATGCATCCATTGGCAAAACTTAACCAAAACTCAGCTGGTGAGAAAAATCTGAGAAATGCCCTTTGCAGCCTTCTAGTTTCAGTAGTACAGAGAAGAAAATAGAGTAAGTGTGGGACTAAGAACCAATAAACAACTATCCAGTGCCCCTGGCATAATATAAATTGCACAAAATAAATATTTATTGAGAAGGCTAAATGAATATGTCCTCCTCAAAGCTTCTCCTATTAATCAGCACCTGCTCATAAGATTATGAATAATACAGAGAAGCAAAACTAATGGCAATGGAGGTGGTGATCTGAGAATTGCATAAGTAAGTACAATATTCCTGAAAACTCACATGTTAAGCAAACCAATACAGTGAGACTCTCTTCTTATAAATGAATTTTACATTAAAGCATCTCACTGGCTAACACTCTCATTCAAACTCCCTTCCTGGAAAAATGAGATACAGTGCTAGCCAAAGGCTGGAGTCGTAGTGTCCAAACCTGGCAGTGATGACAGGGCTGACATGGAAGTCACAGAGCATGAATGGAGGCAGTTCTAAATAAAGACAACCAGGGATAAAGCAGGAGTAAAACCAAACTGACATTAAAACCGAAGCATCAATTTAATGAAACTGGGTAGTGAGGCACAAAACAGGAAACAGGCAACAGGATAAGAACTAGTCACCAAGGGATAGAGATAAGCTCAGAATAATGTCTAGGAGGCAGAGCTTAAAAGAAAAAAAATTCTGGAGCATAATTCACCATAGCTTTTTGAACAGAGGCTGTGTTTTTACCCTCTGTGTGGGAAAAAGCAGACATACTGTAAGATTAGTAAAGAAAGTGGCAGATGAAATTTAATTTATTTTACTTTGTTAATTTCTAGGCACTATGATAAGCATTTTATATGAACACATTATTTTACTTTCAGTCTTTCAGTTCATAAAACCCCCAAAGTTATCCACGGTTTCAACTTTACAACTGAGAAAAATTAGAGCCAGAGAGGGTAAGTCATTTTCCTCAAGTCATGCAATCCAGTAAGCGATAAAGACAAAATCAAATAATGACCTAATTTCATAGCCCATGATCTTTCCCAGTAGATATACCTCCTGGTTAAAGTTGCTGGCATCAAATATATTAAATATATAGGACACACACACACATACACACACAGGAAAAGAATATGTTATCAATAATGCAAAATATACTTTTAACTGCCTTTAGAACACATATGGTGAACAGATTTATCTTCCTAATTGTTTCTTATGTTAATATTATAATGCATTTTCCCCCAGCAGCACATTCTAAGAGATGAAGGAAGGTAGGAGCACAAGGATATTGACAGGTGGGAATGAACATTTGTGACGATAACCCACAAAACCAACAATCTACACGTGGCTAATTGAGAGAAGACTGCATTTTTCTCTGTTTTTTTTTTTTAAACATCTTTATTGGGGTATAATTGCTTTACAATGGTGTGTTAGTTTCTGCTTTATAACAAAGTTAAATCAGTTATACATATACATATGTTCCCATATCTCTTCCCTCTTGCATCTCCCTCCCTCCCACCCTCCCTATCCCACAGACCTAGAGTCTGTCATACAAAGTGAAGTAAGTCAGAAAGAGAAAGACAAATTCCATATGCTAACATATATATATGGAATTTAAGAAAAAACAAATGTCATGAAGAACCTAGGGGTAAGACAGGAATAAAGACACAGACCTACTAGAGAATGGACTTGAGGATATGGGGAGGGGGAAGGGTGAGCTGTGACAAAGTGAGAGAGAGGCATGGACATATGTACACTACCAAATGTAAGGTAGATAGCTAGTGGGAAGCAGCTGCATAGCAAAGGGAGATCAGCTTGGTGCTTTGTGACCGCTCGTTTTGCATTTAATCCACATTGATGATAAACTGCCCATTGGAATTTTCTTCATGTTCCTCCCTACTCTTACAAGGTAAAAAACAAAACATAAATTTGAACTTTTGAATTTTTGTGGAGATACAGTAATTAAGTGCTATCAAACCAGTCTTTGAAAATTTGTAATTAAAAAATCTTTAGAAAAATACAAGGTTTACATTTCACTTTTTCACTCCTTTTCCCAGTATGTAATGGATTGCAAACAATGGGCTATCTCTGAGAGAACTGGGAATGTAGCATTTAAATCAGTAGCATCTACTTCCAAGCACATTTCTCTAAAGCCAAGAAGAAACAAACAAAAGGCCAAATTGTACACACAATTTAAAGATGTAAATTTTAAAAAACTAACTTAAGGAAATATCTTTCTCTTAGATCTTGACAGGAGGTGACGTTTTACCTGAAAATTGTTTTGTTATAAGAAGCTAACATAGGTAGCAAAGATCCGCAATCATTTCAGCTCAATTTTCCTCTCCCCTGGTTGATGCCCACATGCTTTAGAGAGGAACCATTACCCTTTGCCTTTTCGTTATTGCAGTGTTAACATCTGGAGGGCACTTTCTCACCTCCCATTCAACCTACTACAGTTTGAATCAGCCAACCCTGGAAATTGTTCTCCCAGAATTTCTAGGTGCTACATATTTAGGAAGTACTTGACGGTTCTCACTTAATTCAGTTTCTCTGAAGCATTTGATGCTATTGACCACAAACTTCCCTCTGAAATTCCCCTCCTTTGAGTTCTGAGTCACCATTCTTCTCTGGTTTTCTTCTTACCCCTCTGACTACTTTTTCGTGACATCTCTTGAGGTTTCTTCCTCTTGCTTTGTCAATGCTCTGAATGTTGACATTCAACAGATCTATTTCTCAACTCTCCTCCATAATTCTTTGTGTGTGTGATCTTATCCATTCTTTTTTCTTTTTTTTTTTTTTTTTTTGCAGTACGCGGGCCTCTCACTGTTGTGGCTTCTCCCGTTGCGGAGCACAGGCTCCAGACGCGCAGGCTCAGCGGCCATGGCTCATGGGCCCAGCCGCTCTGCGGTATGTGGGATCTTCCCGGACCGGGGCACGAACCCGTGTCCCCTGCATCGGCAGGCAGACTCTCAACTACTGCGCCACCAGGGAAGCCCCTATCCATTCTTAATTACTATTTCAAAAATCATATTTCCAGTCCTGATCTCTCTGATGACATTTCAATCATACTGCACATCAGATAATTCCAGGTGAGCCCCTCATATCAACAAAACTAGAAACAGACCTGTCATATTGCTACCAAACAATCTGCTCTTTGTCCTGTGCTCTGTATCTTATCCAATGCCAGGACTATTCATTTAGCTTTCCCTAGTCCAAAATCTGGGAGTTGTTCTTACCTTCACTCTCACTTCCAATACCCACCACACCTGAAGGAAAATGAATTCATATCACTCCTCCAATTTTAATACATGCAAAAGTTTCCATTTCCTCTCTCTTTAACACCTCTCTTATCTTCTTTCACCAGAATTATTTCAACAGCTTTTTTTCTTTTTTCCTTAATTCTGGCCTTGCTTACTTCTAATACAGTCCCTGTCCTGTAGTTATAGTAATCTTTCTAAAAGTCAATTCTTATCATGTCACTGTCCTGCTTTTAACCGTTTAACTCCTCTACCTGGACCTTGTATCTCCTGCCAAACTCTCAGGCATTGGCTACAAGATCTTTTATAACCTGACCCCAGATAAGCTCTTGTCTTTGTCAATATCCATCCTAATCCCCCACCTCAGTCTTATAAAAAGCTATTAAACTATATAACTCCTCAAATGCAACATTCTATTCTTTCTTATCTTGGCACATGCCACCCACAAAAAATACTCTTTCCCCTTTGTCTTGTCACTTGCTTCACCTAATTATTCCCTACTTATTCTTTTATACTCAGCTGTGAAGTTTCCATGATTCACCCTTCCCAACATGCATCTGTACCCACACACACAACATTTAAAAATAAATGTGAAATAGAAACAGTTTTAAAAACAAACACTGAATTCATTACCATAGACCCACACCAAGGAAAAACTAACACCACATACTAAGGTCACATCGCTATGTTTCATGAACATCTTTAGTACATGTGCTTTCAAACATTTTTCTAAAAGTATTACAGAAGTGCTATCACTTCCATTCTCTGAATTAGCACTGATATAATATCACGATGTGTCATCACTTCTTCAAGTGAGTGACCAGTCAAAATTAATCTAAAAAGAAAGAAAGAAGACTTATAAGTGAGAGGCTTAATGGAACAAGCTACTAGCCTATGTATTCATTCTCTCCCTCCTTTGGCATTCATTCTAGATTCCCCTCAGCTTTGGATACCCTTCTGTTCTAGATTGCTTGCTTCCTTATCCCACATCTTCATCACTAGATGTCTGGGCCCTGAGTCACCTTGCCCTTGTCAAGCCTTGGATGCTGCAGTTGTTCATTGATAATTATCACTGGGCATGGAAGCAGCAAGAGGCAACTTGCTGAATCCCCTGAGTCCTGAAATATTTAGTCCTCACTGCTGCAATATGTTATAGCAGCCCAGTGTCTACGTAATAGCCAGGTCAATTATTCCTGCCAATGTAGTAACTCTATTATTTGCCTGCTAGTCTGCTGACATGAGGAGCCCAAAATGACCTGGTGGCAGCTTTAGCTTTAAACTTAGTTGAATATTTACTGTGCCCCTAGTTGTAGGCCCTTCCTCTTCCCGTATCCCACTCAGAAACCAAGATGTTGGTCTGGTAGAGACTACATTGCAGGGATAGGAAGCACAAATTCCCTAAATGGATAAATAGAAGTAATGGTAAGTTGAAGACCTTCTACTTCTGCCACCTGTTTCATAAACCCATATAGTTCAGCTATTTGTATCACAATCTCACAGAATGGCCATTGATTCAAAGTATATATGGCACCTTAAAGGACAATACTCTAATATTGCAAAATGTCCTCCCCAAGCTGACACCTTATGTGTACTTTTGAGAGGCCCTTCCAAGATTCTGTAAGATCGACAATTCCTTACCTGTAGATCTCATGATCATGTCCCCTTTGTTATACCTCCTCAATTGTATAGTGAGGCCTTAGTCCTAGGTGATGTTATTTCACAATATAAGCACTCTGTGAGCCCTCTGACATTTCTGCTAGCTGACGTACTGTATACATGGGTACATATCAATCTCAGTATGGATGAATCGCTATCAATATAGTCAACTAGACACCAAGTGACTGGTTGGATTCCTCAAAAGATGAGGGTTTAGTATTAATTCATTGCTGACTGATCAGACATTCAGCAGTAGGTTATACTTGGTGAAAGAGAATCCAAGCTATTAGGCCCATAGGTAGCCATTATCCCAGCCAACATAGCCTCTCCATTCATGAGCCAAATGTGCAAATACTAGGGCAGAAAAACAGAGGCTGGCTAGCATATACTAAATGAGTAATTATGTACATCTGATTTTAATGGCTCCTCTGAAATTGGTATGCTATAATATGAATTGTTTTGAAACAAAAAGACGTACAAACCTTTGTGCCACTCCCAGATGTATCCATCTGCATGCCTCTTGAATATCTCCTTGTCTCCAATTTCCTATTCTTGCACTTTCCAGATCCTTGAACAACCTGCAAAGCTATCCATCACTTCCCAGGAATTTGTGTACCTTGAACCACTTCTTTGTTCACATAAATTTGATGACAAGTTATACTGAATGAAGTTCTGTCTACTTGGGGGACTTTCCCTCACCACTGTCTTCCAGGGCCACTCCAAGTGGTGATAGTGTGCAGCAGTCTTTTCTTCACTTGCACCAACACATCAATCAATCCATTCAGGATCCAGACTAGGTGCTTTGCACCTCCATCATCTGGCCTTAAGGAAACCTCAAAGGGAATGTATCTGTGAGCTTAGAAAGAGTTGTCTTAACAGCGGTAGGTGACAAAGGGTGCTGGTCAACACACCAATGTGAAGTGTCCACTATCTAATAAGTTTATCCAACATGAATATGCCCTCAGGGACCAGAGAAATGACTATGCTGGAGATCTGTGAAGTGGACATGAACTAGGACTTTATCACTGGCCTCTGTATTCCCCCTCTGTAATGTGGGCGGTTGATGTTTGGATCTTCAGGTATGAGTGTAAGCTCAGAACCTGTATCTAAGTGCTCTCAAAATATCTGAGTATTTCTCCTTTCCCCAATGTATGCTATTTTATTAAAGGAAAAGGAGTGGAAGAATGGCTGTTGGATGTGCCTTCTATGTATATTCCTTCTGGAGGGTTCTCCCTCTCCTTCAGTCAATAACCCTGAGTCTGAAAATTGGCTAAGGTCTGGAAACAAGGATTGTGATTTTCCATTACAGAGGCTGGCATCAATCTTCTTCTCACTTGTTCTTGACCTTCTTTGATTGTATAGGTCAGGGGTCAACAAACTTCTTCTGAGAAGGGCCACACAGAAAAGATTTTATGGCTTATCAGGTCATACAGTCTCTGTTGAACCTACTTAACTTTTCCACTGTAGCACAAAACAGCCATAAACAATAGGTAAACAAATGGACATGGCTGTGTTCCACAGGCAAACGACTGGCTGTGACCCACAGGCTATAGTTTGCTGACCCAGATACAAGTCTAGTACCCTTACTGGCTGCCCATCTGTCTCATCCATAAGAGATCTGTCATCTTTCAAATAAGATGGAGCCTCAAAAGTCAGTCCCTGAATGTCATTCTGACCTTGCTGCCCATCATAATAATTATATCTACTTTGCTGCTGATGACTAAGGCCTGCCTCCTAACATCAAATATGTCACGATTTTATTATCCACATTGACCCCAGGGAGACAAGCTGTATACAAGCATCTTCTATCATCAATGGAAGCCTACAGAGACAGTCACCACTATGCTTCTCATCAATGCTGTTGCACTCCTTAATACTGAATTCCTTATCCTTTTAGTAAAAGGAGTATCCTCTGGGACCTTCCAGGAAACAGAGCCAGATCGTATTCTTTCCACTTGTATAATAAATTCATTCTAACTTGTTCATTCATCTAGTTGGTGATGGAGTTCTTATTACTATCTGACTGGTAAGCTCTTTAATTTCAGTATCTCACATCAAGGGGACAACTTCTGATACTCTCCTAAGTTGAGTTCCCCAACAAGCATACCCCATGAAAAAGATATGAGGACAAGTAAATTATTTGAGAGTTGTACTCAAGACGTACTGTCAGGGGAAAGAGGAAGAAAGACAAGTAAGGAAAGGAAGCCAAATACAGATTGTGTTATCAAGCACGTTACTGATTTGGGCAACTAAAATGCAATCTTACTGAGGAACTTTTAAAGACAATGTAGCATTGACATATATACACTACCAAATGTAAAATGGATGGCTACTGGGAAGCTGCTGCATAGCGCAGGGAGATCAGCTCGGTGCTTTGTGACCACCTACAGGGGTGGGATAGGGAGGGTGGGAGTGAGATGCAAGAGAGAGGTGATATAGGGATATATGTATACATATAGCTGATTCACTTTGTTGTACAGCAGAAACTAACACAACATTTTAAAACAAAGATGTGAAGAAAAAAAAAAAAGACAATGTGAAACACACCTCAAAATTATCCTTCCCAAGGGTCAGGAAAGCTGAACTATATATATTCAAACTCTAATCCATCATTGGCCAAGGACTGCTCCCAGGGTGCTAACTCCCTAATACTTCTAGATGCCCTGAATGTATAATGAGAGAGAAACTCTGAGACTGAAATGGCAGGAACTTGCAGCGGGACACTGTGGTATGGTCTGGCACTGTGAGTACCAAGGGGGTATGGGCAGGACATCAATGATATACGCTACATACATTATAGCTGATGGAAAGGAAGAAAAGGATGGGCAGAAGAAAGAGAAAGAAAGTTTATTTCTTAGAGTAAAAAGCTAAGATATTGTAATACAGACACTCCCCAAATGCTAGGGTTCAAAAAGATAGAAGTTTATTTTCCTCTCGTGTCACACTCAAAGTTCCTGGTCAGTATGTGGCTCTTCTCCATACAGTCGTTCAGAGGCCACGGTTATGGCAGTTCTGCAATATTCAATACGTGGCTTCCAAGGCCACACTGAAAATCACCTTTTCAGCCAGGGATAGCGGAAAAGAACAGAAGGTAAAGATTTGATTTTCAGCATGTATGTTGAAGCTAACAGGCATCATTCTCACGCATGTAACGTTAGCAAGATTTTGTCACAGGATCACCCTTAACAACAAAGCTATCTGGCAATGTTGTTCTTAACTGGGAACCCACAGCTCAACAAAAGTTTTTACCATGGAAGAAGAGGAGAATGGATTTGGGGGTAGTTTCTGCTTCATAAGATAAGAGGGGATTCTCCCAATAGAGGAGAATCTGTATACTAATTAAAGTTCATAAAAACAAACAAAAAAGATTGTTATAAATATATTATTCAAAATTTCAAAGACAATCAATATAACAACCAAAAATTAGAAAAAAGAAAAAAAAGAGCTCTATTTTAATTTTTGGAGGAACCTCTATACTGGCTGTACCACTATTCCCAGCAACAGTGCACAAGGGTTCTGTCTAAAGGTAATAATAGAAGTTACTCATATAATTCAGTGGCTTGAAAGTAACCACTCAGGAATTTAAAGAGAACAAGGTTTTTAAAATACTGTAGATTTTTCGAGATATGGGGGAGAGGGTCCGATAGAATTTAATTTTTACTATTGTTTTGAATATAATAAAAATACATTCTGAAAGTATAAAAATGAAGTATATTCCCTTGATTCAGGAATATAAAATAAATTATAAAATATGCTGTTAACTAATAAAATCAAAGTACATAACAGTATGTTTAATATAATCCCGTCAGTATAAATAAGAAAGGATACACACACACAGTAAACAGAATATACTTGTCTGTGTTTACAGATATTTTTAGAAAGATATATAAAGATTATTCATAATACTTGTCATCAAAGAGTGAAATTGCTGGTCAGAACTTTGAAGTAGAAAAAGGGAGATTTCCATTTTTCTGATTTTTTTTTTACCTCTTCAATTTATTACTTTGGTTTAGAAAAAAATTTTAAATATATTTACAGGGAAAATAAATCCATTGAGCTAAAAAGTCAAATACCCTGATCTACATTTTTAGTCATGTAACTTAAGCTGCAAACTATCTTAAAAGTCCTCAGTGTTCACCACAGCTGTCTCCCATCAGTTCATGGAATCATTGTTATAACAGGACAGAGTTTTATTAACATGGGCAAAGAAGAGCCCTCTCCTACCTCACAGTCCCCGTCAGTGCCATATGACTGAATTCCATCCGCTCAAAACAGTTCTAAGTAAGCATGCATTCATTCATCCATTTATCAATTCATTCATCTTAAAATTTTGAGTCAGAAGCAGCAACAAAATCATTAGAAGCAGCTGATGAAAATGTCATGACGGTGATGGATGGTGGAAAGAGAATTTCTGGAGACAACAGCGTTTCAGAATAGACAGTTGCATTGTTTAAGGGGGACTCCAGCTATGGCCAGAGTTGGAAGAGATAGTCTTTCTTTGTCCAAAATTTTTTATCCTTTTTCATCATAATGCCTTTAGAAGTAATAGCCCTCTGGGGGGTAAATATTGAAAGGAGGAGGTTCTATTAATAATAATTCTTTATCCTGAGCACTTTATTGAATGTGATTATTTAAGTATGGCAAATGTCCTGAGGCATCTGCTCACTTGCACCTACTTTGTACAACCCTTGAGAAATAATGACCACTTTTAGTATAACATGCATTCATGAGTTATGCTTTGAACATAAGGTAAAATTTCCATTTCCACATAATGCAACTTTTTTATGATGTGATCATTTTTACTTTTCAGTTTATGCAGTGCAATTTTTTTTTCTCCAAGAGTGATCAAGTTTGCCATATAGTTTATGCAGTTATGTCCTTGTGACCATTCAGAACCCATCACACTGACTCTACCTTTGCCTGATGCTTCTGATCACATGGACATATTCCAGAAGTTGTTCTTTGAGATATTTATTTAAGTTACTTGAAAGCATTGGTGTTGGTTGAATTCCCACTGATCCCTTAGGGCAATAGGATAGGCTTGCTGCTGAGTGGCGTTGTGGATTCTGCTGGGCCAAGACCAGAGCTGAGAATTCCACTCTTAAGCATCAGTGTCATGTAGGTCAACAAGTGAACACAGCCAACAAAACAGCAAACATACCTAACGTTAAAATGGCAGGAGGTGATTCAGAAGACCATACAATCTGACGCCATCAGAGGCAGACGTTAGAGTAGAGATATGAAGAAACAAGACTCTAGAGCTAGGATATGAGTACAAGAAAAAGAAAATTGAACCAAAAGGCCAATGGTGGTCTTAGACAATTGCCTAAATAAGCATTAGGCTGCTGTCTGTGACAACCTCCACCCAGTCAGGACTGCTCTGTCCCCCTCTTCAGCTAGCGTAGTGCATGAAAGGGGCAGAATATGCAAGTGAGGGCTACCTGTTCAGGTCTCTTCTGTCTGCCAAAGGCTCTGTATAGGCTAGTGGGGCCCTGGGCTCAGGTTAAGCAGCCAAGCTTTCACTTGGCTGCATTATGGCTTTTAATCATACTCCCTTCTCCAACCTTAACAATCTGTCCTCAAACAAAAAGTGCACAAAAACACACAACAAAACCATAGATAAACAAACAAAAACAACAGCAAAAGAAATGAGGCAAAAATAAAGGAGGAATCTAAGGCTGCATAACAAAGAGTACCAGCTTGAATATGACAGGATTTCTGGCAGCTGTCCCCCCCTCTTACCCTCCCCCCCACACACCAAATATTAGCAGGTAAATAATTTGTAGGCAAGATCCCATTCCAATAAAAACATACAAGATTTATTCTATTTTTTAATGATGAAATTTCATCATTTAATTTCTTCTACGAATATGTATTGAGTTCCTATTGTCGATATTCCAGGGGTATTCCAGAAGATGCAATGGCCTTTGCTCTCGTTTACAGTCTACTGAGAGCAAAATCAGTGATCCCACTGAGCTAGGCTTTCAAGTCTAGAATTGATAAGGGTGCCTTGGAAGCATGTAATAGTGGAAATTGGCTGGAGCGGCAGGGGTGTGCTAGTGTAGACTGCTCATCTTCTTTGCAGTAGTAGATGATATTCTATCCAATACGTAAAGACATTTCATTCCAAGTAAGATTAGCACATGGCTTTTGAATTATAAACGCTTTAATAAAATAACAAATGCCCTATAGAAATTAGCTACATGTTCTGATGCTCCAAATTTTCAATTGACAATAAGAAATCTAGTTACAGACACTGGGGAGGAATTGCTTTCTTATGAAAATGAAAAAACTGTTACATAGCAGGACTGAGAGATATCACACCTGAGCTGAGAGCCAATTGTGCTTCACCCCTACTTTCCAGTGCCTTGTAATGCAGTTCATCATCTTCCCAGCATCGTTAGAATCCAAAAGACTTGGATTTGAATCTCACCACTCTACTTGTAACTGGGCTCTTCTGCAGGTGTCATCTTTGAAAAATGGGAATAAATAATACTTGTCAACATTGAAGGATTAAATGTGAAGGCAGAGCAAAATGCATAGTGCAAGATGGACCAGGTTGTCTCAAAAACAGAATTATCTCTTTGGTGAAGAGTATTTTTTTTTATATAATTCAGGAGGAAAACTGGCCACAGCCAGCAAGAACACAGAGAGAAAAATCCTGAGTTCCCGTACCTATTGTCTGAGACTTCTACCCAGCCACAGAGCTCCCCATTTCCCACTAGGCCTGTGAGGCCAGCAGAAATTAATTAATTTCACTAACATCTGGCTCAGTTCTGAGATTTCTTTTTGTAAGACAAAAAGAGTAGACACTGTGACTTGTGTATTAGAATTCTAGTACTGCTGTAACAAATTACCAAAAATATAGACGTTTCAAACCACGCCCATTTGTTATCTGAATTTTCTGTGGGGCTCAGCTAGATCTCTGCCTAGCATCTCACAAGGAGGAAATCAAGGTGCCTGCAGAGTTGGTTTTCCTTTCTCAAGGCTCTGGGGAAGAGTAACACCAAGCTCGTCCAGGTTATTGACAGAATCCGGGTCCTTGTGGTTGTAGGCACGAGCTGTTTTCTGGCTGACTATCAGCCAGGAGCCCCTCTCAGTTCCCTAAGCCCGTGTGCATTCCTCCTCACACGGCCCCTTCCATCTTCACACCAGCAGTGGGTTATATCTCTGACTTCCCCTTCTGCTTCTTCCAGCTAGAGGTATTTCTCTGCTCCTAAAGCTTTTGCAATTAGATTGAGTCCATCCCTGTATTGTTAATTGAGCGCAATCTCTTTATTTAAGGCCACCAACCTTGTGAAAAGCTTCTCCCATTGAGTTAATTAGCACATCAGTCACCTCACATATTTACCTTTGTGTGTGTATGTGTGTGTTTTGTGAACATTTAAGTTCTACTCTCTTAGCAAATTTCAATTACATAACAGTGTTATAAAGTATAGTTATCATGTTATATATTAGATCCTCAGAATTTATTTATTTATTTTTGAACTATTCAGATTCATTTGTTCGATAATTCCTTTCTCCCATTTGTCTTTTCTATTTTATTTATTTTTTGAATTTTATTTATTTATTTTTATGCAGCAGGTTCTTATTAGTTACCTATTTTATACATATTAGTGTATATATGTCAATCCCAACCTCCCAGTTCATCCCACCACACCACCACCCCCCCGAGAACTTATTTATTTTATAACTGAAAGTTTGTACCTTTTTACCAGTCCTTCCCTTTTCCCCTCACTCCCTACCCCGTTACCAGCCCATGGCAACCACGTTAACCATGCAGCATTTGTCTTCTTCTGTCTGGCTTATTTCACTTAGCATATGCCCTCCAGATTCATTCATCTATGCTGTCACAAATAGCAGGATTTCCTTCTAAGACTAAATAATATGAATATTATTTCATTGTGCATATTATTCCGTACTCACACATTTTCTTTATCCATTCATCAATAGACATTTAGGTTGTTTCTACACGTTGTTTATTGTGAATATGGCTGCAATGAACATAGAAGTGTAGGTATCTCTGTGAGGTAGTGATTTTATTTCCTTTGTATACCAAGAAGTGGGATTGTTGGATCATATGGTAGCTCTTTTTTTAAATTTCTTGTGGAATCTCCATACTGTTTTCCTTACTGGCTGTACCAGTTTACATTCCCAGCAACAGTTTTCAAGGGTTCTCTTTTTTCTACATCATTGCCAGCATTTTTTATCTCTTGTATTTTTGATAATAGCCATCCTGACAGGTATGAGGTGATAATTCATTGTGATTTTGATTTGTACTTTCCTAATGATTAGTGATATTGAGCACGTTTTCATGTACCTGTTGGCCATTTTATGTCTTCTTTAGAAAAATGTCTATTCGGGTCCTTTGCCCATTTTTTAATTTGGTTATTTATTTATTGCTATTGAGTGGCATGAGTTACTTGTATATTTTGGATATTAACCCCTTATTGGATCTGTGGTTTGCAAATATTCAACTATCCCTTATTGGATATGTGATTTGAAAAATTTCTCCCAATCCATAGGTTGCCTTTCATTTTGTTGATGGTTTTCTTTGCTGTGTGGAAGCTTTCTAGTTTGATGTAGTCTCACTTGTTTACTTTTGCTGTCTTTACTTTTGGTGTCATGTAGCCAGTTTCTTAAAGAAGGTCCACCAAAATGAAAAAGACATCAGATCTCCCAAAACCATGATATTCATCTGAAATGAATACATTTATTCTATGGGATACTTGAGATCCACATGTAGTTTATTAGTATTCCTAGCATTTATTTCTGCCGGTCTCTGCGCCATTGCGTCTGCTCTAGGTTTGGCTTATCAACAGATAACATTCTGTATTTCAAGCCAGCAACCATTTTATGATAAGAAAGTCTTCTCTGTCCTGTAGCCATCACATTTATTGGTGGCTACATTCTGGAATTTCTACCTCTTAATAGTTCTCAAGGGCATTCCCTCTGCTCTACCTCAGCTGCCATGGTCCCATTCAGAAACTCATCAACTCTATCATGGATGAATGCAATGGGCTATCTGTTAACTGATGTCTAAACCCCCTCCCTTACTCCTTCTGGTCTATTTTTTATACTGGCAATAGTATTATCTTTATAAAACTCAAATATGGCCATAATAATCCACTTCATAAAATTTTTCAATTACTTACCATTTCCTATAATTTAAACACTAACTCCTCAGTAGGAAATTAAGATCCTTCATAATCTGGCCAGTGTTTTTCCCACAGTGTAGTCCCACCTTCTGTGGTTTGCTTTGTTCCTATGTCCCTGCTGCATTGAATTACTATTCATTTTTTGAATATGCTATCCTGTGTCGTGCTTCCATGCTTGTCCAGTCACTCTACCCTGGTAATGATGGCCTTAGCTTTATTCTCTGGTTGACCATAAGGTGTCTGGTGAATTCCAAGACATCTGTCAAGAGTTAGTTTTGATTTTTTTTCTTTAATCACCTATGTCTAGAATCCCTTGGAACTGGCATTCTTTCCTTCGTGTGCCCATTATTCTTTGTACATGAACTCCTTCATAATCATTGACCTTATCTTCAAGGGCAGAAACCATTTTCTTTACTGTAACTCCTACAGCTACCACATTTTGAGCATATGGCATGTTTTGATAAGTTTTGGTGAAGAAATTATTGAAGGAATGGAATAAATATAGAGTGATTAGAAGTGGTTGCCTAGAAGTTACTTCTTATGAATAAATCTTTTCATCCCAAGTAATACTTCAATAAATGTGTCATTGACAAGTGTCATGTCTTTTCCTTCTGTATTAGTCTCTTGAGTACTTATTACAGTGCAGAGCACATTGTAAATACTTCTTAATTGATTAAATATTGTCAGCAAGGGCAATCTAAAGAACACTCCATTTAACTTGTCTGACAGAAAAGCTAGAGAGTGCCTCACAGAAGAAAATAGGGGCGAATAAATACCAACTTCCACCCAGGGGGTGGAGAATTTGTTTCCATTTTTAATCTTTCTAAAAAAGTACTGATTACCCAGGTTAGGGAAGACTATTTCTGTGATTAGAAGACCACAGCTATTTTTATCTTATAGGAAAAGCCAGTGGGAGTCATTAGATCCTTTCATAGATTAATCTAACTTAGGCTTTTGTGTTCCCATGCCTTGGAAATACATGTTGCTTGCATCTATACTGATTTCAACGTGTGTAGCTCTAGGTTCTGTACACAATGTATGTTGATATAATTTATGTGTTTGTTCTAATTGTAGGAAAATTATAAGCAAAACAAAGAATAAAACTATTTATAATCCCAATATAAGCCAAAATAAGTGAGAACTGGTATTTGTCATTGCTCTTCTAACAAACTCATAATTAATATTTTTTTAAAAAGAAAAAATATTTTCTCTTAAACATCCATATATTACCATCAAAAGTGCATGCAAAAAGACTAAGCTGAGAAAAATGTGATCAAGGTTTAGATGTACATGCCAAATATAGTCATTGGAAGTATTTAAGTATATTTCTGTGTAAACATATTCTGAAAGAAATATATTTTGTCATGTATTCCTCTAAAATCTGGCACTTAATGTGTTCTAAGATTACAAGCATAAAATTAGCATATTATTATTGTAAATTAGAATGGCAAAGATATGGGTAGCAGCACATTATGAAATGCCATTAGAGAAAAATGGGTTTCTTCCTCCAGGAAATATTGAGAATTCTCTCTCTGTCCTATACTTAAAGGGAAATATTCATTATCAGTTACATTTTTTTTAAGAACCATAAGTATATCATCTGCAAGCTTCCTTTCCTTCAAATGAAGACTGGGCAAATCACTGTAATTGAAACCACCTTGAACCGATGTGAAATTGTGTGCCCCTAATCAGTGGTAGTAACAATAATCATAGCTACCATTTATTGACTGTTAATTTTGTGGCAAGGATTTAATATAAATTGTTTCAAAATCCACACTACAGCTCAAAGAGTTAAGTATTATTATACCCCCTTTCCACAGTTGATTAAACAGAGGCCAGGAAAGTTCAAGTCGACCGAGGATACAGCCTTGGCTGGAAGGTGTAGAGTCAGGAATCATATTCAGGTTACAGCCTAACTCTCATCCACTGGATCATATTTACTCTGGGGAGAAATCTTGAATCCCCTAGGGTTCTAGCAACCTTGTTGTCAGGAAGGTTTCCTTCTTTATAATGTTCCATTTCCTATGTAAGTCTATTTCTTGCAATTCTGTCCCCTGAGGAGAACAGCTGGTCAGTGCCCTCCTTCTAATAACATTAACTAATTCACTGGTAGAGTAATTTTTCTTATGAGAGATTTTAAACCCCTGGAGAACCAAGTATTTACTCACAGAAGAAAACAAATCTGCACCGAACAAATGCAAGAAGAACGTTTCTTTAGCATCAAGCTTTCCCTGTATTTTCAACGTGGGTGGGACGGAAAGAGGTAGACGATGTAAAAGAGTCAGAAGTAAGATATTTTAAAAAATCTTTTCACATAACTATGATCTAGAACTTGCTGACTACAGATAGAAAAGTTGATGGAAACTCCAAAAATACTAAGAAAATACCTACACAAACATTTTCAGTGTTTACATACCAAATCAAATTGTAAAAAATCGCTTAAAGTATTTTAAGAATGTTTCACTACAATAATATTTGTTTTTAGATAAGGCCCTTCTCAAATTTATCATTCAATAATCACTTTGCAATTATTCTTATTTTATGAATATTTTTGCTGGTTCTTTAGAGAACTCTCGTCTGACTCATTTAAGGCTTCACTGTGTTTTTACCCATTAATCTCAGCCTCTCCTTTGAAAATTAATCTGTGTTTAATGGCCACCTTATGTAATATGCAACAAGGCAGGACTCTCCCATGCATTCCAAAAAGGATAGCATTGAAATATGTCATTAGGTTTATCTTTACATCAAAATCTCATTCATCCAATGACCAATCTGGGGAATTTTAGAACCTTATAACTTTTTTTTTCATAGTGACTAGGGATTAGAATTCCAAATCATTCTATTTCTCAAGGGATTACCAACATCATGGGGAAGATAAGGGCCTTTGTAAGTTGAACTAAAATATAAACTTTAAAATATATTTAAATTACTACATACTTAGAGCAGGGGAGTCCTTTAGTTCTCTCAGTATATTTAAACACGACTGCAGTTTCTAATATTTACCAACCTGATAATGAATTCAAAAGGTAAGGCATTTTCTCGAATATAAATATACTGCTGAGTGTTATCTATACCAGAGTGGCTGGACTGCATAATGTATAACAAATTATCTCTAAAATAAAAACTCTTGAAAATTAATACTGTTTTGTAAGAAAATACAGAAGAACCTAATCTCTTTGGTGAATGAATGAATGAATGAACAAATGTTGAATAATTGGGTTGTTTGTTTATTATC
The DNA here is from genome assembly GCF_059928025.1 of Delphinapterus leucas. Classification (NCBI taxonomy): domain Eukaryota; kingdom Metazoa; phylum Chordata; class Mammalia; order Artiodactyla; family Monodontidae; genus Delphinapterus; species Delphinapterus leucas. The sequence goes on along the minus strand of NC_143139.1, from coordinate 58,132,451 downwards.
CCAGTCTGTACTTCCAGCCCCTGTCCTTCCCCTGAAATTTCCGGACTATGATAAACCCACAAGTCCACAAGGGAAAATCCTTATATAAAGCAATACCCTTCCCTTTCTTTTATTTTTCAGTCCGATGTATTGACCTGTTAGGTATCAGTTTGACCAATATATTGAACCCCTACTGTCTACTAGATTCTGTGCAAGTCACAAAGAATCAAAGGTGAATAAGAATAGTCTTGTCCTCCATGAGTTGACATTCTAGTAGGGAGACAAATGGATAAACAGACCACTTCTATGCAGCGTGGAAATTATAATGATTGAGGTATGGTTCAGTGGAATAAAGGCACACCAAAAAAGTAACTAACCACTTGTCAGAGCTCCCATCTCATCACATTTAAACCTGTGCACTCCTGTCATTTGCCACTTAAATTTCATCTATGTGTGCTAAACTTTAACCACGAAATTGCCAAATTCCATCATAAATACTGCCAGTCAGATGTGAAAAGTATAATAATAGCTAACTTTTATTGATATGCCAGGCATTATTGTGAGATTTTATGTGTATTAGCTCAGTTAATCCTCCCAATTTCCTGTAGGAAGTATGGTTATGAACTCATTTCACATACCAGGAAACTAAGGCAAAAGAGGCGAAGTTACTTTCTCAAGGTCACAGAACTAGAAAATAGAACTAAAATTCACACTCAGACAATCTGACTCCATATACCCAGTTCTCAAACATTCCATTCCACTGCTTTCTAATGACAGAAGGTTAAACAAAGTAAAGAAAATTTGATTTGAATCTCAACTAGAGCAGTAATTAGCTCTGTGATCTTAGGCAAGATTTCTAATTTATCAACTTTCAACTTTTTCAGTATAAAATACAATTAAGTTTTTCTTTTTGTGGCAGTTTTCAATGCGGTCTTAAAAATTCTTTGATCCTAAATTTCCATTGAGAGGTTAGGTATGTTTCTCCCCTTACATCTAGGCTCTGTAATTGCCCAACTAAGGCGATGCTGTGCCAGTTTCCATGTTTAGTCCTTAAAAATCTGTCAGCTTCTTCTTTTCTCTTTGGATGTTCTCTCTTGGAACCTATTCTCCATGGGTGAGGAAGCTCAGGGAAAGCCTATGTGTAGGAGTTCAGACCAATGGCCTAGGTAGAGCTCCAGCCGATACCAACCTTAGATGTATAAATGAGGAAATCTTTGAGCTGGCTCTGGACACAGAGTGTGGCTGTGACTGCATGAGAGAGCTTGAGCAAGAATCGCCTACACCCAGTTCACCCCCAGAACCATGAGGGATCATCAAAAATCATTAAATTGTTTTAAGCCACTAAATTTTAGGGTGATTTTGTATGCAGCAATAGGTAACAGAAACCATTCTGTATTTTGTCAGTATTGTTGGAACAAGTATGAAAGCCCTTAGTATATTATAAAGTACTATACAAATGGAAAGAAATGTTAGCCTATATTGTGTACATAAGCAAGTGACTCCATATGAAATAAAACAAAACCACAGCATTCAATACCAAGGGCCAGTTAGTAAATTCATTTAAATCCAGTGGGTATTCCTTGACTGTCTATGCATACCTAGCAGCAAATTAGGTTCCATAAAGATAGAAAACCAAGGGTAGTATATTCCATGCATTCTACTTCTATATAAAATCTTCTCACAACTAAGCAACAAATGAAAGGGACTATTTTATTTAGCATCCAAATTTCTCAGAAACATTATTTTATCCCTTAAAGCACTGTTCACTTCTTGATAGAAACTTTGTTGCTGACATCAGGAAAATCTGGGCTTCAATCTTTCCTTTAATACTTCCTTGACTGCATATAAAACATCTCTGGTGAAAGGTTTCTATTTGTAAAATGAGAGTAATAACATCTACCTTGAAGAATTCTTGGGAGGATTAAATGGCACAACGTATACTAAGAGCCTAGTACATAGAATGAGATCAATAATGGGCAGCTCCCATTATAATTGACCTTTCTAGGTGTGTTCTCCATTGCAAATTTGCACTAAAGACAATCCTAGATACCTGTCATCACAGTTCAGAAAAATGGCTACAAAGTTTTCCTGTGTTCTTTTCTTAAGAATAACAGGCTACATTGATCTTGAATTACTTCTAACTCTTCTCTATTGAACTGCACATGCATCAGCAAATCCTGTTGATTTTACCTTTTTAACGTACCCTGGATCCAATGCCCCTCATGACCTCCACTGGTACCTATCTGGCCAAGTCACCGTCAACTCTCACATGAGTTATTTGCAATAACTCTCTGTATTAGTTTCCTTAGGGCTTCCATTTAAAGAAAAGTGCCATAAACCAGGCAGTTTAAAACAACAGAAATGTACTCTCATGTCGCAGAGGCTAAAAGTCCAAAATCAAAGTGTCATCAGGGCCATGCTCCACCTGAAGTATCTAGGGGAGGGTCTAGAAGCTCAGCTCAGCACAGCTTCGGGGACTTGCTGGCAATCCTTTGGCATTTCTCGAATTATGGCAACATTAACTCCTATCTCTGGTCTTCTCCCCATGTATGTTTACATTTCCTTCTTATAAGGACATTAGTCTATGGATCAGAGACTGCCCTAATCCAGTATGACCTCATCCTAATTTGATTTCATCTACAAAGGCACTATTTCCAAACTAGGTCATATTCACAGGTATTAGGGGGTTAGAACTTCAACATATCCTTTTGGTGGATACATTTCAACTCATAACACTTCCCATCTGCTTTCCCTGATTTACCCTTATGTTCCTCCTTTGCTCAAACCCTCCATTTACAATCCATTTCCCATGAAGTAAAAAAAAAAAATTCAAAGTCCTGAAAGAAGACAAAGGAATTCCTCTCATCTTCTCACATCTCCCTATGCTACACCCACCCACCCCATGGCCATTTCTCCGAATGTCCTCTCCCTGGGACTCATTCCATTCTAGCTACATCAGGCTTCCTCTCCGTTCTGGCGCTCCTGCCTCAGGGCCTTTGCACTTGGTGTTTCCTGAATATAAAATTCTCTCCCTCCCCTCAACTCCCACAGCCTCATAATTTGCTCCCTTTTTTCTTCAAGTTTCTGTTGAAATATCACCTTAGCAGAGAAGCCTCTCCTGATGACTCCACTGAAATTAGGACTCTCTTCTACCTTATAGTACTTAGTCAGCAACAGTATCCTGGTTTGTACTTCTTCATAGATAGCACATGTCTCTAAAGGCCATATTATATATTTATTTGTTTAACATTTGATTCTACTCCACCCTCCTCACCCCACACACACTATAATGTAAGCTTCAAGAAGACAGGGACTTTGTTTTGTTTACTCTTTTATCTCCAGTGCTTAGAAAAGTGTCCAACAAATTATAGAAATCCAATAGTAATCCAAATGGTACTTGTCCATAGAAATGCAAGTTGGTTTGCTGGAGATTTGGTTGATTATTGCCCTGCAGATATTGACCAGTTTGACAGTTTTCATCTAAGAAAATTTATATCAGCATTCCCGATGGCATTATATATGTGTGGTTCTTGAAGTTCCTTTGAAGAATTTGTAACATCCTACTAGTTCCCTCTTAATAATCTTTTAACAAGATCCACATTGATAAGGTTTCTGGAAAGGGATGGATGTGAACTGAGTTTCAAAGAGAGTGTAGGAATGTACTGACATGTGGGGATGTAGAAGGCAAAGAGGGCAATAAGGATTTATGTATATTATTCCCTGTTATTTCATAATTTTCAAAAAGGTAAAATCATGAATCTCATAAAAAGTAATGCGAACACAAGTCAACAGTTTTATTTACCTCATTAATTAATGAGGAGACTAGTAAGATTTTAAAAAAACAGTAGAGTTACTCTTTGTAAGTCCAGTTCTTCTTCAAACTGCCATTAACAGGAATTGTTTGCATTGCTATGGACAGGAAACATTATTGATGCATTACTAGTGCACTGTCAATAGCCATCTACATGTTAATCTTTATCTCTCTAAAGGTGCAAAGTAAGCCAACCAAAAATCAAATGGACACACCCCATAAAAATAAGATAATCCCTGAAAAGTACCCTAGATAACATCCAGTATTCCATTGAAAGTGCATCCAGTAGTTTTTTTCAAAAATCTTTCAGGATTTTCCTAAAAATACCAAGCAGGTTATGAAAGATATAGAGACGCACATGTTCCTGAGAGTGATGAATATTTGTTTGGTTGGATGAAGGGGCAGTCCAGTTAGTGATAGATGTTAGTGCAAGACAAGTTAGGATTTTATATAACAAGTTATGGAAAATCACTCTAAATTATCAAGCAGAGGAGTGACTTGAGGAAAACTATGTTTGAAAAGAGTCATTTTAGCAGGTGTGTAGGATGGAAACTTAGAATTGGAGGAGAGGCGGGGAGAAGATGGAAAGCAAAAAGATGCACTTGGAAAATTTCTGTAGGAATTCAGCCCCGATTTAGACCTGGGACATGCAAATGATCCAGATAAGTTTGGATAGAGAACACTGATCTTTGGGACAGAGAAAGTAACCAATTGAGGTGACCAGGAGAGAGTCAGATTCCTTGGAATTGTTCAGACGATACCTGATTGTGGGAGTTTTTGTATTTCTAAAATGTGCTCTTGCTAACATTTGACAGTTTATTTCTCTGCATTTCTATTACTTTTTGATAGCATGCTAATAAGTGACTTTTAAGTTCAAAATATTACATTCACCTTTTATTCGAGCCTTGGACTTTTGTAAAGTTTTCTTGCCTGAAATGTTTTCTCCCTAAAATGTTTTCCTGCCCTATCATTTGAGAAAGGCATACCTCTATAAAACATTCAAGTGTATCTACTCCACTTCTATAAAAGTGTTTGCGATATCCTTTTTTTGATGAATGTTGTTTAGATGTCGACTGTAGTGTAATTTATTAATGTAATTTTACTAATATTTACTTAGTGCATTCTTTAAATGTAGTATTGAATGCTGATAAAGCTCCTAACAATACTTACAGCAAGCTTAGAGAAGCCCATTCTCTTTCATTTTTCACAGCTTTATTGAGATATAATTAACATATAAATGTGTGTACGTTTAAGGTGTACAATGTAATGCCTGATTCATGTATATGTTGCAAAATGATTACCATAATAAGGTTAGTTGTGTAAGTTTTTCTTTTAAATAAGTAGCTCGATTATATCTTGAGTGTGAGTTTTACTGGCTTTTACCTGGCTTGTAAAAAATAAGAAAAATCACCATGTCTATTCAGTATTAGAAAGCAAAACAAATCATTCAGGTCATTTTAAATCTATAACAACACATGTTTGAAGTGGTTAGGTTATATCCTGATTTCAAGAAAACCAAATATCACTGAACACTCTCATCATAATTGCAGCTAAATAATTGAAGTTCAAGCCATGCTTCCGCTCTTTGATTTGAATATGCTTTCTTCATTGGCTTGGATTTTGTAGAAATTAAACAGTGGTGTTTTAAGAAAGTGCCCTTTTCGTAGCTTGACATATTCTAAGTAAACACACGCACTCTAAAAATGCATATCCAAAGTTAACCTTTTGAAAATTCAAACTGTACTGAGGACATCATAAATGATTCACCAGTGACAGACATATAGGTAATTTTTATGACCTGAGCCATGAATCGTTCTTTAGTTCTTGATTCAAGTGACTACTTTTCACTGTATTGAGCCGTGAATTTCAAAAATAAACCTTCTGCTGATAAGGAGATTTACAGAGAACAAAAAAGCCTGAGTCAAGTATTTATCTGGGACTAAATTCTGTGAACTAAGCTTAGTTCAAGCAAAAGGTTTTCTAAGCAGTTCATTTATTTTAATATGGTACAAGCATTTTGGAGTTGCACTGTAGCTTACCTTCACAGTGCATTGACAGAAGAGGAGGGGAAAGGCCTGGAGGTAACATTTCATGCATTCTTAGAGATAAGAATTGAGCATCTGCTAGAAGCAAAGCTCCATGCCAGATGCTCCAGAGATACACAGGCATAGCCTGTAAGGAGCTTATACTTATAATAGAGGGAATAAAACCAGTGCACAGATCATAATGTTATGACAAATTATAATATAAGACAGAATATTATAAATACTCTAGGAAGGGTATAAAAACTAACTTTTTCAGAAATTCCAAAGACAGAGAAAGAGCATTGGTTTTCCAGGGTAATGAGAATAACTTCACGGTGTTTGAATGGAACAGTGTTTCTCAAACTTCTGCATTCATAAAAGATGCCTGGGGAGCTTGTTAAAATTTAGTTTTCTGGACCATCCCTAGAGATTCTGATTTATACAATCAGTCTGCATTTCTAACTAGCACCCTGGGTGATTTAGATGAAAATGGCCCAAGAACCGTGCTTTACAAACTCATGGTTAGAGCCTTAAAAGATAAATAGCATTGAGAAAGCAGTGATGAAAGGAGAAGGAATTCAGATTAAAGGAATGCTAGAATAAATGAGGAGATAGAAAGGTTTGATGTATTATCTGATCTCTACGGGGAGCTTTGGAATCCCTTTCCCCACCCCAATTAGCTTATTAAAATAACAATCGTTTCCATGAGCAGTTCTAGAAAATGGAGAAACTTGGAGGTCAGCAATAGAACACATTTAATATCACTACCCCTAAATTAACCCTAAATTGCCTAAAAGTTGGTGAAGAGTATGTAAAATATTAATAAGAGGTCCTCATATTGCCAGGTGAGCTCATTTAAACAGCTACAGAACTCCCAAGGGAAAGGCATCTCAGGGAACTTGAAAGGAAAGTGAGTGAGGTGATGCACTCCTGTTGGAACAGCACACAGGTACTGGTTTTCTGTGGGCAGGCTCTAACTGCCCTATTTTGCTGGAGCCAGCTGGCTCAACTTGTTCCTCCAATCAATGGGCAGTTTTCATAAACATGCACTGATGATTGGCATAGCGGGCAGAGGGTGGGGAAGTCAACTAGTTTTCTCCTGTGTCCAGCTGCAAGTGATTGGGAGTTCCCTAGGTCCTGTATCTTTGGACATAAGCTCAGATTTCTTTATTTACATTTTACTCTCACCCTCATCCCCACTTTGCATATTATTTATCCTCACACAACAGAAAATGTTGGAGAAAATGTTGGTTCACAAACTGGAGAGTTCTCCGGCTGAAATCTGAAACTGGTCCCTGTACACATAGGGCAAGGAGAGACTGAAGAAAGAGACAGACTACTCGAGAAAAAGCCATGGAACTTATTGACGAGGTTTATCTTGGGTGGCTGCAAGATGCGCAGGTCTCCATAACCGCCTGCCAGAATCTTAAAATTTTATATAGACATTTATATAACTTAACTGGATTAAGTCATGTAACCAGTCCAGATGGTCTCAACAACACCTTACGCTTTCAAGGCTGCATCCTTAGAACGGCTCCTAGTTTGGGAATGAGAGGCTGAACATACATTTTAAGGAAGGGGAGGGAGGGAGGAGCCTTCAGTTGTCTGGGTCCAGCTCAAAGGTGTCATGTCCTATTGATGACCTCTTCCTCCAAAAGAGGAACCTAGCACTCCTTATCTGTGTCGGCCTATGGCTAAAGCAGCAGAGGTGGGGCTAGAACTCAAGGAAAAACATTGTATAGTTAAACATCCAGCCTCCACCAGATGAGAACTTTCTAAGTGCCCATCATCACAAAAAGCTTACAAAAGAATCAGGAACACTATGGTTAAAATGTGGTATATGGTAAGAAATGAGAACCAAGGAATAAATTATATGCCAAAGGCAAACTGAAAAATCTTGAATTAAGGCAAAGGACTTTTTCAACAGACCAAAGGGAATCATTGCACATAATTCAAATTGGTCTGTAGGAAGTTTGAACTGTATGCAAAGCATGGAGAAACTGACTAAAGGCAAGACAAACATAGGAAACTCTAAACAGATTCACAAAGTTAGGATTTTTCTTATATAGTCAGCCCCCTAAAGCATGCGGCGTTGACCTATGGAAGAAATTCAATTACAGCATTCATTCCAATTTGTTTCTTAACGAGCTTTCATGTAACATCCAAAACATAAGCCCAGAGGATTTATTATTGAACACTCTAGAAGAAAAATACAATTTTAATCACTTAAATTATATAAATAATTGAAAAAAATCATGAAATGGAAATTTAAGGGATTATACATGCATTTGTTTATTTTCCTTCCTTCTATATACTTCCATCACCAACAATCTTAAGAAGCCATTTGCTCTATATCTTAGGTTCTTCCCATAATAATTGCTACTTCTGAAAAAGTCATCAAAATAGAAATTGTTTGTTTTCATCAGATAATCTTCTCTAACTTGGGTGGATAAAAAGGATGAACAGGAGAGATCTTCAAGGTTGTATTTAACTTTTCCCTATGTCATTAAATATTCACTTTACCCTCCTCCCCACCCCCAAGTCAATTTTTCTCTCATTGAAACCACAGAATGATCAGTAATCTTCCCCAACTCCACAGACTTCACAGCCTTTCCTAAAAGTTCAGTCCATATCCAACTTTCCCTTTTCTTAAAAGTAACCTAAAATGTGTATTATATGTTTTCCTATATTCTTTTATGATATTCTGTTTTATCCATAATTGTCATTTGTCCAATCACAAAAATTTCTTCTAGGCAAAGACCTATGCGTTACATTACTTTAATGCCAGCCTAGTATCTAATATAGGTTTGAGTGCACAGTAGGTCAATAAAAATTCACCATTCATTAGCTCCATAGTGATTGTACCTTAGACTTTTATCAGTTAGTAACATATGAAGCATAGCGGTGGCATGTGAGTCAGACAATAATGTAATTCACCTTCATCTCCATTTCCTACTAAAATATCAAGGAATAAAAGCTTGACACAATTTTCCCAGTCCAATCCATGATCTTACAACGAATTTCAAAGACATAAATGGCACCATTTTCTGGGATAGATTCACTTTCTGTGGTAATAAGTTAATACTGCGAATATTTTCTATAAGAAGATAATTTGAGAAGGCAGCATGCATGCAAAGTCAAGTGTATGTGACGTTCATAGATTACGAAAAATATGCTGTGTTTTTACAAATTTAACTTTAGCAGTGAACAAAAATCTCTTTAAAAAATATAGACACTTTTATTTTTGTTTGTTTGTTTGTTTTTTCGGTACGCGGGCCTCTCACTGTTGTGGCCTCTCCCGCTGCGGAGCACAGGCTCCGGACGCGCAAGCTCAGCGGCCATGGCTCACGGGCCCAGCCGCTCCGCAGCATGTGGGATCTTCCCGGACCGGGGCACGAACCCGTATCTCCTGCATCAGCAGGTGGACTCTCAACCACTTGCGCCACCAGGGAAGCCCTATAGACACTTTTTTAAAAAAAAATTATAATTCTTGGTTAGTTCAGCTCTTCAACTAAAATTTCTTCCTTGTGCATTTTGCAACCTTTTGGCAGGTTTATTGTTGAAAAGCCAAGGTACATTCATAATTGCACCACAGTAACATGCATTTATCATTGACAAACGTTCCACACTATAAATGAATTACTGTAATAGATGTGTTATGAAATAGCATCTTAGTATCCTTCTGTTCTTCTATTTTCTCTACCAAGAGGGTCAAAGTAGATCACAAGTGTTCCTCTAAAGTGATATTTTTGAACAAATTCAAAGAATGGAGTGAGCTTTCAAGCTTTAGTTTTGCAATACTTTAAAATGATCAGCACTTTTTATTCTAGTTATGCCTCTAAATCCCCCAAACACTTCTTGCTGTGTGCCTATACTGGAAAGTCATTGGTTTCTATACTGGCACTTAGGCTGTTCTCAGTCAAGAAAATGTGATTGAGAATTTATTATATTTGAAGTTGCTGTCAAGAAATTAAAAAAAATCATCTCCATCCTTGAAGAATGTATAATCTCATTGTGAGATAAAATACATTGATATAAAATATCAAAGAAGTGTGAAATGGATGGTATAGTCAATAAGAACTATATACACTAAAGAGAGAATCTGTTCAGAGGAGAGAGATTTCAAAATGACCCCAAAAATGTAGCTGTGAATACATCAATGCCTAATATAGATTATAAGATTTCCAGTTGATTTTATTCAGGTGTATTTGAAAACGAGAGAGAAAAACATCTACCCTACACCACTTCATAAAGCTTTAGCAAGATATTAGAGTAAAAATATTTATCGGCTCTATGGTATGTTGGTAGCTGCCGTTTTAATGTTTCTGAGGTAGGTAAAGTGGAGTTGTCAGAAACATAGGAGCGTAGGGTTCTGTAACCATCTTATTTTAACAACTTTAATGACCTCTGAAGAAGGCAGTGCATTGTCTATAAGCAGAGTTCTCCCCAAACAAGTCCCACATAAACATAGACTAACCAAGGGATCTACATGTCTAAGTGAGAAAGTGCTGGTTAGTATCAGATCTGCTGGCAGAATGATAACTGGGAAAAAAAAAACAACACACAGTCTCATCTCATGATTTAAATGAAGACAAGATGTCACCCTATACATACATAGAGAAAAGTTATAATGGATAACAATATCAGAATCCCAAAATTCTCACATAACAAAATTTAACAAGAACCAAAATATTAATTTGACTTAGGTACAAAAAAGTAGCCAATATTTAACTGAGAGTTCTCTTAGCAGTATGCAAACTTTGGACCTTTAAAAAGCTAAGAGCTATGTAGATCAAGCGGATCTTTATAAGAAAACTACATATTTAGGCATTACTAGAAGTACAGTAATTAAAGCATGGCAAGAGATATTTTGCTCTATTTTTGCAATTTGGCCAATCTGTACAAGGTTTGTATTATAAAATCAAACCTCTCAAATGATGATAAATATTATGGTAAGTGTCCATAGTCAAAGCAAATAAAATATTTGCGCATGAAAGTCAGACAAAGCATTTAATTTCATTCAAGTTTTCAAGTAATTGAGAATGATGAGAAACTTAACACATGGGAACTCTTATTTTAAAATGAATTTGTGACAAAACAAGCAAACGTCCATTTATCACCCCTAACATTAGAGTTCCTGTGTTTTATTACCAGAAAGGGCAGCTTGATTTTTTCCAGTTTCATTTAGCCGAAGTTAGGTTTTAGTATTTCGTTTTGGTATTTCAACTACTCAAGAGAACACCCAGATATGAGTATCTATGTACCCAGATATCTACTGAATCGTATTTGATGGCTCTAGAAATGCACATACTTTCTATTGAACCTAAAGTAATAAAATCACAGTTTAATCTAAATCTCTCCTCTAAGTCACCAGGCATTTTCTCATATGCAACAAGATGAGAACTTCCAAACTAGAAAATTGAATAATTTGAGTCTAAATGATTGGAAAATGATTTGAATATGTAGTATGGGACTATAATTTCACTTTTTAAATGTGGAAATATGCTTGGTTAGAAGTTCTGTCATCTGCTCTCAAGTCTCCTCACTCTTCTCCTTCATCCAAAACACACACACACACACACACACTTCAAACAGCTCAACACTAGTCAATTCTTGCTCTTACTTTGTAATTTGAACAGGATTGAAATTAATATTTATTTTGGAACCTGTGTTTATTATATGAAACATTCCATTTATTTTACTCAATTTTTTTCACTCACACATCACTGGAAAATATTTAGGTGATCCAAGTACCAGAATAACTGTTATTTGTATAATATATTCACGACATACTTAACTGTAGTCCTTTAGGCACCTGCTGCATTTTGCATATTCTCTGTCTTCTGAAGTCCACCCCCATCTTAAATATAGCAAGCCTACTTTCCAGTCCTACTTTCTAATCCCTTTTTGGTGCTAAATTTTGCTGTATGTCCACCTAGTAATGTTACATTGAAGCCATTCCTGTTAAGCTTTAGCTTTAGGACTTCTACATAGATCTTTGCTAATTAAGCAGTTCCCTCTTATAGTTTACCCAACAGGCAGTTGTTGAAGTTCTGAGGTAGACCTGAATTTTCATAAGTGTCTCAGTGAAGTTCGTCATTGTGCAAATTATAATCCTAATAACTTAATAAAAACCTACTAACTTGGAAGATCTTACTCTACAACAAAATTTCTTTTCCCCATGAAAAATGGGTTCAATATGAAATCGTATGGAGATAACAACCTACAGGGTAAATGACGGAGAATGAAAAAAATAGCAAAAGCAGGATAGAGGGGATTCAAGACTTTTTTTGGCCACATATGGCTCAAGAGTTCTCCAATCAAATTATTCACCCTCTACCAGCGTGCTAAAATGTTCCAGAGGTGACAATGCTTCTAGTTCCCTTTTTAGTGAAAAAAATGAATTGCTTGTATTCTGAAATCTGTAATTAGCTAGATAATTCAGGAAAGGAAAACAAATTTCAGCAACCCAAGGGAAGCCAGGAACTAAAGGATTGATGAATGAGCACAATGGCTCAAGAGCATACCTAAGCAGAATCAATCTACCCAGATGCCCTTTGGGCCTTGTTTGACAATCTCAAGAACATGTCACTTTCTATTATGCACACTGATATAGAAAGAGCTCCAAACTTTCACTATTCTCTTTTCCGTGTCAAGTGAAAATAAAATAAATGCCTGCTGCCGAAAAAGCCTCAGTGTTCAGCTGGCAGGTTGCAATGAGAAAGAGAAAGAGAAGGGAGAGTAAAAGAAACTGGAAAAGAACTAGAAAAAAGAATATTTCAGAGGATAACAGTTTATAATAATGGCTTATGATGTGTTTATCTCCCTGATGCAACGATTTAAACCCGTGTATCAGGCCTGAGCTCCAATTTCAGGCATTTGCAAAATGGGCAGCAGAAAAAAAAATTGTTCTATTCAGCAGAGCAAAGGTGCAGTCATTTGCTGGAACGCCCTGCCAATTTCAAAGCAAAATAAAAGTTGAAAAATTGTTGTTGCTGATAATGGTAGATATGGATATAGTCACAAGACTACAGAGACTCAATAAGACTGTAGAGAAAATGACGTAAGACAAAGTGGGTGACAGGAGAATGTCAATGTCAGAATAGAGGGAAAATGAGGCATCTAGGTGGATGGCAGGGAAACAGCTTCCTGTGCTGTGTCAGTGACGTGTTATAGCCCTAAGGTCAGTTGTTCAAGCCTTCTATTAGCCTTTCACAATTAAGCTAACTGAAGACACATTTTGCATTTCTATATTCAAAGAATATTAAACAGCGGTAAGAAATTCTTAGATGTCTAAAAATACAGGTACTTTCAGTAACATTCTGTAACTATTGCTTACGCTATGTAATGTTCAATTTGGTATGTGCTGCCCAGAGGTTCTTGACCATGATGACTGTGTATTAGAATCATTCTGGGAGCTTTAAAAATTGCTGATGCAGATACCTCATGCCAGAGAGTCTTCTTTAATTGAAGTGTGGCCCAGGCAAAAGTATGTTTGAAAAGCTATTTCAGTTGAGTCTAATGTAAAGTCAGGGCAGAGAACCACTGTGCCTACCCAATGTTTCTTAAAGTGTGGTCTAGATGGATGGCCTCTAGTGTAGATGGAACCAACTACAGTCCTTGTTCAAAATGCAGACAACCGTATCCCAGCCAACACTTACTAAGACAGAATCACTAGAGTTGGAGGCCAGGCAGAATTGTTTTCTTAATAAGCTCCCTCATGATTGTTAGAGGGAATTCTTGTTATTGTGCCTGTATAATTTAATGTCATTTGACAGCCTCTTCAAATGATGGTAGACATGCTCTACTCCCCCAATTTATATTTTGCAATAGCCATTTTCTGATTTATGTGATTGTTCTGCAGAGAACAATCATTTGACAAAGAAATAAATAGACTATGTGGGTATAGATGTAGATACCATATATACATGTATATATGATATCTATATATGAGATATGTACATACATATGCATCTATATATCTCCAGTATACGTGGACACTGGCCATAATCCTAATAGGAGTATTCTTGATTCTGGCTTGGAAGGCCGTCCATTTCTTATTCCCATGTTCATGGCGGAGGAGAATTTCCTACGGCTGAATAAAGTATCATGGGTAAGGCTCAAATGGGTGGCTATGCAGAGTCAAGTCTAATGTTCTCTGAACAATCCTTAGAAACAGAAAAACCCAGAGACATTGAAAAACTATACTTTGAGTACTACTTATGCACCCTGATTATATATATTTTATAGTCCTGTTGTTATTGAAAACTGTTCTTGAAATTCAGGGAACTTGACAGTCTATAGAACGTGGAAACCTATTAAAAAGCAATCTGAAAATGCATTTCAGGTGATATCACTTTTCCCAAAGTGCAGATCATTTCATTTATTCTAAAGGCATATAATTAGAAAGGAGGCTGAATTGGTATTTTTTTCCTTCTTACAGTATAGCACAAATACGTACTTCTTTATTCCAGCTTCAGCATGTATATAGTTTTGAAAAAGTCCTCGTCAAAAGAGAAAGTGATATTTTTCTTTTTTCATGGACCTCTACAATGTGTCTACTCAGAATTTTAAAAATCGGTTCTCAAGTAAAAACAGAAGCATAATTTTAAAAAGCAGAAGATATTATTTATCTTGGCCTTATCTGAACATGTCAGAAAATTAAGACAGTGATGAATTACACATTACTGTACAAAATTTTATTATCAGAGGCAAAATTCAAATTTGTTCTGCTTAAAATACAGAAGACAAATTTTCTCACTTAGAAAAATCCATTTTGTCAGTGCTTGATTATAGTGGAATAAAAACTTCATGTTGAACACATACTAATGGAATTTTTACTGAATAATTTTAAAGGCATACCATAGAAAACATTAACCTGCTAAACTAACACAAAGTTATTTGGCAAATGCTTTAGTAATCATATTTACTAAAAGAACAGTTACTTTTTTATTCCTAAATCATAAGATATTAGAAATGAAAAAAGTGCTTCCATTTGGCATATTTTAAATAAGTCTGTTCATTTGGAGAATGGCTCTAGGAAAATAAACTTTGTTGCTGAATAAATTCATTAGAAATAGTCCACATAATATTTTTAAAAGATTATCTGATGAATTCAGTGGTGTCCAGAAAGCCAATTATGAAAGCCCAAAGGCAGAATTTCTCTTCTTGCTTCAAGTAAGTGGACAGTGCACAAGCTTCATAGTTCTACTGTGTTTTAGTTTTATAGTTTTGGTCTGTTTTAAAAAACTATCAAAATGTAAAGGGACTAAAATACAGCAAAGATAAATGGCAAGTATATTCATATATGGCAATGCACAGGTAGCATTTAAAAAATAATGTGAGGTTACTATTATACAATATTTTGAAGGGTAGAAATACAACATTCACTTGAAACATTTTTTGTACTTAAGTGACAGATAATAAACCTTTTAAAAATGAAACTTAGTAGCAAAAAATTAATAATGAATGTTTTCACCCAGTAGGTCATAAGTTATGTGAAAGTGGGAACAGAATAGTGAACAACAGCAAAAGTAATATTGTGAACCTTGTCGGGGTTAAAAGGAGAGTGACTGAATGATTAACTTAGAAAGTAAACAAAACTACAGTAATCAAGACAGTATGGTACTGGCACAAAAACAGAAATATAGATCAATGGTACAGGACAGAAAGCCCAGAGGTAAACCCACGCACATATAGTCACCTAATTTACGACAAAGGAGGCAAGAACATACAATGGAGAAAAGACAGCCTCTTCAATAAGTGGTGCTGGGAAAACTGGACAGCTACATGTAAAAGAATGGAATTAGAACACTAGCTAACACCATACACAAAAGTAAACTCAAAATGGTTTAAAGACCTAAATGTAAGAATGGACACTATAAAACGCTTAGAGGAAAACATAGGAAAAACACCCTTTGACATAAACCGCAGCAAGATCTTTTTTGATCTGCCTCCTAGAGTAATGAAAATAAAAACAAAAATAAACAAATGGCACCTAATTAAACCTAAAAGCTTTTGCACAGCAAAGGAAACCATAAACAAGATGAAAAGACAACCCTCAGAATGGGAGAAAGTATTTGCAAATGAAACAATGGACAAAAGATTAATCTCCAAAATATACAAACGGCTCATGGAGCTCAATATCAAAAAAACAAACAACCCAGTTAACAAATGGGCAGAAGACCTAAATAGTCATTTCACCAAAGAAGACATACAGATGCCAAGAGGCACACGAAAAGCTGCTAAACATCACTAATTACTAGAGAAATGCAAATCAAAACTACAATGAAGTATCACCTCACACTGGTCAGAATGGCCATTATCAAAAAATCTAGAAACAGTAAATGCTGGAAAGGGTGTGGTGAAAAGGGAACCCTCCTGCACTGTTGGTGGGAATATAAATTTATACAACCACTATGGAGAACAGTATGGAGGTTCCTTAAAAAAAAATAGAACTACCATATGACCCAGCAATCCCACTACTGGGCATATACCCTGAGAAAACCATAATTCAAAAAGAGACATGCACCACAATGTCCATTGCAGCACTATTTACGATAGCCAGGAAGCAACCTAAGTGCCCATCAACAGATGAATGGCTAAAGAGGATGTGGCACATATATACAATGGAGTATTACTCAGCCACAAAAAGAAATGAAATTGAGTTATTTGTAGTGAGGTGGATGGACCTAGAGTCTATCATACAGAGTGAAGTAAGTCAGAAAGAGAAAAACAAATACTGTGTGCTAACGCATATACGTGGAATCTAAAAAAAAAAGGTACTGATATACCTAGTGGCAGGGCAGGAATAAAGACGTAGACATAGAGAATGGACTTGGGGACATGCGGGGAGGGGGAAGCTGGGGCAAAGTGAGAGTAGCATCGACATATACACTACCAAATGTAAAATAGATAGCTAATGGGAAGCAGCCACATAGCACAGGGAGATCAGCTTGGTGTTTTGCAATGACCTAGAGGGGTGGGATAGGGAGGGTGGGAGGGAAGCTCAAGAGGGAGGAGATATGGGCATATATGTATGCATACGGTTGATTCACTTTGTTGTACAACAGAAACACAGCATTGTGAAGCAATTATACTCCAAATAAGATGTATTAAGAAAAAAGAAAGTAAATACACTGCACATTCAAGGCAGATGTTCTTAACTCTACTGTAATATTTGCTGTAAAACATTTCACTCTTTCAGTTACTTACATGACATAATAAAAATGTATGCGATTAGAACCAAGTTGACCTGTGCAGAGGTAGGTCAAAGTAGTTAACTGTAACTACACAGAGGAGGCCAATGGAAAATGTAACTTCAAGTAAATTAAGGAGCTGCGGTCCATCCATATGGTTCTAAGCAGAAAGAGAGAAATATTTCTCTGACCTCATTGCTAAGCAAAAGGAAAGTTCTGGCTAAACTAATAGGTCTCCTCCATATGCAGGGTAGAGATTTTTTATCTTTTGGTCCACTGGTGAAGAGCTTTGCAGTCCATCTTCTCTTTTCCCTTATTTTTCATGGCTCGTTGGCTGGACTATCTCTTAATTACTTGTAACAGCTTAAAACCCACTACACAACACATTAATGTAAAACACTTTGATGAAAATTTTTATAGGCCATATGAAGTAACCTTGTTAAGAAATGAGTAGTAAACCAAAATGTACTAATTAACATTTTTCTCAAATTAGCCAATGACAATGAAAAAGTAAGCTAAGTATTCAAATATTCTACAGAGACTGGTCTGTATGGATAATCCTTATGTTTTCAGGCATGTAGGAGGCAGATTAAGGACTAATTTAAGCCATATAAGGCTTGCGTTTGCAGGTTTTTGAATTCTCGCCAAAACCTACCACCAGTTACACAAGCTCATTACAACTCTTAGCTTCTGTCTCCTCACTGGTGATTTGGAACTGATGGTATTTCACAGGGTTATTAAATGAGATGATACCTACACAATGCCCAGCACTTAGGAGGCACTCAAGTTTTTGTACTTTCCCGATATTATAACTCATTTAACTAACACAGTACCAAAAATTAATTCTGATTAAAATGAAGAATGGGTCTTTCTTTTTTCTTAGTGGATTGGTACATGAACTGGGAATGTGCAAAAGATAAACATCTTTAATGTACTATCCTTAAAGTACTAAATATTCAACATAAAATCCTGTAAAGTGTTATGTTTTCAAAATCTGGGTAAAATTACACTGCCTACCAGTAGGGCTATTTGTGAAAAATCTATTTTAAAAATAAAATTCATATACAGTATACATAAAATTAGAACATATTTTCTGTTTATTTTTAATATTTAAGACAATTTTTTCTAGACTTTGAAGTAAAATTTCATAGAATAAAATCGAAATAAAAGCTACTAAAGTACACTTTTGTTTTTTTTTCTGAACATAAACAATGCATATTAAACAAAATACTAAAAAAAAAAAAAAAAAAAAAAAAAAAAAAAACTGGGTTAGCCAAAAAGTTCGTTCAGGTTTTTCAAGCTTATGGAAAAACCCGAACAAACTTTTTGGCCAACCCAATATTTTAATTTAAAAAAGACCTTATTAATTCAAAGCAATTGAACTGAAAGTTACTCTTATGTAATTAAATTTTGGAATTCCAGGATATTTTGCAATAACATTTTCATACTCAAAAGTTCACATATACTATTTTGAACAAATACATTATTGCCTAGTACTGTATAAGAATTGTTGAACCTGTTTTTAAAAACATATGATTAACTTAAAATTAACACATTGTGAATATACAAACAGTATGCTAAAACCATTTTAGAAAACTTCAGCTACTTTTACATAAGGTTAAACATTTTTCCACAACTTACCGATATTATTAAAATGCTCAACTTTTCTTAAAGATAAATTCTATTCTAATTTATATTCCAACTATAAAAGTTTAAACTATGTGGTTTTATTATACTTTCTAAATGTTACACAATTAAGTGCTGTGAAACAAACAGTGAGAATTATCCTGAAGTGCGACAAATGTTTTGAGAATGAGTATACAAAAATAATGCCTAATATTATCTATACCTAAAAATTATTTAGTTCCTTTTTTGTAGTATGTAATTATCTTTCATGTTGCCCTTATTGGTTCATTATTTCTCTATGTTTGTTTCATTTATTGTGATGTAAATTCCTTTAAGCCTTGTTCATCCCTTCCTTTCCTCTCAAAAAGTGCTTTGTGAAATAAAAGGTGCTCAATAAATATGTTTAATTAAATTCTGTCAGTACATAATTAGCAGTGCCAAATGATAATAATTCAGCTATGGTCTCTGATAAAGGAAAAAAAAACAGGTGTAGGAATCCTAATTTACCATTGTATGAGCTTTCTCTTTAATAAAGTATATGTGATTACTTCATGGGTATATTGAGGAGAATAATTAAACTATTTTAGGTTTCTGACTTCTTAGAAAATATTCCTTAAAATTTAATAGCCAATAGATTTGAATTAAATATATTATTGTAAACTTCTTTAGGAATCCCTTTACTGCATCTGATATAGTACTACAGTTGCATGAAAATGGTTCTTGCATAACTTAGTCTGCAAAGATTTATAAACATCTTACTGAATATTACCTTCACGGATTTAAATGGACATCATTTTATCTGTGGTCTGACCATCTGTTACTACAAAGTGTATCAGAGAAATCTGTGTGGAAAATAAAGCAAATTGTCGGTATTTTAAGGTCATATTTAAATAATGTTCACCAAAATATTAAAAAAAAAGAAAACTATTATCAATGGGCTGTATTTTTTGTCCCAATATTTGGGTATTTACGCTGACCAAAGTGAATGCTAATTAACATTTCTTCCGGTTGTTGACATTATGCAAACTAGAAACAGACTTTTAAAAATAATGTAACTATTGTAGATATATTTAATCAGTATTTTGATATTGCTTCTGGTATTTGGAAAATCTCCAATTAATGCAACTGATAGAGGTATTTCAAACATGTCTTTCTATTTTAGTTTTAGGAAGGTTTTCTTGAAGATCTCAAGTTTTTGTAATTGTTCCCAAAACAACAATCATGTTATTTATTTATTTTTTTTAGCTGTACGCATGCCTCTCACTGTTGTGACCTCGGTTCCTGTTGCGGAGCACAGGCTCCAGACGCACAGGCTCAGCAGCCATGGCTCACGGGCCCAGCCGCTCTGCAGCATGTGGGATCTTCCCAGACCGGGGCACGAACCCGTGTCTCCTAGCATCGGCAGGCGGACTCTCAACCACTGCGCCACCAGGTAAGACCAATCATGTAATTTTAAAAAGTTCATGTTGCTACTCTGAGTCTCAGTTTTCTCATCAGGCTATTAGGGCTAATATAATTTATTATGTTTTTGACAGGAATCAAACGAAACAGCATATGTAAAAGTTCTTTGAAAATTAAATGCAGTTTATAAATATATGGTTTAATCTTAGGAACATTGTAAGATTTTACTGTTATAATATTTGTAAGTTGCACTATCAAAAAAATCTCAGTCCTATGATATAATTATCCTAGAAATAATGTAAACCAAAGTGAGTTTAACTCCCAGGTAAAATCCATGTTATTGAAACTGAAGAATAAACCTAGCATTGTAGATATTAACCTTAGAGGTTGTGCTTGCATATGTAAAAACACTTTTAAAGATTATAGGAAAATTTTAAGGGAAAATGTGTAAAAATGGGGAAAACTTTTTATTTACAGGTTACCTAGAGATATTTAGTGCTTCAGAATATTTACTAAATATTCAGTAAATATTTAGTCCTTCCTAATTGAAACCAAGTTTTGCTGTTGTACATATAATGGCACAGTAATTTTTTAAGCCTAGATTTTGGACACTTTCAACTATTTGTTATTTCATGCATGTATATGATTTGTAAAACAGACAAAGAAGAGAAAAAAGATAAAAACTCTATGTAGAAAATAGAATTTTATAACTTAACTACATTTTACAGAATATTCCAAGAGATGTCATTGGTCATTTTATTATTTTGAAAATATTACTTATTTAAACAACTAAAAAATGTTAATGCCTGATATAATCTTCAACATTGGAAAGGATAAATTATTGAAAAATATGTAGAACAAAAATTCCATCTCAATGCTATTGATACCACTATACTGTTGAACAAGTATTATATGAGGTATTGAACATTGCACATAATTATACACTTAGGATTTGACATCATAGCTAAACCAGTTGTTCAAGGCCACTAAAATACTGAAAGAAGATTAAGATTATTAACAGTGCAGAGGAAAAAAGAACTATAAAATCCCTTCTAACTCAAAGCTGGAAATGGTGATTTCATTCAAAAGAATGTCACAACTATTAAGAGTTTTCAGTAGTTCATGACATAAAACAAGACATCCACCTCTAATTTTTTATCTTTTCTATTACATGAATCCAATTGTGATACAGTACATGTTTTGAACCTGCATGACAGTGTGATCTTTATTATTGTTATGTTTCAGAACTTACCCCTTAAGGGTTTCACACGTTTGAAATTATATTAAATTTCATCACTTCAGATAGGTGGCATGACCTTTAGATTTTATACCAAGCATTACTCTGTGTTAACAACACATAGAGTATCTAAAATTAATATATTAATTGAAGGGCTGAAAAATTTAGGTGTGAGTAATAGATATTAATTGCTAAAAAGATAAAATTCAACCTTAGGTGATACTTGTTCTATGGATTATTAAATTGTTCCTCTTTACTACAAACCTATAATAAATCTATGGCTCCAGTTTCTAAAATACCTGCTTTTTTTCCCCAATGTTCAGTGACTATTAGAGTTAGAACGTTTCCTTCAATGATTTGCAAGAAGATGTAGAGGAGCGGAAAACCTCAGGAAAACATAAAGTGGTCCACAAACATTTGGCTTATGTACAGTTAGTTATATCTGCATTTCATAATGGTAAACTTAAAATATGTTTGTTTTTGAGCATCTAAGCAACGTTTGGAGAGCTGGCCTACTGCGTGAGAATACCATTTAAAAACACTTGTGTTCCATAATACAGCCAGGGAAAGACTATTCAAAATTCCCAGGTAGAACAGAGCTGTCAATACTAAAGGAAAACCTTTGCTCAAGAAAAGAAACTTTTCATCTTGACAAATGGCACACCTGGCATCAAAGGTCATAAGAATCCATTTGAGGTATGGTCGCTTAATGGAAGATTAGATTCACACAGACACAAAGATCAACACACAGAAAGAGTTTTTAACTCTCTGCACCACCCAACATGAGATGGAGAAACAAAGAAGATGGAAAAGAAACACTTTCTCAGCACTGATAATCATTAAGTATACATAACTGTTTTATCCAATAGGAAGCTGGACCAAAATGATGACAAAATCTATATTTACGATGTGAGGTTGCCACTTAGGAAAATTAGCAGAGCGTTTGTACATAAATTTTGTTTAAATTCATTTTTATGTATAGAATAGACCATTCAGGAAGTAGATGAAAAAATCTATAACAGTTGAGAAATTTAGTCAGGAAATTGTCAGGAAGGATAGCGTTGAGATAAATTCTTTGAAGCCTTTCCAAAGTTTGTGTAAGTTTATAAAAAGATAAATTTTCTTTGAGCTGAAGAGAGTCTGCACAAATGCAGTGTACAACATACTATATACATATGGGGCCTCCCTATGTACATATACATATGCATACACTATCTATATGCGTTTTTTAATGTATACACAGCTTTAACTCAAAGAAAATGAGTTAGCAGTACAATAATCATTGAAAGACAATCCAAGTGCTGAAATAAGTGACACCAGTCACTTAAAGGGCTATTTCACTTCTCACATTGCCCAGGACTAAGAATATAATTCCCTGTTTTAGTTTTTCTTTCATTGCATCACTGACTGTCACAGATAATCTTTGTGCTTTTGCATAATGTTAATCCCGCTGTAACATATATTCACATACAACATTGGACATTTTAAATAAGCATGCTAGAACACAGGCAGGGCCATACAACCATGCACAAAATATTCTGAATATGTTTTTTCCATACTGACTGCAACGTCAACATGCACCACTATCATATTTGGTCCTGTACAGTGAGGAATGTATAGCTGAAGCAGTCATGGCTAGTTGCACTTGCAAGAGTTTCTTTAGAGAAGAACACCCAGTAGAGAAACAAAACAGAATGAATGAAACAAAAAAAATCACCCAAAACCAAAAATTAAAAAAAAAAATTTCCTCCCACACGTTAACACTGAAAATCTGGCCATTTTCCTCATTCCGCACAAAGCAGGTCTTCTCACAGAATTCTGAGTCAAATTGTTTTTAAGAGACACACATTAGTGTCTCAGAGCTTTTCCTAACCATTGGAAAAGCTCATCTTGATAAAGCATTTTCCAGCGTACATTGGCTTCGACAGTTTCCACGGCTCTTGAGAAAGAGGCAGCAGCTACTCCATCATAGCTCTTCATGAAGTTCCTTAGCTGGAAATAGAAATATTAAAATAGTAAATAGACAGCATAAGGAATATGGTCAATAATGCTCTAATAAGTTCGTATGGGGGCAGACGGTTACTAGACTTATCATAGTGGTCATTTCATAATGTATGCAAATGTCAAATCATTATATAGTATACCTGAAACTAACATAATATTGTATTTCTACTACGTTTCAATAAAAAATATAATTTAAAAATGGTAAATACACATGTCTTCAAAAGAACTCATGTCCAACACATATAAACAAGAATCTATTTGAAGAAAAGTGTCACAGTCACTACAGAAGGTATATTTAATATGTGGAGTGAGCTTAGTAATGAAATGGAATAAAACAGATTGTGTCCTCTAGGTGTAATGTAATTTCTTTTGGAACTGAAAGGAAAAAAAGAATGGACATTACAGTTTAAGTAGCTTCAAATTCAGCTTCTTGTTTCATAAATAAATGTTAAAATAGACATATTTAATTTGTCTTTTCATAATAGGTTGTTCTAATTACAAAGCTATCTAATGTAATAAATAGCCTTAAAATGAATATAAGGATTAAAGTTAACTTTTTGTGCTTAGAGAGAAAATTATTCATATTCTCTAAATAAATAGTATGAGTGCCTGACACTATCTTTGATAGCAAAGAAATATCAAAATTATTGGGCGGTGGAAAAAAAAGTAATGATGCTATGGAAACTGGATGATAAATGACACTGCAATCTCCTGAGCAACTAGATTTAGAAAGAATGAAGGAGGAATGTCGATTCATTTAGCTAGAGAATTTGAGCTTTAATTAAAAAGTTAAAATTTTTAAATGTTTTGTCATAATTTTATGGATAGAAGATTTTCTCTAGAGAGTCCACATACACTGGGAATGCTCAAGGATTTTATTTCAAGATTAAATACTAGCAGATTTTCTCTCTGTTTGATATGTTTTAAGAAACTGTCAACCAACCAACAATTGCAATGCTAATAGACAAATGTGAAAAATCAACTTGCAACACAGAAGTGTTATACTGTGTAATTAGTGTGGGGTGTGATTCATCACATGGTGGGCACCACATGGAGAATATGCCAGGAGAGAAATGTCATCAAGCTTGACTCAGGGATAGGGAGATACGGGGGCAGGGGAGTCATTAAAATGGAGTTAATTATACCTTTCTGAATTCATCTAGAAATTGGTTCATGGGTAGCTTGGTTTGTTTATGACAGTATTACTTTGATTACATGATACTGATGGTTTTTTCCAAAGTTTATCCTCTACTTTCGTACAAAACCTGGTGCCCTGCAACATTTGCAGTGGATAACCATATCTCAGAGCTATGTTCTTTATAAGACTTCAAATTCACTATGCTTTAATAACATACAAAATATTCAATGTATTATGTAACAAAGATTTATCAGTGCTATCCTTAAAACTGATCTGACACCTGACCAGATTTACACATACAAAAGAAAGAGGATTAAGGGAAAGACTAGAATTTATTGAAACCTTCAATATTCTAGGCACTGTGCCACACACATATACCTGTGACATGTACACATAGATAAAAAGGAAGTCTAATGAAAGCATTTGAATCATATTTTTAAACTTAACTGACTCATCCAGTGATTCATTTGTATTTATATATGTTCAGATTCATTCAATCTATATTCCTAAAGCAACAAATAGTACATTTTGATCTATATTTTGAATTTTGCATTTTAATTTATTACAAAAATATGTAATTACATCTGTGTATTACAGTGGCGTTATTTACATAATATAGGTCAATCAGAAAAACAAATTACATCTACTTCTTTTAAACTATGTTCCACATTGTTACATATTTTCCTAGGCAGTCACTGAATGAATATGCCGGATAGTGATAAATGACCCTTTGGCAACTTTGACTCTGTGGAGTGTGCTCTTGGCCTTTTGACCTTTTGACGAGGTAGAAAGCCAGCCTGAACACATGAAGTAAAACTCTTAAGTCTTCCTCAAAGGCAAACTATGGGATTGACTATGAATGTGTTATTAAGATAGTAGGTCAGATTATCCTGCAAGAGAACTCTCAGTAGAGAGAACTCTCAGTAACTGGGGGGTTCTCTAGGGATTCTTCTCCAGGGATTCTTTCCTTAAATCACTATTTAAGTGCACTAAATACTTGAGTTGTGAGCTCACAGAGCTTGGGGTGACTCACATACATCTTACGAGTAGCTTATTCATCAGAACACATGTGGCCCACTTTCCATAGTTGTCATAAATTGATCTTATGTCTCACACTCCTCCACAACTCTTCTGGCGAACTTGTGGTCAGAGCAGCCATCTGACTGGTCCTGGGGCATGGTCGCAGCACCTTCCAGACCCCTGCCTCACTTTAGAGGGCATGGGGTAGATGGAAGGCATTTGGCATTCCAGTCTGCTTGTTTTGGCAGCTCTTTGGTAGATGTTCTGCTGCTATTAGTTTTTATTATTGTGCTTCCTAAACATTTATGCCATCTTATGCTTTTATTTGAAAATGTTGCAAGTTTAGACAGACATTTTTATAAAATAACATTTAGTGAGATGTGAGAGTTGCTTGTGTTCCATGTTCTCCTTAGCATAAAATTTCTAGACATGTTTGTTAATTTCTCTATTAAAAAATATTTTAGTATTCAGTACTCTTGATTTAGGATACTCTAGACCTTAAACATCACAAAATAATTTGTAAAGTGCAACACACAATATACTCTTAGTAACTATATAAATGAATTGAATTAGCTATTGCCTGATTATGAGGTTTATATTTTCAACATTAAAACTGTAAATGGGATGTCTGTAACGCACAGGATCTATGTTCTTTTACAACAGTGTTGTATATAAGGTTCAAGAGGCCAAAATAATGAGTGCTGAAGAGGATTGCTGAGCAGGCATTAGTATGGAAAAATGGCAAGGGCCTCTGAGGTTCCATGAGGTGGTACTTCCATTCGTTTAAAATTAAGGAGGTGATGTACTGTTTCATGGAGAAATATTGTTCAAATTGCTAGAGCTATGTAATTAGAAGGAAATTGCCAGTTTCAGGTACTAGAATGTAGTTTTGGGGAAGGGACCGTAGAACAATGTAAGTGTCTCTGCTGAATGCCCCTAAAGTTGATGGGGATCATTACAATCTCAAATTAGTTTTCAGAATTCATAAAGATGCCGATTCACTTTTGATCTATAAACTTTTGAAAATAAGAATATGCTATATCCAAAGGGAGCGTATTGGTTTTTCTGCTTACGAGGCTCATTGGTTATGGGAAAATGGGACTGAAACTTCCTCAGTTCCTTTATATTTATGGAAGGGGGTTATCGGCAATACAAATTAACCCCCCTCCCACCCAACAATAGTGGGCCACAATCCTACAGTCGATGATTAGGTAATAAAAGTATGGAAAAGCCTCAGGCAGCAGTTGGTAAACTGGAAAGTCAGTGCAAGCATCTGTGTCATGAAGGGATTCATCACTCAGGCTAC
The DNA here is from genome assembly GCF_059928025.1 of Delphinapterus leucas. Classification (NCBI taxonomy): domain Eukaryota; kingdom Metazoa; phylum Chordata; class Mammalia; order Artiodactyla; family Monodontidae; genus Delphinapterus; species Delphinapterus leucas. The sequence goes on along the minus strand of NC_143139.1, from coordinate 58,105,707 downwards.
AGAGAGCCTATATTGTGAAGTTAGCTGCTTTGCAGATAATGGAATAAAAGCCACAGTTGAGTTTCAGTTTTCAAATGGTACCTTTCATTATAGGGGTATCTTGGAACATTTCAAATGGCAATTAAGTGTAAAAACTTAAATATGTTAAGTGAAATATGTAAAGCAAAACGGCCATCATATGATAAAATCAATTTAAATGTCCATTTAACAGATGTTTTTCCATGAGCTGGGTATTATACTGAAGCAAGGAAGACATGAAAGATAGAGTTAGAGAACAGAAGAGGGAGAGAGGCAAGGGGAGAGGAAGACGGCAGAAGGAAGGGAGCTAAAAGGAGGGAAGGGGAGAGGGGAGGAGAGGAGAGATCTTTCACTTCTGTGTTCACTTCAATGACTGCACAGGTTGTCACTAAACGAGTCTTTCATTCTGATTATTGAATGTAAAATCAAAGAATTAAAACTACTTCATTTAAATACATAAACTCATTAGCTTAATTGTTCTTTCTTTCTCTTTCCTATGGATATGAAAGAATTCCTTCCCTTTTAGCTTCCTTTATTAAAAATAAAAAATATAGTAAAGGGCTTCCCTGGTGGCGCAGTGGTTGAGAGTCCGCCTGCCGATGCAGGGGACACGGGTTCGTGCCCCGGTCTGGGAAGATCCCACGTGCCGCGGAGCGGCTGGGCCCGTGAGTCACGGCCGCTGAGCCTGTGCGTCCGGAGCCTGTGCTCCGCAATGGGAGAGGCCACAACAGTGAGAGGCCCATAAATAAATAAATAAATAGATAGATAGATAGATAGATAGATAGATAGATAAATAGATAAATAGATAAATAGATAGATAGATAGATAAATAGATAGATAAATAGATAGATAGATAAATAGATAGATAGATAGATAGATAGTAAAACATGTGCTAGGGCTTTCAAATTCTTCAGCATTGGGAACACACATAGGGATAAAAATTGAATTTCAAATCATTACAATCAGAGACTTAGCTTAGCTTAGCTCATGGTGTGAAAGAATCCAAGTGAGTGCGTGGGGGATGACCAAACAAAATTGGACAATCCTGCTCAATGGGATGAGCTCTGGGTCACAGCATTGGGCATTCTGTCAGTGAAAACCGAGGAAACTGATTCTCAATGCCAAATCTCAGCTATATTTTATAATGGAGTTGAGCAGCAGACTAAAAAGCAATATGTTTGAAGCCCAACTCATTTTAATCAGTCAAATATTTTGCTCCTTCCTCCTACCTACTTATCCCACCCCCCATTTCATGCCCCTAACTATTAGAGATGTGAATTAATGGTCACAAAACTAGCTGGTTTAAATTTCCAGAGACATAAAACAGAGAAAAAAGAAAATGTTAGTTACTCTGCAAACTGGACACTAGTCCTAAAAAATAAGTTCAGTTTCATCAATGAAATTCACTTGTGATTGTATCCAGGAGAATTTTAAACGAACTATTAATATCAATATATGTTGCCAGATACACTTCCATCCAAATGTATGAACTATTAATATCAATATATGTTGCCAGATACACTTCCATCCAAATGTATGAATTTATTCCATTTAACAAACCAAATAGCATGAAGCATTATTACCATATCCAATTATCATTCTTTGTGTAGAACGGACCACAAAGTAATGAATCTCAACTTCTGTACCTCAATAGCAACCTTGGTCCTCTGTATCCAAATACTGAGTCATTGTGACAGGATAGTTTTTTTGTTCCAAGGATCCCAAACTGGGTTCACAGAATCAATAGAGGGGTAGCTGATTGGATCAAAGATTTCTGGAGTGTATTTGGAGTCTCCCAACTTGAGAATCATTGCATTCAAGCACCTCTCACGGGAATTTAATATTAAATACTAATATGTTAGAAATACCTTTGCAAATAATGAATGGCGTAAAGTCTTTAGCATGGGTGTGTGTGTGTGTGTGTGTGTGTGTGTGTGTGTGTGCGCGCACGCGCATGCGCTTCAAAGGAATGGGTATGACTTTATTGGAAAGAAATGTTTGAAGTAAATGTATAATTTCATATGTTTATAAAAGAAAGGCATTAGAACTCATCTTAAAATATTTACCTCTTTCAGTTCACCTTCAGTATTAAGAAATTCTGTAACTCCACTGATAAGTTTGGAATTCAAAAACAATGCTTCTCCATACCTTGAAAGATTAAAAAAAGTCTTAATGTTAAAGCAGGCAGTAAATTAGGAAATACTACTATGCATATTTTTTAAAGAATCCTTCTCAAGGGCTCCAAGTGACCTGTGTTGTCTTAGTGCCATTCAAGGCCATTTCCCTAGGGAGTCAGGGAGGTGCAAAGAGCTGTGGCTATGGGATGCCATCAAATGCATCCTGATTTGGCGCACAGTGTTTCAAAGAGGTCTAAAGAGAGCCCTCCAAAATTATATTTAGGAATTACTATTATATTTCCAATAAAAAGCCAGAGAAAGAAACATTTTAAAACTTTCAATTTTACTTTTTTTTTTTTAGGCCGCACCCCGTGGCTTGCAGGATCTTAGTTCCCTGACCAGGGATCGAGCACTGCAGTGGAAGCACAGAGTCCCAGCCACTGGACTGGCAGGGAATTCCCTAAAAGTTTTAATTTTAAAGCAACCTCGATCACTGTAAGGAAGAAGGATCTTACAAAAAGAAATAGAACTGCAGGAAAAACTTGGGTATTAGCAGTAAGTCACACAGATCGTTTGGTCTGGTCAGTCAGAATTGACATCGGCATTATCCTTTTTCATTTCTAGAAACTGAGCCAAATTTCTCAAAACATCAGCATTTTCTCATGTGAGTTTTAAAATAAAACATCAAATTGTTCACTTGAATGTCATCATCTTTGTACCACAAGCATAATTACTTGACTCATGACCCAAGGCAAAGAACACTATGTATCAGTGAGTTGGAAAGATTTCTCATTTCATTTATTGTCTACTGTGTTAAAGGTACCTATCACAGGTTATCATACTCTTTGAAATAAAAAAAGCACACTAGACTAAATGGAGGCAGGATCAAGATGGCTGCGTAGAAAGACCCTGAACTCACCTCCTCCTATGACATGCCCATAATACAACTATATAAAGAACTTGAGAACAAATTATGTATCCATTCATGATAAAATCCCTCAACAAATTGGTATAAAGGGAACATACATAAACATAATAAAGGTCATATATGACAAGCCCACAGTTAACAGCATACTCAGTGGTGAAAAATGAAAGCATTTCCTCTGAGATCAGGACCAAGTCAAGGATGCCCATTTTCGCTACTTTTATTCAACATAGTATTGGAAGTTTTTGCCACAGCAAACAGACAAGACAAAGAAATAAAAAGAATCCAAAGTGGAAAGGAAGCAGTAAAACTTTCACTGTTTGCCGATGACATTATACTATATGGAAAACCCTAAAGACTCCACAAAAACAAACAAACAAAACCTATTGGGCTAAATGAATTCAATAAAGTTGCAAAAACAAAATTAATATACAGAAATCAGCTGCATTTCTATACACTAATACTGAATTATCAGAAAGGAAAGTCAAGAAAACAACTCCATTTACAACTGCATCAAAAAGAATAAAATATCTGGGAATAAATTTAACCAAGGAACATGAAAGACCAGGTACTCTGAAAACTATGAAACACTGATGAAAGAAGTTAAATGCAACATAATTAAATGGAAAGATATACAGTGCTATGTATCAGAAGAATTAATACTGTTAAAATGTGCATACTATCTAAAGCAATCTACAGATCCAGTGCAATCCCCATCAAAATACCAAAGGCATTTTTCACAGAATTAGAACAAATAATCCTAAAATCTGTGTGGAACCACAAAAGACCTTGAATTGTCAAAGCAATCTTGAGAAAGAAGAACAACACTAGAGGTATCACACACCCTAACCTCAAACTATACCACAAAGGTATAGTAATAAAAACATATGGTACTGGCACAAAAGCAGACACGTGGATCAGTGGAAAAGAAATAAATCCATGCACATCTGGTCAATTAATTTGTGACAAAGGCAGCAAGAATATACAGTGGGGGAAAACCAGTCTCTTGAATAAATAGTATTGGAAAACTAGACAACTATATATAAAAGAATGAAAGTGGACTATGTTCTTATACCATATACAAAAATAAATTCAAAATGGATTAAAGACTTAAATCTAAGAGGTGAAACCATAAAACTCTTAGAAGAAAACATACACTCTTTGACATAAGTCTTGGCAATATTTTTTGGATGTGTTTCCTCATGCAAGGTCAACAAAAGCAAAAATAAACAAATAGGGCCACATCAAACTAAAAAGCTTTGGCACAGAAAAGGAAATCATCAACAAATGAATAGGCAATCTACTGAATGGGAGAAGATATTTGCAAATGATATGCTTGATTATGGGATAATATCCAAAATACATAAAGAACTCATAAAACTCAATATAAAAAAAACCCATTTAAAAAATGGGCAGAGGACTTGAATAGACATTCTTCCACAGAAGACATACAGATGGCCAACAGGTACAAGAAAACATGCTCAACATTGCTAATCATCAGGGAAATGCAAATCAAAACCACAATGAGATATCACTTCACACCTGTCAAAATGACTATCAACAAAAAATAAAGAAATACCAAGTGTTGGTGAGTACATGGAGAAAAGGGAACCCTCATGCACTGTTGGTGGCAATTTAAATTGGTACAGCCTCTATGGAAAACAGTATGGAGGTTCCTCAAAAAAATGAGAAAACAGAACTATCATACGATCCAGCAATTCCACTCATGCGTATTTTTCCAAAGAAAACAAAAACACTAATTGGAAAAGATATAAGCACCCTTGTGTTCACTGTGGCATTATTTACAATAGCCAAGAAATGGAAGCAGCCTAAGTGTCTATTAACAGATGAAAGGATAAAGAAGATGTGGCATTTATATATACAATGGGATATGACTCAGACAAAAAAAAAAAAAAAACAAGGAATCTTGCCATTTATAACAAGGATGGACCTAGAGGGTATTATGCTACCTGAAATAAGTCAGATAGAGCAAAACAAATATTGTATGTTTTCAGTTATATGTGGAATCTAAGAAAAAAAACAAATGAAAAATATAACAAAGCAGAAACAGAGCCACAGATACAGAGAACTAGGGGTTGTCAGAGGGGAGGAGGGTGGAGTGAAGTGAAGGGGATTAAGAGGTACAAATTTGAGTTATAGGGCTTCCCTGGTGGCACAGTGGTTGAGAGTCCGCCTGCCGATGCAGGGGATGCGGGTTCATGCCCTGGTCTGGGAAGATCCCATATGCCGCGGAGCGGCTGGGCCCGTGAGCCATGGCCGCTGAGCCTGTGCATCCGGAGCCTGTGCTCCGCAGCAGGAGAGGCCACAACAGTGAGAGTTCCGCGTACCGCAAGGAAAAAAAAAAAAAGACGTACAAATACTAGTTATAAAATAAATAACTCACATGGATATAATGTACAGCACAGGGAATGTCAATAATAATTTAATAACATTGTATGGTGTGTAATTTATAAAACTATGGAATCACTATGTTTTACACCTGAACTGTATTGTAAATGAACTACATTTCAATAAAAAAAAAACAAAAAACCTAAAAGTACTCTAAAGATAAGATTATGAGTTTTTGAAAGCAGAGGTCCAGTCATCACTACAAGAGGTTTTCTAATGCTGTTCTTACCTGTGGGAACTTAAGTAATTTAGCTTCTGGAACCTCAGTTTTCTCATCTGTAAAATGGGGGGAGCTAAACTGTATGACCATCATAATTTGCTGTAATTCTAACATTGAACTATTCCATGGGAAAAGTTATATCAATAAAATAAAATAAATCAACATTAAATAATAATATAAGTAATCATTAGTGATCAATATGTGGTTACAGAAATGGCCTACTCTACAGGAATAAGAATAATTCTTCAAAGAGTGTTTTGCTTATACTTTGCTTGCAGTTATGTGAAGAAGAAAAAGGCACAATCCTTTCCTTGAAGGTAATTACTATGTAGTATTGTAAACAGATCATTCCCCGTTATTGTGGCTAACTGTGGTGAAAATAAAATTATACAGTGTTCAGAGAAATTCTCTTTAGCTGCGGGGTCTTCAGAAAGGCTTCCAGGAGATGATGCCAGATAGATTAAGTATGGAGTAGTTCCAAATATCAAGGAAGAAAGTAATTTTAGGCAGAGAGCCAACATAAACAAAGGCAAGGAGGTGTGAAACAACATGGTGTATGCCGACGACTACATGCATTTGGTATTGAGTGTATAAATTGTGAGGCTGAGGATAATAGCATAAGAGGTAGAAGGGTTAGGAAGAGAGGAACTTAGATTTTCAGTGTGGCACAGAGTATTGAAGGTTTTACAGCAGGAAAATATCATTTTTGCTTTTCAGAGAGATTCTTGGGACAAAGGGAAGAGGTATGTGTGGGAGTGTGTGTGTGAGATTGTGTATGTGTGTGTATGTGTGAGTGTGTGTGTGAGTGTGTGTATGTGTGTGGTGCTGGTGGTGGTAGATGTAAATATAAAGGCAGGAGACAGAAGGCTATTGTTAAGAGTACTGGCAAGAGATAAGAACCTTCACTAGGGCAGTGGTAGCAGGAAAGAAAGGAAGAATTCAGGAAACATGAAACATTTAGGAATTGTTAAATTATAAGACCTCAAGCCTAATTGTTACATATGTCAAGGGAAAGGGAGAACCATATGTAGATTTCCAGGTGCGTGGCTTGAGCAATTGGTGGATGACCACATATTTACTGAGAAAAGGAAGATAAAAGGAAAATGACGATTTACCCCAGTAGGGGATCTCAACAAGAAACTGTCTATCATAGGGTGAAGCTTAGGTGAAATGCCTGAGTTAGAGATGTAGATTTGGGAATGATTCAAGCCACGAGATTTGATGGCAACTAAAACTAGGGAGAATCTGCAGGGCAGGAAGCAAGGAGAACCTTGGACAGTTTCCCCATGAACTTTCACGTTCAAGTTTTCCCCATGAACTTTCAGGTTTCAGGTTCTACTCCTCGACAGAGGAGTAGAAGATGAAGGAGACAATCCTATTTGTTAGGATAAACGCTGCCCTGTCTGTAGAAATGCTGAAGCGTCAATCTTTCTACCTTTTTTTTTTTTTTAAGTAACAGACTTTAGTTTTAGAGCAGTTTTAGGTTTACAGAAAAATTGAGCGTAAAGTTGAGTTTCTAAATACCTCTTCCTCCCTCTTCAGAGTTTTCCCTGTTATTAATGTTCAGTTAATAAAACAAAGAGGTCATTAGACTGAGGTGGTTTTAATGCTGTCTCAATCTTTCTACGTTTTGATTAGAGATCATGGACTGTCAGTGAAACAAAACAGGCATATCAGGAACCAAACATTTTTTGGTAGGGACTATAAACTATATATGCATTACACTGAACTCTGATCTACAAAACCACTCCCTAAAGAAACTGTTTATTTGGTAGATATCTGATACTTTTTAAAGTGAAATACTTGTTTATATATATATTAATTCTACCTTGTGTCTGACTATTCATTATACTATGTGCATGACAGCAAAGCAAGCTCTAATCTTTCAAACATTCCAATTTCTGAGCTGAAAATACTAGGGAAAAAAATGTGCTTTCTAGGAATATCAGTGCTTTCTAACAATGAAATATTTTTTAGACAGAAATATGTTTTAATATGACATATCCATTCAAATTGAACTCATTATACAAGGTCAACCAATAAAAATGTGCTTTTAAAAAATAAAGTTTATACACCAGTTTTTAAGAGATAGAACGGTAGGTATGTTGTCTGGGGACATTTAAGTTGGAGAACATGCAGCATTTACATGCTCTATGATGAATTTAATTTTAAAATACCATAGAGATTATCAGAGTAATAAATTAACATTTATTATAATATATTTAAATACGTAACGAAATATTTTCCAAAATTGAGGCTGAATTCTCAACATGAAGCAAGATGGCTCAGGAATAAATTCTACTGCAACTAGAATTATAAAGCCATTCAAATATTCCTTCTCGATATCATGGTTTTATTTCAGGTGTTTTATGATATTTATATTTTTAAAAGAATTTAGACAATTCTACAGAAGTAATTAAAGTTTTCTTGTTATAATACCATTACATATGATTCATAAATCATTTTTTTCTACAACACACTCAGGATATAGGGTTTTAATGATGATTCCTTCAACCTAAGACAGTCTGATAGATCTTCCAGGAAAGCTGCAATGCTAAACCTTTTCACTCTGCACATTTCCATATATAATTGTGGTTATCAATCTTTAATAAATGAATAATGTTATAGAACTGTTAAATTAATTCTGAGTTTCACAAGAGTGGCAACACCCATCTTGGATGACTACTTCAAAATCTAATTCTATTATCTGGACCTTGGTTCTACCACAAAAAGTAGGGCTTTTATCTCTCATATGTCACCTTTGATTTACTCACTCCAGTATGAATGATTGAAATCTTATTTTTACCTGGTATTTAATATCTTCCATTTATCTCTAAAAAATTTCCAGGCAAGGTCTCGGCCATGTGGATTTCGAGCTACATGGATTATCACATCAATTGCATCTTGATCCAGCACCACTTCAGAATTCAGTGATAGATTTAGAAGCCTTTAAGAATAGAATTGTGGGGAAATTTTTAGTCCAATAACAAAGATTTCTTATAAAATTACCAAAAGTACATGATTTAATTTATCACAGTCTTCAACGAATAGTCCAGTGTAAACTTTACTAAAAAAATTTTATCAATAGAACAATTTTGTTTTTATAAAAGGAGGAAGATCAAATTCATAGTATTGTAATTAATATATTAATCAAAGTCAGAACAATCTTGTGGGTGGAGAAATCATAGTTTTGGTTTGATGATGCAAACTCACTTTAAAAATCCTTTTTAATAAATGCTTCTTTTTATAGTGAAATATTGTCTTACATATATATGAAAAAACATATAATTAGTTAGAAACTAAGGTATACCTTTCAAATCAACAAGCTTTAGTCATATTAATATGGCGGTTTTCCTTAGCTCTAGAAAGATAAATTTTAGAGTAACTAGCATGTATTTAAGGAAATAAAAACAAGTTCAGTACAGTCTGATTAACAGAGAATACTCTCATTACATGAATTTTAAAAATTAATTGACCCACCTATTTAATAAATTCCTGTCATCACTGCAAGTTAAGGCTTCCAATAATATTTTCTTCTCAGAAACGGCCGTGGTGGAGTGGAATTTCATCCATATGAATTCCCAGACATCCTCATCTAGTAGTGAAACTCCTGTACAGTAGACGATGTCTCTAACGTTTAGTGGTATTCTAAAGAAGCAACCCATGGTGGTTTTCCGTTAATTAAAAGCTTCATAGTATTGAAAATAAAGACAGATGCTGCTCTACTAGTCAGTTTTTAAAAAGATGGTTTTGTTAATTAGATTTACCTGAAAGAGAATAATGCTATATAGTAACAATATTCAAAAATATTCCCAACTAAATGAATAATGTATTTTATTTAAAGATAGTTTTGAATGAAATTTTTTCCACTCTTGAAACTATGTAAACAAGAATCAACAAGAACAACAAGAACATAAAGCCTTAAAAAAATAGAAACAGGTGCCTTATATTTCCACCAACATTCATATATTTATCAATCAAAAATTTTGCTCTCAGAATTGTTAGACCTAAGAACCACGAGAAAGCACTGGATGAAGAGACTGACTAATCTGGATAAAACAGAAACATCTCCTAAATTCTTAGACAATTTTTTCTAAAACTATTTTTCTCAAATAGCTCTCCAAATTTTGGAACCTAGAAGATTACTAATATAGATAATAAACAGATAAAACATAAGTAGTAAATTTTGAGAAAGTAAATGTTACAGTGGGAAACTGTTACTCGATTTAATTAATCTTGGCTATTTATAAGCTGCAATTCTCATGCGTACTCCGCCGTGGCATTTTTTACTAAATATTGTTTTCACGTTTTGATATATACCCCACATTTAAAAAAACTGTTCTCTTAAAGAACACTCCAATATCTTAAAAAATTAAAAATGCATCTCTGCTTTGTATAATATCTAGTAATCTATTATTAAAATTTCTCATTTATAATTTGAATGTGGTTAATAATAAGAAATGTTTTCTCTGGATAACAAGATGAGACAATCCCTTTTAAATATTTAAGACTTTGATGGTTAAAACATTGCTTTGGTGAATGGAGTATTTGGAAAACAGGAGGAAGCGTCTGAATGACTACCAATAAGATGATCTTCATCTTATTCTGTTAAGCAGCTAAGTAGGTCTACCATCAGGATATTGAAGATTGTGTATCAGGATACCAAATGTGTAGAGCTGTTAGTACTATCATACAAAATTCACAGTTCCCAGAAATGGCTAAAAGTATATTATTCTGTCTCTTCCTACCAATAATTAAAATGTTTGGAGAATAGTTACTTTAATCTTGCTGACTGAAGCTTTTTTTCCTTTATGGTATTTGAAGGCAAGCCTTTTGTTTGTTTGATTGATTTGTTTTGTTTTTGAAGAAACAAAAGGAATATAGACATCAGAAGAAAGCAGAAAAGAGCTTCACTTCTTTCTCCTGTCTTCCCTCTCAGCCCTGGAATCCCTTGATGAAAGTACCCATAATAGTCTTCCCAGTGGGTGGTGAAACCTTCTTCTCCCTGCTCTGTTTATGACCAGCTTGCCACACGGCACATCTGAAATCACTAGGGAAAACATTGCCACCATATGTTGAAGAGTCTGTCAGTCCTGATAGATACAACATAATATTACAAAAATGCATCCATCTTTACTAACTGCAATAAGTTAAAAGTTTAAAATCTTCCTTTAAATCAAGAGCTAGAAAAGAGGATGATTTTTTTCCCTCCAAATATTACAGGCTACAAGGCACAACACTGTATTATTATTGTCATGATTTTGGCCAAGAGATCACTATAAAAATTTGCAAAAACTAACAAGAAAATGTCTACTTAAATCATCAAATCATAGATCAATGCATATTAGACCTAATAGTAACAGCTTACGTTCTAAAAAAAATTCCTTAAGCAATTAATATATCAAAGAGCTCAGGGATAGAGCCCACTGAATGAGGTTTGTTACTGCGTATGAAACCAGTCTCCAATATCAAGCAGAAAGACATATGGAAATATAGAAAAGGCAAAAAAAGAAAAGAAAAAGGAAAAAGAAAAAGGCAGATATTAAACTATGTTCCTTAGAAATAACGTGTCATATACTATAGTCATTAGCAACAATCCATATTTTTGCAGTTCAGTAGTTGCTCCTGGCTGATGCTGAACTGTGTAAAATGCATACACAAATGAATAAATGGGTTGGTCAGTGCAAAGTCCTGGACACCGGCTAAAGGGGCATCAGAGGTAGAAAATACCACTTTTGCACAATACTACATTCCAGGTTACCTGTCTTATTTTATTTCATCTATACGATAATATCATGATATCTGTATTATAAACTTCATTTTGCAGGAGAGCAAACTGTTCTGAGAGAGGATATTTTGCACTATAACAACAATATAGTAAGTTGAGAATCAGGATGGGCTATACATGAATGTCTTTCCTATTTCTATCAGCTTAGACATAGCTAATGACGATGAACATAAGATATTAAGATTTCTGTTAGTAGTAATCATCAGTAATTATCACTGAATGCTGATTTTTGTTGTTCCATAAAACGCTATCTTATAGAAAGTAAGAACAACCAAACCCTGGATCTAACTAGTAGGCTGCAGAGTAATACCAGTGCATCCAAGCTATAATTCCCTTAGTGCTGAACTGGCCACAGATGTCACTTTTACCTTGTGTTTTTCATTACTTTTTTTTAAGTCCATAGTTTAATCAGTCATCTCTTTTTTTTTTTTGCGGTACGCGGGCCTCTCAACAGTTGTGGCCTCTCCCGTTGCAGAGCATAGTCCGGACGCGCAGGCTCAGCGGCCATGGCTCACGGGCCCAGCCGCTCCGCGGCATGTGGGATCTTCCCGGACCGGGGCACGAACCCGTGTCCCCTGCATCGGCAGGCGGACTCTCAACCACTGCGCCACCAGGGAAGCCCCCAGTCATCTTTGATAAATATTCAACGGTGGCAAGAACGGTTTTCCAACAATAAGCTTCCGTTCTGTTCACCAGAATCAAAATGACACTTGTTAAAACAGCCTCTGGCTGACTTAAAGGACATAGGCTGGGGGTGTATTTAAGGAGCTGCTGTGTAGCAAGCTGATCATATACAGAGCAAGGAGAAGAAATCTTGAAAGGGCATCCAGCAATGAAGTGCTGGATGAAATGGCAGACATCCTGAAGGAATCTAACAAAAGTTGTCCTGGGCAAAGGAGGCTTTTGAAAGCAAAGCTGCCCAGAATAGGGGCAAATTCTGTTTTTGAACCGGCAGCCTCAAACAAGAGAAAGACCACATAATTTGGATGTGCTCTGGAGGAAACTGCAGGTCAAGTTTCAGGCTCATGAGCAGCTGTCCCCCTGTGCATAGCAGATGTGTCAAATTTCACTACTATGAAAATGAGACTTACATATATTTACATATATAATCTGAAACCTGTTGATGGTCCACTGAAAAATAGCCCTTGATCTCAGCTACGAATCCCCAAACTCTCAAGAAAGTAATGGCTATTAGCAGATGCTGGGAGGTACACTTGCTTAAGATTCATAAGGCTCCTTAGAAGAGCAAGGACAGAGCGGATTAGCCGGAAAATACCACTCAGATTTTTCTAGCATCTCCTCCCAACCCACCAACTCCTTATCTTCCTTACTCACCCACCAGATAAAGAATCAATGTATAGGTCACAAGATTATTTGTACTCATCACTGAAAATAAAACAAGATTGGTGAGCACTGAACTTGCCAAGGGTCCTTGGCTCCTAATGATTTCCATTGTTAATGAAACCCCCTTTTGCTGCTAAATTTGTAAAGATGCACTAACAACACTTTAGCAAAATGATTGCTCTGGGGACAGTTTAAGATCTCTTTGTATAAACCAAAGTCATTAGGAACAAATGAAAAAGCTCAGTTTTTGTAAAGCATGAGCTGAAAAACCCACAGAACTCACAGTTATGAATAGTGCAAATGAGTCCTATGAGATTCTTGATATTAGGATTACAGGGAGAGAGAATATGGAAATTGTTTATGAAAATGTGAATCCCCCCATGGTCATTTCTTTTTAACTGCTGCCTCAGAAGTAAATCTTTTAGTGGAATTTTATCATGTGGGAAGCTGGTCTCTGCTAGCTGCCTTCCTACAAGATGAATGGGGTAATGCTGAGCCCAAAGGAAGTGCCTTTATCTTTCTAAGGTACTGACTTTGCAGAAATGATTACCTAATTAATGTAACTTCTACTATGTTTTTTATTCTACTCTCATTTTAAATAGCATGATGACAGAGTTCATTTGTATGATAAAAGTTTAAAATTCAGCATAAAAATTCAGTATATCATTTTGGAATAATTTATTTTTTGCATTTTGGTGATATGTTTAACCTTTTTTACCTTGCCAAAAGCAAATGCCTAAAAACTAAAAGCTTTGGGGTAGAAGTTAAAAAATTAAGCAGCGGAAAAATTAAAGGCATGTGTCTTTTAGGAAAAATTTTTTACTGAGTTAAATAATAATCGTGATGTAGTGGGACTAATATTTTAAAACATAGTAAATTGGTAATTATTAAATGGAAAATTGTGAAGTAGATTGGTAAATTAAAATAAATAACAGGAAAATTTCCAAAGATTTTGCTATGAAATTTTTCATTGCTGCATTGTATTTTAAGGTTAAAAATCAGGACTCATTTAAAATAACAATAAAGGACTAGTTTAAGATATAAATAGCAACTAAGAATGATATCACAGATTAATATTTAATGATATGGTAAAATATATTATTTAATATGATGAAATATATTTTTAAGGACAGAGTGTAATATATATATAAATATCACTGTGTTAAGTCTAAAGAAAAACGTTAATGTGTATGTTAAAAGAAAGGCTGGAAAGATAAACAAGAATACTAACAACATTAGCCTCTGGGTTTGGGGATTATAGGTAACTAGTGTTTTTTTTACACACATATTTCAAATTTAATAATTTAATAACGTTTACAGTTACTTTGGAAATAAATAACTACATTTATAAAGATAAAATTCTGTTACTTTCAGAATAAAATATATACCAATATAAAAAATGCTGTTGAATAATATATAGAAATAATTCTGATGATACAGTTAAAATATCTCCCAGAGGAAAATTATACTTGCTAAAAGAAAAAAAACACACTATTTTAAAATATAAATTTTGATGCTTAATCATGATATGGGTCTATTTATTTCTAAGCAGGTTCTCAGTAGACCTAATTTCACCAGTAACTGCCTCCAGGACTGGGCAAGTCAAGGTCATTGCTTTGGGCTTTATTTTTAATCCTAATTGGACAAGGGCTAAAATACATGAGTTCTAAGGTCCCTTCCTGCTCTGTTAGTACAAGTGTCTTTTCATTAGTGATTGTATTAACATTGAAATGTGGATTTAATTATTTTCAAAGACAATAAAAAAAATTCTCAAGTCGCTGGCCTCTCAAAGAATACCTCTTTCTTTCAGTGGCACTACACATGCCATTGATATAGAGTGTGGCACACCATTTAATTAATTTTAATGAACTTGCAGTTCATTTGAAATATCATTTGCCTATTCTAACTAAAAATTGGAAGACAGCTTTGGTTGAGGCTTCCTCACCAATACTCTGTATCTTGCTCTGCCTTATAAGTACAAGCACTCTTACTTCTTTTGGGACAGACAATCCTAGACTTTTAACTATCAGACTGAAAAATAACCTGCATTTACAAAGGCTGACCCTGTCCATCTTGTCTGCTACCCCCATCTCTCATTCTATCCAGATTTCTTGGTCCCTTGACTGCTGCTAAGAAAGCCATCCTGAATAAAAATTACAGCTGTTTAGAAGGAATGCGTGACTTTTTGCACCTACCTGTCTGTTTCCTCATCTGGAAAATGGGAATCATAATTCCTTACAGGGTTGTTACAATGATTAAATGAAATAATGTTTCATTTGATATTCACATGAAAATGGTGCATATCAAGGGTTCAGTATGGATTTTAGATAAATGTTGTGCATAGCCAAGTACAGGGGACATAGAAAATTGTCTAAATAGGTAGTAATAACATCTCTCCTCCTCATTACTTTTATTACTATTATTATTAGGATGCAGTGCCAACAAATATTCCTATCGTTCCCAAATGAGTACTGGACTATAAAGAAAGCAAAAATAAAGTTTTTAGACAACCTTGCTAAAAGTGAATGAGTAATTATAAAAGTCACTACAGACACTACATCTCAAGTTTAAGGCATTACAATGAAATACACTTTTATAATTCCACCTAACTTTACTGGTATACTTGTCAATCAAATACACTGCTGAATCTATACAAAAACCCTGGCAACCAAAGGAATATAGTTCCTTAGTATCTCTATAAGGCCCATGGCCAAGGAAGAACAGAATCTCAAGTGAAGTATGCAGTTGGTGAGTGGCTGAAAGAACAGGAGACAGCAACGCTGTCAGCTGGCACCTTTCATGCATCAGCTGGGGCTGCTCTGTTTCTGAAGAGTCTTCTCACTGGTGCCCACACAGCCTGCTCATTCCCACTGAACCTGGAGCACGAAAAAACAAAATACCCTTTGGACCTCAAAACAAAATAGAGTTGGGGAAATCTGGTGGACAATAGACCAGCTATATTTAAAATTACTGTGTTCTGAAATGATATTCCAAACCTCTTCACATTTTATTTTTGCATATTTGCTAAGAGGTATATGCTGCTCTTTCCATATGAAAGACAAAGGATTGCTAGGAATGGGTGGGTCATTTTAACTCTTAATATCCCAAATGTATCAAAAGTATATTTTAAGATAGCTGCACTCCTTTTAAATGGCTCTTATAATTAAAGTAAATGTACTTTAAAAGAGACGTTCACTTTGCTTAAGCTGAAATAATATATATTACATTATATTTTAAACCTTTAAGTCCCTATATATACAGTAGCTATTATTTCTACTGGCTGGGAAGGGAAAGGGATGGAGAGGGTTAAGTTTCTGGGCTGTTAAGACCACTTCATAAAATATAATTGCTAAAGCATAAGAACAAAAGAAACCAAGTGACTCAGATAGCATTAAAAAGAAGAGGACAAGGGGGCTTCCCTGGTGGCGCAGTGGTTGAGAGTCCACCTGCCGATGCAGGGAACAAGGGGCACGGGTTCGTGCCCCTCCGGGAAGAGCCCACATGCCGCGGAGCGGCTGGGCCCGTGAGCCATGGCCGCTGAGCCTGCGCGTCCGGAGCCTGTGCTCCGCAACGGGAGAGGCCACAACAGTGAGAGGCCCGCGTACCGCAAAAAAAAAAAAAGGACAAGAAGAAGAAGACATCAAAGAAAAAGTAGAAAGAAAGAAAGAACACATGAGACATGTGCAGAGTGGCCAAAAAATTCAGAGTAAGAAT
Organism: Delphinapterus leucas; assembly: GCF_059928025.1. Taxonomy (NCBI): domain Eukaryota; kingdom Metazoa; phylum Chordata; class Mammalia; order Artiodactyla; family Monodontidae; genus Delphinapterus; species Delphinapterus leucas. The sequence continues at coordinate 58,089,172 of NC_143139.1, read as the reverse complement.
GACAAAGACAGTCATGACAAAGACCTACAAAAAGGTAAAGGGGAAAAACCGCAATGAGAGGAGAATTTGTGACTTGATTTGTTGAAAATTTTTCTTGGGCCTGGATTTTGAACACATTCTACTGAAAAGCCTAGAACAAAGTTATTTAACGTTTCATAACTCAGAACCCTTATGACATCCAGAATCAATTATACCCATAAGACCTCCAAAAAATTGAACTGGTTTATAACAAAGGTAGAAAAATTAAGATATCTATGATGACTCACTTTAAAACAGTGAGCAGCAGACTGCTAGCATAAATACCTCTAAAAACATAATTTAAAACTTACGAGGTATACAGTTGTAATAGAAGTTGTGAAATGGCTGATAAATTGCCCTATTTATAGATGCCTGTGTTACAGAGGACATAAATTGTTTCTGGATAATTGCGTGCCTATTATCCGTGGCTTCCCAACGAATTTCAAATCTGCTCTATCCTGATCCTTGAATATTTAAGCTTCTTCTTCACTTAGCCCAGGTCAGAGCACTGTAAATCTAAGTGCCTCCTATGATATGAAGTCTAAATATAGATGGTTTTTCTGAATCACAATGATTAGGAATCAGTACTTGCAGTTAACTTTTAAGATGAAAGGTAATGATAGGAACGACACATTAGTTACAAGAGCAAATCCATCGCACTATTCCCATTCAAATCATGATCCAGGCTTGAGTGTTTATGAAGACTCCACTGGATGACATAGGGCTCCACCTGAACAAATAAATCTTGTTGCCCAGGAATAACTTACAGCAACAGTCATTGTCTTGAATTCTTCATACAAAGGTTGAAAATTGCACCAGTTTATTGTATCCATCAAATTACTACATCGACAAATGTATGGGTCTATGCAAATGAGGTTTATCTTCATTTCTAATGCACTGTCAAGGTCACTGTGGTTAATAAGGCTGATTGTACAGCTTGGGAAGAATCAACTACAGCCATTTAGTTAATTCTTTAGGCATAACAAGTAAACTGTCATGAGTAGGCAATAATTAATATATTTTCCTCACTTGAAAGGTCTCCAACTAAAAGATTTTATTTGGCTAAAGTAAACTTTACTATTCTCTGTGTGTGTGTGTTTGTGTCTGTGCATTGAACAAAATGTAATTCTGTATGTTTTGTAATTTTAATTGTTAGATTCACTGCATAAGAAAATGCTGTACTTTTTAAAAATAGAGAAATATTCTTATTCTCATCAAATCCTGGATGTTCTATGCTTTCACTGAAATGCACTTTGATCCTCCTGTGAAAAAGCAGTGAAATCCATGAAAAACTTTATAATACATGTATGTATGCTAAGGAATAAGGATATATATAATTAAATTTGATAATTAAATATAGTGATAAAAAGTCTAGTCCTGTTACAAGGTAAAATAAAATTATTGATTAAAAAAAGAAGCTGGGGTCTGGAGAAAGGGAGAATGGCAAGAGTGGATGAAAAAAGTTACAAAACAAGATAGAAGGCCTATTTTGCATTCGGAGATAATATAGCTGAGAAAAACATACACTTTAAAAGAGTCAACTCAAACGTTATGACTTTCTGAAATAAGTGAAATGTATGTATGCACATATACATGTAATTGGCAGGTATTGGTCATAACGTTGCATGTGTATAAAGAGAAGGGGGAAACAGTGTACATTGAATGCCTGCACTGTATGTTCGTTTCAGCATAAAATAAGCAAGGTTTGTTTATATATGAAAATAAAAGTCACTTCAATTTTTTCTATTTGGTTTTTTAATTATAGAAAGAACCTCAAGTCACTAGAAAGTAAAACACAAAACAAAAACAAAAAACCTCTTTCTAAATATTTAGATGTGAAGGGATTCTGAAACACGAGAATGGGTCCTTTGCTGTGAATTTTAGGAATATCTCTATATATTATTCTATCTTCATGCAATAGGCCACTCCCATCTTTTTTTCCTACACAAGTAAGAAAATAATATTCTGAGGAATCATGATATTAATTTTGTCTGAATTTTATGAGGAACAAGAAGAACCTCCCTTCTCAGTATCTTCTTTTATTCCTCCATTTCATGATGAAAATCTTAAATAAGAACAGGGTGAAGTTAGCGAAAGTTAGAAGTCTTATTTGCTATCTATTGGTAGCACTCCTTGAAATCTCATCAGCACAATACAAAATATTATGTACCAAGTTTTGATTGCAAGGCAGAGGCTAAAGTTGTGTGTATTAGTTTCATATGGCTGCCATAACAAATTACCACAAACTTGGTTGCTTAAAGCAACAGAAATTTATTCTCTCACAGTTCTTATGGCCAGAAGTCCAAAATCAAGGTGTCAGCAGGCTGCTTTCTCCTGGAGATTCTGAGGAATCTGTTCCATGCCTCTCTCCTAGCTTCTGGTGGATCTGGCAATCCTTCGCATTCCTTGGCTTGTAAATGCATAACTTCAATATCTACCTCTGTCTTCACATGAATTTCCCTCTGTGTTTCTCTGTTCTTTCTCTTCTGTCTCTGATATGGACACTCAACATTGGACTTAGGGCGCACCCTAAATCCATGCAGTCTCATCTCAGAATCATTAATTTAATTACATCAGCAAAGATCCTATTTCCAAATAAGGTCACATTCACTGATGGGGTTTAGGATTTAGACATATCTTTTAGAAGCCACTATTCAATCCATGGAAGTGTGTGCATGTGCTTTTGTTTTTCCTATTATTGCCAAGAAATTACAAGTCATCAGAGTTCTTTCTCACTTTCAGATATTTTAAGATATGGGTAACGCAAAACAATATTTGATGACTATGGAAGATCTTTCATCAACATTATCACAATATTAAGTAAATGTTATCACACTATCATTAGAAAGACTACCATGAGTTATTTTCATTTTGAGATAGAATAACTTATATGCATGAAATCAGTCCTAAGTCTTAATCACAAGGGGGAAAAATAAATAAAAAGGAAATGTTGTTGATGTTGCTGAAAGAATCTTCTCAGTGCTAATAGCAATGCTTATATTATTTTTGGAAAATGCGGAGGAAATTTCTTCTTTATAGTGGTTGGTAGTAGTTGCAATAAACCTTGTAATCAATGAATCTTGAATCCATCAGTATAACCTACTGTCTGTGAGTATGTAAGAATGTTTTGGAAGCTACAAATATTTTTGTTGGTGCTTCTGCTCTGGCTTAGTAAATAATAATGATTACTATTGTAAGGTTAATCACCACTGCTCCCTGTGTTGCCCATGTAAATCTATATTTACTTAGTACTTGTACTGTAATAAAGTCAGGCAGCTAAAATAGAGCTATTCTATAACTAATCAATAGGCGTATCTTTTGACAGATAACACAAAAGTTCAATAGTGTTATGCCTGAAATTGGTATAATATTAGGCAAACAATACTAGCATGATAGGAAAATTACTTTTGGCAGAAATGGGAGGAAAACCAATTATACTGAAAAGAAAAAAAGTTAAATTAAATCAAGTTATTTTCAAAAGCACACCTCTGTAAAAATTAAAATACCCTGAAAAAATACTATTGACTATTTGCCTCTATGCATGACCAATAATATAATATTTTTAAGTAAAATGTCAGGAAAAGCCAAAACAGCTGGGAAAAGGGAAATAAGTGTATGATTATTTCTGCATTTTAAATTAGAATATAAAATCGTTAATGCATTTAGATTACAAACTAAATGTGACTGTAAAAAAGTGAATAGAATTATGCACTTATATTAGCTCTCAATGCAATTAAAATCCCTGCTACACTGAAAAATAAATTAAAAACACATCCAAATTAGTTAGTCCCGCAAGTAGGTCATTCAGTCAAATATTTATCTGATGACGAACTGAACTGAGCTGGCATGTATTGAATTCTCCAAATGGCAAGGACAAGTGGTAGTTTCAGTGTGATTCCAGAGAAGCATAGGGAGAAGAGAGATTATAAAGTCCTCTTCTACATTTAGTTATAGCCGCTCCTGAAGTAATCTTATACATGACCTCTCCTTATACAAAAGGTTAGTCAGCTAGTGACTGACTACTGGTTATGAAAAAGATTTCCAGTCTGACAAAAGAATTCACAATTGGATTAATTCAGATAGCAAGCCCACTTACTACATTTCACATATGGCTTTTCTTCTCCATAACACTTCTATTTGTTAACATACTCTCATCTTAGAAGAGAAATCCCCTTAAGCTTTGATGAAGGAGCATAATTAATTAACGGGGATTTTTGCTCTTCTCAGCAAATAAAAACAAAACCACCTGATGAACTGAAAATGAAATTATAAAACTTCCAGAGGATGTTCTTGGGTCAGTATAGATTCTGCCCGATCACCTAAACTTTTGTAAGTACCAAGACTTTAATCTTGAGAAATGATGTTGAGGAAGAAGGCCATTTTTTTTAGGTGACTTTTTCTTTTTTGTTTTTAATTTTTATTGGAGTGTAGTTAATTTACAATATTGTCCCAATCTCTGCTGTACAGCAAAGTGCATCAGTTATACATATACATATGTCCACTCTTTTTTAGATTCTTTTCCCACATAGGTCATTACAGAGTATTGAGCAGAGTTCCTTGATTGAGTCACAGATGTAGAAAACAAATTTATGGTTACCAGGGGGGGAAGGGTGGGGGGAGGGATAAATTGGAAGAGTGGGATTGACATATACACACTACTATATATAAGATAGATAACTAATAAGGAGGGCCATTTTTATACACTGTTCCTTCCTCTTAACATCTCCTTTCCCTCTTTGCCTACTGAACATGTATCTTTCCTGTAGGCCTCAGGTCAGTTGTCACTCTGCAGGAATGTCAGCCTCACTGACAGGTCAAATTGTTCTTTTCTTGTAAATCTCCCTCTGGTTCTCAATACACTAAAATCGTACAGTACTCGTATGACATCTGATTAGTCTCAGTCTACCCCATTGGACTGTCAACTTCAGGAAGGAAGAAACTGTGTCCTTTTGCTCATCACTGTATCCCATGACTTTTAGCCTGATGCCTGTGATGCAGCAGTTACTCAGGGTAAATTTGGTACATGAATCAAGCACTGTTGGAGTCTGAATTAATACTAATTAATCACATTAATAGATATTACTATGGAAAAATTACTTTATTTTAGAAATAAAGCTGAAAGTTAAAAACCAAGTTGACTATGATCCAGCTATTCCATTACCCAAATGTGACTGGTGACCTTGGCCCTGTAATGCTGCATCCATCACAGCGAGGGACGCAGCATGTTAAAGATTTTTTGTTTTAGCTTTAAAAAACTACTGAGGAACAAATTAATAATAAGACCTCAATGATGGTTATGATTTTGAAGATAACTGTGAATTATTCCAGAGGTTCCCAAAACAGTCTCTGTGCTGGAGTTATGCAGACAACAATTCATAATGAGGTGACTGGCCATAACTACTAAAATATAAAATATCTAGGGAAGAAAGGTGATAGAAGGAAAGTGTTTATCCTTTAAGGTTTTTTTTTTCCCAAGCATATGATAAAAGTAAAAAAAAAAAGTCCTTTCTCTTACTTTTTATATTAACTCCTGTCACTCTTCCTTCCTCAGTCATGTTCAAATATGTCCCCTTCACTTCATTTCCAACACCAGCACTCAGGGCCGGAAGTCTTCCCTGATCTCTCTGATCTGGTCAAATTCCTACAGGACAGTCTCTCAGAACACCACAGATCTCTTCTTGGTCACACTCACTTGAGTTTCATTTTTAGCTTTATGTGATTATTTTGAACAATTTCTGTCTCCCTCCTACACTCCCTCCTTGCCCCTGCATTCATCTTTAGGATGGGTAAGGGCACAGACCACATATTCTCAATGCCAGTCAGGTGGCAGGGGCTGGCATTGCTTGAATGAAGGAATGCTGCCTTCCAAGTGTCTAGCACAGTGCCTGATACATCGTAGCTGCTCAATACATACTTATCAAATACATGAATAAATGAACATACATCCCCCTTTAACTATATAATCAAAAGAGAACCCAAAGTGGACACATTGTGAGGAAACTCTATGATTTATGTGCAAGCACAGGTGAGTGTGAAATTTTGGACTGTTGGAGCTGATGGAAGCACTAGAGATTTGTTCTCACTTTAGAAACAGGGTTGAAATTTGGAGCCATTTACAGACTTGTCTTAACCCACAGGTGCCTAATGACAAACTAGGAGCAAACCTAATTCCTCACCCCAGCTCACTGGAGGTTTGGGCAGCCCTGCCCTTTCCACTACTCCACATAGACTCCGTGCTGTGTTCACTCGTCTGCAACAGGACTATGCTGGTATCTGACCACTAAAATGGCAGATCTGGCTGGTATAACATTAGCTTATGAAAACTTATAGTAGGTCAATGTACAGTAAAAAGAATACAAAAAGGAGTGTAAAGAGCAGAGGTAATAGGACAATAACTTGGAAACATGGGCAATAAATTAGGATCTATGTTTTCAGGGAAGAACCGAAACACATACAGACCATAATGGAAAGAGCCCTTTGTCCCTCCACCTTTACGTTCTCACATAAGTAAAGCAAATATTGATGGATAGAGAGCAGACACAAAGGAAAGGAGCTTAACTGGAGCTCTTTACACTATGAGATTAAAAAAACGCTATGGCTGGTGGAGGGGCATGTACTGTAAATAGCAGCTGGTTAAGGGGAGGAAAGAAAATGTAATGTTTACCCAGAGGCCAGGACAGGCAGTATTTCTTAAAGCGGGGAGAAAAGGGCAAATGTCCCCCTGCTCCTAACTGAGAGTCTCTCTGGTAATGTTTTGTTTTTTATTTTATGTTACAGGTCACATCCTTATATCCTCAAAACTTATAGAGTGTTAAGTCTAATATTGAAGGCATTCTATAAATGTCCTATTCTGTTCTATTCTACACTGTTTCTACTTTCCCCATCTAAAATTCATACCACTCATTACTCGGGGGGGCGGTCAAGTAGCAGGCCACTTCAAAGATGATTAATGTATAATTTCCTATAAGGGTCAGATATTATATAGGCGTTCTTTTACATAACTCTCACTACTTGTTTGGTTGTTAGTAGTACTGCCACTTTTCAGATGATGAAACCAAGTGATTTTCCTAAGTTAATTTAGTTGAACAGCTGCAATTTGATCACGGTGTCTTTGACTCTGAAGACCATAACCGTTCCTAATACCAACGGTTCCCAAAGTGTGGTCCCCAGATTAGCAGCATCAGCATCACCTGGAAACTTGTTATAAATACAAATTCTTGGGCCCCATTTCACCTACTGAATCAGAACTCTGGAGGTGGGGCTCAGCACAAACTGTTTAACAAGTCCCCCCAGTGATTCTTGTGCACAATCAGGTTAGAGACCACAGGCTTATACAGTGTAGCATAAAACTTTTGCTTACACTCACTGCAGAGAGTACCTGAGTTATCTTGGGTGTCTTTTTTGTTTGTTTTTTTTTTACACAAACATCTATTACTGATGTATGGAAATTTGATATACCACCACAGAATTACCGGCAGTAGGGGTAGAAAGTAGACAGGCTAGGGACGGAAGCCCAGATCTGCCACCTATTGTTATATAATCTTGGCAAGTTGCATAACCTTTGTAAGTTCTGGATTTCTCTTCTATAAAAATGAAAATAAAAATGACGAGATCAGGGCTTCCCTGGTGGCGCAGTGGTTGAGGGTCCACCTGCTGATGCAGGGGACGCGGGTTGTGCCTGGTCCGGGAGGATCCCACATGCCGCGGAGCGGCTGGGCCCGTGAGCCGTGGCCGCTGGGCCTGCGCGTCCGGAGCCTGTGCTCCGCGGCGGGAGAGGCCACAGCAGTGAGAGGCCCGCGTACAGCAAAAAAAAAAAAAAAAAAAGAATGACGGGATCATGCACCAAAAGCACTTAGCCCAATCCTGAAATGTAATAAATACTCAATAAAATAGATATAGTTTTCATTATGATTATCATTGTTAAAGACAATAATATTGGTAACATTAGAATTAATTGCATGAGTAGTGAAGCTTATTATTGTAGTATTATGTATGCTGCAAAGCTCCAGAGATTCTCCTCTACTTACAAATTTTATTATAAAATGGCCTTAATTTTTTCAATTTCAAAATGAATTTCCAATTAATTTCAATTCACTAAACATTTTAAATTTCCCACAATGTACAAGGTATTCTGCTCTCTTAGGGTATCTTTTAAGTAGGGTATTGATACCAGTTATCAATTTATATGTTAGGGAATGGATATCACCATTGGATACTTTTTTTTAAATTAAACACTTTAAATCTTTACTGTGTCTTGGCTTAAAGCTTTATTGGAAGATTGGGACTGACATATACACACTACTACATACAGAATGGATATCTAATAAGGACCTACTATAGAGCACAGGGAACTCTTCTCAATACTCTGTAATGACCTATATGGGAAAAGAATCTAAAAAAGAGTGGATATATCTATATGTATAACTGATTCGCTTTGCTGTACATCTGAAACTAACACAAGACTGTAAATCAACTATACTCAAATAAAAATTTTAAAAAAATTGTATCTTTTCACATTTGAAAAATAATACATTATCACAAAATTAAGAGCTGTGCCAATTGTGGACACATTTAACTTCAGGTTAAATTTTTATTCAAAGAAAATCGCATACTGCTCTATTGAGACCCCTGGACAGTTAACTGTACAATCTCAACAGTGCTTTAATACAGACAGTTTCAAATAATAATTCACTTGCAGTAAAAATATATCCCCTCTATTTTACTCAGTGAAGCTCAGACCAATTAGTTCTTGTTTATTTGCACCAACCAGTGAAAGAAACCAATTTCTGTCCCTTTTATTATGCTTTTTATCCATACAAAAAGGCTTTCATCTTTTCTGTATTTTGTTTTTAGAGTGAAATTCTCAGTCCTCACTACCTCCTCTTGTAGCTGGTGTTGTCAAGATCTTTTTGTCATTTGTATTGTTCTCTACTGAATGCTTGGTGATTTGTCTCTTTTCTGAAATGTGGCATTCTGCTGAACTTAGTCCCCAAACCACAGACTAACAAAACGGGAACATAGCTCAATCTGTCTGTATGCATGACATCACCATTACAATTCAACACACTGTAGCATATGAATATTTTAACAGGGCTCAGAATGTCGACTCATTCAATGTATCATCCACTGTAATTCTTGAATTTTTCTCACTGTTGCTACCATCTCTAGCTTTTCATTGCACATTTTGGTTCCATTACCCTGCCCTGCACCAACTTTCCATTCCACTTTCCTGAATCCAATGCCACCTATTCGACCTATGTCCCCAGTATATCAAGATCGGGCTGTATACTAACACAGCACCCCAGAGGTCGCAATCCCTGCTACTTCCATGACTCCTTGTCCTTTAGATTTATTAGCATAAATACATAGCATCTCTCTGACCAAAATTTTTTAGTATACAACTACATTACCCTTGGAGGGTTTTTTTAGATGATTTTTAAGGTTCCAGTTAAACAAAACCAAGTAAACAAACAAAGCTTACTGGTCTGTTACTTCAGGCACATTTAAAAAGAAACCTAGCCCTCCCCTTAATTGACTCAATTTAAGAAAGTTAAACTCAGCACCAAGAACAGGAGTACATTATTGTTTTATTATTGAGCTGTCATCCCCAAAATATAGATTAAACCTCTGATCTTCACACACAGGTAGCTAAGTGAGTATCATTTACCCTCCCTGCAGGAAGTCACTTGTGTATGCTGGGTCATGTCATATGGTTGGTCAGTTGAGTAAACCTTAGTAAACACAGAGTTACTTTCATTTAGCAGGTTTACTTGCCCAGTTACAAAAGAAAGCAAAGCAGAAGAATATAAAAATGATGAAGGAAATAACAAAAGAACCTTAAAATATTAGGCCCCAATTTAATTATTTTACCACGAATAAATGGCAGGGTTATCAAAACTGAAATGAGCTGACACTTTCATTTATAAGAGAATTGTGGAGGTGATCGATGGTTCAAACTCACAAATCAAATATTGCTGCACTCCTTACACATCAATCCATGTGCCTTCCGTCTGGAATCTGCATCCACCCGCCTCACATACTCATACACACCTACCGCTGCCTCACTCAGCCCTATCATCTGACAAAGTCCTACTCATCCTTCATGAGGAAGAATGCAGTGTCTCCAAGGCAGTAACCCCTCCCTGCTGTGTGTTCACGCTCTGTCCTGTGCTTAGTTCTTGCTTCAAAGTACCACTATTTGTTTACAGAGCTGCATCTCCTATTCATTTTGACCTCTGCCTCTTCTCTTTGACTTTTGATTACCAGCTGCTATTGAGAATCACTCAATAAAATTTTGTTAAATGAATGAATTATTTTAAGAATAGATTTTTCCCAATAGCTGTATTTTTAAATGTAGAAAGTGATGTCCGGCTTGAATACTGTCTAGAGAAATTGTGGTAATGCAACGGTACAAGTTCAATTTTAATACAATGGCGAGAATATATGTGAGTATGGGTATATTCATGAAAGGGTTCAAAAACAGCTATCAGCTCTGAGAAAAGACTTATGCGTCTGTAGCCAAATAAAACAAAGAATGAAACAAAAAACAAAGGGGAGGAAAGTTGAGACCACAATCTTCAAATAGTATATATCACCTTTTTTTCCTCAAATGTATATATGATTATATATCTTAATCAAATTTTGGATGTATTGGTTTTGGATAAATGTTTAAGTTTTCATAGCCTAATTAATGTGGTAGAACTGAATGAGGTGGCAAAAAATAGGAAAAAAGTTTTATAACATTTTAAGTGTAATATAATAATTTTCAGAAGATTTAGCAAAAAGGATAATCATTAGTCTTAAGTTTAACAAATGAATTTGCTTTAGTTCTAAAGAAGAGTGATGAGGGTTTTAATCACTGTCTTCAAGTGTATGATGGTTCCATTGAGAGATAATAGTGATAAAATATTTTCCTTCTTAGCTCAGAGTACGACTAAGACCGATTAACTTAAAGAGAAAACAGGAACACTCTAGAGAAGGTGAGATGTTCTGATTAATTACTAAGTAATGCAGTGAAAGATTTCCCTCACAGACTTTTAAAGCAGGAGAGCTACGTTTTGATCTAGATTCAGGTACTAAATTTAAACTTAAACAACTCTCAGCAAGACAAATACCAATTTGTTCCATAAACAGATGACACTGTCTGTGGTTCTCAACGTTCTTCTACAACAAGTCTCTTTCTCTGTTGCTCATGGGGTCATCTCAGTCACTCATATGAGGGACAAGCCTCCTGTACCATGTAAAATAGAATCATCTGAACAAATTGTTCCCTAGCTCCTCACTCTTCTGATCGGACTCTCTTTAACACGGTGGACAAAGACTGGAGAGGAGTGATTATAAATTGCCCAAAGCGTAAAAAGAAATGTAATATAATGATCCTTGGAAATTCAAAGACACCTAAAAAGGTTTAGAAAACTACAGTAAGAAGATCACCGATCTTTGATTATTTCATACATTTAATATTCTTTTCATTAACATTAACAACTGACATTCAGTATAATATTTAAATCAAAAATAATACTATTAGGCCTTCCCTGGTGGCGCAGTGGTTGAGAGTCCACCTGCCGATGCAGGGGACACGGATTCATGCCCCAGTCCGGGAAGATCCCACATGCCACGGAGCGGCTGGGCCCGTGAGCCATGGCCGCTGAGCCTGCGCGTCCGGAGCCTGTGCTCCGCAGCGGGAGAGGCCACAACAGTGACAGGCCCATGTACCACACAAAAATAATAATAATAATACTATAAAATATTTTTAACCTCACATTATGTATTAAAATACTGTACTGTGAAATTCCAAGATACAAGTTTAAGGTTTCTGTCAAGGGTCACTAAAGGAGTAAAGGTTTTTCATAATCTTTTTGTTTTTACTTTTTAATGTTAACATTTGCTATGCTACTTCATTATATCAAAATGCTCACAGTTGTTTTATAAATAAATACCACAACCTTTCTAAAGAACCTTAGAGTTTGATCTAAATTTATTTTGTTCTCATGGGATAGCAAAGCTATCAAAATTTAAAATCAGGTGACACCCTATATTTGAAGAATAAGTCTGGATTAAGAAAGGTAGTTTAAAACTACATAAAACATTCCAAAGATATGTGTATTGTGGCTTTCATGCTGTTGCTTTGTAAGCTGTGAACCTGAAACAAAGTTTTGCAGTGTTTTTTTCTTGTCTTGTTTTTCTCCAGTTGATAAATGAAATGCATCCACTGAGAATCTGAAAGCAGTATAAATCATATCAGAAATACAGGATTTGGTTCAACTTACCTGTTTCTGTTGCTGGAAATCCAATCTGAAATAAGCGTTGATGCCTGTTGGTGACAGTGCTTGTTGCCAAAACTACATGCTAGCATTATAACTTCTCTACGTAGCTCTCTGGGTATCATCAAAAGGAAAAGAAAAATTAACAAACAGTGTTAATATCTAGAGAGAAAAGGAAACTCATTACACTACATTACAGTAGATAAGTAAATAATTAGCACAAAATTAATTTTCAGATATGGAAATTCCATTTTGCTGAGCAAGAGATAACTAAGCAGAGTAGAAGTTATACATAAAAAAGTCTTCTCTGGAAACAGTACTATAGTGAGGGGTATGGGTTCAGATCTCAACTTTACCAATAGAGGCAGATCTTAAATTAAAACATGGCAAAGAAAAGCCTTTGTTCTCAGTACCAGGTGGTGGAAACTGTGCTGCCCATCAGAAGCCCTCCCAGGAGAGGGAAATGAAAGATGCAGAATGAAAGTAAGATCGTCTCATGCTGCTAAAGTCACAGTGGTTTTAGTGGTGTGTTACTGTACAGTTCTGGGGGAAAAAAGCAAATAAGAAAATAAAACCATACTCATGTTGGTAGGATGCTTGAACAAGAGATCCATTAAAATTGTTTTTTGGCCAACCAAGCTTGATGTACGTTGTTGCAACTTGCTTTAAAATATATTCCTAAATGGGGGGGGTAGGAGAAATAAAGATAATATCATTTTCAAATCACTCCATGCTGACAAGTAAAATTATACAGTAAAAATAAAATATTTTCTAAATGAACCAACTTTGAAATATCAGTAAAATTATGGGCATGGTAATGCTCTATTATAATTTTATTCAACTTGATATTTCAAATATAGAAAATTAGTGTAAAATACAGTTGCAATGATGGAAGTCTACTCTTTACTTCCTACTGAACAATTAAGTAATTTGCACTATTAAATATTTGAGATGGTAATTTTTGCAGCAGAACAAGAAAAGTGAGGAATATTGATAATGAAACCATATATACATATACACAAATGTATGTAGATGTAGTTTATGAAAATAAGCACCTAATATTTATGTGTTTTATGTCAATAGACCATATTTAATGCAAAACTGTGCTATAAGCCCAGTCAATAGCCTAGCCTTTTTGAACCTGACGTACACAGAACACTCTTTAGTAAAATGATGTGGTATTTCAAAGTCAAAATCCATTCATCTAATGATATATTTAAATATCAGTGGCAAGGTAAGATATGCTCTCCTCACTTTAATGTGGTCCTTGGATTTTGTCAATGGAATGAAAGCACTGAAATTACAGTAAAAGCAATTCTTTTATTGAAAATGAGGTGTCTGACATGATATACTATTCTAAAGTGCAAATATATACAAAAATGTATTTTGCTTTACATAAGTTTAATATTGCAGTGTCTCTGTATTAAGAAGAAAAGAGAAGGGTAATAAGTCCTTCTCCAGCAGATAAAAATTATACCATAACTGTAATGATACATTTCCACGCATGTCTGTTTCAAGGGCTTAGACAAAACTAACAACAATGAACAGTCAAGCCAGGATTATTCCCAGTTAAAAAAACATTAAAACAGAGGTGCTTTCATGTAGGTTTTGGATAAAATAGAAAGAAGCAACTCTTATGGACATCACACAGTTTAGATGGCTCTAATAAACAGATTTCATGTCATAGCAATCTAGTCTCGAGTCACTCCAAATGTGTAGGTTAATTAGCAGAGCCCAGTATGTCATAAATTAGGATGATTTTATAAGACACAGGGCAGAGTCTTGAAATAACTAAAAAGAAATAAATAGTGCCCAAAGGTGACAGGAGTTACAGAGACATATTCTCATATGCAAAGCTTCACTGGTGATAAGAAATTTTGGAATCAAAAGCTCATTAGCAGTATTTAATCCTAATCTTATTCAAAGTGATTATTACATTAGATTAGGTGGTGTCAGCAGTGCAATTCTGGTTTTCCAGTCTTCAAGCTTAGAAAATCTGGTCAGGTAACATTTTGGAATGTTTGTCATGTCTTCAGGTCTATTTGGATTATCTGTTGTTTGCTCTCCTATATCCCCTTGGACCCAATTATGAATGGGCTTTTGCCTCAATGTTGATCTTATCCTTGTTAATTAAGGAAGTGAATTGAATTTACTATGTCCTTTTGGTTAAAACTAATGACTGAGAACCTTTACTGAAACTGTCTATATTCTGTGAAGATCTTTGGATCCCTCTCCCCAGGTTAAGTCCTTTGTGAACACAGAGCCCTTTAACTCTAGGGAAGTAAGTTTGAACTTTAAGGATGTGCCATGTGTATTTGTTCTTAAATTCTGAGGCATTTAAGCTTAATTGACACTTTTAGGCTAGAACAAAAAGTAGCGTGTATTACATTTCTTCTTCAAGAATTTGCCATTGGCGTTGCACAGAAGATAAGGACAAAAATAGCACAAATTAGAAGGAATTAAATAACTCAGGATCAGTTGAATATAGTAGATAATGAGAAAACAGTTTATCTTCTGAAAATAAGAAAGAAGAAAATATATCTTTTTACATTGAAGACATTGTATTTCTCCATGCGGTCCAGTAATTTATCTAGAGGATAAAGAGCTCGGCTGGCGGCGTGCCAAGGAAGAAAATCCTTCTCCTCAGACAGGTATCTGATAATCTCCAGGGGAATATTCTGAGGCAAATAGCCAGCTCTGCACAGCCAAAAAAGTTAATGTTAATTATATGCAGAAAAGATACATGATGATGCAAAAATGAAGATTTTACTTATGCAAATAAAAGGCAGAAAGCAAGATTCATCACAGTATAAAGAAGCCATACTCAGTACTATAAAAATAAAATTACTCACTTTTTAAATATAGTCCTACTTAGGATGCCAATGTCCCTTAATACATACAGAGTTGGGGAGTTAAAAATTTGAATGAACACAAAAATATCAGAACGCATGTTTTTAAAAAGGAAAGAATTGTGGAATTTGAATAAATCAACTCTAGGTATTTTCCTTCACAGAAACATTTCAGCAGTCACAAGTAATTGAAAATAACTGATTACTGAAATGAAATTCTGGTTTCTCAATGCATTCTCTTTACTTTTCATGTAGCTCTGTATAAATGCTATTTAATCCAGGTTGTTTTCAAAAGGATAATCAAATTAAAATAGCATTTTACAGTTTTGACTGTATCTATGTTATATTACCATACAAGCATTTTTCAAACCTTCCTGTTTAAAAAAATAAATGCTTTCTATAACACCTATGAAGATTAGAGTTAGATTTTAAGTCCAAATTACAAAAACGTTAAAGAAATAGACTCTTCGCGTTTATTATTTTCAATAGATGCTGTGTCACTGTGGGGACCAATGTCAGATTCTTTGGAAAATATGAAACTGTAGCTTTTTAAAGCTATCTGAACACATGCTGCCCACGTTTAAAGAGGGTATATCCAAAAGATGATCCAGAAAGAAGTGACTACATATAAAATCTACAGTAGATTGCATATAAAATCCTTGCAAATCAAAGCAATATAAATGACAATACACTATGTATTTTGCTGATTTTTTTTTTACATTAATAATCAACTGAATGCAGACTTTTAACACAGGGGATAGGTAAATATGAAAGCAACCAAAGCCTGGTTATCTTCTTTACCTACATTTCATACCATTATTCTTTGTGGCATCACAAAATTAGATGGACCTTTTTATTTGTGTTTGGTAGAAGGTGGACAGGGAGAGAGCAAAGCCTTCTCTCATCTTCATTTCGGACAAGTTTGCCAGATTATTTAGTCTTTACTTGTGTGATAAGCAAAAACTACTCTAAAGACAAATATTAACTTGCAGCTGTGTTTATAATGTTCATAATAAAAACCAATTCTGAAGATTATTGGATTTAATAAATGAACGAGCATCACTCTAATGATTTTGGTTCACTCCTGATATAAGATCAACCACAGTTAATGTCTGACATAAATAAGAATGATGAAAATAACCCCAAATTTCTACATTTCCATAAAATTTCCTAGAGTTTGTATGATTTGGACTCCATCTAGATTTGTGCCACTTTTCTTGTACAGTTTCCATTTTATACATCCTTGCAGAAATAGCATGAAATTAGGCTAAGGCAGCAACAATTAAATAAGAAACTTCATAGTTTTGCTAATGTAGCACCATAATAAAACAGTTAAATTTTGCTTACAAGGGTTTTAAAAGTAATGATTTGGTTTTTTTACTTAAAAGTAACACAGCTTCCAGTATTTCAGATTTCATAATTTGTTTCCCCTGAACTTTTAATTCTAGATATTCATTAGCACGGTGATCATAAATTTGCCTCCTCTAAAATTATGTAATCTCCATACCATGGATTATATAATTTTAGAGTTGAATAAGATTTATCTA
Organism: Delphinapterus leucas; assembly: GCF_059928025.1. Lineage (NCBI taxonomy): Eukaryota > Metazoa > Chordata > Mammalia > Artiodactyla > Monodontidae > Delphinapterus > Delphinapterus leucas. The sequence continues at coordinate 58,072,495 of NC_143139.1, read as the reverse complement.
GAAGCCATTATTCTTTTGTTGAGGAAACAAGAAAAATAAGGTATTAGAAAAAAAAGAACCTTTAGTATGTAGCTAACTTATTAGGGCCCTTTAAGTAAGTCTGGAAAATCAAAAAAGGTGTTTGGGTCTATTTTCTCACAGATTTAAACATACTACCTTATGTCAGTTATAATTTATTATGTTTCATTTCTTCTCTATAAACTGATAGACATCTTTCAATGACTTATGTTTTGTGAGAAATATAACTACAAATTTAAAAATATGACAAATAATGTTATGAAAAGAGACTTGGACCCAAGGAAGAGCATGAAACTGAGGACGAGCCTGGAACCATGAGCGCCTCCTGAACAATTAAACAAATTCATCTCTCCAAGCCCCACATTCCTTACCTGTGAAATAAGAGGGTTGAACTAGGAGATATCTTTTTTAGCTCCAAAACCCTTTTATTCTAACCTACTTATCTATAATTTAGCCTGCTGAAAATATTATTACCACAATATGGGCATAATGTATTTGTTTAAAATTTTGAAAAAAAACCTTCTAAAAACCTTATAAAAAAAACCTTATAAAAAAAAGCCTAATAGATATTCCAAATAATGACAAGACAAGTAAAGAAAAGTATTCATTAAATGAAGAAATGGAGCAGGTTCTGTTTTGAGTGCTTATGCCAAAAATTGCTAACTGCTCACCAAAATCCACGTTCTCCTCTACTTCCTGGAATAGAGTATAATTCCTATTCCCTTGATAGTTATGTGTGGTCACGTGACTAAGCTCTAGCCTGTAGAATATAAGCATTCCTCACTGTCAAGGTCAGCCCATAGACATCTTTCATTGGCTCCTCCATGTTCTTTTTCCCTAAAATGAATCTTCCAGGATGACCTTGTATTGAACTCTTGTATTGAACATGTCAGAAACCCACCTGGGTCTCTGGATGACTGCATCCCCAAGTACCAGTTCTCACACCCAGTTCTGTTATGTGAGCAGGAAATACACTTCTATTGTTTTTGATCCGAATATATGTTTGGGTCTATTTTTTTTTTAAAGCAGTTAGCTTCTCTAATGCAGTCCTCAAATAGAATAAGAAAGAGATTACACTCAAATTGCCCTCATTTTGCGTTGTTACAAACATATGTAAGTAATCATCTACTATATAATCCAATATACTTGCATCTAGCCTACTAAATCAAAATATGTAGCTATACTCAATTGGATAAGAGGATAATCAGCTTCATTACAAAATTAAGACTTCTAAGAGATAATGTTGGTGAATAAGTTACCTAGTTTAGATATATGTGTTTGTGTAATTGGCTGGTAATGATATCTGTGATTACTACTACTGATAAAGTAATCAATATAGGGGAAGTGTGTGGAATCCCAGTGAATGGAACATGACATTAGCTCAAAGTAATCAGCCCAGAAGGGAGCACACTTAGGGGCCTGATGCTGAAATGCAGTTTCCTTAAATTTGCATCATCACAGGGAAATGTTGCTAAAAAATGGAGGGGGGGGGGGTGGAATTAGCAAATTTAAAGAATATGTCATGTATAACTAAATGTGTTTTATTAATCTTTTAGGAAGAAATTGTAGATGATATTTATCTTCTCTACTGTTGAGGTGGGGCTTGACATAAGAAATGAGTTAGGAATCAAGAAAAGACAATGGAGAAGAGAAGCGAATGAGGAAAGTTCAAGAAATGGATAAAAGATTGCCTATTGCACCTATACAGTTCTTCCTCCCATCCCTGCCCCCCCCAACACACATACCCTCCCCTCCTCCTTCTCTAATTTACGGGAGCTTGCAATGAAATATATTTTTAGGCATACAAGAGAATATTTTTATAAGAAGGAGATTAAAATCAGACTATATTAGCTGATGCTAAAGTGCACTGATCTTAGCTGGCTTTGTTTTCACCTAAGATCCAAAACTACTTTTTAAAAGCTGCTCTGAATGCCTGTGAATGTTAGCTCTTAAATCTACTATGATGGGTGGCTTGCACACAAATACCCTATTTTACCATGAATTTTCTTTAAAAGCCATTGGTTTCTGGGTGCTTGAAACTTAGGAAAAAATAAAAAGCACAATCCTCAGACTTTTCAGAGCATCATATTCCAGTTTTCATTAATTGAATATTCATTTAAAGCCAATAAATAGCCTACTACATTATTTCACCCTATATGGAGAAGATACTTTAACTGTCCCTTAGGGCATAGATTTTCTTTTTTCTTTTTCCGGTACGCGGGCCTCTCACTGTTGTGGCCTTTCCCGATGCGGAGCACAGGCTCCGGACGCGCAGGCTCAGCGGCCATGGCTCACGGGCCCAGCCGCTCCGCGGCATGTGGGATCTTCCCTGACCGGGGCACGAACCCGTGTCCCCTGCATCGGCAGGTGGACTCTCAACCACTGCGCCACCAGGCAAACCCTAGGGCATAGATTTTTAAAGCAATTACTGAAATGCTTAATTAAGAAGTTTACTATTTTATCTATTTTTCTTTGTTATTCATTATTAAAAGACTTCAATGTGCTCTTTGTGGGAAGATCCTATGGTTGAAGATTGAAAATTCCTATGGTGGAAGATTGAAAATTCCACTAGCCCTCGGAGTACCATAGAATAAAGAGGCAACTACACAGGAGAGTTATCTGTGTGAACCATGGGTCCATCTGGTCATTTCCTAGAGAAAATAAAGATATGATTCAGGCACTGGCAACTGTTGCCTGCAGCAGAGGCGAAAAGGAAGTTACAGTCGGCCCTCCACATCCACGGTTTCTATATCAGTGGATTCAACCAACTGTAGATAAAATATATTTGGGATAAAAAATGCCAAAATTACAGAAAGTTCCAAAAGGCAAAACTTGAATTTGCTGCATACTGACAAATACTTACATAATATTTACATTGTATTTGGTATTATAAGTATTAATCTAGAGATGATTTAAAGTATCCTGGATGATGTACGCAGGTTATATGCAAATACTATGCCATTTTATATAAGAGATCTGAGCACTGGAGGATTTTCGTATTTGTGGGGGTTCCTGAAACCAATCCCTGAAGGATACCAAGGGACAGCTATACTTACTTGCAGCCCCACAAAATTACAAACATGAAGTTGTACAAAAAGGAGTCTCATAGTCCCTTGTCCTCCTGTTGCTTTTTTTTCCAGGAAGCCCTCTCCCAAAACTGACTTAGGCACCTATTTTCTGACCTCACATAACACCTTGATAACACCCCTATTCGTAATAAATATCATGATATTAATCAGAATTTTATCATGATACTATCTTTCTCACTCACTGGACTTAGATCTGTAAGGAAATGAAGCATTCTTTTTACCCATCTTTTTATCCCCATAGCCTACTGCAGAATCTAGTTCAAAATAGGCACTCAATATTGTAAGTTCAAGATGGCAGAGTAGAAGGACATGCGGTCACTCTCTCTTGCGAGAGCACCAGAATCATAACTAACTGCTGAACAATCATCAACAGGATGATGGAACTCACAAAAAAGATACCCTACAGGGCTTCCCTGGTGTGGCACATTGGTTGAGAATCTGCCTGCCAATTCAGGGGACACAGGTTCGAGCCCTGGTCTGGGAAGATCCCACATGCCGCGAAGCAACTAGGCCCATGAGCCACAACTACTGAGCCTATGCATCTGGAGCTTGTGCTCCACAACAAGAGAGGCCGCAACAGTGAGAGGCCTGCGCACCGCGATGAAGAGTGGCCCCCGCTCGCCGCAACTGGAGAAAGCCCTCGTGCAGAAACGAAGACCCAACACAGCCATAAATAAGTAAATAAATAAATAAGTGAAATTAAGAAAAAAAAAAAGATACCCTACATTCAAAGACAAAGGAGAAGCCACAGCGAGATGGTAGGAGGGGCTCAATCACAATAAAATCAAACCCCGTAACTGCTGGGTGGGTGACTCACAAACTGGAGAACAATTATACCATGGAAGTCCATCCGCTGGAGTGAAGATTATGAGCCCCACGTCAGGTTTCCCAGCCTGGGGGTCTGACAGGGGGAGGAGGAATTCCCAGAGAATCAGACTTTGAAGGCTAGCAGGATTTGACTGCAGGACTTCAACAGGTCTGGGGCAAACAGAGACTCCACTCTTGGAGTGTGCGCATCAGGACCCAGGGGAAGGAGCAGTGACCCCATAGGAGGCTGAACCAGACCTACCTGCTAGTGTCGCAGGGTCTCCTGCAGAGGTGGGGGGTGGCTGTGGCTCACCACAGGGACGAGGACCCTGGCAGCAGAAGTTTTGGGAAGTACTCCTTGGTGTGAGCCCTCCCAGAGTCTGCCATTAGCCCACCAACGGTCCTGTAGGCTCCAGTGCTGGGTCACCTCAAGCCAAATGATCAACAGGGAAGGAACTCAGCCCCACCCATCAGCACACAAGCAGATTAAAGTTTTACTGAGCTCTGCCCACCAGAGCAACAGCCAGCTCTACCCACAACCAGTCCCTCCTATCAGGAAGCTTGCACAAGCCTGTTAGATAGCCTCATTCACCAGAGGGCAGACAGCAGAAGCAAGAAGAACTACAATACTGAAGCCTGCAGAAGGAAAACCACATTCACAGAAAGACAAAATGAAAAGGCAGAGGACTATGTACCAAATGAAGGAACAAGATAAAACCCCAGAAAAACAACTAAATGAAGTGGAGAGAGGCAACCTTCCAGAAAAACATATTCAGAATAATGATGGTGAAGATGATCCAGGAGTTCAGAAAAAGAATGGAGGCAAATCGAGAAGATGCAAGAAATGTTTAACAAAGACCTAGAAGAATTAAAGAACAAACAAACAGAGATAACAATACAATAAGTGAAATGAAAAATACACTAGAAGGAATCAATAGCAGAATAACTGAGGCAGAAGAATGGATAAGTGAACTGGAAGACAGAATGGGGGAAATCACTGCCACAGAACAGAATAAAAAAAAAGAAATGAAGACAACCTAAGAGACCTCTGGGACAACAGTAAACACACCAACATTCCCATTATAGGGGTCCCAGAAGGAGAAGAGAGAGAGAAAGGAACTGAGAAAATATTTGAAGAGATTATAGTTGAAAACTTCCCTAATATGGGAAAGGAAATAGCCACCCAAGTCCAGGAAGCACAGAGTCCCAGGCAGGATAAACCCAAGAGAAGCACACTGAGACACATAGTAATCAAACTGACATAAATAAAAGACATGGAAAAATTATTAAAAGCAACAAGGGAATAACAACAAATAACACACAAGGGAACTCCCATAAGGTTAACAACTGATTTCTCAGCAGAAACTCTACAAGCCAGAAGGGAGTGGCATGATATATTTAAAGTAATGAAAGGGAAGAACCTACAACCAAGATTACTCTACCCGGCAAGGATCTCATTCAGATTTGATGGAGAAATCAAAAGCTTTACAGACAAGCAAAAGCTAAGAGAATTCAGCACCACCAAACCAGCTCCACAAAAAATGCTAAAGGAACTTCTTTAAGTGGGAAACACAAGAGAAGAAAAGGACCTACAAAAGCAAACCCAAAACAATTAAGAAAATGGCAATAGGAATATATGCATCGATAATTACATTAAATTTGAATGGATTAAATGCTCCAAACAAAACACACAGGCTCGCTGAATGGATACCAAAACAAGACCCATATATATGCTGTCTACAAGAGACCCACTTCAGACCTAGGGACACATTCAGACTGAAAGTGAGGGGATGGAAAAAGATATTCCATGCAAATGGAGATCAAAATAAAGCAGAAGTAGCAATACTCATATTAGATAAAATAGACTTTAAAATAAAGAATGTTACAAGAGACAAGGAAGGACACTACATAGTGATCAAGGGATCAATCCAAGAAGAAAATATAACAATTATAAATATATATGCACCCAACATAGGAGCACCTCAACACATAAGGCAAATGCTAACAGCTATAAAAGAGGAAATCGACAGTAACACAATAATAGTGAGGGACTTTGTAACACCTCACTTACACCAATGGACAGATCATCCAGACAGAAAATTAATAAGAAAACACAAGCTTTAAATGACACAATAGACCAGATAGATTTAATTGATATTTATAGGACATTCCTTCCAAAAACAGCAGATTACGCTTTCTTCTCAAGTGGACATGGAACATTCTCCAGGATAGATCACATCTTGAGTCACAAATCAAGCCTCAGTAAATTGAAGAAAACTGAAATCATATCAAGCATCTTCTCCGACCACAACTCTAAGAGGTTAGAAATCAATTACAGGGAAAAAGACGTACAAAACACAAACACATGGAGGCTAAACAATACGTTACTAAAAAACCAAGAGGTCACTGAAGAAAACAAAGAGGAAATCAAAAAATACCTAGAAACAAATGACAATGGAAACACGACCTATCCAAAACCTATGGGATGCAGCAAAAGGAGTTCTAAGAGGGAAGTTTACAGTAATACAGTCCTACCTCAAGAAACAAGAAAAATCTCAAAGAAACAATCTAACCTTACACCTAAAGGAACTAGAGAAAGAAGAACAAACAAAACCCAAAGTTAGTAGAAGGAAAGAAATCATAAAGATCAGAGCAGAAATAAATGAAATAGAAACAAAGAAAACAATAGCAAGGATCAATAAAACTAAAAGCTGGTTATTTGAGAAGATAAACAAAATTGATAAACCTTTAGCCAGACTCATCAAGTAAAAGGGAGAGAGGACTCAAATCAATAATATTAGAAATGGAAAACGAGAAGTTACAGCAGACACCAAAGAAACACAAAGCATCATTAGAGATTACTACATGCAACTCTATGCCAATAAAATGGACAACCTGGATGTAATGGACAAATTCTTAGAAAGGTATAACCTTCCAAGACTGAACCAGGAAGAAACAGAAAATATGAGCAGACCAGTCACAAGTAATGATATTGAAACTGTGATTAAAAATTTTCCAACAAACAAAATCCAGGACCAGATGGCTTCACAGGTGAATTCTATCAAACATTTAGACAAGAGCTAACACCCATCCTTCTCAAACTCTTCCAAAATATAGCAGAGGGAGGAACTCTCCCATACTCATCCTACGAGGCCATCACCCTGATACCAAAACCAGACAAATATATTACAAAAAAAGAAACTTACAGAACAATATCACTGCTGAATATAGATACAAAAATCCTCAACAAAATGCTAGCAAACAGAATCCAACAACACATTAAAAGGATTATACACCATGATCAAGTGGGATTTATCCCAGGGATGCAAGGATTCTTCAGTATATGCAATTCAATCAATGTGACACACCATATTAACAAATTGAAGAATAAAAACCATATGATCATCTCGATAGATGCAGAAAAAGCTTTTGACAAAATTCAACACCCATTTACGATAAAAACTCTCCTGAAAGTGGGCATAGAGTGAACCTACCTCAACATAATAAAGGCCATATATGACAAACCCACAGCAAACATCCTTCTCAATTGTGAAAAACTGAAAGCATTTCCTCTAAGATCAGGAACAAGATAAGGATGTCCACTCTCGCTACTATTATTCAACAGTGGAATTCCAACAGTTGGAAGTCTTAGCCACAGCAATCAGAGAAGAAAAAGAAATAAAAGGAACCCAAACTGGAAAAAAAGTAAAACTCTCACTGTTTGCAGATGACATGATACTATATATATAGATAATCCTAAAGGTGCCACCAGAAAACTACTAGAGCTAATCAATGAATTTGGTAAAGTAGCAGGATACAAAATTAATGCACAGAAATCTCTTGCATTCCATTACACTAACAACGAAAGATAAATTAAGGAAACAATCCCATCCACCATTGTAACAAAAAGAATAAAATACCTAGGAATAAACCTACCTAAGGAGGTAAAACACCTGTACTCAGAAAACTATAAAACACTGATGAAAGAAATCTAAGATGACACAAACAGATGGAGAGATATACCATGTTATTGGATTGGAAGAATCAATATTGTGAAAATGACTATTCTACCCATAGCAATCTACAGATTCAATGCAATCCCTATCAAATTACCAGTGGCATTTTTTACAGAACTAGAATAAAAAGTCTTAAAATTTGTATGGAGACACAAAAGACCCCAAATAGCCAAAGCAATCTTCAGGGAAAAAAACAAGAGCTGGAGGAATCAGACTCTCTGGCTTCATACTCTACTACAAAGCTATAGTAATCAAGACAATATGGTACTGGCACAAAAACAGAAATATAGATCAATGGAATAGGTTAGAAAGCCCAGACATAAACCCATGCACCTATGGTCAGCTAATCTATGACAAAGGAGGCAAAGATATACAATGGAGAAAACACAGTCTCTTCAATAAGTGTTGCTGGGAAAAGTGGACAGTTACATGTAAAAGAATGAAATTAGAACACTCCCTAACACCACACACAAAAATAAACTCAAAATGGATTAAAGACCTAAATGTAAAACCAGACACTATCAAACTCTTAGAGGAAAACACAGGAAGAACATTCTTTGACATAAATCATAGCAAGATCTTTTTTGAAACCACCTCCTAGAATAATGGAAATAAAAACAAAAATAAACAAATGGGACCCAGTGAAACTTAAAAGCTTTTGCACAGCAAAGGAAACTATAAACAAGATGAAAAGACAGCCCTCAGAATGGGAGAAAATATTTGCAAACGAATCAACAGACAAAGGATTAATCTCCAAAATATATAAATAGCTCATGCAGCTCAATATCAAAAAAACAAACAACCCAATCCAAAAATGGGCAGAAGACCTAAATAGACATTTCTCCAAAGAAGACGTACAGATGGCCAAGAGGCACGTGAAAAGCTGCTCAACATCACTAATTATTGGATAAATGCAAATCAAAACTGCAGTGAGGTATCACCTCACACCAGCTAGAATGGGCATCATCAGAAAATCTACAAAAAACAAATGCTGGAGAGGGTGTGGAGAAAAGGGAACACTCTTGCACTGTTGGTGGGAATGTAAATTGATACAGCCACTATGGAAAACAGTATGGAGGTTCCTTAGAAAACTAAAAATAGAATTAACATATGACCCAGCAATCCCACTACTGGGCATATACCCTTAAAAAAACATAATTCAAAAAGACACATGCACCCCAATGTTCACTGCAGTGCTATTTACAATAGCCAGGTCATAGAACCTAAGTGCCCATCAACAGATGAATGGATAAAGAAGATGTGTTACATATATACAATGGAATATCACTCAGCCATAAAAAGGAACGAAATTCGGTCAATTGTAGAGACGTGGATGGACCTAGAGACTGTCATACAGAGTGAAGTAAGTCAGAAAGAGGAAAAAAATATCGTATATTAATGTATATATGTGGAATCTAGAAAAATGGTACAGGTGAACCAATTTGCAAGGCAGAAATAGAGACATAGATGTAGAGAACAAACATATGGCCACCAAGGGGGAAAACTTAGCGGTGGGGGTGGGGAAGGTGGGATGAATTGGGAGGTTGGGATTGACATATATGCACTAATATGTATAAAATCAAAAACTAATAAGAACCTGCTGTATAAAAAGATAATTATAAAATTAAAAAAACAGGCACTCAATAGATGTTCCTCAAAACTAAATTAAATTATGGTAATAATGTCAGTTCTTAAAAATAAGCACATTTTACAAATATATTAAAACTTAAACAGAACCATATTTTTTAAATTAAGAATTTTCTAACGTTAAACGATACCAGCAGGATGGAAAAATTCTATTGGAGTGATCTTTGTAGTATTTTTGCTCATCTTGTTTATTAATGATACACATGATAGAAAACAAGAAGGCCATGGCTAACTAGCCAATAGCTTTGAATAAGTTAGCCTATAATAAAGTAAAATAGCTTTATAGCCAGTGAGAAAGCAGAGGCATTATACAACATCTCTATTCTTTTTTTCTCTGATTAATAAATAACTGTCCTACTCTCCTTTATGTGTTATTTTATACCATGCATTTAAATAAATTGAGGGAGGGCTTGGAAATCTCTTTCTCCTGGTCAGTAAATTGACAAGAGTGAATTACATGATCTCTAAGTTCCCTCCTTCTGTAAACATTTAATAATTAAAAATAAAGCATCCAGAAATAATTTTTGCAACTTGTATAGTTCCACTACCACCACCACAACCATCCTTTTTTCTCCACACACAAACTTGTTTCTTCATTTCCCAACATAATTTCTCAAGATATCAGCCATGATCTAAATTCAGAGGGTCCTCTAGGCACTCAGTAATGTTAAGAAGCAAAGTCAATGTTTGGCCTTTAGTTGGAGAAGTCAACAGATGTTAGCTATTTTCCTCAAAAATGAAAAAGTCCTTAGCTTTACAACCAAAGTCAACTAATTTATTTAATTTTATTTTTTAGAAAACTATCAATTAGTATAAGCTATACTATATTGAGGAATTACTGTATTCCGCCTACAGTGCGTTGTTATGGGATGACATGTTTGTTTCAGTTTATTATCCTTAAGAGCTTCAAGATCAGTACTATTATGCCTTTTTTTTTTTTTTAAGATAAAGAAGCTAAAGTTTACAGAAGAGAAGCACCTTGCTGAGCTCACCCAGCTAATAAGTGGTAGGGATGGAATTCAAAGCCAGGACTGACAAGAAAGCTCCCCCTGGTTCCCCTGCATGAGTCTGCCTCCCCAAATCCCATTTGAAATAGGTTAAAGGCTTTCTTTCTCCCTTTCTTTAACATCTGTTTACATGTCATGATCACAGCACTCATCACCCTTAGACCAGAAGCGCAAATAAATAGCTAATAAAATCTCAGGGCTATGAAGGGAAATTAAGCAATATTAGGGAAAGGAGATTTATGGGGGAACAATTTAAATCAGGTGTTTAGGGAAAGGCCTCCCTGAAGACACCTGCATGAAATGAGAGAACAGGCTGAGTGAATCTGGCAGGAGGCGAATTCTGATTGAGGAAACAGCAAGTTCAAAAGTCCTGAGACAGGAACAAATTTGGGATCTTGAAAGATAATAAAAGGGACTTTGTGGCTGAAGTGGAATAAGCCTGAGACAAAGAGTAGGGCCTGAGGTTGCAGAGGTTGGTGGTGCTAGATCATGAAGGCTCTAAATAATAAGGGCTTCAGGTCATTTTTCTACAGGTGATGGGAAGCCACCAAAAGTTTTTGAGCTGGGAAATGACATGATCTGATTTATATTCTAAAAGGGTGACTCTAGCTGGAAGAGAGAGCAAACTCAAATTGCCACATGGTCTTCCAAGATGAGAATGAAGTGAAATATGATTTTCCAGTTGATCTTCTCTCTCTTACTATACAGACTATGCTTATGAGAAATATATAACCTCTTGAGTGAAATCGATGACATGAAAACAGACATAATGCTTTGTTTTGTTTTGTTTTTAAGGCAGGCTATGCATGCGATTTGTTTTAGAAACAGTTTCTTATGCAGGTATCAGAAAAAAAAATTCCAAAAGCTTATCCATGCATTATTTGTTGTTGCTCAATTGCTAAAAACAGCATCAGATGATATGGGAAGGTTATGGAGAAATCATTTAAACAATGAACACATTTTAAAAGAATATATAGTATATATACAGGAAGCTGTATATTCCATTTTGAGTTAATTAGAAGATTTATTCCAGAATTTAAATACAGAAAGTAGCCTGAAAGAACACCAGAAAAATTATCCACGTAGCTTATAATTTCCATGGAAAATACAATGCTTAGAGTTGGTATGGAATTCTGCTTTCTGGGCAGTGAAATTTTCCAGTGCTCTATAGAGCCACATGGGAGTAGAACGAATAAAAATTACAGCATGACTTTGCCGAATTTGAGTTTACTGACATCAGGATATCAAATCATTAACCTAAAGGTCCATAAATCAGTGGAGCTTCTAACTTTCTATAAGCCTGCTTTTTTAGAGAAATGTGTGAATAACAGGAAACTAGGAAAGAGAAAAACATCACTCAAACCAAGTCACTTAAAAATAACTGGGTATATCTCCTCTTGTCTAATATTTATGTCAAAGTTTTGTCTTTTATATAGATTTTATTACATTGTATGTAAGTTTATATATTTAACTTAAAGTAATTTTCCATATTATTAGGAATTCTTCATAATTACTTTCAAATTAGTTCTAAGAATATTCTGTTGGGAAGATAAGTGTAGTTCACCATTGTTGAGTATTTTGGGTATATACATTTTTCATATCTTAAGTAACAGACCTATGAATATCTTTGTGCACAATGCTTTTACATATTCTGGATGATTTTCTTTGGATGGAACACCCAAATTCGAATTCTCATGTTACTAGTTATAACATATTGTGGTTCCTGGCAAATCTGAGTTCATGTTTTCAGGCATCATCAATCAGCCACAGGTCTCAGACAAAGGAAAAAAAGGCAGTCACTGTGGTGGCCAACACAGAGTCAGCACTCCCTATGTGCCAGTCCCTATGCCAAGTGCTACACATACATTATGTTATTAGAGCCTCATGACAGTCTTCTGAGATTAGCAACATTACTATCCTCATCATACAGATCAAAACTGAGGCTCAAGGGGCTTCCCTGGTGGCGCAGTGGTTGAGAGTCCGCCTGCCGATGCAGGGGACACGGGTTCGTGCGCTGGTCCAGGAAGATCCCACACGCTGCAGAGCGGCTGGGCCCGTGAGCCATGGCCGCTGAGCCTGCGCGTCCGGAGCCTGTGCTCCGCAACGGGAGAGGCCACAACAGTGAGAGGCCCAAAACAAACAAAAAAATCAACAACTGAGGCTCAAAAAGGTTACTCAACCTCTCCATGGTCATACTGCAAATAAGGATGTTGCTGTTATTTGAATCCAATCTTCCTGCTCCGAGCCCGTGACATTCTTAACCACTATTCCGAAAGGCCTAGGAAGTAATTTTTTTATTCTTTTTCCCATCTTCTAGTTAAAAAAATGAGGATAGGAATAAGGGGGAAATCAAGTGGGAGTAATCTCTGGGGGCCTTATGAGGAAAAAATAATATAAGAGAACAGATGTGGAAGGAGAGACTGATTTGGCCCATGACAGTGACTTTGAAATGGAGGCCTTAGTGGACTCATTGTAGATAAAGCTTTTAGACTTTGGTCATTTGTGTCTCTTTTGCCAAAACCACTTTCTTCACCGCTGCCCCCCCATTCCCTGGGCCTCTTCATTATCAAGTCTAATCTCCGTAAGGCAAGGAACATCCACAGTTCAGACTGGCCTGGAGAGGCTAACCAGTTAGGAGCAACATAGCTACCATGAAGAGCATGCATTACAACAACACTTTGCTTTCAGAAATATTGTTGACAGAGGTAAAAACAACAGAGCACTAGAATGTGTTCTGAAAAAGAAAAGGAGAGGTAATCACATAAAATTACAGTCTTTAATTTAAATAAGAGGAAATGCTTCAAACAACAGAAGATGTTTTCCATCTCAAGGTCTTATGGGAAAGGAACAAATTAAAGGTATGGAAAGTGATTTGGGGTCCTAAACTCAGGCTCAGAAGGAAGAGCAAAGGACTTGAATAAAATCATATGAAGTATTGGAGAAATCGCTTCCTGGACAGAACTGTAGGGCACCTCCTGGGCCTGGATAGCCCACCTCAGTTAAAAATCTCAACAAGAAATCTCAAAATCAAGGCAATCCCACCCCCAGGGTATCCACAGAGGTAGTGCTACATACATGCGGCCACTATAATTCCCTATGTAATTTTCTAAATGTACAGCTAAGGTCTAAATTTTGTACTGACACGAAATTAAGCAAGAAGGTACAGTCCAAAAAGTGGAGGCATTTTGAAAACAAAACAAAACAAAACACTTCTGAGATTGTAATCTAGTCATGCACAAGACAGTGATGACTCAGTTGGGAAGATTTTTAGAAGAGGCACCTAAAGTGAAATCTAACTGATATCTAAAGGGAATCTCACAAGAGCGAAGTGATAGCATCCCATTTAACCCGGGTTCTGCAGCCAACTTGAAGAAGCTCCTGGCCAATGTTAGACATTCTGAGTACCAATAGGAATAAAAACGGCAATGGATTTAAACTTATCAAATATACTTAAATCCATGGGTCAAAATGATACTTAACTAAAAACAAAACAAAACAAAATAACTGGTCACTACATAGAGAACTGGCTCATTATGCCAGAGAACTGGCTCATTATTTTTGATGCTGAAAAATGCAAGGAAACAGTCAAGCATTTATCCCGTCTCTCCTTAAGAACTGTATCACTGGGTCACCAAATAGTAAATGAGAGCAAGTTTCTCTTTGAAAAGCTATTTCTTTTATAAACGGAAAAGGATTGAATGAATCACCATTTGCAAGCTCTAGTGACAATAGATTTAGGCACTGAACAGAAATAGCTGCAAATATCATAAAAAGAGAGACTATTCTTTATTTTATGTGTTCATATAGAGTCAACTCTGAAGCTAACTTGCTAAAAGGCCTTAAATTAAGCCTGTAGACTTGATTACCAATTTATAGGTGATAGAGAAGACAGAGGAACACATGAAAATGCAGAGTGGGGATGCAATCAGCAAAATCCAAACTGTGGGAAATCATATAGGACAAACAACATCATTCTTTACCAAATAATTTGGAAAGAAATTTTTTTAATGGTGAAGAAGAAAACCAATAGTTTAAAAGTGATCGAAAAACACATCAACCAACCACAGTGCAGTAATATCATTTGAATCTTAATTCAAACAAACTGTAAAAAAAAAAAAAAGTGACATTTATGAGACAACTGGAAATCTGAACACTTCTTGAGTATTTGATTTTTTTTTTTTTTGGCCGCACTGTGCAGCTTAGGGGAATCTCAGTTCCCTGGCCAGGGACTGAAGCCGGGTCATGGCAGTGAAAGCCTGGGATCCTAACCACTAGACCACCAGGGAACTCCCCTGAATATTTGATATTATTGAGGAAATACTAATTTTAGGTCATCATGTTTAATAATGTCATTTTTTAGATACACATAGTGAAGATTTTTTTGAAGAAATGATTTGATATCTAGAATTTACTTCAAAATAGTATGAAAGTTTGGTTGGGGACATGAATGAAATAAGACTGACCATGAGTTAATAATTGCTGAGGCAGAGCAATGGATACAGGGACTTTGGTACATAGCTCTAGAGGTTTTTTTATATATTTGAAATTCTTCATAATAAATAGTTAAAAAACTGAAGCAGGGACTAAGTTTTATTTATCTTTGTATCCCCAGCATGCATCATAAAACCTTCACATTGCAAATGCTTAAAAATATTTGCTGAATAATGAACTTCAAGGAAGGCAACATCTTTAGTCTCGGTTTCCTTCTTTACAAATGGTATTTACCTCCCAGGGTCATTGAGAGAAGAGAAATGGATAGGTAGTTTGTAAACCATAAAGTGTCACACAAATGTGGAGAGCCCTAAGGCTGAAGAACCAGAACTAGAATTCAGCAACCACATGTTCTGCACTTGTATTCTGACCTTGATTTGTTCCTTACACAGAGCCACTAAACTCATGGATAGATTCCAGCACATTCATTTTCCCCTTAGGGACAAAGTACCAAACAGTAGTGTAATTGCCAAGGGAAAGTTATTACTCTGTTCTGAATTATTTCCTTCATAAATCCCAAACCAGTCAAACAGGCTCTGTCACGAAAATGACAGGGTTGCTGTACAGTGATGAGAATCCCACATATGACTGCTCCATAAATCTGTGAGTATCCCAACCCTCCAAAGTCATTCTGAATCGTGTGTTTAAATCAGAAGTGGGAAGCCAGGCTGGCAGCCTGTTGGTCAACATTGTGGAAACAATGAAAATGAGGTGATTTACTCAGCTATCAGCTATAGAAATATCCCATCATCTGTCTTATGTAGATTGCACAACATGTGACAAGCATTTTGTTTTTCATTAAACATTTTCTGTTGCATCAAAGGAAAAAAAGTCTTTTCATTTGGTAATGATAACAATCATCCACATTTCTCTTAAATTCAATCATAGCTGCTACTAGCATGTCAAAAAGACAATTTCAAGCAACAATAGTGAATGAGAGAAAAGGGAGAGAGAAGGACACACCTTCTGCTCATGCCATGCATTTTCTCCTTCTCTAATCTTAGTAAAAGATATTCATCTTATGGAGAAATGAAGTATCTAATCTAATTCTTTATGATTTAAAATGATATTTTCCTGCCTCTCATAATATTATACCCTATTCCAAATTAGAGTTTAAAGCCACTCAATGCCATTGCAGATGAAATGTGGAAGGTAAAAATACCTTTTACTACCAATGAGATAGAAAAAAGGACTTCTACTCTATAATTCATTGTATAGAAAAGAGGATTAATACCTTGAAAAAGATAGTTGTGCCCCCTTGAAATCACCTTTTGGGGAAGCAGGCACGTTAGTGAGATTTTTGATAATTTGTTTCCATCGTAAGAATGCTAAATGATAATTTAAAGTAAGGACAAAGCTAAACAAACTTGCTGAGCCACAAAGAGTACAAAGTCAATGGGTAGAAAGAGTATAAACAGTGTAAACTGTTAAGAGCATAAACAGTATAAACTAAAGAAACTATGCTATCAATTTATTTGAGAATTCGTACCAAAAGGAATTTTAGATTTGAGACATTTTCAATTCTTGGAATTTAAGCACGTTGAAATACTTTTGAAATCATCTAACAACTATATAACAGATAATTTTTATCCTTTGGGACACTAACTTGTAGACAATTTATAAGACCTCCAGAGACAGAAGTTAGGGAGGGAAGTAGCTTCCTCTAATAGCTACATAGCTGTCCTGTCAATTTTAGCTTTAACTTCCAGTGTCACAAAATTCTGAAGATATACTATTTACACAGAAACATTTAATTAATCTGGATCCCCAACTCAGAAATATGTGACCTTAACCTTTCCTTGATTTTCTTTAATGTTGAAGATGTTCAAAAAAAACTTAGGAAAAGTAATGATAACGATGTTCTAACTCCTTAATGATGATTAGCAATTAGAGGACATTAATGGTATAGATTTACTGTGTTCTAACAATGACACTCATTAATTTTAATAACAGTCCTATAGTTAAGTCCTTGCTTACTGTCTGAAAATTTACCCCTCATTATCACTTGTAGGAAGTAATTTTTAAAAGTTGAAGCATTAATGAAAATACAAACAATACCAAAAAGTGCTAGCTAATTCAGAACAAGTATATATATTTACATTATCTTAAAATATTATTATATATACCATTTTTACAAGAATAATGTTTAAAATGTTTTCTATTCTACTAAAATGTTTTCAATTTCCAACATTACTGAAATTGAAAGTGATATATAATTGTAAAAATTAGAAATATTTCTCCAGTAAAAGAACCACTTTTTTGAGAAGATAATTCCGGAATCTTAATTTAATAAAACTCATTATCATTATTATTAGTTTTTTTTTTTTTTTTTTGCAGTACGCGGGCCTCTCACTGTTGTGGCCTCTCCCGTTGCGGAGCACAGTCTCCGGACGCGCAGGCTCAGCGGCCATGGCTCACGGGCCCAGCTGCTCTGCGGCATGTGGGATCTTCCTGGACCGGGGCACGAACCCGTGTCCCCTGCATCGGCAGGCAGACTCTCAACCACTGCGCCACCAGGGAAGCCCCATTATTATTTAATGTGCAATTATAGTACAATAATAATTTTCATGAGAATCACATATTTAATATTAAAAAGTAAAAATTTAGGAGAAAGAAATGACAAAGGGTCAAAATCTTTTAAAAAACTTAGAGAGTTTTAGAAAAATAACAGAAAACTAGGACACTCCATATGACTAAAACACTCTTTAAAAACTTACACTTGCTCCTCTTTCTTTCAAAGTAACTATCTTAAAAGAATTTTTTCTATGGATTTATCCATAGTTAAATCTGTATCCACTGAGTCCCTGATAAGGAAAAATAAGAAAATCATGAGACTTACACTTTCTAACTTTTATGCCCCTTCTAGATTTTTACCAGCTGAATTATTTCTAAATTTTCTTGGTTTAAAGATTTGCCTCTATTGTGTAACCTTAATTTCCTTGTTTCCTTTGTTCCATGTACAAGTGGATTCAAGACTTACCACCACTCCTTTGCATTCAAAGGTTAACTTGACTACGTAAAAGACTTTGTATTCTATCCACTGAAATATACTTTACTTACAGAAATCTGAGCCAGTCTGAATTTTCCACTTTCTAGGTAACCTGTTCTGTTTAATTTTTAAAGCCTAAGGTATTCATCAAAATGTCTTAATATTAATCGCTCTGTGTAAGTGTTTTCCTTAAACACAGGGTTCCCTTTTAATCTACATGTTCACTTCTTTATTGTAAGAAAGTTTACTCTTCCTATCCTTTCAATTTTTTTTTATTTGCTTGCTTCTTTTTCATAAATATTAAGTGCACACACCACACACACATATACCAACATACAAACATACTGCATGTCTCTTGTTTACATTAACATTTTCATTGTTTTTTCCATTTCATTTATCTAAATTATCTCCAGCTTATTCTCCATGTTGTCCCTGACTATGTTTTCCCCTGTGTCTATGTAATTTTTCCTGCTTCTAATATAGCTTTCTTTCTTGTAATGCCAGATCACTTTTATTCTTTTTGTTGCCTTATCTCTTTTTCTATTTTCTTTAAACTCTTGTCTCAAAAGAAACCACGTCTTTATTTTCATTCTTGGAAATCACATAGATGAGCATATGTGAATTTTTTGCTTGATGTTTTAGTCCTTCAGTTGTTACTATGATTCTTAACTATCTTTCCTATGGTATCTTTCCACAGTTTTATGGCTTTCAGGATGGTATATGTTTGAATTTCACTCATATTTGAAAAGGGTAGTCCTATCTAACAAGTAGTTGCTGATGGGTTGTGGCTAAAGAGCAATCATACTGAATAGACTGGGACAGTAGCAGTTTACATTTAGTGGTGTTGTTATTTCAGACCTGGTTCTAATCAAATCAGTGGTTCCATCTGTTTAGGGGTATATTTCTGCTTGTTATTTCAGACTTGGTTCTAATCAAATCAGTGGTTCCATCTGTTTAGGGGTATATTTCTGCTCCATAGTCTCTTTCAGAATATGCTGGAGAGCTGTGTGATTCATAGTTCATCCTTGCATATGGAAGGTTCTTGTTGTGGAGATTTAGCATTTAATTGTCTCTCTCCAGCTGTCTCAATTAATGTTGCCAAGCCAACTGCCATATATATTTCTTCCCCACCCCACTATTTCTGGCCCCTGCTTCCTGCAAAAAGTGGGAGTTTGCATGTCTTCTCTTTAAGGCCTGAATTTGTTTCCTGCTCTTCCATGTAGAGAAAGATTCGGCAATGTAACCCATCATGCCTCCAGATTCCATTATTCCAAATAAGACCATCCCTTCATGGATGTGCCTTTCATTTTTAAGATTTCTGTGTCCCATAGACGGTCTGTAAATACTTTCATCCATTTTCAGAATCCTTCTGTATTTGGGCCCATAATTCAGTGTATTTGTCAATCGTTCTTTATTTTTTTCTTCCTTTTTTTGGTTATTGGCAGTTGGTGTTGGGGAAGCAGGGAAGTAGAAATACATATATTTTATTTCCTTCAACTGAACATTTTTTTAAACAAAAGCATAATAAACAAACAAAAACTGGTCCTGCTAATCTGGGTCTTGAGAATGTTGTGTTGAAGCCAGTGTTCTCATGTATTTCTGGTAGCATATTCAGTTGGTATCTGTTGATTATTCAGCTTGCTCCTGACCAAATCAATTTTTTTCATCCTGAGGACACAACCAGATTTTCTTTACCTGATTCCCTCTCAGTTAGGTATTACCATGTAATTGATTTCTACCAAAAGAGAGTGAGCATATCCAGACTGGCATTTTAAAGCTTATTGTATGTTTCTCCATGCCCTGTCCCATTCCATCTTGCTGAAATAGAGCCAAACCCAAGTTCACCAATGGGCTGCTTTTTAAGGATAACAACCCTTGGTCTACTTGATAGTAAGTCGTTTCAAATAGGAATATAACTCAGGAGATGAGCTTAAATCCAGTTCTCCTGTTGAAGGCTGAAGAACACAAGATAATCCCCGATATGTCAAAGAGATACAGAGAATCTGAGAACTAAGTCTCAAAAATATTGTGGGAGTGGGTATGCCTAAAAAAAAAAAATAAGAAGGTTACTAAGGTTTTAAGGGGGTTCTGTTTCCAAAGATGATATAATCTTAGACTAAAAGCATGTATAACTATTTAAGACTTAAAACAACCCTTAGGCACTCAACCTTCTACAGGCTTGGAAGTGGAATGATAAAACTGTGTGGTGCCCAAGGAAACAACTATGTGCCCACGACTCACCTCACATATGTTCATGGAGGATGATGGAAAAGGAAGAGTCTCTCAAAGGGCAGATCCAGACTACTAGGAAAAACTGACCAGGAAGCTATGCTCAAAAAGCAAAATCAGAATTATTTAATCAAGAAACTTTGTCCATCACCAAGAGTTCTTCTCAATGGCTCCTATTTTTCCATTTTTCCCTCTCTTGAATGGCAGATTTTATTCTGTCCCAGCCCCACCACTGAGAATCAGCTGTGTGAGAGACAATCAACTTATTATTTCCTCGGATTTTTTTTTATTTTGTAGAGATCTGTCCTTCACTTGGAGATACTGGGCTTGGAGCTGGTTTGTATTCAAAAGATTAAATTTCAGAAAGTATCATTTGAATTCCCCATTTGCTGACCAAGAATATAAAGCAAACAAAAAATCAGCATTTCATTTATTAAAAAGGAAAAAAAATAGATGGCAATCCCATCTATCAGGAATTTTTCTCTGGTATCAGGTAAAGTTTTCTTGAAGATTTTCCAATGTAAAGAAGCAGTGTAGGAATTTAGTTGAAACATTTGGAAAACAAAAGTGGCTGAAGACCATGTTGATTCTAGTTAAATATAGAGATATGGTCACTGATGTTACGCTCTGGTAATTAATAAT
The DNA here is from genome assembly GCF_059928025.1 of Delphinapterus leucas. NCBI lineage: Eukaryota > Metazoa > Chordata > Mammalia > Artiodactyla > Monodontidae > Delphinapterus > Delphinapterus leucas. Next base: position 58,051,560 of record NC_143139.1, on the reverse strand, counting down.
TGTAAATCAACTAATGTGTTTTCCACTGCATGCTAGGTATATTACACAATCCATTTGTGGAGGCAAAAGGTGGTTAAGTATACTTAATTTTGCTTGTACAATTAAATAATTATTACTTGGTAATTTTCTGAGGTAAATAGTGTTTTTAAGAAGACTGTATTTCAAGAACAAGAAGAGATTAGAACAGTTTTTCTCTCCTTTACCTCCTCAGTTGAGGCATGTAGATTAGGAAGAATAGCATACTAGTTGTTTTAAATAAGCCTTTTTTATAACTTCTATTTTAAAATATATGTTTAAAAGTCCCATATAACTTATATTTTAGAATATACACACATAGACACACACACCCTTCTCTTACTTTTCCTAAAGTACAAACTGCTATTGACTCATGAATAAAATGTAAAAAGGACCCCCCAAAATTGTTAATAGTTAAAAATGAAATGTATGCACTGTAATATTCTAAACATGGACCCAACAATAAGAAACGATCTCAAGTTCAATGAGGCCTGATGGAGAGAAACATCTGTATTTCCACGTATCAGTACGTTCCCACATAGCAGTGTATAACTAGAGACACATTATATTCTCCAGAGTGACAGATTTTTACTTTCCTATAGTGCTGCCCCATTAGTGACGTAATCAGATAAATATGGTTTAAAACTGGATCACATAAAAAGTGAAACTGGTTGGCAAAGGGAACATTTCTAAATGGCTTTTCTGTATTAGCAGGAAATGGCTTTTCTGTATTCGCAGGTAACGGTAACTTGGTGAAGCCAGAATTTGGACATTCTTTTTCTATCTAGAGATTTGAAATCTGAGCATGCCTCTTAATCCAAAATTGGGAGCAAATTTTCATAATGGCAAGAAATTACTTTTTAAATTTAAATTTCACATTACTTTTTAAATTTAAATTTCACAAAGATGCTACCACGTTAACTTTTCCATTTTGATTTCTTCACGTTTGTGTTCCTCTTCTACATGGATCTATTGCAGTCACTTTATTTTGAGATCTCTTTGAAGATTATCCTGAAATACCATCTACTGCTAACATGTTTGCGATCTATTACCATATAATGGTGGACACAAGTGTCATGATATTACATGTGTGATGTTACTTGTTTCCTCCTTCCAGATGTTTTTCAAAGATCACCCTAAATTCTCAAATGCCGCATCTTCCATGAAGCATTAGGAGATTGTGAGTATGCCATCCAAAAGTGATCCCTCTTCCCTTAAAAACACTGTGCCCTTAAACCACCTAACATTTATATTAGATAAACATTAAATCCTTTAGACCTTAATGCATTACACTAGATAAAATTTTCCATTAGATAATTGTGAGATTATAATCTCTCTCTAAATTCTAAGGCATTTGGGAATATGCTGTTAAATTTTGTACTTCATATGTTTAATATATGTAGTTCATTATGTTTAATATAGTGCACTTTCACAGCAGATTCCTCATAAACATTTGCTTAGTGAACAAATGAAACACATACATTTCTAACAACCATTACTTGATAAAAAATTAATTTTGTTGTGAATGTTGTTTTTAAGAGATTCCTCGCTGCTGTCAACATCACGAAGCTGCATTTATCCAGATATATTTGCACCTCTTTGATCTCCTTAATTCTCAAAACTACTAAATTTAATATTAACATTCAACCATGATATTTAAAATTACATGCTTCATATTGGAAGAATTATTCTAAATTACAGTAGTATTTTTTCTCAAAAGAAAGCTAAGAAAGAGAATGTTATAGACAAAGACAAATTAAGATGAAAACTGAGTCAACAACTTCAACAAACTACATTCAGATTAAAACTTGGGTATACATTTTATACTTCAGTACAGTGGTACGCATTTCTAATAAAATATATCCTGAATAATTTGTTTTAAATTGAGGTAAAACTAACGTAAAAACCTATCCTGGATTAACTACTTTTCTAGCCCTAAAGCCTCAACTCAATATCATATGTCTCTTGAATGTCATGACAGATCCCAGTCTGTTATGGAATGTCATATAATAACAGAAAATATTGATTGAGCGCTTATTGGAACTGGAGCTACATAGAACTTTTATTTAATTACATGATCTCACTTAATATTCACACTAAAACTCTGATGTGGATACTCTTTTATCCACATTTGTAATTGAGGAAACTAAGGCTAAAAGTCAGTAACTTGCTCAAGGTTACATTTTTTGTTGCAGCTGGGACTAATATCTATATTTAATTCTGCAGTCAATGATCTTAACCACTATAATTTTCTAAACAAAATTAGAGAAGAGAGAGCAATTATTTTTTTAAAAATAATTATTTCGTAAACTTATTTTGGTCTAGAGAATAGAATAATATAAAAACTGAAATTAATAATATCACTTTTAAAATTAGCCATGCTAGAAATACTCTCATATTATTCTTGGGAGAAATTTGCCAATATTTAAGAGCAACTTGACAATCTGTTTCAATGATTTTAACCATGGACTCAAAAATTGAAGTTCCAAAACTATATCTTAGTAAACAGTAAATAAATAATAAAACTGCATGCACAAATATATTTGTCAGAATTATTCATAAGTGAAAGTTTGAAAGCATTCTTAATTTCCAATAATATAAATATTTTAAGTTAGTTATGGTATATATAACCATAAAGAAGAATATTAGAGAGCATTTCAAAATTATTAAGATAGGGAAATAAAATGCATAAAGATTGAAAAGGAAGAAATAAAACTATAGGTATCTCCAGATGACATTACAATGTTTGTAGAAAACCTTTAAAGGAAACTATTAAATAGCTATAAGAAATAATAATGAAATTTGTCAAGGTTGCAGAACATAAGGTCAATATACAGAATTCTTATACCTCAATAATAAAACAACTCAATTTTTTTAAATGGACAAAAGATTTGAACAGATATTTCACGAAAGAAGATACAGAGATGAAAAATAAGTGCATGAAAAGATTCTCAACATCCTTGATCACTAAAGAAGTGCAAACTAAATCAATAATAATAAGATAAATTCCACACACAATATAATGGCTAATGTTAAAAAGACTGGCAATACTAAGTGTTGGTGAGAATGCAAAGCAAATGAAACTGTCATGTATTGCTTGTTGGAATGCAAAGTGGTCCAGTCACTTTGGAAAACAATAGGGTAGTATCTAATAATCTTGCCAGACAACCCAGCAAGTCCACTCCTAGGTATTTATTAAGAGAAAGGGAAACATAATCACATGAAGATGTTTATGCAAATATTCACAGCAGCATTATTCATAATAAACTAAAACTGGAAGCAACCCAAATGTTTAAAAAATATAAATGTCTGTTTTTTCTTGCTATTACTGCTTAATGAGTAACTATTTTCCAGGAAAACATCTGTAAGGGTCTGTATCTCTGGCATGCAAACCTCTGCCATCCAGGAGGCTACCAAGGTGCCCCGGGGCATCTCTTGTTCCTCACCAGGTAAATGGCCATATTATAGTTCTCAACAGCTTTCTAAATAGAGTTTGTCTTAATTGCTCTCCTAACTACTTTCCCTGCTTCCACTCTGGCTTCCTCACAGTATATTCTCAATAAAACAGCCAGAGTGATCCTACAAGAACATGTCTGAGCAGATCACTCTTTTGTTCAAAACCCTCCCAGTGGCTTTCCCTCTCACTCTCAATAAAACCCCCAACTCTTACAATAGTCTATAAGATCTTACATGGTCAGCGCTGTTACCTCCCTCCCTAAATCATCTCATCTTGCTAAACCCCTTACTCACTCCATTAGAGCCACATCTGTCTATTTGCTTTCTCTTGGACATGCCACACACATTCTACCTCAGGGCCTTTGCACGTGCTGTTCCTCTGTCTGGAATGCTCTATTCCCAGATGGCTCCCTTATTTACCTTTGTAACATAAATAACAACTCAAATATCAACTGAAAAACAAGAGCTTCCCTGACCACGATATTTAAAATAAACTCCTTCTCTGTTAGCCTTCTCCAAACTCTCCCATTCTTTTTGCTTTTTATTTATTTACTCTGAAAGTATCACCACCTGACAAATTTTTACTTGCTTGATAAACTAACTGTAATCCTATCCACTGTAATATAAGCAGAGACTTTGGCTCTTTTATTCACTACTATTTACTCTAGTGTCTATAATACTGCCTGGTACATAGTAGGTGTTTACTAAATATTTGTTGAATTAATGAACTGTCACATTGTGGACAGGCCACATGGGATCACCATTTCCATCCCTATCTATGTATATTTTTAACTCCCATGTATCTTCAAATGTGCAAAGCTGTTACTATACAACTGGAAGACATTGCTGACTAACTTTGTGTTACAGAACTTTCCATTTGTGAATTATTCTTACTAATGAGCATCAGAAATTGAAATAAAAAAGGTCAACCCACTAAAATTATTTTGACGTACTTGCTCCTCATGTTTTTCATTATTTTCATTTTGCCTGTTTATGAAAGATGTTCTCATATCACTTATCTGCTGAGAATAAGGAGAACACACAGTTCATTTTAATGTCATATATATATGCTTTAGAAAATAATTAACTTATCTGGAATGAAAAACAGATATTGAATGATGACATACAAACCAGGTAAATAGCTATTGAAAGTTTTTCCTACTGGTTTCTATACATTCTATAAAGTACAGACTAACAAATAAAGAACATATGTTTCTACCTTACTCTGAATTTGGCATATCTTTGAAGTAAATAAATATTTGAAAATGTCTTCACCAACACTTGGAACTTTCTATTGTTATATGTGACAATTATTTAGTATTTAATTCATGTTCATATTTTATCTCAATATCTTCCTTTCGCTAAGAAAATCAATTGAATTTATTTTAACTAAACATCAGCTATGATTCTTGACTTTTAAAATTCTGGGGACTTCCCTGGTGGTCCAGTGGTAAAGAACATGCCTTCCAATGCAGGGGACGCGGGTTCGATCCCTGGTCGGTGAACTAAGATCCCACATGCCGTGGGGCAACTAAGCCTGCGTGGAACAACTACTGAGTTCGTGCGCCTCAACAAGAGAGCCTACATGTCGCAAACTACAGAGCCCACGCACCCTGGAGCCTGCGCACCACAACTGGAGAGAGAAAAAATCCACATACCACAACTAGAGGGAAGCCTGTGCACCACAACAAAGAGCCTGTGCCGCATCGAAAGATCATGTACACCTCAACGAAGACCCCACATGCCACAGCCAAGACCCGACACAGCCGAAAAAACACAGAAAATAAATAAATAAATAAATAAATAAATATAATAAAAAATAAAATTCTGTATGACTTTTCCCATATGAAAAGCAAACATGACAAAATAATCTTTCCGAGGCCAAATATCATGATTTCCTCACAGCATGAAATAAGTATTATGGCTCTGTCTTTGTTATCCACCTACCTTTCAATCCATGTATCCATCATCTATCTACCTGTCAACAAACTCATTAACGTTCACACTATATATATAATTTATTGAAATACCCTATGTATTACTTTTGCATTTATTGTAACACAGATTTTCATATGGATTTCTCAACTCTTCACACTCTATGAAATAGCTGATAGTCTATCAATGTCAAAATTCAACAGACTGCAGTAACATTTTAAAAATGTAAATAGGAAACCTGAGAAACTCTACAAAGATGGAAATTAAAAAGTGTGGTAAGCCAGGAGGCAAGGGGCTTAATTGCTCTGCATATTAACTATATTTCTATAATAATTTTAGTCTATCAGTTGAAACAGGGGAAGTAACATTTCCCTCGATACGGCCTAGATAAAGCCCGTGATCTGCCCTCAGCTTATGCAATTAACTTCCAGTGCATTTGCACACTGGGAATGCAAAGCCAAGTAATTTTCACCCGGAGTCCTTTCTATTTTGGCATTTCTGACAGCATTCCCAAGAACCCTCCACGAATTTAGAGTGTGTTTAAGTCAGCATACACATAAAACTCTCTGATACTCAATCATCATTCTCTTCGGAGCCTATTGGCCTTACTTGAATTTGTCGCATATGGACTGCTAGAGTAACATTTTCTTTCTTATGAAAACTCTCTTTTTTCCCCTCTGGTTAGCACTACCACCTCGTGACCTGGAGAGCCGATACTGAACTTCTGTTTAATCCTCACCCTAATTAGCTGAAGCAGCTGAGCAACCGGAAACCCCTGCCTCCCTCCCTTCTGAAGCTCAAATCCACTGTACTCCAGGCCATTCCACTTGAGGAAGGAAGAAGTCAATCTGCGATTCAAATGTGGTCTGATTCCGCAGGGCCACGTGCTACTTCTTAGCTTCTGAGTCGGCCTGTACCCATATCTTTAAATAACATTAAATAGGCTTTGGCACAGTTGCAACAAGTCCAGTTTTCCTAATCTGATGTTTTCTCACATCCAAAATAGTGAAGGCCTCTTCACTAGTACTCCATTTCACATAAGGGCATTTGAAACATTCCACACAGGGTAGATGAAATTGCATGCAATTAAGGGAGAACCTCATGTATTTAAAATAATCTCCCAAGGCTTTAAGATTTGCCATATAAGCAAAAGTGTGTGCTATTCTGAATTAATTGGTCACCTTCATTGCACAAAATGTTGGAACTAAGTTTCCTTTCCTTTCCTCTCTTTCCCAAATCATTGTGTCTTCAAGTATAAAAATGAAATCTTCTGTATTTTCATAGCAAGTAGAAACTAACGTAAAACACTTATTTTCCATTACCTTTATTCTAGTTTCCTTATCAGGATAGCATTGCTACCTCAGGTAAATAAGTTATTGAAGCCCCAAATAGATTGTATGAGTTGTAGGAAAAAATACGAGCAGTTCTTATAACTGGCTGATTAGTATGTTTGTTAAGAAAGCTTGCGATCAGAAAGGCCCCTAAGAATCTCTGTTCCAAAGTGAGAAAATATCATTACAGACACCTTAATTACTCTAGCATAAAGCCTGCATGAATACCTATATTCATATATTCCTCATTTTAAAAATTTCTCTATAATTTAATTTATCATGATAAAAATGAAAAGAGGTTTTTTGAGATTTCTTTGAAAATTAGGCTTTTTCATGAACAGACTAAATGCCAGAGGATTCATTTAATTTTCTCCACAGACTAAGTCTACCACAAAACTCTTGTTTTCTTCTTTCTTATCAATTATTTCTTGCTGAAAGAACCTATTTCCTTTCCTTTCCTTTCCTTTTCTTCATCTTTCTAAGTTCCTGAGTCCCTCAAAGACTATCACAGAATAACTACAAAAGCTAAAGATGCCTTCTTCTCACACTTAACACTTGCTCCAGGTAGCTCTACTGTTCCTGCCTACTTGCACTGTCAATAGATTTACAAATTACTCCAGGTTTAGACGCCAGATTAACTTGCAAGAAAATTCTGCCATGTTGTTCACCCTGGAAAACTACTGAACACCTCAGAATTCAATATGCATGTGTATGGTTGATCTGTGTTAGTATGCTCATTTGGGAGCTCAGCTTGGTGCTCTGTGACGACCTAGATGGGTGGGATGGGGGGTGGGAGGGAGGTCCAAGAGGGAGGGGATATATGTATACATATAGCTGACTCACTTCATTGTACAGCAGAAACTAACACAACATTGTAAAGCAATTATACTCCAATTAAAAAATAAATAAATAAAATAAACATAAAGGTGTCTCCTAATTATATGAGAAGCCTCCAGGAGATTTCCATGCTTGGGAAAATTTCTAAGACACCCAGATTTTGAGTTTTGTTCACAGCTATCAGACGGCATATCCGAAATGGTAACATATTTAATAACAAGAATAAAAAAGTGTTTTTGAATAGTTAAAACTGAATCCCTGATGTCCTGATTGTTGAATGATCAGCTCATGACACTAGGATCCAAAGAAAGCCACCCTCACTGCTATTCAGGATGCTACTCTAAGGCCTTTTAGCTCCACAGGAGCACCTGCCTGTCTAAATTGATGCCATAAATACCTTCTGGGCCTCAAAAGCAGTGATTTTCATATTGTTGTGGGTGTCAGAATCACAAGAGGTGCTTCATAGAATGCAGATCCTAGGTAGTGGTGGGAATATGCAATTTTTAATAAAACGTCTCAGGTGCGGTGGTCCTGATGCAGGTGGTCTCTCAGCTCATACTCAAAGCACTGCACCTGAATATGCAAAAGATTCCCAGCAAGCAGGAGAGGAGACAACTCAAATTCATGGAAGGAAAAACACTAAGATGATGCTATCACAGTCCAAGAATCTAACATCAGAGGAATATTTAGGTCTCTGTGCTAAAAGCACATATTACAAATATCTATTCAAGTGAAGTTGATGGTATAAACGACCATTTTGGAGGAAGCTTTACCTAAATAATTTAAATTATGTGTGAACAGGTATTTCAAATTATTGGGAAGCTTAGAGAAATCCTAGAGAAATTCTTATGAAATCTCAGGCTCAGGTTTCAAAGCAATTATAAAATCAAAAGAATCATAACTTTGTGTCAAATGTGACCAGACAGTACTAACTACAATGTGAATTCTAATTTTTTAAATTTGTGAGACACTAAAGAGCATATATACACATATTCAAACAAATTTGTACTTGCATTTGGAAATTTAGACTATTTATTCTTAAAAAAGAATGGCTTACGCAAATCCACGTAAGCTCCAAACATTACACTTTTGTAACTCACGAGTGCAGGCTGTTATGAAAATGGATCAAACCTCAAGAAGGATGTCGAAATATCTCTCTTCTACTTTCTACTCAGCACTCTCAGACATTAGATATTAATATTAAAACATTTTCACCTACAGAGCTGAAACACAAATTTTGCACTGGAAGGTTACAAATTTGCTTTTGATTTAATGCAGTACAATTGAAATGTCTCTAAGAAAGTTTGTCGTCTTCAAGAGCCACAGGCCTGCCCTTATGCCCCAGGAGGTTTGAACTTCTCAGAAGTACCTGGAATGTATGGTAGCTCCCCCTAAATCCTTATCTCAAGGACAACATCTGTGACTCCACCCTCAAAAGGTTTCTAAAGATAGCTCAAAGGAACATGTTACCTCACTCTTTAACCTTGAGAAAACCGGCTACCCCTCAAGGAATAGTGTGGCTTGAAAATTCGGGAATCTACTCTAGCCTTTTACTGGGTAATCATAGAAAGAAAGCTGAAGACTCCCAGCTCATTATAGTAAATGTCCTGAAAATGCTTTCAAACTATTTTTAACATTTACTGTGACAAAGTGTTGCGTAAACTAAGACCAATTGGAGGCCTTTTGGATATGAATTTTTAAGTAATTGCATGCAGAAAGGTATGAAATGAGAGGGCTTCAAGGTGACTTTTTTGTGTATCTCAAGAGGAATGTTAGCTGATAAAGACAAGTAATTAAATCCCCAGCCTCAGAGATGTGAGAAATATTGTGATCTCTTAGGGATGGCCACAAATCTCCTGCATGAACTCATTATGAGTCACTATTCAGAGCATGGAAAGATCTGCCCTGGCCAGAAAGTCCAAACGCATAACTACAAGCTAATTTTAAATAGCCTTTGGTCAATGGCAGAAGATTGGAAGCATATAGCTAACAATAAATCTTGTTTTGCAATAAACAATTTTATCACTTTCAGGATTTCATAAGTATTTAATTGTAATCCTTTTGCACACACATTCTAGTGGCTTAACAAAAGATAAATAAGAACATAATCTACACATGGTTACTTCTCCCAAATGATTCTAATATAAACAGCTGAAGAATCATCCTTCTCTCCCTGCCCAGTGAGTACAATATAAAATCCATTTTAATCAGTATTCCCAGTATTCTATTATGAATAACTCTCATGATTCCATTATAAAACACAGCTAAGGAAGAAAAATGTTTATACTGAGATTATATAGCACTTTCAAAAAAAAAAAAAGGCAGGAATTGAGGAAAGAATTCTGAAACTAAATATCCTTTTTGAAATCAGAATTTATAAAGCAGTAGACAATGTCAGAGGAATCCAGGATTCTTAATCAGGTTTTGCATAGCCATGTTCAGGTGAAGTGAGGCAGTCCTGTTATCTCCATAACCGAGTGGGGAAATCAGGACAAAATGTCCAGTCTGCCAAGGTATTTCTCATAAAAGGTTTCTAAGTCATTCCTTCTCAATGTCCCCTACGAAAGGTCAACACATTACAATTTAAACGTCCAGCCATCAACACAGGAAAAGCTACTCTTCCTCTAGCCCAGTTCAAGATGAAGTTGCTTTTTAGGTACATAATGCTCCTATTTTCTGCAACGAGCAAAGAAGTAATGAACACATGTTTGGCAGGGGAAACCTTAAACAAGGTACAGGAGAGCCATCCAGAAGACACAGAACTTCTAATAAAAACTATGATAGAGGAAGTCTCACAAGGAGCAGATTAGTACCAATCAGTTTGCAAACATTGTTAAGGCAGTTGTAACAATGCTGCTATCAGTCCTGAAACTAAGGCCCAGAAACAAAAACAATGCATGAGGGTAGGTTTGAGGTATTCTCATAGTCTGCTTCTTCATGAGCCATTATATTTTCACTGGCTCACATACTGAATTTCCAGTTCTCCTAACATATCGCAGATTTATAAACTCAGAAACAAGTTGGTAAAAATGTATTTATTAATTTTTTAACTTATTCCGTCTTCAAAAATGTATTAACTACTACTGATGACAGCTCACCAGCACTTAGAGCACTTCTAAGTGTGACATTCATAATCTCCAGGTACAGGTTCTTGTGCTTATTGTTAATAAAACACTAATACTTTAGAAGATATAACTGCTATCTTATTTCTTAACAAAATTTGCAAACTAAGTTGTAGGATTCTGTCCTAGTTAGGCTTTTTTAGGTGATTGGGTCCTTAATGGAATAGCCTATAACAGAATTTTTTAAATATGCTATGCAAGCTAAAAATATATGTTATGACATTAATAATGCAACAATCTGGCATGTGTTCTATAATACATAATTGAATTTTCCAGGAAACTGGTGACTAAATAAATAAATCAATGCAGTAACTGCCCAGGGCAAAGGTGGTGATGATGATTTATCTCTGGAACTCTTACATATGAACAAATGTTCCAAACAATTTTCACGTATTTTGACTATTTTCAAACAAAATACCAATAGGTCCACAATCCAGTTCTACACACTTTTATAGCTTTTTAAGATCATACTCAGAGCATGTTAATGACTTTAAATATCCAAATCCAGTGGATATTATACTTCCTAAAGCGCATCTTCCAAATTTCCAGTTTCTACTACATATTAAGCTAATAAATAACTTCAGTAAGAGTTCTTACGTTATCTAGCTGCCAATTCCACTCCTTCTCAAATCTACCTTTTAATCAATTTGTTGCATGAGCATCACTGTGGTAACAGTTCTCTTGCCCTAAATCCATCCTCTAGTTTATACTTTTTCCTGCTCTCATTTTATTACTTTTAAAACTTTAGTAGATTCCCATGGCAAACTTTCATTTTTCTGATGGTATTTCCTATATGATGTCCTCCATAATCTTTCTAGACCACATTAATTCTTTATATTACAACATTTGCATAATATTTTATTCATCGTATTGACATACTGAATATAGTTAATTGTCTACAGTGTACTGTCCCTGCTAGACCATGAATTCATTGAAAACAAGAAATGCATCTTGTTCATTTTTATATCTCTCAATCTAGCAATGCTTCATCAAAACAAAAACCAACAACAAACATGAACGCCCAACAAAAAATATCTAGGCATTTAGTCACTAATTTCAAAGTTCAAGTCATAACACAATGATATTTGCGAGGCAATTGACTAATTCCTTACACACAAGTAATGAAAATTAGAGCATCTAAGTGCAGAAGCAGTGCCATTTCCTATAGAAGCGTATACCATAAAAACTGAGGAAATAATATGACATTTCTAGAACCAATGTAAATAAAGCTATGGAGCTTGACTTAGGGACCTAAAAAAATGGGGAGAAACAAGATGTTTTGATATTGGAAAGCTCACATTTGAAAATATGTTAATTCTTTAAAAATTAACTTATAAATCCAATCAATGCATATTCAGTCAAAACTGCAGCAGGATTTTTAATGGGCTTTGTCAAACTGATTTAAAAATCTATACTTAAGAGAAAACACGTAAGATTTTGAACAAGAACAAGAGAAAATGTTGTCAACCACAACATACTATAAAGCTAATCAGAGCAACGTGGTACTAGTGCCAAAAACAACAGAGACCAGTTAAACAGAATTGAATCAATTCCCTAAAATATAAGCATTTTCATTAAGATAAAGATATCATTTCAAATCTATGAATAAGAAAGTCCTTTAAACAAATAGGATTAAATAATTGGTTATAAATATATTAATGTTAAAGAAAATTAGACCACTCTTCCATTCTATACATAAAAACTAATTAGAGAAGGAAGGGTGAGGAGATAGATGCAAAAACAAAATAGCTTTCAAATAAAAAATGAAATATTTTCAAAATGTTCATATAGAGAAGGTCTTCTATGGAAGTCAGAACCAAAGAAACAGAAAGCTACAAAAGGAATGATTTAACACATAAATTAAAAGCCTTTGAGATGATGAAATACACCACAAAGTATAAAAAAAAAATGACAGTGTTGAGAGAAAATACTGTAAAATTGTTTTCTACAAAAAGGAGTAAAATCCAAAAGAATCCAAAATATATAGGAAAAGGGTAGGAAAAATACCTCACCCATCTTCTATTAGGCTTTTGTTTTTCCTTTAACCAGGTAACAATTCACAGAAGAAAACAAAATACACATGGCAGATATATATGAAAAGATGCACAAGTTAATTCAACTAGTTCTGTAACAGCTTCAAAAAAATTATTTTTGCTGCCATACTGTCAAAAATGTAAAAGATGTATATACTCTTTATTATCATGAAGGGTTTGGGGGCATTGGGCCCTCTCGTATGTGGTTGATGGAGGGTTCTACTGGGAAACCCTTTGGAATACAATTTGTAATATTTATCAAAAATCTTATACTCTTTAAACCAAAAATTCCTCTTTCAGGAATCAATCCTATAAAAATACGTATATGTGCGACAAAAGACTGTTCAAGCACACTCAGTGCAGTCTTGATTATAATAATGAAAATTTAGCAACACTGGAATAAAGCTCCTGAGATTTATTTTTATAAATGAGTAGAAAACAGAATGTATTCCTGTTCACGTAAAAAAAATTAAACTGTATGGAAATGTTTAAAAACGGCTGGATTTGGGCTTCCCTGGTGGCGCAGTGGTTTAGAGTCCGCCTGCTGATGCAGGGGACACGGGTTCGTGCCCCGGTCCGGGAAGATCCCACATGCTGCGGAGCGGCTGGGCCTGTGAGCCATGGCCGCTGAGCCTGCGCGTCCAGAGCCTGTGCTCCGCAACAGGATAGGCCACAACAGTGAGAGGCCCGCGTACCAGAAAAAAAAAAAAAAAAAAGGCTGGATTTATATACATCAAATATTAATTTTATCTGTGAAGAGGGAGGGTAAGAGCTATAGGGTGTCATGGAAGGAGTAAAAGAAAATTTTCACATTGTTATCTCTCTTGTTTTAATCACTACAACTAGAATGCATTCATGTGGTTTTTATATATTTAAAAAACAACCATAAAAAATACCTAGAATATGTGTACTTAATTGCACAAAAAGATAGTGGGCCTGAAAGTTTATAGTTTGAATAATTAATAGTTAATTAGCAATTCATTCAACAAATATATATTGGTATAATCCTGTACCAAAGATTAAGTTAGGCAGTAGTAATACAAGGATGAGACAAAACCCTACCCTCAAGATCACCCAAAAATCACAGGGACCCAGAAAAGTAGTTGAACTACAAGGTGACAACTGCTAAAGTACAGATCCACAGGATGTCACCTTATTCTTTCTGGGAAGGACAGATAGGTTTCAGGTAAGGTTGTGCAAGTGAAATTTTATTTTTAAGTGAATAGCAATATTCCCAACAGACAAGGGGAGTGGAAAGGAATTTTATATAATGGGCAGTCACCCTGACCTGAGGTCATAAGCGCTGCTGTGCTACTATCTGCAGTTGAATGTCACCCCTCCACCCCTCACTTAAAACCTGTGCACCCTTAGCTAAGAGACTTAACCCCTCTCAACCTCCACGACTCAGCTATAACATGGCTGCCAGTAACCACACCCACTCCATGGGTTTACTGAGAAGACTGAACAAAATCATTCATAAAAGCCTCAGTACAGTACCTGGAACATACATATTGATAAATATTTGCTACTCTTGTGTTTGTTATCTATAAAGAAGCCAAAAGGAGCATGGTGTGTTCAGGAAACTGAAAGAAGACTGACTCAGGTTGGTAGCAAAACTTTGAAACATTTACTAGAATACACTGAAATGTGAATAACCCTTAACTCCAAGTGACTGCAGGGTGTTCCCAAGTAAATGCAGAATAAATCTAATTTTGTGTTTATTTACTTCCATGCTAATAGGAAAATTATCTCATGATCAATAGAACAAATTTCAATATATATTCAAGGAGATTTGCACATTCCCCTGGTAAATTTGTATAAATGATAATGAAATTGTTTACTTCAAATGTTTAAGGCTTCCAAAATTGTTATTGAAAGCAATGTTCTGTATTAGACAACAAGGGATTTAATTTTGGAAAAAAAATCATCTACTAAAATTAAAATATTTCATTAAAAAATAGCTTCTATCATTTAATGCAGATGAGTCAAAGATCCTTTCAATTTCCACCTTTCCATCTGCCCTCTCTCTTTAGGATATCACTACTTGTTTGCTTTCTCACCATCATTTCAAACACGTAAGGATTCATATGAACTACCACTTCAAATCCCCTCAATCTTCCTATATTACCTGGCTCTTCTATTACTGCATATATATGAAGCCCTGGCCCTGTCAATTACTAGCTATATGACTTTAGGTAAGTTACTTGACTTCTCTGACCCTCAGTCTCCTCATCTATATAATGGGAATAATAATAATAATACAGATCTGCTTATCTCATAAGGTTGTTGTGAAAATTATACAAATTACTATATGTAAAACAGAACAGTGTCTGGAAATTTATGTGTTTAATTAACTGGTAATGTTAGTTCTCTTCTAGTTCCCTAACCTTTCCTTGTGGAACTCTTAACATAGCTCTCTTTTGCTTGCTTCTCTCTCAGGGCAATGTTACATTAAGTACACTCTCTTACTGGCTTTCTGAACTCCCTAAACTTCTATGTCAAAATAATCTTCATGTTATATCTAATGCTTTCTTCAGAGTCTTCATATCTTACTTAATCTTTATCTCCACATATGACTATCTTGTCAGGCTTTTCTCCACCTCTATCATTTCTAAATTTTTGTCCCATAATATCAGATTATTAAAATTAAAACTATACTGATGTGAACAATAAAAAATATTAAAAGGACTGAGTTATTTTACTATTTAGCCTCAAAATTGAGTAAAATAGCTTGGGTTTACGATCAACATTACTTTAAAGGAATAGCTATTTAATGACTATTCAAAAGAATAACTGATTTTTAACATTATAAATCTAACTATGAAAATAACACAAATATTACTATAACTAGTACTATAACTTCTGCTACAAGATTGATATATATTTTGTCCAGAACAGCTTTACCCAGTAGAATATTTATTTCTGTCTTGCAGCGCAAGATTTTCATAATGAATCACATTCAAAAATATATTAAAAAAAAGATATACTAGTATATGTCATGAAAAAAAAATGCCGATGCTTCAAGGTACTTTACATCAAAAATTAAATATGGCACAATGGTCATTTTGTAGAGTTCATTAATGAAATTGTAAAAAGAGTATTAATCTTGAGTGTTAAATTGAACTTGTGGCAAAAACTGATCAAGCTTCTCCTGACTCAGAAATACCCCACGGCTACTATTGACCAAGAATTTGGGACACTGATTATAATTCATATCCAAACACAAAGGGTGTGAGACAGAAATTATTTTTAAAAGATTTCTTATTCAATACATATACACTATTTAGCTTAATAGAGGAAGTCTTAAGGGCATTAGTTTTATTGTGGAGAGCCACAGGAAAACATACCTGGCTAGGCTGAAGGCATCGTCGATCAAACCTGCTCGGTTACTGACAGAGAGAACCTATGAGGTCAACCAAAAAAAAAATGGAATCACTTAGGATTAAAATGGCACATGTTCATATGTCAAAACAGATCTTTGATGAGTAAATCCAGTTTACCTCATGTTTCCTGATTAATTGATCAATTAATAATCTCCAATTCCTTAAATCATAGTTGACTCTAAAATAGCCAGTTTGATTGATGTTCCCCAGTAACCAGCTTCCTTTGTCCAAAGAAGTTATTCTGTGGTGTTCTGAAAACAGCATTTTAGGGGGTAAGAGAGATTTGCAATTTTAAGGGTTAAAATAGAGTGAAGTATGTTTTCTTAATACCAGATATCACAGTACCAATAATTAAAAGAGGACACCATCCTAAATACCTAATTGAAATCTACTCTTTAGTCAATTAATCACTATAGCTAGAATTTGCTAGAAAACCTTTAGTAGCTTACTCATTATTACTCTTGATAAAACCCTGTTATGTATATATAATTTTCTCTCTCAAGATAAATGTAACCAAGAAATCTACTACTGTATTCATGTGGCTTCCAGTTACATTGTATATGTATCTGTGGAAAAGGCTTCAGGTGCACATTCTACTTATTTTATTCAGCAAGAAAGTGATTAAAATAATAGGGCTCATTTATTTGAAAGTCACTGTTATTTCTTACCCTTCTCCTTGTGCTTTCTTGGGATGTGCTAATAAATAACAGACTTTCCAGCATCATCAATAATGTTGGAAAAAGGAACCTCATTTATTTAAGACTCTAATATTTCTACATATAATTAGAACAAAGATAATAAATTCTGCTTATTGGAATCACTTTGGAAAATGGTAACTTGATTATATTCGCTGGTTAATTCAATTAAAGGAAGCCAGTAAAAGTAATCTTATAATTTACATATTTAACCCCTTCAAATATGATACAGATAGAGAACTCATTCACTTTTAATGGCAGCCTTTATTGACTTCCCAGAACCACAGTTTACAATTCTAATTATTTTGTTGCTGCTGCCCTCAGGACTCATGCTTCATAGAAGTTGCATAATGTATGAAGTTTACTTAAAATTCATATTTTACACACACACACACAGAGGTCTATCTAATTTCCACAGTGACTCAAAACCACACGATGCATCATGGAAACCATTCATGTCAGTTCTGAGTAAGAGGCACAACCTCTAATTCTCACTCTATTATCCAAATTTTTACACATCAGACAACAAAACAAATTTTATTTTTACTTTTCTTAAGCGCTGAATTTACAGAGTACTTTCTCTTAAGTAAGAGCCATACAAGAAGAGGTTATACCACAAAAATTAATGAATGAATGTTAAAGATCATTAATTGTTCACGTCTAGAATGGGGTGGGCTAATGTAACCAACACATGTTACATATTATCAACTTTCAGAAATACAGTAAAAAATACTTAAACATAAATGTATACTAAACATAAACATCTAATCTTTAATGTTTCAAAGAGCACTTCAACTTCTTGACACCTTTATTAACAGTATGTGTTAGAACAGATAAAGAAATGAGGCTCAGACAGGTTAATTGAATTGTCTGAGATAGTGCATCTCAGGTATCCTGACTTCCGTGCCCTTTTTACCACACATACTCTGTTGATACAAGATGGTATAACGTTTTTATTGTATATGATACTGTATACATTTTCATATTCTTATATTAATTTGAAAAAGGGGGGAAATAACTTGGGAAACAAGAATTATAAAAGGAGTACACGAAAACTTCTTGTAAAATTTTCCTATATATAAATGTTTGAACTTACGCCACTGATCGTCTTTTGTCCTCAGTAGAACTTATAACCTAAAGGCCAAGTAATGGCATTTAAGGCCCCTTTTAATTCTATGATTCAATGGCAGAAGGGGATAGTTCTCTTAATTTGAAATTTTACCCAGCTTAATCTGTGGTACTTAGGAAAATAAATCTGTCAGATATTGCTCTAAAATATTTATAGCTTCCCAAGTTTCTGATACTTTATATCTGCAGGTTTTTAAAAAATTTAATGTATTTTATCCACACAATTTCTGTGAAACTTTAGAATGTCACCCAATTTTACAGATGTAAAAATAAAAAACAATAATCTAAAAAATGGCATTTAAAAAACAAGTCCTCATAAAGAGAGATTTTAGTTAATCATGTCTGAATTCACTGAAGAAAAATTGATTGAAATATTGAGGATATTGTTTCCCTTGAGCAACCCTAACACTGTCTTCAGGAATAAGATTTTTATAGCAAAACATATTTAAATTGTTATTGAATTCACATAGGTTAAGAACAAGTTTAATCATTTTCATCTAAGAAGTGATTATTATTTAAAGAAATTACAATATTAAAGGTTTGGGTTTAATATATGAACACATGATTAAACTTTTTACAATTTTGAAATGGGCATCGATTTCTATGATATTAAATCTGTTTTTTAAAGTAACTTCCTCCTGACATTTTAGATAGATGGCATAACTTAACTTCATGTGATGTACTTGGTTCTAGTTTTTTGAACTTTTGAATTCAACAATGTATAGGTAGAATAGAGACCAACTAAAATAGGACAACAATCCCTATACCATCTAGTCTGAGAAGAAAAAGAAAGGCAGGCCATCTATTGTTGTTTAGTATTCTATTATTAAATTAATAACTAAAACCTGAAGGTTATTACTGTTCATGAATATTTTTACACCTTTGTTATAAATGAAACCTTTGGAGAAATGATTCCCTGAAAAGTTTTCTAACAGATTTTTAAATACATTTTTCTTTCTACTTAATTATATCTCTAAAATGTTCTTCAAATTAACTAACGGCAAGCAACGAATTTTAAAGAGATCTTTTTCAACAGCCTAATGAGGTACAGTATGTGATGAGTACCATAATAAAAAGTATGGAAGTTATATTTCAAGTGTTCGTAATAACAATTAAGATTTATATTTAGAATATATCCAAAATGGCACAAGACTTAGATTATATCAAGGCAAAAAGTAGTTGTCATTTTATAGTATTTTATATCTTTATATTTTATCCTTCCTTTTGGAATAAAAAGAGAAAGGATATCAGATCTTTCTACTCAGTGTTGGTTGGTTGCAGAACAATCAGAATTTAAAACACATAAAAAAGTGAACCAGGGTAACAAGGGTAACAGTGTGAAACAAATTCAGGTATAATAACACATACTAGTTTTCTCACTGGACTCTTGTGAGAGTAAAATTAGATAATGCTCTGTAGAGATTATGGAGAAACATTCCTGTGTACCCAGTGGCAAAGTGTCAAAACTGACAGATCTGCAAAGTAACCTAGCAAAATATTAAAATCTTGTGTGTGTGTGTGTTGTAAATAAACTTAGAAAAGAAAATCAAGCTCCTAAGACATTTTCAGCAAGTTATTTCTCAAGCCTTAATTTTCTCATTTGTAAAGAGGGGACTAAAAAAAATGCTCTTTTAGGCTTGTAACTTTCATATGAGCTAATATTTAAGGAAAGCGTTATACCATTATGCCATTTTTAATGTTTACTTTGAATTTGCAGCATCAATTTCTCTTTTAAGTCTTATCTATCCTAACATTTTTTAAACATCTTTATTGGAGTATATTTGCTTTACAAAGGTGTGTTAGTTTCTGCTGTATAACAAAGTAAATCAGCTATACGTACACATATATCCCCATATCCCCTCCCTCTTGCGTCTCCCTCCCACCCTCCCTATTCCACCCCTCTAGGTGGTCACAAAGCACTGAGCTGATCTCTCTGTGCTATGCGGCTGCTTCCCATTAACTATCTACTTTGCATTTGGTAGTGTATATGTGTCCATGCCACTCTCTCACTCGTCCCAGCTTGCCCTTCCCCCTCCTGGTGTCCTCAAGTGCATTCTCTACATCTGCTTATTTATTCCTGTCCTGCCCCTAAATTCTTCAGAAACACTTTTTCTTTAGATTCCATATATATGTGTTAGCATATGGTATTTTTTTTCTCATTCTGACTTACATAACTATGTATGACAGACACTAGGTCCATCCACCTCACTACAAATAACTCAATTTCGTTTCTTTTTATGGCTGAGTAATATTCCATTGTATATATGTGCCACATTTTCTTTATCCATTGCTCTGTTGACGGACACTTAGGTTGCTTCCATGTCCGGGCTATTGTAAATAGTGCTGCAATGAACACTGTGGTACATGACTTTTTTTGAATTATGGTTTTCTCAGGGTATATGCCCAGTAGTGGGATTGCTGGGTCATATGATTCTTCTATTTTTAGTTTTTTAAGGAACCTCCATACTGATCTCCATAGTGGCTGTATCAATTTACATTCCCACCAACAGTGCAAGAGGGTTCCCTTTTCCCCACACCCTCTCCAGCATTTATTCTTTGTAGATTTTTTGATGATGGCCATTCTGACTGGTGTGAGGTGATACTTCATTGCAGTTTAGATTTGCATTTCTCTAATGATTCGTGATGTTGGGCATCTTTTCATGTGTTTGTTGGCAGTCTGCGTATCTTCTTTGGAGAAATGTCTATTTAGGTCTTCTGCCCATTTTTGGATTGGGTTGTTTGTTTTTTTGATATTGAGCTGCATGAGCTGCTTGTATATTTTGGAGATTAATCCTTTGTCAGTTGCTTCATTTGCAAATATATTCTCCCATTCTGAGGGTTGTCTTTTCGTCTTGTTTATGGTTTCCTTCGCTGTGCAAAAGCTTTCAAGTTTCATTAGGTCCCATTTGTTTATTTTTTTTTCCCATTTCTATAGGAGGAGGGTCAAAAAGGACCTTGCTGTGACTTATGTCATAGAGTGTTCTGCCTATGTTTTCCTCTAAGAGTTTTATAGTGTCTGGCCTTACATTTAGGTCTTTAATCCATTTTGAGTTTATTTTTGTGTATGGTGTTAGGGAGTGTTCTAATTTCAATTTTTACATGTAGCTGTGCAGTTTTCCCAGCACCACTTATTGAAGACGCTGTCTTTTCTCCATTGTATATTCTTGCCTCCTTTATCAAAGATAAAGTGACCATACGTGCATGGGTTTACCTCTGGGCTTTCTGTCCTGTTCCATAGATCTATATTTCTGTTTTTGTGCCAGTACCATATGGTCTTGATTGCTGTAGCATTTTAGTGTAGTCTGAAGTCTGGAAGCCTGATTCCTCTAGCTCCGTTTTTATTTCCCAAGATTGTTTTGGCTATTGGGGGTCTTTTGTGTTTCCATAAAAAATGTGAAATTTTTTGTTCTAGTTCTGTGAAAAATGCCATTGGCAGTTTGATAGGGATTGTATTGAATCTGTAAATTGCCTTGGGTAGTATACTCATTTTCACAATGTTGATTCTTCCAATCCAAGAACATGGTATATCTCTCCATCTGTTTGTATCATCTTTAATTTGTTTCATCAGTGTCTTATAGTTTTCTGCATACAGGTCTTTTGTCTCCTTAGGTAGGTTTATTCCTAGGTATTTTATTCTTTTTCTTGCAAGGGTAAATCAGATGTTTCCTTAATTTCTCTTTCAGATTTTTCATCATTACTGTATGGGAATGCAAGAGATTTCTGTGCATTAATTTTGTATCCTGCTACTTTACCAAATTCATTGATTAGCTCTAGTAGTTTTCTGGTAGCATCTTTAGGATTCTCTATGTATAGTATCACGTCATCTGCAAACAGTGACAGCTTTACTTCTTTTCCATTTGGATTCCTTTTATTTCTTCTTTGTCTCTGATTGCTGTGGCTAAAACTTCCAAAGCCATGTTGAGTAATAGTGGTGAGAGTGGCAACCTTGTCTTGTTCCTGATCTTAGTGGAAATGGTTTCAGGTTTTCATCATTGAGAACGATGTTGGCTGTGGGTTTGGCATATATAGCCTTTATTATGTTGAGGTAAGTTCCTTCTATGCCTACTTTCTGGAGGGTTTTTATCATAAATTGGTGTTGAATTTTGTCAAAAGCTTTTTCTGCATCTATTGAGATGATCATACGGTTTTTCTCCTTCAATTTGTTAATATGGTGTATCACATTGACTGATTTGCATACATTGAAGAATCCTTGCATTCCTGGGATAAACCGCACTTGACCATGGTGTATGACCCTTTTAATGTGCTGTTGGATTCTGTTTGCTAGTATTTTGTTGAAGATTTTTGCGTCTATGCTCATCAGTGATACTGGTCTGTAGTTTTCTTTTTTTGTGACATCTTTGTTTGGTTCTGATATCAGGGTGATGGTGGCCTCGTAGAATGAGTTTGGGAGTGTTCCTCCCTTGGCTATATTTTGGAAGCGTTTGAGAAGGATAGGTGTTAGCTCTTCTCTAAATGTTTGATAGAATTCGCCTGTGAAGCTATCTGGTCCTAGGCTTTTGTCTGTTTGAAGATTTTTAATCACAGTTTCAATTTCAGAGCTTGTGATTGGTCTGTTTATATTTTCTATTTCTTCCTGGTTCAGTCTAAGAAGGTTGTGTATTTCTAAGAATTTGTCCTTTTCTTCCAGGTTGTCCATTTTATTGGCATAGAGTTGTCTATAGTAATCCCTCTTGATACTTTGTATTTCTGCAGTGTCAGTTGTTACTTCTCCTTTTTCATTTTCAATTCTATTGATTTGTGTCTTATCCCTTTTTTTCTTGATGAGTCTGGCTAATGGTTTATCAATTTTGTTTATCTACCCAAAGAACTAGCTTTTAGTTTTATTGATCTTTGCTACTGTTTCCTTCATTTCTTTTTCATTTATTTCTGCTTTGATTTTATGATTTGTTTCCTTCTGCTAACTTTGGCATTTTTTGTTCTCCTTTCTCTAATTGCTTTAGGTGTAAGGTTGGGTTGTTTGAGATGTTTCTTGTTTCTTGAAGTAGGATTTTATTGCTATAAACTTAGAACTGCTTTTGCTGCATATGATAGGTTTTGGGTCATCGTGTTTTCATTGTCATTTGTTTCTAGTTATTTTTTTATTTCCTCTTTTTTCTTCAGTGATCTCTTGGTTATTTAGTAGTGTATTGTTTAGCCTCCATATGTTTGTAGTTTTTACAGATTTTTCCTATAATTGATATCTAATCTCATAGAGTTGTGGTCAAAAAGATATTTGATATGATTTCAATTTTCTTAAATTTACCACAGCTTGATTTGTGACCTAGGATATGATCTAACCTGGAGAATGTTCTATGAGCACTTGAGAAGAAAGTGTATTCTGTTGTTTTTGGATGGAATGTCCTATAAATATCAATTAAGTCCATCTTGTTTAATGTGTCATTTAAAGCTTGTGTTTCCTTATTTATTTTCATTTTGGATGATCTGTCCATTGGTAAAAGTGTCATGATAAAGTCCCCTACTATTATTGTGTTACTGTCAATTTCCTTTATTATGGCTGTTAGCATTTGCGTTATGTATTGAGGTGCTCTTATGTTGGGTGCATAAATATTTACAATTGTTATATCTGCTTCTTGGATTGATCGCTTGATCATTATGTAGTGTTCTTCTTTATTTCTTGTAATAGTTTTTACTTTAAAGTCTATTTTATCTGATATGAGAATTGCTGCTCCAGCTTTCTTTT
The DNA here is from genome assembly GCF_059928025.1 of Delphinapterus leucas. Taxonomy (NCBI): domain Eukaryota; kingdom Metazoa; phylum Chordata; class Mammalia; order Artiodactyla; family Monodontidae; genus Delphinapterus; species Delphinapterus leucas. The sequence continues at coordinate 58,027,924 of NC_143139.1, read as the reverse complement.
GATTTCCATTTGCATATAATATCTTTTTCCATCTCCTCACTGTCAGTCTGTATGTGTCCCTAGGTCTGAAGTGGGTCTCTTGTAGACAGCATATATGTTGGTCTTGTTTTTGCATCCATTCAGCCAGTTTATGTCTTTCAGATGGAGCATTTAATCCATTTACATTTAAGGTAATTATCAATATGTATGTTCCTATAACCATTTATCAGTTGTTTTGTGCTTGTTATTGTAGGTCTTTTCCTTCTCTTGTGTTTCCTGCCTAGAGAAGTTCCTTGAGCATTTATTGTAAAGCTGGTTTGGTGGTGCTGAATTCTCTTAGATTTTGCTTGTCTGTAAAGGTTTTAATTTCTCCATCGAATCTGAATGAGATCCTTGCTGGGTAGAGTAATCTTGGTTTGTAGGCTTTTCCCTTTCATCATCTTAAATATGACCTGCCACTCCCTTCTGGCTTGCAGAGTTTCTGCTGAAAGATCAGCTGTTAACCTTATGCGGATTCCCTTGTATGTTATTTGTTGTTTTTCCCTTGCTGCTTTTAATATTTTTTCTTTGTATTTAATTTTTGGTAGTTTGATTAATATGTGTCTTGGCGTATTTCTCCTTGGATTTATCCTGTATGGGACTCTCTGTACTTCCTGGACTTGATTAACTATTTCCTTTCCTGTTTTAGGGAAGTTTTCAACTATAATCTCTTCAAATATTTTCTCAGACCCCTTCTTTTTCTCTTCGTCTTCTGGGACCTCTATAATTCGAATGTTGTTGTGTTTAATGTTGTCCCAGAGCTCTCTGAGACTGTCCTCATTTCTTTTCATTCTTTTTTCTTTATTCTGCTCTGCAGTAGTTATTTCCACTATTTTATCTTCGAGGTCACTTATCCATTCTTCTGCCTCAGTTATTCTGCTATTTATTCCTTCTAGAGAATTTTTAATTTCATTTATTGTGCTGTTCATCGCTGTTTGTTTGCTCTTTAGTTCTTCTAGGTCCTTGTTAAATATTTCTTGTATTTTCTCCATTGTATTTCCAAGATTTTGGATCATCTTTCCTATCATTACTCTGAATTCTTTTTCATGTAGACTGCCTACCTTCTCTTCATTTGTTTGGTCTGGTGGGTTTTTACCTTGCTCCTTCATCTGCTGTATATTTCTTTGTCTTCTCATTTTGCTTAACTTACTTCATTTGGGGTCTCCTTTTTGTAGGCTGCAAGTTCGTAGTTCCCGTTGTTTTTGGTGTCTGTCCTCAGTGGGTAGGGTTGGTTCAATGGGTTGTGTAGGCTTCCTGGCGGAGGGAACTGGTGACTGTGTTCTGGTGGATGAGGCTGGATCTTGTCTTTCTGGTGGGCAGGGCTGCGTCCGGTGGTGTGTTTTGGGGTGTCTGTGAACTTATGATTTTAGGCAGCCTGTCTGCTAATGGGTGGGGTTGTGTTCCTGTCTTGCTAGTTGTTTGGCATGGGATGTCCAGCACTGTAGCTTGCTGGTCGTTGAGTGGAGGTGGGTTTTAGCATTGAGATGGAGATCTCTGGGAGATATTTTGCTGTTTGATATTACATGGGGCTGGCAGGTTTCTGTTGGACCAATGTCCTGAACTCGGCTCTCCCACCTAAGAGGCTCTGGCCTGACACCCGGCACATATTTTCATAATATGTGATGATGTGTTAAAAATACAACAACATGATAATTTGAATAAAAATTCAACTGGCAAAACAAGTGTTCACATTTCTGTTAAGCAGATTAGATTCTGCTGTGAGACCTTTTTCTTATATGTATGTGTGTAAGTATTTTACGCACTTACATCTCCCTAATAGGAGCAAGACTGGGGAGAAGAAACAATATTTTTGTTGTTTATTTATACTTCACCTTACTTCGAAAAAAGATTTGTGGTTGTTTAAATTACGCTTACAAAATAGCAAGAAAATATAAAGTAGCAGAATGTGAGAAAGGAGTAAGAAAAACAAAATGTGAACATATTTGACCATTTAAATCTAAATGAAATGTTACATAAAAGATGATAATTGGTTTTTTCTTCAATTCAATGGAAAACAGAAATAAAAGAGACCTGTTTCACACTCTAATATGAAGCATTTAGATTGGATTCAAGAAATAGCTTTCTGACAGTGAATTGAAATAGGTAACTATCTTATCTGAAGATATTTAGAAATAGAATAGAATCTCATCTTTCTCTGCTCCTTGAGAGTTGACCCTACCTAAGGGATGGTTTCATGACCTAGCAAGCCTCTCCCTTCTGGCCCTATAATTATCTAATTCTACAGAGAATATTGCCTCACCCGTTCTTTAAAGAGCCAGTCTGGTAAAGAGAAGATAGCTGGAAAATGGAATTGAAAAATGTGGCCTGTATTTCAGTATCTGGCATACTGTTCTACTGGGAGTTATGATTGTAATTCTGTTCCATTCGGGATTATAAAATGGTACAGTTTAAAGCGGTTAAGAATAGTACTACAAGTACTTAGATTTAAATTTTCTCTTTACCATCAAAGACACAAATAAATTTAATAATTATATCAGCGGACTGAAATTAGACTATGTAGAAACTATACTATATTATACTTAAATGTATAGAGGTAATTCCTCTATATTCTCTTTCTAATTTGTCTTTATTCACATTTTTATAACAGCTGATACAAGAGGTTAAGTTGCTATACAATTATCTGAAACCAAATTCTCAGGGGAGAATATATTTTTTACCTGATTTGTTAGAAACCCAAATAATTGCTTCTGGAGACACATGGCTTCTATTTCCTACCACAATAGTTAATGGGATCTGCCAAAGGTAACTGCAAAATAAAAGAGAAACTTTAAGAATAAAAATGGTTATAACAAACAAACAACATTTCCTATGCACCTCCTATGTGATTTTTCTTATTCTCTTTAGGAGAATTTTCTAAATTCCCCAGTCATAAATGTAAGGAATAGGCCAAGAAGATGAATTCACTCTTTCAATGTCGCTAAGCAGACTTGGCCTCTAAGAGTTTTAATTTCAAAACAAAAGGTGGACTACCAACAAAACAATTTATCTTGGAAAAAAAGATTTGAATTTTACATGAGGAATAAAAAGTAGCTAAAATCTATAAATCTGAGCTGCACCATATATTGAGTAAAGTCTTAAAATAACTCCTTTCTACTTGATTCTGCATTAGGTTAATGCCCATTCCAGGGCTTTCATGCATTTACATTTCAACATTCTCCTCATTTACTTGTTTAACTATTCTTAAAAAACACTTTTGTCCAGATTTTATAGAAAGGATAATACAGCACAGATAAAGTTATTCAGCAAAGTAGGGACAAAAAGCAAAACTGATCAAAAAAAAAAAAAAAAAAAAAAAAAGCAAAACTGATCAGATCCCCCTAAAATCCAGATCAATACAAAGAACAACGTGGGACACAATGCTTTGTTTTCTGAAATGGAATTTCCAAATTGATGTGTGAAATCAACCACCAATGTGCAGGGATCAGTCATGAGTCTCAGCCATTAAAGAGGAGTGTTTTCTAGAACATGACTTTTTATAGGATAAAAGTTTAGGCCTAAACTTGTACGTGAAGTAATATCAATTTAACCTCAAATGAGCAACCGGAGATAAACTGGATAGTCTTACAATAAAATCCAATGACTACATTTTGTTCCCCTAAAATACAGCCAGGTTATGTTAACCAATCATTGCACTATTAGCAACAGGGATAGTCAACAATATGCAGTACGAGAAAAATATTTCTGACCTGAAAACTATAAGAATACTCTATGAGCTCAGTAACTATGGGAATTAATGGAGAATTTTTCAGGGAACATGTCTGGGGCTATGTAGCTAAAAATAGAATGAATATGTCTTTTGATGGGGGAGGACATCTCCAAATCTGTCATATGGAATTTGTTTATTATTTTATCATTTCATGTCTCCCATTCACAATAATCAGAATTTAGTAATAGCAAAAATCCAAATGGAAGACTGGAAGAAATTCCTAGTGTTATATCAACTGCTATCTCCAACATAGAAAGTTAATATGTTTAAGATTCTAAATTTTAAAAGTATATGCTATACTTAATCAGACAAACATTTTTGAGTGCCACCTATGTGGAGACATGCTGCTATATTGAATGGACTCTGGACAACTGATCAGGAAATAAACAACCTATTGTAGCAAAACAGGTATTGTTTGTAGGGTAGACATTGGTGAACGCCAACCCATGTACACTCTTTAACAAATATCCCCAAGCTTATAACATGATAACAAGAATATGCCACAAGTATTTAATAATGGATTTACTGTCAGGAAGATACAGAGAATTTATATAATAAATTTATATATAAATATATATAGCTGTTCTCTAAAAATAATGATTCTTTTTGATTAACTGAAATTATTAGGTAAGAGACAACAATGCCTGACTCTGCATCTGATTCTCGAATTAAACTATGAACTCATTTTTGTGTACCTAAGATCTTTCAAAAGCCTGGAAATGAAATGCTTAAATAAATTGCTGTTGAAATGGATTGAATGAGATTGAATTGAAGTAAAATAAAAGGAACTATATCAGTCTATAATAAGACAGAGATTAACTTTATGAAATTGATTTTTTTAGTACAGATTGTCTATATTGAGTTGGGGCAACTAAATTTTGAAGGCAAATAAATATCAGTTAAAGGGCCAGAAATATATAAAATTGAAGATGTTTAAAACTCTTCAAGGATAAATGTCTTTTTTGTAGCGTGATCATAAAATGTTTATGAAATAGTATTTGCCCCTAATATAAACATACTTATAATTTTACATTTATTTAAACTGTATCCTTCTAAATAATGAAACTAGAAATTACAATAAAAATTGATATGTTTTGATTTTGAGTTTTAGCAAAAGTCTCTAAAGTCAAGAAGGAGAGAGTCATATCAATACCTGCATTTTTGCTTACAGACAATTCCACATACAAGAAACTTCCTAAATGGCAGACACTGTACTGTATAGCAATGTTCAGATGCAAAAAAAGAAGTTAACTTTAAGGTATTGTGATACAAACATTGGGGCATTTTGTAAAACTTTTAAAATACCCTCTATATTTTTCCTAAGAATGTTTTTGGCCTCTATTCTGTGTGTGCGTGTGTGTGCGCATGTATGTATACACAAAATCTATACATTGTCACAAAGACAAAGTAAAAATTACAAATCACCAAGCACATCTGAAGTTTATATTATTTCTGAATTGCTATACTATCAGTACTATACAAGTTATTTTCCTTAACTTTCCAAACAACACATATTTGATCTTTCCACCAATTTCATTTTTAAGATCAAAGAAAGCATGGCAATTATGTTGCTTTATGATTACAACTTAAAAGGCTAGAAGACCCTAAACATTGTGGGTGAAAAGCTCTGTGTGGTGTGCTGTAAAAACATCCAAAAATGCAGTGAGTTATGTTAAAAAAGAAACTAGAAAAAAGAACCTGTGAAATTAAATTGTGCCCCAGCCCCTTAAGTTTAACTTGAATTTTAGTCATCTCATTTTAAGAAGAAAAAACCAAAAACAATGCACTTCAAAAGACCCTCAAGATATTTTTTATTTAACAGTCCCTGGGACTACCTCTCTTCATCGTAGGTCACATTTTTATAATAAAGCAATGTTTATTCTAATGATTATGTTAAGGTAGAAAAGCGAAGGTGCTTATTTTAGCTGGAGTGAAAAAACTTTTTTAAAAATGGTACCAATATTAGTGAAGCATTAATGTAGATGCCATGAAAAATGGTTCCAAGGTTGCTATCATCGGACCCAAAACAAAAGGAGATAAATATAATTCTCTGTAGCACAGGACTCCAAGAAGCTCCATATGTATAGGAGACATTACTGAACATTACAATGTATTAACTTTATAAAGAAAAAAAAGCTACACAAATTCACAATTTCCCAAATACCAAAATGCTAGCAAATATTTTACTCAATTTCACGTATCAACTTTATGCAATTATTATATAAAGATCTTTCCCTTCTATGCTGTAATATAGCTACCACATATGAAAAATATGATTACTATATACATTAAAAATGTTCTAGGCATGTTGTAGTGATATTCCAGTGTCCTCTACAAAATTGAAGACAAAGAATTGATTATACAGTCACAGAAAATATCCACAATTCATGGGTTTCCTGGCGTAAATGGGCACTATGTTTTACTGCATTAACTATTTGCAGTATATGATAAAGATCTAAGAAGGTTACAGACAAAGGGCAGATAGAATTGGTATTGAAGCTTTGACCGCAATGTTATAGTGAATTAAATTATCAATAATATAAAACTGAATACTAAAATTTCAACTGCAAACTTTATTATTTCAAAATAGATATAAATTTTGAGACTGATGGAATGCCATGCATTATCTCACTCAATATTTTCTATGCCAAGTTCTCAGCGTTCAAAACCATTCATATGATTTTATAACTGCAGCAAAAGTAAAGCCCTGTAAAAGCTTTATATAGGTATATATACCTATACAGCCTGGGAGAAAGTCTTCCTTTAAAGAGTCAGACTTGCAGCCGATACATCTGGCTCATATTATAGGTTGACAGAGTATTTGTGTTCAAAATTTGTTCTGTCATCTGCATGTCCTTTATGTTTTTCTGCATCAGTGATGCTTGTGTAAGAATGATCATTCTCAAAGGCAAGGCCTGAATCTCTCTAACTTTGCCACAGTCAAGTAGTTTTTATGTACTTCCCGACAAGGCCAGGGTTGATGCCTAAGCAGGTTTCACCTGGGGCCAGACTGTGGTTGACCAGAAGCAGTGTTTGGCAGCTGTGAGGAATCCAGGCTGGGTGAAGGGTTGACCCAGTCAGATCCTGACAGTGTGGCAGGATAATACCCTGTATTCCACAGGTGCAAACAGTTAGATTATAAGGGCAGTCTGCTGAAGGACAGTGTATATAATGAGCAGGAGACTTAAGACAATACTTTCTTAAGTGGGTTCCCAATTTAGCCACCAGAAAACATTCATGAATTTCTCAGTCACTTCTACCTGGACCCTGTCTTAGAGATAACAAAGAAAGCTTAATGCATGTTTCACATATCCTAGATACTGATGGGTGATAAAATCAGATTCCTAATATTCCAAATGGGAGACAGCATGACCAGTCTAATCCCAACACCTCATTTTATTTATTAATTTTGACCTCCAACCCTCCCTGTCCCGCTCCCAACCTCTTATCCGGATATCTTAGAAAAAAATAAAATGAAATGATTTAAGTGCTATCTTTCCTTGGCTCAGCTTTAATAAAGCACAAAAGAGTGGGAAAACATGAACTAGAAAAGAATCACTACATGCTGAATTTTCAGTAATTAAATAAGAATTTCAAATGAAAGTTAAAGTAACAAGTCAAATTCTGTGTATGTTGTGTTAATGGTTTTTAAACACTAAAAGTGAGGGAAGAGAATGTATTTTGATACTAAGTGGCACTGATACTTAGACCATTTTAAATGGATCTAGTTTGAGTTCCTCTGGCTCAGACACTATTTAGTCTGGTTGTGGGTTTTTGCTTAACTAGTCTTTCTGGATTGTTAGTTTCTGTTCTTGTCTATTCTACAAATCTTGGTTTTCTCAATACCATTTAATCCACTTCAAAGTATTTTAACTTTCTTAAATTTAATTCAACAAACATTTACAGGGAAAAGTAAAAAAAAAAAATCACACATTATTGTGTTAAATGACCATGATAATTTAAATCCTGTCTTCTTAAACAAAATAACTTTAGCATGCTGCCACCTTGATAGTTAAAATATCTGGAAATGGGAGTAAAAGAGGGTTCAAAATGAAAATACCATATGTAAATAAAGAAATGAAAACTATATTTCGAGTACTTTTCATAATTCTGTTATCAATTCTTTTTAAAATGTAAAAATGCAAAGTGAAACATAAAAAACAAAAGCAATTTTTTCACATAAACAACAGAGTTGTACCTGTTATTTTGAGGTTCATGTGCTTTAGTTTTAGCACTGATGTCATAAATAAAATGTTGCTGCGTAATTATTATTCTATTTTCTGCTGTTGTATTTCCCAAGATGGTGATAACAGGATAACCCATCTGGAGTGTCCACTGATCCATTACTTCTTGTATATTTACATACTTTCCATTCCTTTTTAAAGCCTTTATAACCAAAATTGTATAAATTAATTTTATAAACATAAACTATAAACATAATTAACATTAAACCATTTTCATGTTTACTTTTATGATTTACTTATGAAAACATTTAAAATCGGTGAAACTAATATAATGTGTTAGTAAAATTAATTTTCTTGCCTTAGCTTAAGCTTCATGCATATATATATATATACATAGAAATAAAAACTTTATTAACATTAAAGTTTTTACCTAATGGAAGATGAAATATATTTTATTGTTAAAGCAAGTACTTACTTGCAGCATCTTTAAGCATCCCCAGTATGTCTAGTATTAAACTTAAATCACTTGCTATTCACTTACAGAGAAAAAGTTGTTTACCATCTATATTTCACTCAAACATGAATATCTGACACCCTATTAAAATTATATTTCAGAAGTATTATCACGTTTGAAAGTAGGCAAGGTATCTTTAACTACCACTGTAGCTGAATTAATTTTAAACCTCATTATCCTTATAATATAATACATCAAATATAAAACAAGAAAGCAATATCAAGAAAAGGGAAATATAAAAAGTAAAAACAAACCATCAGTGTCAATAAAAGTTATGAATGTTTTATAAACTCAATTCAAATATTCAAGAAGAGGCTTTGGCTTTCAAGCTTCCTATACTTTACCTCTGATAGTGTATTCCAGAGATCATTTCTGGCTGCATTGCCATACTTATGAATAGTTAAGTAATCCTACAAAGAATATAAAATTGTAATTACAATTCAAAGGCTAAGCAATTTCCAGTAAACACATTTATTTCTCAATTCGGTTAACCATTTCCATTTGTTGGAACTGCCTTAACACAAGATAAAGACGTGCAAATAAGGTGAAGAATCTCATTTTAAAATATTCCAAAGAGATTGAACTACAGCATATTTCTTAATTAAATCATCAAACAATACTAATCTCTTAAAATTTATTTTCATAGCCATGATCACTTCTTATGGATTTCCAGGGTCAAAGATCTTCCTCTAATTTAGCAAGTCAAACTCAGGGAATTTTGAAAAAACTACCACTGCAATGAAATATTTAGGGGAAACTTTCTCATCAGGCTTTCATGTTGAAGTGTTGAAAAAAATATCTTGTTTTATGGAGAAAGGAAAAAAACAACCTGACTGATATATACTGATGTGAAGAGGGATTGTTTTGCCAAAAAGGTGATGACTATCTCCACAACTTGTCCAGTTCCCTGTCTCTCTGCAAAGGACAGGCTGCCTAATACAAAAATGATATATACATATTTCCATGAGTTTAAAACACATATTAATATTTAATAAGAAAAGGTCAATCCTAAGTTTATTTAATATGTTTGAGCTTAGGACTTCACATTTCTCATTTTCAATCATTAGTAGTTTAATGTACACACTTTCTGATTCATGTCTGTTCCCTTCTAAGAAGCATGGTTTATGTCACTGTGAATGTGTTATTTAGTTGTGGCTACTTGGCATTTTTTTTTTTCTGATTCCAAAGTGGAAAACTCAATAGAAAACAGTGTTTTATATTATGAAACAGTGTCCCCTCCTTCATCTGAAATTCCATTATCTCTGCAACACCTAGGTAATAGACAAAATCTTAACTTACATCATAGTACTAAAACTGGAAAAATTTTGCTGACTCCTTTCAGTACTTTATGTAGAGTGGAGTACTTTGGGTGTAATTAAAGTTGGGGAAGCACATTTTCTGAAATACAAATTGTAGCACCTGTGACAGATTCAGCTTTCTTGGTAACTCACAGCACAGCAAATGGCAACTCCCACTTAATCAGACTGCTAGAGATGCAGTACTCAACACTAACTTAGCAACCACAAATTCATCGTCGTCATCAGGTGTTAGGAATAACTTTACTGAAAAAATACAAGCCTGAATGACCAATCTGAATCCTAACCTTGGCTTTGAACATGCCACATGAGGCATTTCCAATTAGAACTCAAGGACCAGGATTTAAATCAGCTATTTCAGATTTAGTTGTCAGAATTATTTTTTATGCTTGTTTATCACTTAAGTGAATAAATCTGGGGAAAACAGGAATTATGAAACATAAATTTTATTTTAAATAAATAATAATAATGCCATAATAATAAAGCTTTAACATCAGAACTATTTATTAGTGGATTCTGTTTATGTATAGTGCTGCTAGGATAATCCAAAAGAGGGAACAAGGGAATACTACATAGACCTTGAAAGGTCCGATACATAACTACAGGTTTCTCTTCACACACAGATCATAAAAATCCAACGGTTCATGATATGAGTTGGCCTTGGCCCAATACTGATCATCAACTTGAGCTCTTGGTTCCCTCCCCAATTCAGAATAAAGTTCAGATTTACATATCAAGCAGGCTGAAATGGCAATTATCCAAGTTTAGGAAGGCGCTCCAACTTGTCTGCCTCAGTATTCAGGGCAGATCGCATGCCTTCTTGGACTCCCAGCAGCCCCAGTTTTCGGGTGTTACTGGAATCCTACATATGTCACTTCTTTTCTCTGTTATAAAACTCAAATGTTTTCCTTAGTTATTTTAACCTTCCTCTTGCACAAATACAGTCATATTTTGAATTGAGGAAATTTTGCTTTGTCTTTGTAGAATTACAAAACCACTTAAAAGAATAGTGAGTGTGGTTTTTTGATGATCAATCATTTATTTATTTGTCCATTCCACAAAATGTATGGTGCACTTTGCATGTGCCAGGCAGCTCACCAGGTGCTGGAGCAACAGTGGTGGAGAGAAGTTTACTGAGAATAACTAGAAATACTGAGATGTGATTTGTGTAGGAAGGTTTCTATGACGGAAACTGTGGAAGTCTTGGTACAATAACCACTTGATAAGATGAATCAAATATTTGGTATGAGATTGAATAAGAAGATTTTAAGTTCTGGTCAAACCTACAAGTCAATGAATATGGACATGGCTGGAGTTATGAACCTGAAATGAAAATTTATATTTATATGTATGAAAGTCAATCAGCAGTAGATTTGACATAATATAAAGTAGAAGAATGATTTAATATTAACACTGGAAAGAGAATTGTGGGTTCTCTATACAGAGTATTTCAGAAACAGTAGAGTTGTTGAAAAGAGTAAAACAAAGATGACCACTAGAATATTCTTAAGGAACATAACCAACAATATAAACTGATTCAAAGTTAAAAGCAGGGACTTCCCTGGTGGCGCTGTGGTTAAGAATCGCCTGCCGATGCAGGGGACACGGGTTCAAGCCCTGGTCCGGGAACATCCCACATGCCGCGGAGCAACTAATCCAGTGCGCCACAACTACTGAGCCTGCATGCCACAACTACTAAAGCCTGCACACCTAGAGCCTGTGCTCCGCAACAAAAAAAGCCGCCGCGATAAGCCCACGCACCGCAACAGAGTAGTCCCTGCTCACCGTAATTAGAGAAAGCCTGCACGCAGCAACGAAGACCCAGTGCAGCCAAATAAATAAATAAATAAATTTATTTTTTAAAAAGTTAAAAGCATGTTAAGCAAAAGTATATTCTGATACATAAAGTGCAGGAGTGGGAGTCTGACTGTCTTTGTTCAAATCCATATTCCAACAGTCCCTAGTTGTATGATCTCTGGCAAATCACTTAACCTCTTCGTACCTGTCTTCACATCTAGAAAATAAGGATAACAAAAGTACCTGCTGCATAGGATTTTTCTGAGAAGTAAATGATTTAATATCTGTACAGTGTTAAAGAGCGAAGGGTGCTTAACACAGTACTGTCTATTCAATAGACAGTAGCTGCCATCATCTTATTAATCATTTCAGGTTACAGGTTGGAAAACTGAGTAACAAAAGCAAAAGCATCATTAATGATAATAATTAAAGAACATAGTGCATGAAAACAATATTTGCCTCCCTCTTAGCACTAAGTTGCTTTATATTTTATTTCATTCAATCCCAAGATGACATTTATGAGTTAGATGTTATCATCAACACTTAATAAATCAAAACACTGGAACTCAGAGACTCCAGCCCATGTCCAAACCCCATATCTGTGCACACAACTGCTGACCCAAATCCGGTATCTACGAGATGACACACAGGTGACTAAGAGTCATGTTCAAAGCTGAACTCATGTCCTCCCCTATATCAGCTCCTTTTGGGAGCCCTTCCCCAGGGATGACTCTTCCATCCACCTCAACCAAGGAGTCATCTTTGATGCCTTTCTCTCCCTTTCCACCACATTCAGGTAATGATCCACATCCTAAATAGCCCCCTAATATTCCCCCTTCCTTTTAGCTGTTTGACAGCCACTCTACAGTATTTTGCCCAGATGACTACTACTGCTACTACTTCTGCCTTGTCCCTTTCAAATCTAATCTCTTTCACGCAGTCATGCATGAATAATTTTCATCAAATATACATACGGAATCCCTGCTGCCTTCAGAATATAGTCCAAACATACCTCAATGTAACTTAAAGGTGTCCCTCATAGTCTGGTCCCTCTGTACCTCTCCAATCTCATCCATTACTTTGTTGGCCCCCTGCCTCAACTTAACCATTTTCACCTTTCTTGCAGATGTCTAATGCTTATTTTCTCCCTTTTCTAGTTCCCTGCACAAGCAGTTCTCTACACACTCTTTTCTCCTTTGCCCATTTAAATTCAATTCAATCTCCAGGACTCAAGTTTGCATGTCCTTCGGGAATCCTTTCTTGCCCATTCTCACCCCCTTCCTAATTCTGAGTTAAGCACCCCTCTTATATTCTTACATGCTTCACCATATAAGAGCAATTATCACACTGTTATAATTGCCTGTTTACTAGTTTGACTGCCCACATAGTCTGTAAACTCCATGAGAGTGAGGACCCTGTGATTCCTGTTTACCACTATTTAACCAGCATCTATGTGCCCAGCCTGGTACCCAGTAGATGCTCAATATATTTGTGTGATTTCTGACTTTCCTTATGCAATATGCCTTTCTGCTGACAGCTGACAATGCAGTAAAGAGAGATTTCTTGTTCCTATCATGTTCCCCCTAAATGTCATATTTAAACACTAAATACTTAATTTATTATTTCAGTGAGTATTTGTCGGATATATAACTTGCAATGATATATGCAACTGGCCCTGATGTCATCAAAAGATTGTAAACTATTGGGTATGAGACCGTTTTTTGTTTAACTTTCTTTGCTAACAAGTGACACGGTTCATAACATTTTATATATAAAAGCCAATGGGACTAATAAAGACAAGGGGAAAAGTAAAAAGTGAGCTGAGGAAGTAAAGCACTATTATCTTTTATGTGGAAATAATTATGGAATACTTGCTCTACTATTAACGAGCCCTTCAGCATGTTGAAACAGAGGATCAACCATATAAATGGTTTATTCCTCAGGACACGGAGGGACAGTTTGATAAAAATCAAAGAGGTATGGACTGGCTTGTATGTGTTCAGCTGCAAATAACAAAAAGTCCACCCTGGGATGACTTTTTTAATAACAAGATTTATTCTTTCCTACTATAAGAAGGTAAGATAGAGCCGCAGCTCTTTTCCTATGGAATTCTTTTGGCCCCATCTTTACCTAAGTTTTGGCTTTCTCCTCACATTTGGGGCTAGATGGCTGTAGCAATCCCACGTATTCAGATGTAACATCACAGAGGAAAATATGGAATTTTTTCCTGAGAATCTCTGTTTAAGAATCAGAAAAACTCTCCCTCAAATCCTACATCAAACTCCCCACGTTTCCCGTTTAGCCGAATTCTATCATGTGCTCAAAACAAAATCTGTTAGTGAAATTTTGGGGGAGGATTGCACAAGTCAGGACCCAGTCCTATGAAGTAGATGATTATATAGATGAGGATGAGAATCCAATCAAAATCAAAATTTGGTTTATAAGAAAGAAGAGGAGACTAGCTTATGGGTAGACCACCAACAGTGTTTTCTTCAACGAGACAAGGGATGCAAGTCCAGGCCTCGGTGACCCTGGGAAGCAGGATCCTTTCTACTTGCAAGAATAGTCTGGGAAATGCCAGGTAAATCGAGCACTGATTTTTCTGACTATGTGACAAGAAGTTTGAAGCAAGGGTTTAAAATGTTGTTCCTTTCTATTAAGAATTAATTGTACCTCAAAATATTTGTACTGGGCATTTGTCATTCTTTTGGCTTTCTGGTATTTAAACACCACTTTTATATGAGGGTGATAACTCATCATGGAATCTTAGAGGAAAGTGAGGGCTCTCTCACTTGAAATGGAAGGGACAAAATTCTAAATCCTCTCCACTCTCCCTGTGAGCTAAAACATGGACACAAGTGGATACTTCATCCCAGGACTGTTAATCCTACAGGATCAATGCAAAGGAGCAGCAATCACTGAAATTACATTCCCTGTAATGGTGACACTGAGGGTCCAGATACAGCCATGCTAATGGCAGCAACGGAACCAGCCAGTACTATGACATGACCTTGGCTAGGTTTCTTAATTTCTGAGTCTCCGTTAGTTCCTATTATCTGTTTTGTAAGCCTGATTCTCCACACTTCCCAATGATTTCAAGCACTGCCCTACACACTTCCAAAAAATTCCTTTTTGCTTAATTTAGTCAGTTTCTTTCTGTTCCTTGCAACCCAAAATCCTGACTGGTACAACACTAATGGGTGATACAAAACAAAGATGTCTTACATTTTCTTGGTTTCCTCAGCAAGAAAAACAGAAACAATCTCTCAGGACTTACGCAAAACGTAAAACAAAGAACACCCAGTTCTATTTAGTAAATCAACTGGGCTTTTATATTATTAGGTATGGAGGGAAGAGGTGGATACTTTAAAAAAAAAAGAGGCAGATAAGAAGGTCGGCAGAAAAGATACGAAAGTTCCACAGAGGGGAGTGCACAGAGAGCGACAAGAATAAAAAATAAAACTCTGCAAAACTTGTGTCTTAAGCAAAGCTTCTAGAGCAGAGGCTTTTAAATTGGGAACCATAAGGTCTAGAATTAAGTATTTGTTAAGTGTGGGCATTATTAGGGTAAAGTGATCTTAAAGGGATCCATGGACAACAACAAAAGCAGATTAAAAGCTGCCAGATCACAGCAATGTCACACAAGGGTTGGATAAAACCCATCTGAAGCCTGGCCATGCATTTCAGAGGATGTTTCTACATTCCCTGACCTTGAGAAACAGAAGTAAAAGACTAAAACAGTGACAGATGACCAACTAAAACACAAGAAAGCTAGGCTATACGTCAAAATATTATTTTTGTTAATGCCTGAATACTGGTTGGAGATTATGAAATTAAGTAAAAACAAGTAGCCAAGTACTGAAAAAGCACTATGCAAAATAAAAGAATGTTTACATTTTAATTCTACTAGATAAGAACCAAGGATAAAAGGAATAAATAATTATTAAATTTTTATTATTAAATTATAACAAGTTTCCAAGGAGGAAATCCTGTAAAACAGAAACCATTACCAAACATTCTGAGGTACCGCAGTTTCTGACCACAGCATACAATAAAAAAGAGGTGGAATTCAGGAAGGAAAGTTGTTTGAATAGCTACGATGATAATAGTTGAAAAGTCAGTTATATCATTGCTTGCAGGCCATTTTGATTTTGATTTTTTAAATGTGTGTTTAACTTAAATTTACTTTCAGAAGTTGCTTACTTAGATATAGGAATATTCAGATATTTCCATAGGAACAAAAGGGCATTTCACATGTTTTAAAAATCCATTACTCGGGCTTCCCTGGTGGCGCAGTGGTTGAGAGTCCGCCTGCCGATGCAGGGGACACGGGTTCGTGCCCCGGTCCGGGAGGATCCCGCATGCTGCGGAGCGGCTGGGCCCGTGAGCCATGGCCGCTGAGGCTGTGCGTCCGGAGCCTGTGCTCCGCAACGGGAGAGGCCACAACAGTGAGAGGCCCACGCTACGCAAAAAAAAAAAAAAAAAAAAAAAAAAAAAATCCATTACTCCACCTAATGAGTGTAAATTTTGTAAAATCAGTATAGTCTCTTAAAGGGCTGTGAAATATGCCAGAAAATTTTAAATCAAAACAACCTGCTAGCCCATGAAAGATTTTTTTGTCTGTTTGCCTGAAATTACAGACAATGGCGTATTCTCACTTCAGTTCTGTTCTCGCCTATCTTTTATTTAGCAATTATAGATCATACCATCAATGCCCCAACATGCAGCAGCATCACTAGAGGCGCAATATTGCCACTGTTGAATTTGTACTCCATCCCAGAACAACCTGACAGGGTCCTACACCTGTCAGCAAAATGGCGTGAATGTTAAGTCAATAGGGGTGTTCTGGGGTACTAAAATATCTCCACCTCTCACTTCTGCTGCTAGCTTGAAATATTACTGAGACATAAAATGAATCTATTGGTAAAACTGAAGTCTGTGAATTGCTTTTTCTGAATGCCCTGGTAAAGGGTTTGGACCACAGCAAGCTCACAAAACAGATGAAGTATATCCTGGCCGGTAAGAATATACTGCCTTTTGTAAATCAAGATACCCACTGACTGCAGGCCATGTACATGGAGTTCTCTCACTCAGCCCCCGGTGCTGGTCAGTCGCTGAGAAGAAAATGAAACTCAGTTGAGAAAGAGGTAGTGTGCATATTCAGAAAAACTAAGAATTCAGGCCAATCCTTACCAGCCATGTGATCTTGGGTAAGATATCTATTTTCTACTGGAAAAAGTAGATAATACAGCACTTACTTGAGAATAGTGTGCATAGAAAATGACATAAAACAAGTAAAGCACTTAGGAAGAAAAAAGCCTGCCACACAAAGAACCCAAGAAACTTTAGTTATTTTAAGATCAAGCTCAAGGGAAAAAAGTCTAGAGTCAACATCCTCTTCTTCAACCCTACCTCCAAGAGAAGTCAAAATGTTCTGGAGGCCCAAGGAGATTAAGTGGACTAACTTGGAGGAGGAAAGTGCCCAGAGGACATTTTTTTTTAATTTTAAAAAGTAAAATTGCAAGAAAAAAAATTGAGATCAAAGCTTCTTTAGACTTGAGAAAAGCTTAGAAACCTTCCCTTATCCAAGTCTGGAGAAAGAAAGAGACCGTGAGGTCTAGAACTCTGTTTTTCGCAGAGGTCTACTGAGGTGACAAGACCACTAATGGGGGGAGGGGCCCATGAAATGGGGGCACTAGTTAGGTTCCTCAGCACAAAATAGCCATACCTAAGGGAGCACTAAAGCAGCAAAGACACTAACCTCCAGGTGACCAGAAAGGCTCGGCTTGGGCAAGATACATACCGAACATTCGAGCAGCATGCACTATCTCACTTCTTTCCTGAAACTAATACGACTGACTATCAGTGTGGACGAGAACAGACGGTTCTTCGTTGTATGTTCTGGCCTGATAAAGTTCCCTGGAACATTCTCCTATTAATGGGCATGACATAAGGGGAATTCCATAAGGACAGATTAAATTTCCCATATGCTCAGAAGCATGGGGGATTTCTTTTATTCAGTGTTAAAATAATATACACTTACTAATATGTTATTTACTGTTAACATTATTAATGGCAGGTATTTGTCTATCAGATCCTTCCTGTTTTTGTTTCCCTGGTTATCCAGCTTCTATTTCATAGTTTATCTTAATACCTAACAAACAGCCTCATCTCCTTTGCAGCTCTTTTTCAATTAGGCTAGCTGGCAAATATCCCATTCCTGGATAAATTCAAGTATTTGCCTTCTTCAAACCTGTACCCATACAGCTGAGCATCACAGGAAAAAATAAGGCAATTGAGCAGTTGTGCTTTCCTTTTTTTTTTTAATAAAAACTGGTTCACAGTATGTATGTATGTATGTATGCATGTATGTATGTATTTACTTACTTACTTACTTAGTTACTTATTTATTTATGGTTGCATTGGGTCTTCGTTGCTGCCCACAGGCATTCTCTACTTGCGGCAAGCTGAGGCTACTCTTCGTTGCAGGGCGTGGGCTTCTTATTGCGATTGCTTCTCTTGCTACTGAGCACAGGCTCTGTAGTTGTGGCGCACGGGCTTAGTTGCTCCGCGGCATGTGGGATCTTCCGGGACCAGGGCTCGAACCCGTGTCCCCTGCATTGGCAGGCAGATTCTTAACCACTGCACCACCAGGAAAGCCCCTGTGCTTTCTTATAAATTCATAAGCACCAAACTCAAATAGGCACTCAATAAAACCAGGCAGCCGTGCCTTCCTATTCTTCCCAATCCTTAATCTTCAAATCTGTCTACTGGGCAGCATTACCTCACTTTCAGCTATTGACCTTGCCTCAGATAACACTAAAAACATAGAATTTGGAATTCCCTGGCGGTCTAGTGGTTAGTATGCGGTGTTTTCACTGTCGTGGCCTCAGGTTTGATCCCTGGTAAGGGAACTAAGATCCCACAAGCCTCAAAGTGTGGCATAAATAAATAAATAATTAATTTTTTAAAAAGAATTCATCAGAAAATGAACTCCTTTATTTTCCAATTGCCAAATTTACTGGAAGGGTCTCTCCTATCAAAGACCAGTCTTTTTACTGTCTCAAGAACCAAAATCCCAGTTGTCTCTTTCTTCTGCAACATTATCAAACTCTTCTGTCCTGACTCCTTCTCTACCAGTCTAAAATGAGTACAACTGTCTCCCATCTTTAAAAAACAAAACAGAAACTTTCCTTAGCCCTTATCCTCCTCTACCTACCTACCCTGTTTTTCTGATCTCCTTCCTTGGCAAATTTAAAAAATTTTATCCTACATACACTATCTCTACTTAGGTATTTCCCATCCTCTCTTTTCTTTTTGGATTAATTTTTATTGGGGTATAGTTGCTTTGCAATGTGTGTTAGTCTCTACTGTACAGCAAAATGAATCAGCTATACATATACATATACATATACCCCCTCCTTTTTGGATTTCCTTCCCATTTAGGTCCCCACAGGGCATTAAGTAGAGTTCCCTGAGCTATACATTATGTTCTCATTAGTTATCTATTTTATACATAGTATCAATAGTGTACATGTGTCAATCCCAGTCTCCCAATTCCTCCAGACTCCCTCTTCCACCTTGGTATCCATACATTTGTTCTCTACGTCTATGTCTCTATTTCTGCTTTGCAAATAAGATCATCTATACCATTTTTCTAGATTCCACATATATGCGTTAATATACATTTGTTTTTCTCTTTCTGACTTACTTCACTCTGTATGACACTCTTTAACCTATTCCACTAAAGTCATTAAGCTGCAAACTGCCAAAAGGAACACTTTTTAGTCTTTATTCTGCTCTACCCCTTGGCTGCATTTAACCTCCTTGATCACTTTCTTTTTATTGAAATAGGCTTTTTTCTTGACACGAGTAACACCATACCCTTGGTGTTCTGCCTGCCTCTCTATTTATTCCACCTCAGCCTCTTTTACCAGCCCCCTCCTCTTCCTTCAACCTCCAACTGCTACAGCCCTTCAGGGCTTGGTCTCAGGCCTTCAACCCAGAAACTGCAGAATCATTCCTAGGTACTTTTTCTTCCTCATCTCTCAACTACCACACTCTTCACCTAATCTATCCCAAGGTCCATTTCATTCTCCCTTCAAAAAACATTTTGAATCCATCCATGTCTCTGTACATCTACTAACTATTTAAGCCTCTATCATCTCTCACCTGAATATTAAAATATCTTCCTAATTTTATTACCTGATTCCTCCTCTCTTGGTATGCTGATTGCTCCAATCCCAATGTATTATTACAATTAGTCAGATAACTATTTTAAATATAAATACAGCCATGTTACATCCCAGTTTTAAAACTGTTGAATAGCCTCCCACTGTACTCAGAATAAAACCCAACCCTCTTAAGCACAGTGCGCTTTGGCATCCGACAATTAGCTCCTGCCCTCATCTCCCCCCTCATCTCTTGCCCCTACTAACGGTGCTCATCTGCGCTAGTTTCTTTATTTTCCTTGAAAATGCTCAGTTCCTTCCCTCAGCCCTTTGCACAAGCCCTTCCACCTTTCTGGAATGATCTCCCCAGACCCCCACCTCTTTCTCATCCTTCAGAACTGAAGACACATGCCTTCTTCCCAAGAAGGATTTTCTAAACACCTAACCTAAAGTTACCTGACCCACCCATCCATATGTTATCACAAAACATCCGAATTTTTTCCTGCCTAGCATTTATCACACTTAGTAAATAGGCCTGTATTTGCTTTTTTCCTTTTTAGCATCAATCTTATCCAGTGGTATGATTCTTGAGATCAGGGGGCATATCTGCTGTGTGCAGCATGCCCTGAATGCTTGGTATTTATCATAGTGTCTAACATTGAGTGGCTATGTAATAAATATGTGTGGAATAAATGAATAACTGAACATATCTGATGGGTGAACAACATGGATATAAAACTAAAGAGAGCTGATGCAGCAAGAGAAATCACAATTTTGGTTTATTAGCACAAAGCACTAAGAAAAGTTTTTAATACTAAAATGAGTTATTGCTCTTAAGGGGGGGAAAATGATCTGTAACATAATCATAGAGAGAGATCTTGAGCAGAAGAGAAAAGATGAATACGAGAGACTGATTGCAAAAGGAAATGAGATGCAGGATGACAAATGGATATCCCCATTTCTTTGTGTGTCATACTAACACAGAGCCTTCTCTTCCATAGACAGAAACACAAAGGTAGATCAACATGGAATTTTGAATACATGTGAACCTTTTGTAAGATAGGTTCTAAATACATAACTTAGGATAGGTCTTTATAGCACTCCTCTTAAGCCACTAATTTATAACATATGGTTTTTCAGAACGATAATTTTGACATTTAGATATGATAGGGAAAAGAAGTTGCATAAATGTTATGGTTCATTATTTTTATAACTATTGAATATTTATAAATAGTTATGTTATAAAAAAGTAGAACTTCAGTTTTTTAAACAGATAAACACATGGATAAATGTCATAAAAAAGTAAGTGATAAGAGTGAAATGCAAGAGAATATATGGAAGTTTTCAACCTCAATTGTGATAGAAATATATACACTGAAATAGCAATTTTTTACTTATTAAATTAGTAAGAAATTTATTTTGAAAATAAGACACAATGTTGTTTGCTTAGTGTATTATAAAAAGAGAACTTTCAAACTTTATTTCTACCATTATATATTGGCTTAATATTTCAGAAGAAAAATTGATAATATGCTTCGAGAAATATAGATGAAAAGACAATCAAAATATAATGGGAAAATCTATAATTTAAAAATTGTTACAGTGTTGTTTATTTAACAAAAATTGGAAAGCAATCTAAATGTTTGCCAACAAGGAAAAAGCTAAAAATATTATGTACATCTATGCCATAATACTAGTATTAAACTATATACTAGAACCACCAAGCAATTATGAAAATGTGAATAAAAAAGAAAAAAAACCTTCCCAACCTAGAAGGTTTCTTTACCATCAAAACTTTCAACATTGCCAAATATATACTTCTAGGCTATTACATGAACATTCTGAAATGAGAACATAAAATAAGAGAAAAAATAAATTTAAAAAGGAAACGAAAGAAAACTGCTGATGCAAGAGCTAAGTAGGTTAGAGAAAAATGCCTCTAAGGCAAGTTTATTGTGCCTCTGAACTAGCAATCTAACCAAATGGTAACGTTTATAAGGAGGGAGAGAGTGTTTGCAGATAGGTATACATACCCCAGTGTGTGCAATTCACTGATCTGTATGCATTTACACACATACCAATATACGAATATATCACCCATTAGCCAAATGTGTCAAATCATTTCACAAATACATTTTAAAGATATCAAAAACATCATTTTATAGTATCAACCCTATGAGTTAAAATGAATAACATATCTTGAGCTCTTAACTAACAGGCAAAAGAAAACCAGTAAGAATAAGTTTCTAAAGCCTCCCATCAAGCTGGGTAAATGTTTGTGGGATGAACAAATAGAGATATATGTCATTACTAATGAAGGCTTTTTAGTTAATGCTATATAGTCACAGTCAACTAACAACATTTAATTCAGAGGCAAAATGATAAGGATTCAATCAGTAGCTGTATACAAACAAATTCATTGAAATTGAGGAATAGAAGTTATTTTCTCTGATTGAGAAATACGAATAGCTATTGCTATTTAATTTTTTAAAGTACTTGATTTTTATTAGAGATAGTATTCTTGATTCTCAAATCCATGGAATCTTTCCTTAAAATTAATATTTTTCTCTATAGCGTAGTCATCAATTTTAGCTTTGTAGTTGGTCTTTAATAAGTTAAATGTTAATTAGGTCAAATCCAATGACTAAACATCATCAATGATAGTATTATTATCACATGGTATTGACTGATCACAAGAAATTATTATGATGAGTTAACTTTTCTACCTACACCATACCTAAAACTGCACAGTGATTTAAGTGAAACACAGAGAAATTGAACAAAACCTATCTATGGTCATTTAATTTTAGATTAAGCATGATTCAGCTTCCATCTGGATAAAAGCACAACACAATCTCTTCAGAAAGGAAATTAACTTTGACACATGGTCTGTGTTCCTCTGTTATTTTCTGACTTTTCATTTATCTAAAAACCTGCATGCAAGGGAGCAAACACTCTTTCACAAACATAAGCTTGCAGTTTTCAAATAAAAATCCTGTATACATATGTTAACATATAACTTCTCACTAGAACACAAGTTATTGAGTTTGTTGTTGCTACTAATAATCCCTATAGCTTTGTGCTGTCATTACCTTTAGGCTATCAGAATTTTATGAGCACAAACCAATAATAATGATATTTCCCTTTTGCTTTTTATCCACACCTCATTGCCTTACATTGATTTGCATAAGCAATTTCCACCCTGATAATTGGAGGCAAACATCTTTTTGCAGGTTACCTTATGGAAAAGAGCAGTTAAATACTAATCAAGAGAAATCTTTCTTTATTCAACCATATTTTAAATGATATTGAATTACCCTCATTGGATAAGCAGGAGGGTGACTCACTTTCTGACATGGATTTCAGAGTGAGTTTATATCAAGTTTAGCAATGATCTTTCTTCATAATTTCAGTTCCCTGGTATTGCCTCATAACAACATGAAGAATGGTACTGCCAGATCATTAAAACAATATTGTTTTGTTTGAAAAGAAAAAGCAGTAGTTATGTACTAATTATTTTTTAATAGCTACTGAGCCAATCAATGTTATCTGAGGATTTCAAAATTATAGCTTTATTCTTTTATTTCCAAAAAACTCAAAGAAAAATTTAAAAACTGTTACTAGGGAGATTAAAACGAGTAAAAATGAACTAAGAAAGGTTAAATTCATGTGAAAACAATTCTAACTAAAAGAATCCTTATCTGAATTATTTACTTTAAAAATAAGCCTAGAATACTTATGTAAGAATGAGGATTTGAGCTGTGGAAGCTTAAATTATAAAAACAAGGTAAAAGAAGTAGATCCTAATTTACTGGATCTGTACACATAAACATTGCTACATATGGGCGAAAACTAATATATATGTACTTAATAAGAAGTCTAGGAAATTAAAAGTGTGAGAATTTCAGAAAGATTCAGCGATTCTTACAGTAATAGGGTTTGAGCATGAGGTGAACTAAAATGACACACAGAACACAGTGCCACCGAAGCCAACTGAAGAAAGTGATTCAAGGACTTCTGGGTTACGACAGTGAATTGAACAACCACATCTAAGTTCACTCCCTCCCAAAACCTGACTAGGGCTACATTGAGTGTATGGGTGTTGTTTCTTTGTGACACCAAAATTTCTTGATTTTCTGAAATCTAGCGGTGGCTTTCCTGACTTTCACTTCACTAACCCTCCCAACAGGGTCAAAGCCAAATAGTCTTAATACTCAGATGATTAACTGAAGATTCAAGGACACTTTTGCACATCTAGTTAACAAATTTTCCCATCAAATTGAAATAGCTGTCCTAAATTAAAGTATCAAACCCAAATTGTCTAGCTAGTAAAATGCATTAAATGTCTTAGATGCAGAGAATCTGAAAGATGAAAAAAATCTTAGAGAGCATTTAATTCTACTCTTGCATTTTGTAACTATAAAGTCAGAGGCCACGAAAGGTTTAGTGACTAGCAGAAAGCCCATCATTAATTAGAAACAGGAATAAGAATTGTTTCTCCCTACTTATTCCATTGCCTCGTGTCCCAAAATATGCCAGCTATTGATTTGGGAAATCGATTATGGAAGAACAATAGCTATACAGAGTTTGCAAAAATACAAATATTTCTATGTTTTTAAAAGTGTATTATTTACAAGTGGCATACATGATCCAACAAGGGTTCAAGCTTCGTTTGCTGTGTTTCGCTTTCAATTTAAACATCAAAACAAAACAGAAGCTGGCATTAATGGTAGTCAGGACTAATTTTTTATGACTGTATATACTGTCTATTACATTCTAAATAGATAGAATGTATGTTCTGTCTATTACATACTGTAAGAAGTTTTGAGGCAACTTATTTTAAAAATTATGCAAGACTGAACCATTTAAGCATCAGACAAAATTCAAGAAATAAGGGAAGTAGACCAAAAAAATCAAGAAGATCAGACCAAGGGAAGTTGTGATTATTCACTATAAAAGTGTTTACCACCAGACTTTCTGATAGCTGATCAAATGGATTTATGGGTACTAGGAGTCCCTTCCTACTGAAGGATATACATATAAGTTGAAACCTGAAATAGTTGTCCAATACAAAATATTACAAAAGTTAGAAAAATGTAGTTGAATCCATACTCAAATACTTGCTAAGTTAAATATAAACATGTGAACTGACCCATCTTTCTATATTATTATATTTAATATACAATTATATTTATAGTTTATTTTATATCTATGTATATTTATTATGATATATCATATATTTATTTATATTATATTTTAAATTTATATCGTGTAAATATATCATATTTATACATTTGTGGTTATATTTGTAAAAAATGTTTGCTTTGTTCCCAAAAGAGCTTAAGATGGTTAGTCAGGATATAAAAAATACAAGAGAACACAAGTTTTAGAAGAAACCACCATTATACTATTGTCCCTGTGTGAAACATCAGGGCTAAGGTCCAAGTACTAAAACAAAAAGAAAAAAAAAGGAAAGGAAAGATGGAGGAGGGAAGAAAGAAGAAAGGAAGAGAGGGAGGAAGGAAGGGAGGAAGAGGGAGAGAGGGAGGGGAAAATATATGAAAAATGTAGTATCTGCAACTTGGGATGCCTACATCTATAAATCTAACCCTGGCTCTGTCTGCAAATATAAACTTCCATTTGTCAACACAGAAATATCCATGGTTAATGTAAAGACAATTAATAGATTTTCCAGCAGAGGTAAGTGCTGACCGTCCAGATTAGCTCTTTCAACAACATGTAAACCAAGACTCCCCAGAGACTTATGGATGGGAAATATATTAATATCAACTCTGTGACCACTCAGTACCATGACATGAAGTGTCTGTTCAGGAGGTCATTCCCAAACTGTATTCCATACATCTTCCTGCACAAGAGATGATAATTTATCACTTAGATGTAGGGATCTACTGTAAACGAATCCAAACTGCTGATGATACACTAAATCAGTTTGAGTGATGAGTATAAATAAAGCTGCAAGGGAAGTACCAAAGGATAAAGATCTATCTGATCAATGAGATGTCACAAGGCAAATGAAATGCAATGTTGACAAACACAGAGTCCCACAGTTGAAAATTAACCAAATCAAGCATCAGAGCATAAAGGCACACACATTAAAACAAGCTTCAAATGAAAGTTTAATATAATGGGGGTCAGAGGGTATAGTCTAACTGTTTCAGATAAAACTGAACGGACTGGGTCAGTAGAAAAGGGTGAATTAAATATTGATGTATTTTGCGTACTATAGAAATTGTGACAAGATAAAGAAAAATGTTGCAAAAAATAATTCTTTCCAGATAACATAACTATAGTTATTCAATCTGCCAAGCAAATCTATACACACAAGTGAGAAAAAAAACCAATAAAAATTGTATACAGAAAATGATTTCACATCAACTTGCTACTAGGAAATCAAATTCAGTTTGTGTAGCCCTTATGAAAGCTTAGATATTCTGTGGAACTGTACTGTCATGCTACAACTTCAGTGGGAAAAACAAAGGAGTGGGGATAAGGAAGGATGTTTCTCCAGACAGTTGATATTCATGGAGGGCACACCTAGAGAAAAAAGATTTTCCTAACTATGTGATCAGAATAGAGACTTTAGCACCCGGCAGACAGGTTCAATTAATTCAGCTATTCTGAAGGTGTCCCTAATGGGAAGAGCTGATTTTAAAGTAAATTTCAACCCCTGCTGGGACAATTCGGTAAAAAAACTTTCTAAGGGAAATTATTCTTCAAGAAATTTATATATTTTTTCTCTGTTGTGTTAACGTATTTATAGCTTTGTCATAACATATTTAACTCTTGCTTTGTATTTTATCTTTTGGTTTATTTTGGGTAAAGATAGAATTACACTACTAAAATATGACCTGATCCCATATGTAGTTTATTTAAATTTCAGAATGAAAAGCTTACTAAGAACAGCTAAGATTGATTGCTCTCTCTGTCTTAGCATAATTGTATTTCAGGTGAACATCAATTTACTTTAAGGACACTTCTAAGTAGAATGCATCATAAATAATTCATCAATTACAGCTGCTAGGAACATGATTTACTCCAACAGATTCAATGGAATAAAAGTTCTATTTTTCTATATTTGCTTTCAAGAATTTAAGAATCCTCCTTTTCTAAGAATCTACTCCCAGATTCCATACTTCACACTATAAATGTATTATAATAAAACTGTTTCTTTTTCCCCCCTTTTTTTAAAACAGTGCATTTTCTAATTTAAAAAAACATTTAAATATACTTGGAAAAAATAACAATCTATGTATGTCAACATTAAAAGAGCAAACAACATAAAAGGCACATATCTGAAAAAAAGCGTTAAGAATTTCTCAAATACATAATTCTAAGAAGGCTAACATAACTTGTTTTCACTTTATATGAACTTTTAAATGGAAGAAAAGGGAATCAGACTTTCATAAAATCTTGTATAGAATACTTAGGATCTAATATATTTGAAAATTACTTCAGTTTTAAAATGCATATTAAAGAGATTCTAAATGGTATAACAGTTGGAGTTTTGTGGGTTGGTATGGAATCTTGTCTACCACTTTCATTTGTCATGTGGAACGACACTGTTTACCTTATTCATCTTAAAGTTTTCCATCAAATTCAGCATTTTTGTATTAGCAATTTCCCAAGCTGTGAAATATCTTTAAAATAAATACAGGAGGGGCTTCCCTGGTGGCACAGTGGTTGGGAATCCGCTTGCCAATGCCGGGGACATGGGTTCGAGACCTGGTCTGGGAAGATCCCACATGCCACGGACCAACTAAGCCTGTGCGCCACAGCTACTGAAGCCCGCATGCCTAGAGCCTGTGCTCCACAACAAGAGAAGCCCGCACACCACAGCAAGGAGTGGCCCCTGAAAGCCCGTGCGCAGCAACGAAGACCCAAAGCAGCCATAAATAAATAAATGGGAAAAAAAATAAATGCAGGAACAAGGAAAAGTGTAAGAGAAAATAGAAAGCATTTTACTTACTTGCAAACCCCTCTGAAATACTGAATGGCCCATAAAATTAGCCAGCATTCTAATTAAAGCAGCACCCTGTAAGAAAGAGTATTTTTTTAAAAGAAAGAAAAAAACATTTCAACCAAGTCACATGATTCTAAATTATTCCATACCCATAAAAAATAATTTGCTTCATTCATGCTATTTTATTCTTTAAAATAGTTAAGAAATAAGAGAATTATGAATGAAATACTTCACTTAGAGGTAACAATTGCATTTTTTGTTTTGTGGATCTAAAAGTTTTGTGGATATAAAACCAAATGACTTCAAAATAGAAGTCTCTTGGATAAAATCTCTCAGAGCAATAATAAGCTGTAATTCAGGAATAATAAAAGTTTTATTGAGCACTGTATATGACAAAGTTAATAAGACATGGTTCATGTACTCACAAGTTCATAATCTAGTAAGGGAGGGACAACCATGTTAATAAATAATCATGTTAAAACACAGCTTTGAAGTAACACAGCTACATACTCTACCCCGGTCCAATCAAGAATAATTTAGCCATAGAAGTGGACAGTAGGAGTGCCAAGCAGTCAGACTGCTTGGGTTCAAATCCTGGCTCTGGCATTACCCTCCATGTTTACCCAGGAGAAGTATTTAACCCCTCTGTTCCTCACTTTTCTCAGTTGTAAAGTGTAGGCAATAATAGCCCCAATTTACTATGGTTGTTCTGAAATTTAAATATATTACTGTATGTAAGCAGTTCAAGCTGGGTTTGAAAAACAGTAACCATGATAGAAATATTAGCTGTCAGTATTATATCAAGCTAATGATTTTTATTTCCTGTTTCTTTTTCCCTTTTAGAGTCTTCTATAAATCCATATACAAGTAGAACACTTACGTGGCTGATATAAATATTTAGACTAATAGAAGAAAATACTAATTTAAGAGTCTATCTCACTTTGAGAACAGTTATTTTATTGTAGAGCAATATCAGTGCAAAAAGCGACACATAATCAATGTGAAACATTCCAAGAAATGATGGCTAAGCCTGGATGATCACAAATCTGTATGTAAAATATAAATAAGCCTTCAAGGAGATATTTCAATCTGCACCAAATTGTATGATGCAGTGAATTATAAGCAGCAAAAGTTTAAATATAAATGATAGCCTGGTTTTAAGGGAAATAAATCCCTTTATGACTACATTTCCCACTTCATACTTGTTACAAATTCATACCTGTCAATAACTAATTTCTTACCAGGTGTCTCTTTTTTATAAGAGAATCATAAGAACCACATATAGACTCATCCTGCCTGGGGCTGGACTGCAGCAGCCAGTACAGAGATGCAAGAATGAATTTCCATTGTTTGTTACCAGAATTGTTTCCTGTAATTCCAAATTTTTAATGCAATACAGTACTCAGGCTCCTGAATCACCATTAAAGAAATGTCTCAAAACTTTCAGTCATCACCACAGTTGCTCTCAAAACTGGTATTTTATTCATAACTCAACAAATGATGAGCTGGCCAAGCCATAGAGTTGTATGCCTCTTCTGGTATATTTTCTTCCTACACCTTCTACTCTTTACTCTTTCTTTTGCTTCTTAGTCTATATCTTCTGCACACTTGTATAAATCCATAAAATATAAGCATTTATGATTCAATCTGGGGACCAGGTTAGAATTCCCTTTAGAACTTATCAACTCTGCTCCTTGAATTTCCTTGACAAGCTCCCCTCCTATATATTTCCCAATCTAATCTACCCACCCTGAGTGTGGAAACTGTCAGTTCGGCAGAAAAACTAACCCTTGCCACCCAGGGTGTGAGACAGAATCTCGAGCAGCCAACTCAAACTTTCCTTCAGTACAGAATAGCCATCTTCAGATGATTTAAGTGCTTCCCTCTAGGTAATAAAGACTTGGTCTCTTTTCGGGCTGTAAGCTGTAAAAACTATCAGTTTAGCATGGGCTAATTGCAAAAGAGTTCTTCCTAACCATAAAGAATGTACCGGGCTTCCCTGGTGGCACAGTCGTTGAGAATCCACCTGTCAGTGCAGGGGACACGGGTTCGAGCCCTGGTCCGGGAGGATCCCACATGCCGGGGAGCAACTAAGCCCGTACGCCACAATTACTAAGCCTGCACTCTAGAGCCTTCAAGCCATAACTACTGAAGCCCGTGCACCTAGAGCCTGTGCTCCCCAACAAGAGAAGCCACCGCAATGAGAAGCTCGCACACTGCAACGAAGAGTAGACCCTGCTCGCCACAACTAGAGAAAAGCCCGCACGCAGCAACGAAGACCCAACGCAGCCAAAAATAAATTAATTAATTAATTAAAAAAAAAAAGAATGTACCCATTTTCCTGTCTAGGTTGAGCTGTAGCAGAGTACTAACAGGAAAGAAAACCTGGAAATATAATCAATATTTAAAAGTTATATAATATTAATGAACTCCCTATTATTATATTGTATAATTTAATTAACTTTTCAAAAATATGTCTGTCTTGTCAATTTGAACATTTTAAGTTCTCCAGAGTAGTATGCATGCGTTCTTCTATATTTAACTAGCCTTTTCTTTCCAAAGCTCAATTTTAAAAATGTCTATTTCATAGAACTTCATAGGCAGATGGGCTCTCCAAGTGTCATCATGCAGCCAACACATACTAAGTACCTACTATATATGGGTTATAACAAAGATCGTACCTTTTAATGCAGGCAAAACTCATTGTAAACCTTTGTTCAAAAAAGAAAACAATGAATCCCCTTTCATTGTGTCTTTAAAATATTTTTCCACCAAAGTAAATATAATTTACAACATTGTAATTTATACTCACTTGTGATTCAAAATTCTAGTCCCAATCAAGCAAACTGGATGTTACATAGCCTAAATACCTTTATGGGAAATAAATATACTATTTCTACAAGATCTGTATAATTCTGAAACTTAATCAAGAAAACATCACTATATTTGCTATACTAAAGTTCAGAGAGATATTAGGATGGAAACTACTACCTGATTTTTAAAAAAAATTTTTTTTAGTATTTATTTATTTATTTAGGCTGTGCCTGGTCTTAGTTGCAGCATGCAGACTCTTCGTTGAGGCATGCAGACTTCTTAGTTGCGGCGTAAACGTGGGATCCACTTCCCTGACCGGGGTTTGAACCCAGGCCCCCTGTATTGGGAGTGTGGAGTCTTACCCACCGGACCACCAGGAATGTCCCACTACCTGATTTTTTTAAGGTTTCATAAAGAATATTCTACAAGAATATGATTATAAACCCATTAGTCATTTAGTAATTTTTGTACTTGTGGTATCTTTTTCATATAAGTTCGTAGCTAAAATTTCTTTT
The DNA here is from genome assembly GCF_059928025.1 of Delphinapterus leucas. Classification (NCBI taxonomy): domain Eukaryota; kingdom Metazoa; phylum Chordata; class Mammalia; order Artiodactyla; family Monodontidae; genus Delphinapterus; species Delphinapterus leucas. The sequence goes on along the minus strand of NC_143139.1, from coordinate 57,996,887 downwards.
ATTTTACATGAAATCATTTGCATGCATGTCAGTCTCAAAGACAGTAAACATCTCCAGAGAAAGGACTGTGTCCTTATGACTTGGTACCCCGTTCCCTCTGCCTGGCTGAGAAAGCTTCTCCTTAACACAATGAGAGAGGAAGAGAAATTAGTTGCACACATAGCAATTACTTATTGTATTTGTCATTCTAGAAGACTACTCAGCCAGGATAGACAGTTTATTACTTTATCTTATCTTTGTACTTCAGTGATAAGTAATCACTTTGAAGAGAGGAAGATCTTCTCCACTACTTTATTCTTTTAACATATGCTTACTGAGGAAGGCTGCGTGCTCAGGATCCTATAAAGCGTAAATAGGAATGCCACAAGTCTCTATCCTCAAGGACCTCAAACCCTCCTAAGTGAGATGAGAAGATACAACGTAGTATAAGATGAATGACAAAAGAAATAAAATATTCTACAGTGTTTCCGAAGAGAGGGAGGATGAAGGGTAAAGAGGATCTAAAGAAGTGTCACTTGTGTTGCACTCTGAAGGATGGATGGGATTCCATGAGCAAAGGTAAACACAGAGCATGCATGCTATGGGAGGAACAGCCTTTGTGTGATGCCATGCAGGTGTGAAAGCGAAAAGCACAAGTGGCTAAGGTAATACTGAAAGACAAAGGGCTTACAACTAGGTGATAGAAGATTCAATGGAATATAAGATTGAAGCAGTTCTTAGAGAAGATTGAATACCAGGACTAAGACATTTGAACTCTGTTAGAGGATCAGGAAGAATTTTTGGAAAAGTGGTTAAAAAAGTGAGGACTCATCTATAATACTCCAAGGAGGAAGTAAAATAACCAGGAGCAAATGGTAGCAGTGAGGATAAAAACCAGAGATAGGTTTAAGCAAGAGAACAAAAATCATTTTAAATCTGAACGCCTGAGTGACTAGAAGATGATATTAGCGGATATTTGGAATTTAAAAGAAAGTGTCAGGTGAATATGGTAGCATTCATTTGAAACAGGTGGAGTTTGAGGAACAACTAGGGAACCAGAGGAACAGAAGGAAAATGTGACCATAGGAATGAAATTAACTGGAAGGTTTTGATTGAAGACATAAATTAGGATTTGCCAGGAGAAGAGTTCTGAGGTTTTAGTGAGGGAGATAGTAAACAGAATTTAGAAACAATGGACTCTGTATGACTTGCACTTGAGTGCCTGTAATAAGCACTCAATGAATACCTGTTGAGAAAATCAATGAAAAAAATTGAAATGAAGAGCAAAGGATGACACACTGTGATTGAAAAAACAAATAGAAGGAGAACTGGGTATACGTGGTGGCAAAGAAAACATATTTTAAGAATAAGTGCTTCAGTTTTAACGAAAAAAAGATAGCTAAGGGAAGACCAAAGTAGGTCACGTTTAAGAGAGAGCTATTTAAATAGACTTGGTGTGAAAGCCAGATTGCAAAATAATGGAAACAGAGGAAGAAAAGAGAAAGCAATAAGCATGTTCACATGAGGCTTGTTTGTGTTTTTGTTCTTAAAAATGTGGGAGAAAATTTCATGCAAAGAGAAGATAATCTAGTAGAGAAAGGTACTACTAGATACACAGTAGATCAAGAGATGGTTGCCGGAAAAAAACTCTAGGATAGCCAAATAAGAAGAGAATTAGGGTTAGTCTTGGAAAAGGATAAGGACAAATTTCCTCTGAGACAGCCCTAAGACAGAAAATGGAAGTAAAAAATAAGTTAAAATTTTTGAAGTATAAAACAATGAAGTTGACGAAATAGACCGTAAACTTCACTGAGGTGGAGACTTGGTCTGTGTGACTCACCACTGTAGATTCACTGCAAAAAACTTTCTGGCACATAGCAGGTTCTCAATAACTACTGAATGAGAGATGGCCTGTCACTTTTCAGTAATGTAGGAGATGTGGTCCCAAGATTATGTGATTTGAAAGAGTAGAACTAGGTTTGAATTAACTCCAGTGAGAAGGTAAAAAGGAGTCCAAAACATGTAGAAATGTGCAGAAAAGTCCTAAGTCCTAGTTGAAGTTATTAATGACATAGTTGTCATTCCTTAAGCAACTGTTATGTGCCAAATTCACGATATTGTAAGGAACATGCTACTATCCTTATTTGTCAGATCATAAAATTGAGACTTGAACGGATGTGTGTAACTTGACCAAATTAACACAGGTAGTGAGCAGGGAAGCCAGGATTAGAAACCCAGCCATGTGCAACTCCAAAATCAGTAATCTTAACCAATTTGGATGACTTTCTTGTGATCCCAAATCAAAACAGTTACATGATACTCTTCAGAAACACTGGGTATAGTAAGAACTTGGAAAAAGAAAAGAAATTCTTAGACTTACTCAGAGCTTAGAATCAATAGGTGTTCCCAGAAGAGGACAAAGGGAAACCTAATGGAAGAGACCTAGTTGAAATAGCTGATCAATATGCCTAGGATTGAGGATGAATAGAAGACATAAACTGGCTAGCAGAATAGAACATGTTGATGGACTAGGAGACATAAGGCTCGTTCAGGCAGGTTCAGTAAGAACAAAGGGCTAGCAAAGTTGAAAATAGTGATATTTTTATCAGATGCTGTGCGTGGATGTGGCAGCTGTGAAAAGGCACTGCTTAGATTTCCTACTATTGCTCCTTTGCATTTGCCACCATGAAGGCTGCACTTCCCTCAGTTCACTCCAAGTCTATGACTTTCTCCCTTCCCTCTCTCCTTGCACAGGCTGTGAGCTGCAGTGTGGTCTCAAGGAGCTCTCGCTTCCTTCTCTGGCTCTTTTTCCAAGTAACTATCTCACACCATTGTGTTTCCTTCTCAGAAGACCTAACCCAATAGGGTGACTTTAAATGCTGAAGTACAAAACAAGTATAAATTGTTGGATGATAGGTCACTGGAATAAGTTGGTACTGAGTATACTCTAATATTAAGTAACACACACACCCAAATAAAACCTTTTCCTTCTTAGTCTTCTCAAGAAGTCCTTTAGAACGAAATTATTTGTAGTGAGGTGGATGGACCTAGAGTCTGTCATACAGAGTGAAGTAAGTCAGAGGAGAAAAACAAATACCATATGTGAACACACATACATGGAATCTAAAAAAAAAAAAAACAGTACTGATGAACCTAGTGGCAGGGCAGGAATACAGACGCAGACGTAGAGAATGGACTTGAGGACATGGTGGGGAAGGGGAAGTTGGGACGAAGTGAGACAGTAGCATTGACACATATACACTACTAAATGTAAAATGGATGGCTAGTGGGAAGCAGCTGCATAGCACAGGGAGATCAGCTCGGTGCTTTGTGACCACCTAGAGGAGTGGGATAGGGAGGGTGGGAGGGAGGCTCAAGAGGGAGGGGATATGGGGATATATGTATACATATAGCTGATTCACTTTGTTGTACAGCAGAAACTAACACAACGTTGTAAAGCAACTATATACCGATAAAGATACAGATAGATATAGATACAGATATAGCTATAAAAGAAGTCCTTTAGCGTTTATATTCCAATATTCCACATTACAGATGTGTTTGCTCTTCTCAAGGATAGAAGCAGGTAAGCAAAAAGGTATCATTATATTCAGTCTACATATAGGAGAAACTGAGACAAAGGAACAGGTAATCTGTTCAAAGTGACACAGGTATAGTAGTTTCCGGAAATTATCTCCATTCATTCAGTTGTTGAGTTGATTAGTACAGAAATCTACAAGGTGAGACTTTCTTGTTACTTTCTAAATTACTGAAAGGATTAGTCTATTGATCCTAAATCAAAGTACTTTTATAATGTAAATTTCTAAATTATGTCTTTGCACTATATCTGGACATGTGTGGAGATTATGTGATGTTCTAACATGATTTGTTACTGAAGAATGTCTTCGGTCTGGAGTAAAAGCACATCTTAAATCCCCCATGGTTTTTCAAAAACATGTTTTTTCCTTTTTTTTTTTACAAGAGTATGATAGCTATATCTAGGACCCAAGGAAAAGGAAAAATAAATAAATAAAATATCTAATCCTGAAAATCATTCACTCTCAAATTGATTACCCAAATGAAAGGAAGAGAGAAATACGGAGAGAGAGAGAGAGAGAGAGAAGAGGAAGAGGGAAAAAATGGACAAAAAAAGAAAGTTAATTTGACAAAGAAAGCAGAATTAATGCCCCATTGCCCCAGTCACTCACACCTGGAACCTTGGAGTCCTCTTTGATTTATTACTTCCTGAGGCCAAGTTTCTATCACTGCACAGCTGAATTATTTCACAGCCTCCCAGCAACAACCTCAGAAGCATTCTCACTTTCACAAGTCCATCTTATGGACCACATCAAACTAATTTTAATAATTCCTTCTGAAGAAGCATAATGTCTGCTCAAAGTCCAAATTCTGTCATCTACTGGATGTGAGAGCTTAGGCATGTTATAGAAGCTGCCTACGTATCTACATTTAGAACAGAACAACGGCAACAAAGATTACTTCTACCAATGATGATTATGGTGATAATACTTACCTCAAGATTTTTCTGAGGATTCATTTAAATCATTCATATAAAGTACTTGGAACAGTGTTTGGCATATAATTTGCTTCAACCGAAGTTTGCAGTTATTGTCACCATCTTTATCATTACCATCGTTTTTATGTTAGCACCCTGCCCTCCAAACTCTTTCCCTTATAAAAACAATTCCTATGGTAGTAAATCAAGGCCATACACAATGAAACTCACCATTACCTACCAATACTTTTTCCATATGGCCAAATAATCAGCCTCTAGTTAAGCTGATCTCATATCCCTCAAGTATACCTTATACCTTCATGCTTTAATCATGCTATTTACTTCAACTGCAATGACATTCTTTTTCAATCTTGTATTCTAAGCCCCATAAATTATTCAAAAGCACAGGGAAAGTCCATACTATATTATGAACTTCCTACAAATATGTTAGTCCTCAATGCTTTTCTCTCCTCTGCAGTCATAAATCCTTTAAGTCTAAACTACATAATTTATCAAATTATTTTACATCACTCACTAATTGTTTCATATGACCGTTTCTTCTTTCCACAATTAGATGTAGCTCAGAACATTTAGACTTATTATTGGCACACCTGTTAGTTGTCAGTGCCATAACTTTTCCATTGCCAGTGAAAGATGGTCCTAGCTAAGAAAAGTATCCACCGACAGCTTGCTAGATTCAAATCAGCAATCCAAACCATGAGCCTGTAGCCAATACATGGCTATTCAATCTTCCCTACCATGAAAATTAGCTTATATCCTACACTGCAGCCTTTTGTTTTTTAGTATTCTCAAGCATTGGTATTCAAACAGGGTAATATATATTTAAGTCAAAAGGAAGCCAAGAAAGAGGACCACAGATCTGAGACAAGAAAACAGGGAGCTTTCAACAGCGCCAGAAATAGTACTTACATGAAAGCATTCAATTAAAGAAATCTGAAACATAACAATACTGTAAACTCAATGAATGTTCATGAAAGTATAACTTATTAAGAGCAGAAATTAATGAAATAGAAAATAAATTATTGAGAAGATAAAAACATTTGTTATGACTTAGCATTCATTCAAAATATTATGTCTTAATAAACTAGAAAGAGAAGGGAATTCATTAACATGTTAAAGGCCCTCTTCCAAAAATATACTGAGTGGTGAGACATTGTAAGTCCTCTCCATTATGATGGGAATAAGACAAGAATGCTTCCCATTAATACTTATATTCAAAAACACAATAAAATAAATGAACAAATACAGAATTATAAGCAAAAGCTAGAAACGAAGAAATAAATTAGTATTATGTAGAGATAATGTGAAAGTCCTTACAGAAATCCAAGAGAATCTATAGAACTAATCTATAAAATCAATAAAAAAGTGCAGCAAGTTTGCCTGACACAGACTAATACATAAATATCAAGAAAGTTAACATAAATCAGTAAAAATTAATTTAAAGAATTAATTTAGAAAGAATCCTATTCTCAAGAGCAAAAATACAAAAAAAACAAAAATTATAGGGAGAAATTAAAAGTTTGTTCAGAGTTTTCATGGAGAAGATTACAGAAATTATCCAAAGACTCAAGGACTATATTCCTCACAAAGCTAAAGAGAATTGTTACTGTAAAAATGTCAATTTTTACAAATGGCATTTTTTATAATTTTACAATCTTTTTACAATTTTAACAATGTCAAACTTTTACAAATAAATGTCAATTATTCCAAAATTAATGTATAAAATCTTCAAAGTTTTTTTTTCTAGAAACTGTCTTCATCTGAAAATTCATATGGATTGGCGAACAGTTAACAATAGCAATTTTGAAAGAGAAAAAGACAGGGAGAATCATCATACCCGATATCAAACCTAAAAAGCTATAGTGGTTAGACCTTAGACAGAATTATTGAAGCAGGAATGCACATGTAAACCAGGGATCAGAATTTTGGTGCACATGCACCAAAGCTGATACTGGTGATAGCCGACAGAGATGGTATCACACATGAGTGGGAGTAGGGCAGGAAACTCAATAAGTGGCACTGAGAAGATTATCTAAACCAAAATGACATTACATTGTACATCACACAAAAAAGAAACAACAAAAAATACCCAAATGGATTAAAGAACTTAATATAAGATGTAAAACTTTAAAAATATCAGAAAAAAATCTCAAAACCTAGCTTTAAGAATTTGGGATAAAGAAGGACATTTAAACAAAACAAAAAGCATGAAGCATAAAAGAGCAAATGTAGACAAGTAGACTACATCTGAGTTAAAAACATCTGCGTGATAAAAGACATCGTAAATTAAAAGATAAATTACAGTCTTATTAGCAACCAAAGATTAGTATCCAGAATACAAAGAAAACCTTTCATTAATCAATGATTAAATACATAAGCAAACAAATTTTAAAACAAAGACCCTATTGGAAAATGGGCAAAGGATATACACAGAAAATTTAAAAAGTAAGAAACTGGGCAATAAATACATAAAAGTCTTAATCTCACTAATAAACAAAGAAATGTAAATTAAACAGGAAGATAGCATTTCACAGCCATTAGCCAAGCAAAAACTTTGGGAGTTTAATAATGCCAATTATAGATAGGGATGTGAGGAAACTATCTCTCAAACATTCCAGTGGGAGTATGAATACAGGTACCAACACTTTGGGGGAAAACCGTCACACTAAGGTAAAGTTAAAGATTGATTTTGTGAATTTAACAAATAATTATTGAGGGCTCACTGTGTCAGGCATTACTATAGGAACTGAAAATGATGCAGAGAACAAACCAAATAAAGATTTCATGGAGTTTACATTCTAGGTAGAAGAGGCAGTTAATAAGCAAAGAAACAGCTTAATACAATCATGCCAAGTACTGACTATCGCTATGAAGAAAAATAAAGCAGGGTAAGGGAAAAGAGAATACTGGGGAAGATGGACTCTCAAATTTTACATCAGATAATCAGGTAAGATTGCTGTAATAAATTCACATTTGAGCACAGACATGAATTCATTGAAGAAGCAAGCCATGTTTACAACTGGGGAAGAACATTCCAGGCAGATAGAACACACAGAGTTAAATTTTAAAACCTAGAATTCAGGAGAGAGATTGGGGTTAGAAGCCTAGAAGCCCCAGGCTCCCACAAGGAGATTGAAAATAATAACCATATATATGTATATATACATGTCAAATTATAACATATGAGTATAAATATATCTGAAGAATGGGTTCTGGAGTATTTCAGCATTTAGAAGTTGAGAAAAGTTGAGTTCATCAAAAAAAGATGAAAGAGAAACGACAAGTGAGTGGGTAACAAACAAACAAACAAAAAGAATATGGCATCTAGGAAATAAAATGAAGAAAGTGTTTCAAGGGGAGAATGATCATTGCTATAAAATGTGTTTGAGAAAGCAAGTAAACTAAGTTGAAGACGAATCGGATTCTGCAATGTGGAGTTAATATTTGACCTGACTGGAAAGATTTGGTCAAATGGTAAGAATGAAAATATAATTAGAGTGGTTTTAAAAGAGAAGGGGAGGGCTTCCCTGGTGGCGCAGTGGTTGAGAGTCCGATGCAGGGGACGCGGGTTCGTGCCCCGGTCCGGGAAGTTCCCACATGCCGCGGAGCGGCTGGGCCCGTGAGCCATGGCCGCTGAGCCTGCGTGTCCGGAGCCTGTGCTCCACAACGGGAGAGGCCACAACAGTGAGAGGCCCCCGTACCGCAAAAAAAAAAAAAAAAAAAGAGAAGGGGAAAAAAGGAATTGGGGCTCTACATTAAAAGAATACAGAGGCATAAGGAAATAGTCTGGGGGGCTGTCGGTCAAGGGGTGTTTATTAAGAATAAAATATAACATTCTATGCAGATAAGGGTAATAAAGTAGAGAAGGAAAATTTGATGATTCAAGAGAGAAGAGACAGCTCTGCTTAAGCAACCTCCCCAAACAGGTGAGAGGATGAAACCCAGTACACAGTGGAGGCATTGGCCTAGATTGAAGCACAGACATTTATCCATTGTAACCAGGAGCAAGGGATTCAACAGGTGAGATATATAGAGAGGTTTGAAGGTGGGAGAACACTGATTGCCATTTCTCAGTGAATAAATGCAGAGTCAACAGATGCTGTATCCCTATTTGTCTTAATCTTGCTGGTGGAAAACCCCTTATTCCATGATGTATCTGTAGAGCTTTCTAGGAATATTTTGGTGCTACCATTTTTAAAAAGAAACATCTAATAGAAGAAAAATGAAATAAGTTGAATTTAATTAGCCAGACATTTAGAGTATGCTTTAAACAAGATCTTATGAATAATCATTTTCTCTTAAAAATCAAATTATTAATGAACATATTGTAATTCCCATTAAAGTAGTATAAAAGTATTACCAGAGCAATGGTTTAATAGTAAGTGATAAAAATACATTGTTTAAATCTCTGAACCAAATGGAAGGCTAAAATGTCCCAAACCAATAACAGTACTGAATGAGTTAAGCTAATTTAATTTTGTTTTAAGAATTCAGGAAACACCATTTGTTTTTAGGACTCTAAATGCTCTTTAATCCCAAATTCATTTTAGAATTTACAAACAACAGGCTTTCTTAAATATCAGCCAACAAATGGTATCCTCGTCACTTATTGCAGAACAATTGTTCCTTGTCGGAGTTAACTATCACAGCTGGAAACACATATGAAATTTAGCTTATTAAGAAAAATACAACATGAATTAATGTTAGTGAACAAGGCATGTCAAACATGCTACGTAAATAAGACCTTTAAGAGACACTTGCATAATATTGTGCTAGCAAATGTCACAAATTAAATACTTAACAGAATCACTACAAATTATGTTTCTGATATGTTTTGAATATAAAATACTTCCCTAATTTCTGTCTAATATAAAAGATGACATGGTACTTCTTTTTTTTTTTTTTTTTTTGCGTTACGCGGGCCTCTCACTGTTGTGGCCTCTCCCGTTGCGGAGCACAGGCTCCGGATGCGCAGGCTCAGCGGCCATGGCTCACGGGCCCAGCCGCTCCGCGGCACGTGGGATCTTCCCAGACCGGGGCACGAACCCGCGTCCCCTGCATCGGCAGGCGGACTCTCAACCACTGCGCCACCAGGGAAGCCCCTGACATGGTACTTCTTAAAGAGACATTGCTGAATTGAGTTGAATGCTGACAAGTTAAGTAAATATGGTTTATTATGCAAACAACCATATATGTTAGTGTAATGAAACTTCAGTGTCAGTTGGACATTTTGTCTGAAAATTAGAGTACAGCACTAACTTCTAATAAATTACTAAACTGCATATTTTCTGAATAATCTAAACATCTGCTTTTTCATCATGCAAAATATTCAGATATTTGATAATTATCTATAGAGTTTATATGCAAAACATATAGTTATGTGGCTCAATTCATTCTCCTTTCCAATTTTTCTTTGCTAAATTTTATTTTTATTATGCATATTGATGTATATAATAGTGCAGTGTATAAAATATATATGGTGTACATCAGTACATTTATATTTTTTATATAATATAAAATTATATTGACAGAAAGAAAAATGAATGGGCGTATGACTCTTAGGAGAATCGTACTTTCTTACACCTGTCTCTTTCTTCTTTATAATTCCTCTCACACATTGTGACCTGTATTGTCTTTTGAGAGACTATGTAAAGATTAGTCTCTCTGGTTTCCCTGCACTTCCCATTATCCTTGCATTTGAACAAGTTCTTCATGCATGAAAAATGCCCCAATTGCCCAAATCGTCTTAACTCAAATATGACTTAAGTCTTCTATTAAGTCTAATGCCACTTTTTTTTTAAAGAAATCTTTCCTAACTCAAAATCCAGAATTAAATTGTTATTACAATTCTCCTAGAGAAGTTGCTTTTTATATCTATTCTTACATCTATGTTGACGTAAAGCACAATATGTCTTATTTTGAGAATTTACATATTAACAACTATATGCCACACCACTGGGAGTCAGGAGGGGAGGGGTCATGATCCACAAACCCCAGCATCTTTCTGCATGACTATACATTCAATACATGTCTACTAAATGAGATGACTAAGTAAATGTATCAATGTGTGAAATATTAGCAGAAAACAATAGGAAAAAAAAAGAAAACAGTAATAAGTATGACTGCAGTCTTATTTGGGACAAACACTATCCCGGCTGGAGATGCCAGGAAGAAAATGATTGTATAAAACTAAATACAGATTTTATCATTCATCTACACTGACTTCTTTTTCTGGATTCCCAAATTCAGGATTCCCTTCTACAGATTTACTCTAATATTTCTCAGTATTTGTTGATACTTTTTTTTTTTTTTTTGCGGTATGTGGGCCTCTCACTGTTGTGGCCTCTCCCGTTGCGGAGCACAGGCTCTGGATGCGCAGGCTCAGTGGCCATGGCTCACGAGCCCAGCCGCTCTGCAGCATGTGGGATCTTCCCGGACCGGGGCACAAACCCATGTCCCCTGCATCGGCAGGCGGACTCTCAACCACTGTGCCACCAGGGAAGCCCTTGTTGATACTTTTTCCTAAGTAATCTCATTCATTCAAACATTAAATTATAACCTTTAGTTATAAAAGGTCCTTTTGGTATTCATATTAATGTCATAAACAGGCCTCCAAATCTCCGATACCCATTTGCAGACACTTTGCTGTCTCTGTACTCAAGCCAGAGCACTGTCAAGTGTAGCCTGACTGAAAGTGACACTTGAAGAAGAATGAACTTTGGTAGAAGACAGGCACTTTTGTGTAATTTTCATGTTGAAGAGAAAATCTACTTGCAGCTTATAAAGAAGTGATCTTACAGAGGGCAGATAGCAGAAGCAAGAAGAACTACAATCCTACAGCCTGTGGAATGAAAACCACATTCACAGAAATATACACAAAATGAAAAGACAGAGGACTATGTTCCAGATGAAGGAACAAGATAAAACCCCAGAAAATCAATTAAATGAAGTGGAGATAGGCAACCTACCAGAAAAAGAATTCAGAATAATGATAGTGAAGATGATCCAGGACCTCGGAAAAAGAATGGAAGCAAAGATCGAGAGGATGCAAGAAATGTTTAACAAAGACCTAGAAGAATTAAAGAACAACCAAACAGAGATGAACAATACAATAACTGAAATAAAAAATACACTAGAAGGAATCAATAGCAGAATAACTGAGGCAGAAGAACAGATAAGTGACCTGAAAGACAGAATGGTGGAATTCACTGCTGTGGAACACAATAAAGAAAAAAGAATGAAAAGAAATGAAGACAGCCTAAGCGACCTCTGGGACAACATTAAATGCACCAACATTCGCATTACAGAGGTCCCAGGAGGAGATGAGAGAGAGAAAGGACCCTAGAAAATATATGAAGAGATTATAGTCGAAAACTTCCTGAAGATGGAAAAGGAAATATTCACCCAAGTCCAGGAAGCACAGAGAGTCTCAGGCAGGATAAACCCAAGGAGAAACCCGCCAAGACACACAGTAATCAAATTGAGAAACATTAAAGAAAAATTATTAAAAGCAGCAGGGAAAAACGACAAATAATATACAAAGAAACTCCAATAAGGTTAACAGCTGATTTCTCAGCAGAAACTCTACAAGCCAGTGGAGTGGCATGATATATTTAAAGTGATGAAAGGAGAGAACCTACAGCCAAGATACTCTACCCAGCAGCAGGGAAAAACGACAAATAATATACAAAGAAACTCCAATAAGGTTAACAGCTGATTTCTCAGCAGAAACTCTACAAGCCAGTGGAGTGGCATGATATATTTAAAGTGATGAAAGGAGAGAACCTACAGCCAAGATACTCTACCCAGCAAGGATCTCATTCAGATTCGATGGAGAAATCAAAAGTCTTACAGACAAGCAAAAGCTAAGAGAATTCAGCACCACCAAACCAGCTTTACAACAAATGCTAAAGGAACTTCTCTAAGTACGAAACACAAGAGAAGAAAAGCACCTATAAAAACATACCCAAAACAATTAAGAAAATGGTAATAGAACATACATATGAATAACACCTTAAATGTCAATGGATTAAATGCTCCAACCAAAAGACACAAGCTCGCTGAATGGATACAAAAACAAAACCTGTACATATGCTGTCTACAAGAGACCCACTTCAGACCTAGGGACACGTACAGACTGAAAGTGAGGGGATGGAAAAAGATATTCCATGCAAATGGAAATCAAAAGAAAGCTGGAGCAGCAATTCTCATATCAGACAAAATAGACTTTAAAATAAAGAATGCTACAAGAGACAAGGAAGGACACTACACAATGATCAAGGGATCAATCTAAGAAGAAGATATAGCAATTATAAATATATATGCACCCAACATAGGAGCACCTCAATACATAAGGCAAGTACTAACAGCTATAAAAGAGGAAATTGACAGCAACACAATAATAGTGGGAGACATTAACGCCTCACTTACACCAATGGACAGATCATTCAGACAGAAAATTAATAAGGAAACACAACCTTTAAATGACACAGTAGACCAAACAGGTTTAATTGATATTTATAGGACATTCCATCCAAAAACAGCAGATTACACTTTCTTCTCAATTGCCCACAGAACATCCTTCAGGATAGATCACATTTTGGCTCACAAATCAAGCCTCGGTAAATTTAAAAATATTGAAATCATATCAAACACTTTTTCTAACCACAACGATATGAGATTAGAAATGAATTACAAGGAAAAAAACGTAAAAAACAAACACATGGAGGCTAAACAATACGTTACTAAATAACCAAGAGGTCACTGAAGAAATCAAAGAGGAAATCAAAAAATACCTAGAGACAAATGACAATGAAAACATGACGATGCAAAACCTATGGGATGGAGCAAAAGCAGTTCTAAGAGGGAAGTTTACAGCAATACAGTCCTACCTCAAGAAACAAGAAAAATCTCAAATAAACAACCTAACCTTACACCAAAAGGAACTAGAGAAAGAAGAACAAACAAAGTCCAAAGTTAGCAGAAGGAAAGAAATCATAAAGACCAGAGCAGAAATAAATGAAATAGAAACAAAGAAAACAATAGCAAAGATCAATAAAACTAAAAGCTGGCTCTTTGTGAAGATAAACAAAATTAATAAACCTTTAGCCAGACTCATCAAGAAAAAGAGGGAGAGGACTCAAATCAATAAAATTAGAAAGGAGAAGTTACAATGGACACCGCAGAAATACAAAGCATCATAAGAGACTACTACAAGCAACTCTATGCCAATAAAATGGACATACTGGAAGAAATGGACAAATTCGTAGAAAGGTATAACCTTCCCAGACTGAACCAGGAAGAAAGAGAAAATATGAACAGCCCAATCACAAGCAATGAAATTGAAACTGTGATTAAAAATCTTCCAACAAACAAAACTCCAGGACCAGATGGCTTCACAGGTGAATTCTATCCAACATTTAGACAAGAGCTAATACCAATCCTTCTCAAACTCTTCCAAAAAATTGCACAGGAAGAAACACTCCCAAACTCATTCTATGAGGCTACCATCACCCTGATACCAAAACCAGACAGAGATACTACAAAAGAAGAAACTTACAAACCAATATCACTGATGAATATAGATGTAAAAATCCTCAACAAAATACTAGCAAACAGAATCCAACAACACATTTAAAGGATCATACACCATGATCAAGTGGGATTTATCCCAGGGATGCAAGGATTCTTCAGTATATGCAATTCAATCAATGTGACACACCATATTAACAAATTGAAGAATAAAAACCATATGATCATCTCGATAGATGCAGAAAAAGCTTTTGACAAAATTCAACACCCATTTACGATAAAAACTCTCCTGAAAGTGGGCATAGAGTGAACCTACCTCAACATAATAAAGGCCATATATGACAAACCCACAGCAAACATCCTTCTCAATGGTGAAAAACTGAAAGCATTTCCTCTAAGATCAGGAACAAGACAAGGATGTCCACTCTCGCCACTATTATTCAACATACCTTTTGGAAGTCCTAGCAACGGCAATCAGAGAAGAAAAAGAAATAAAAGGAATACAAACTGGAAAAGAAGAATTAAAAACTGTCACTGTTTGCAGATGACATGATACTATACATAGATAATCCTAAAGATGCCACCAGAAAACTACTAGAGCTAATCAATGAATTTGGTAAAGTTGCAGGATACAAAATTAATGCACAGAACTCTCTTGCATTCCTATATGCTAAAAATGAAAGATCAGAAAGAGAAATTAAGTAAACAATCCCATTCACCATTGCAACAAAAAGAATAAATACCTAGGAATAAACCTACCTAAGGAGATAAAAGACCTGTACTCAGAAAACTATAAGACCCTGATGAAAGAAATCAAAGGTGACATAAACAGATAGAGAGGTATACCATGTTCTTGGATTGGAATAATCAATATTGTGAAAATGACGATACTACCCAAAGCAGTCTGCATATTCAATGCAATACCTATCAAATTACCAATGGCATTTTTTACAGAACTAGAACAAAAAAATCTTAAAGTTTGTATGGAGACACTAAAGACCCCGAAAGCAACCTTAAGGGAATAAAGGGAACTGGAAGAATCAGACTCCCTGACTTCAGACTCTACTACAAAGCTACAGTAATCAAGACAATCTGTTACTGGCACAAAAACAGAAATATAGATCAATGAAACAGGATAGAAAGCCCAGAGATAAATTCACGCACCTATGGTCAACTAATCTATGACAAAGGAGGCAAGGATATACAACGAAGAAAATACAGTCTCTCCAATAAGTGGTGATGGGAAAACTGGACAGCTACATGTAAAAGAATGAAATTAGAACAATCCCTAACACCATACCCAAAAATAAACTCAAAATGGACTAAAGATCTAAATGTAAGGCCAGACACTATAAAACTCTTAGAGGAAAACATAGGAGAACACTCTTTGACATAAATCACAGCAAGATCTTTTTTGACCCACCTCCTAGAGTAATGGAAATAAAAACAAAAATAAACAAATGGGACCTAATGAAACTTCAAAGCTTCTGCACAGCAAAGGAAACTATAAACAAGATGAGAAGACAGCCCTCAGAATGGGAGAAAATATTTGGAAGTGTATCAATGGACAAAGGATTAATCTCCAAAATATATAAACAGCTCATGCAGCTCAATATTAAAAAAACAAACAACCCAATCAAAAAATGGACAGAAGTCCTAAATAGACATTTCTCCAAGGAAGACGTACAGATGGCCAAGAAGCACATGAAAAGCTGCTCAACATCACTAATTATTAGATACATGCAAATCAAAACTACAGTGAGGTATCACCTCACACTGGTTAGAAAGAGCATCATCAGAAAATCTACAAACAACAAATGTTGGAGAAGGTGTGGAGAAAAGGAAACCCTCTTGCACTGTTGGTGGGAATATAAATTGATACAGCCACTATGGAGAACAGTATGGTGGTTCCTTAAAAAAGGAATTACCATATGACCCAGCAATCCCACTGTGCATATACCCAGATATAACCATAATTCAAAAAGATACATGCACCCCAATGTTCATTGCAGCACTATTTACAATAGCCAGGACATGGAAGCAACCTAAATGCCCATCGACAGACGAATGGGTAAAGAAGATGTGGTACATATATACAATGCAATATTATTCAGCCATAAAAAGAAATGAAATTGGGTCATTTGTAGAGACGTGGATGGACCTAGAGACTGTTATACAGAGTGAAGTAAGTCAGAAAGAAAAAAACAAATATCGCATATTAACGCATACATGTGGAATCTAGAAAAATGGTACAGATGAACCAGTTTGCAAGGCAGAAATAGAGACAGAGATGTAGAGAACAAACGTATGGACACCAAGGGGGGAAAGCGGGGGGTGGGTGGTGGTGGTGGGATGAATTGGGATACTGGGATTGACACATATACAGTAATATGTGTAAAATAGATAACTAATAAGAATCTGTTGTATAAAAATAAATAAATACATTTTTTAAAGTTTGGAAAAAACAAAGTGATCTTATAGTAACGGGAAAATCTCTCTGCATATGTTTTAAAGAATAATTTTGAACTATTACCTGTCATCAACAGAGTATTTACAATGTACAATTATTCCAGCAACATAAAATATCAATTAGAAGCTTAATAACCAAAGCAGAAGAAGCCGGAGGCTTGAGGTAACATTTCTCAATTGTCTACCAATAGCTACAAAAAGGAAGCAATTGCTATTGTCTGAATTGCTAAAAAAAAGAGGATTTTAGCAATGTTATCTGAAAAACAGTATAAAGAAATCAGTGCAGTGGAAGCACAGCAATACAATGCATGACCCTTTGCTCCTCAGTACCCTGAGTATCTGGAGTGTCTGGAAGGGCTGTTCAGAGTGAGTACAACAATGGAATGTAAAATATACTGCACGGAAAAAAAACTTCGTATTGAACATGATTTGAAATAACTGTGTGCTGAAAAAAAAGGGTATAGGTAAAAATGTCAGAGAAACATCAGATAAAATCCAGAGATAGGATAAAAAGTTTTGAAAAAGTAGATATAAATTTTTTTTATGGAACAAAGGCTAGCCAAACACTTAATAATAATGTTCAAATATAGGGAAGTTTCACATAAAGTAGATGTGATTGTTTGATTTTTAAGTCCACTGCGAGTTAAACAGGAACCACTTGAAAAAAAGAAATGACTGAAAGAAAGAAAATATTTCTTAACCGTGAAGGACTTACCATTTGGTATTAACCATCAATGGAATATGTAGATTGTCCTTCAAAAGTTAGCTTCAATAAACTGTATTTTCTTTTTGTATTTAGGATTTAAGCATTAATCTGCCAGAAAATATAAGGATAGTCTTTCAAAAGACCTGCTACAATCAGGCAGCTACGCATGGACTCCTGTTTAGTCCATCTCCAAACTGGCACATTCTTTGATTCATTCATTTAAACAATATATCCATCTAACCCAGCCTCCTACTAATACAGGTATTGCTCCAAAATCCTTCTCTCATAGCTCGCTGGTATTTCTTTTGGGAAGAAGATAATAGCCTAAAAATTGCCAACTACACACACACACACACACACACACACACACACAGACACACACACACACACGCTAATAAGAAACAGAAGAAGCCTACTGTATTATCTGAAGATTCTATATTATATATAGTAAAGCCAAAATAACCAAGCCTAAATTTCAATAATATACTGGGCAGAATCTTTTTGTTTTGTAATTCACTAGGCTAATTAATATTTAAGTATTTCACTATATTGTACTATTATTTAACTTTGAAAGAGTTGATATCTTTAGAAATAAGTAACCTTAATGAAAATAACTGTGTCTGACCTAAGAATATAATATCTTTCAATTTAAAAATAATACACATACTTAAAGGGCAAAGTTATTTTATTCTTATTTTAAAAGGGGATTTCAGATTTTCAAAACTTGCTTTTTCTAAAACATTTATATAGTCAAGTGATATTTTTCCAAATGACTTTACAATGAAGTAAATTGGCGCATTGACTATATTCACAGGGTATTTTATGTAAGCATCCCTAGCTTGTTAGTCTAATTCAGAAACTCTATATTTAAATATATCTTAGTATAAGCTTTGTCTTGAGTGGTATAAAAGCATCTTTGGGGACAGGTATTAAAAGAAGCCTCCATGGAAAATTAAGGAAATTAAAGTCCAGAAGACCTGAGACTTGGAGGTCAGTTCTCTGAACTTTTAGGCATACTTCCTACATGAAGAAAACTCACTAGACATGACCATAAATAACTATGCCCTTCACTTGGGCTCAGGATTGTCTTTTTTCTGTGAAACCCAGGATGCTGCTTACTCATCCAGACAAAATGTTGCTGGGCCTCCTGTTATAGCAGAAGCTTTATTTAACAGTTGTGCTGAACATCTCATATGTTCTGACACCACTGACAAGGACAAAAGCACAGCATATTTTTTCATTAAGCATCCATATGAGGAACTCTTCAAGGATGGGCTCACACAAGAGGTTGACGAGATTATTTACACGGATGGGCCATCACAGAGTTCAAGAAAAATGTTGAGTAAAGTCACGCTCCTCAAACCACTGGGCTATAAACTGAATTTACCATTCTACCAAACTCATAATAAATAAAACATGTATCATCAGTGAATACTAGCATAGCTAATGTTTCGACCACTGCAACTAATCCACGATGGAAATGGATCAATTGAAATCTGCACATCATTTTATCATTCAGATAATACAGAAGAGCAAAGAATAAAAACATCTTGTCTAGGGCATGAGCTTGATAACTGAATGACGCCTTTTAATCTTCACTGTCAAATTCATTCATACACGACATGACTGATTTCCTGGAAGCTAAGGAAATTATTTTACTGTGCCAATATTTGCAGGATAAGGGAAATAATTGCTTGAGTAAGGTTTTCTTTATCTCCCTTTCTGCTATTCTGACTTCAGGGTGAGTTTACAGAGAGAATGAAATGCCCAAATTAAAGTTTCATCAAACCACCTTCAGCTGTTCTCAAGAAAGCAAATTAGCCTCTTCGCCCATTTCATTGAGAGATGGATTATTTCTTTCCTTGCTTCTCCTCTAGAAAGGCAGAAGTTGTTAATTTTTGCTTGGACGCTTGTGGGTAGAGAGGGTAATGGGGAGCAGATTAATATTTGAGGACTTGATAACATCTAGAAGCCAGTCAAAGGGTAAGTGTTCATCGCCATCCCCTCTTGTAAAACATGAGGACAGATTTTCCCTCAAACTGATTTTTGTTCTCAGTGTGGCAAAGCACAGATGCGTTTTGTCCCAAGAGAGTTTCAAAACCCAAAAACATATCATCTAGGGAACAAAATCAGCAAGCCATTTATCACGAGGCAAACCTTTCTGACAGTGGTGGATTACGAGCAGAAAGAATCAGCCCATTTTCAAACTTTTCATGTAAGGTACGCTTGTGTAATGCCGTCAAGCCAGATCAATAAAATCTGAAGTTTCAATATGTGAGTGAAGGGGTGGAAAATAATTTTAAGAGAACATGTGATATTCCACAGATCACACTTCGGGAAGTACCACTTTTGTACAATTAAACTTCCCAAGACACATACATAAAAACGCATACTGCCCTTTCTCCTAGGAAACTATAAGGAAGTATTTGACACTCTAAGTGAACATATACATCACAGGTTCTCTTCTTACCTTTCCAAACTTTAGCTTCTTGTACGCGGCAGCAAATTTGTACCTCTAACTTTCCTGCATTCTCTTAATCATCAACCAAAACAAGAAATAGCGATTGCTGCCACCACAAGAATTTTAGAAGAAATAAACCACTTAAATACCTGGTGATCCAGCAACCTTTCATTTTAGAAGCAATTAAAGGTCAACAACTTTCTTATGGTTTAACATAGAGCAAATGTAAATGGGGAAAAGCAATTGATTCTTATTTCCTTATTGCTGGGACAAAAGCAAAAGTGTTTTACTCTGATCATAGCAAATTTCTCCCGCATTCCACCAGCAACATCGTGGCTTCCACTGGCAAAAACTCCACCGAAAAGAGACATTACAATGAGCTGATGAAAAACATTTGGTCCCAAAGCTATAAAAATGTTTTCTCAAGCAGAAGTGGAAAAAGATTTAGCTCTTCAAGTAAACAAGAGTGGAATTAGGAACAAAAATGCCATAAAGGGGCAGAGCAGTGGTCTGTTAGACTGCAGTCTGTCTCTGACAGAGGCACCAAGGGATGCTGAGAAGCAGGTATGCTCACTGTTTTCCATGACCCTCATCTCAGAGGTGAGGGGTATGTTCTGAACTTTTCTAACTTCTCCATCAGGCTTGTAGAAGGAATCACAGGATACCAGAACCAGGGAGGATCGCTTAATGCTTGAGGAAAGTAATTCAGGATGAGTAGAAGTTTTATTCTGCATTATTTTTCAGGATAAGTGTGACTAGTTCAAACTAAAGAACTCTTAAAAAGGTAATGTTAGCATTTAATAAAGCATGACTCTGCTAATAGTACAGACCATATTTACTTCCCTTTTTCAGACTAAATGTTTAAAATAAAAACCAGAAATATCTCAAAAGTCACTGCTGTTAGGAATCTGAGCCAACTAGGAATTAAATGTGCTAAATGTAAGGCCAGACACCATCAAACTCTTAGAGGAAAACATAGGCAGAACACTCTATGACATAAATCACAGCAAGATCCTTTCTGACCCACCTCCTAGAGAAATGGAAATAAAAACAAAAATAAACAAATGGGACCTAATGAAACTTCAAAGCTTTTGCACAGCAAAGGAAACCATAAACAAGACCAAAAGACAACCCTCAGAATGGGAGAAAATATTTGCAAATGACAAAGGATTAATCTCCAAAATTTACAAGCAGCCCTTGCAGCTCAATAACAAAAAAACAAACAACCCAATCCAAAAATAGACAGAAGACCTATATAGACATTTCTCCAAAGAAGATATACAGATTGCCAACAAACACATGAAAGAAGGCTCAACATCACTAATCATTAGAGAAATGAAAACCAAAACTACAATGAGATACCATCTCACACCAGTCAGAATGGCCATCATCAAAAAATCTAGAAACAACAAATGCTGGAGAGGGTGTGGAGAAAAGGGAACCCTCTTGCACTGCTGGTGGGAATGTGAATTGGTACAGCCGCTATGGAGAACAGTATGGAGGTTCCTTAAAAAACTAAAAATAGAACTACCATATGACCCAGCAATCCCACTACTGGGCATATACCCTGAGAAAACAATAATTCAAAAACAGTCATGTACCAAAATGTTCATTGTAGCTCTATTTACAATAGCCCGGAGATGGAAACAACCTAAGTGCCCATCATCGGATGAATGGATAAAGAAGATGTGGAATGGAATATTACAATGGAATATTACTCAGCCATAAAAAGAAACGAAATTGAGCTATTTGTAATGAGGTGGATAGACCTACAGTCTGTCATACAGAGTGAAGTAAGTCAGAAAGAGAAAGACAAATACCGTATGCTAACACATATATAGGGAATTTAAGAAAAAAATAATGTCATGAAGAACCTAGGGGTAAAACAGGAATAAAGACACAGACCTACTAGAGAACAGACTTGAGGATATGGGGAGGGGGAAGGGTGAGCTGTGACAAAGTGAGAGAGAGGCATGGACATATATACACTACCAAACGTAAGGTAGATAGCTAGTGGGAAGCAGCCGCATAGCACAGGGAGATCAGCTCGGTGCTTTGTGATCACCTGGAGGGGTGGGATAGGGAGGGTGGGAGGGAGGGAGATGCAAGAGGGAAGAGATATGGGAACATATGTATATGTATAACTGATTCACTTTGTTATAAAGCAGAAACTAACACACCATTGTAAAGCAATTGTACCCCAATAAAAATGTTAAAAAAAAAAAAGTGCATCACTACCTTAAAGCCTCTGAGGGTCTGGAAGGCAGAATTAATCTCTGTTAAAATTCATTCAGGGACTTCCCTGGCGGTCCAGTGGTTAAGACTCTGTGCTTCCACTGCAGGGGGCACAGGTTCGATCCTGGGTCAGGGAACTTAAGATCCCACATGCCGCACAGTGCAGCCAAAAAAAAAAAAAATTCATTCAAACTACAAGTATTTATTGTGCACTCACTATGTGTAAGGCAGTGAACTAGGTAATAACAAGGATATCGCTAAAGCTTTGATTCTAAGAGAACTAACTAAACAGACATATACAAATAATTTAAAAATAAGAGATCTACTAGAAAAGTTACTGTTTCTTCATGTTTTATGTGCAATATGTCCTCAGAAATAGAAGGATGACTAGTCAAGTGTAGTTGATGAAGAGCACAGACAGAACTGCCAGTGTATGCAATCTTAACTCCAACATTGGTGATTTGGATAGGTTACTACCTAAGTTTCCTCATCCACAAATTGGGGATGGAAAGGGTATCTGTATCATCAGGTTGCTATAAGGATTATATGACTTAATACATCTAAAGAACTTATATAAAAGTAACTAGTACATAGAAGTGCTAATTGAGGTTATTATTTCAGACATAAATACCTCTAAACACGCTAACTTTTCCCCAACACTACCACCACATGCATTTCAAACTGGAAAAACATTTTTAGATATTAGATAGCTCTGAAAACTTTTACTTTTACACTTAATGATGTGACTACTAAAATAGTTTTAATTGCTCCAATTTAGTTGCAAAGTTCCTGCTGTGACTGATGCCCTTCCAGAAGGAAAATGATATAAGTGTTTGCACATTTCATCATAAAATTGCGGGGCTGGAAAACGCAAAACATAGATATTCAGTTGCTTGATCATTGCTCTGCTTTGGCTTAGAGTACTGACCAGGGGGATACATACCCAAAATTCTCTGCTTCAGGCCAGATATTTGTATGGCTCTGAACTAATTGCATCCTACTGTAAAATTACAACAAAAAGTCGGTGCACAACTGAACTGCACCCGTCGGTTTGCTTCTGAATATGCTCCACTCTGTGGAAGCCTAACTATACCTCTGAGACACCAAGGTCCACACAGCTCCATTCCAGCCCATGCACATCTCTACTCAGGGTCTCTCACCTCCAAGACAGTCTTGGCATAGAATTTTTCCTAGGATCCTCAGGCTGTTGGCTCAATTGTGAAAGAGTGTAAACTGGAAAGAGGTGAGCAGTGTAAAATAAGGATGGATGAGAATGAAGGACAAAGAAAATAGAAGTATCTGTCTGATCAAGATAGACTCTCCAGGAACTATACAATAATGGCACTGGTTTCCTTAGGCAAGAAATTGTACCTGAAAGACCCTTCAAAAGAGAGATGAAATAAATGGTCAGATGAGAGGCAGAGTTATTTGAATAAATGTATAAACTTTTCTACTGTGAAAGTCAACACTTATTTGATTAGATGATCAGGCAATGAGAGAACAGAATTTGGAGTCAGGTAGGCTGGGTTAAAACCTTGGTTCTTCTACTTATGAGCTGCAAGAACTTGGGCATAAAATGTAACTACCATAAGCATCAGCCTGATGTAATGTTTAAATGGAATGATGTAAAACTCCAGGAACAAAGTGAGCACTCAGTAAATAATAACTGCTAATATAAAAAGTGCACTGTGTTTAATTAATTAATTTATTTTTTTTGCGATACGCCGGCCTTTCACTGCTGTGGCCTCTCCCGTTGCAGAGCACAGGCTCCAGACGCGCAGGCTCAGCGGCCACGGCTCACGGGCCCAGCTGCTCCGTGGCATGTGGGATCTTCCCGGACCGGGGCACGAACCCGTGTCCCCTGCATCGGCAGGCGGACTCTCAACCACTGCGCCACCAGGGAAGCCCTAATTTTTAAATTAATGTCTTGTTCAAGCTTTTAAGATGGCAGTAAAAGAGAATAAAGATAATAAAACAGTGCTTTGTTGATGGGTAAAATTTATTACTTTAAAATAAAGAAAATCTTGGATCAAACTCAGAGCTCTGTTTCTAAGAATGATGCACTGTTTAAAGCAAAAAACTTTAGTCCCTGAAACTAAGAAGAAATAATTTGACAAAGAAATAAAGGATGGAAAAAAATAAGTGAAGCTACGTCTTGAGATTATGCATTGCCCATTTGTTAGACCTCCTCATTCCCTCTCCTATGTCTCTTAACCCCTCTTGCATATTTCCCATGTTTTTGTCTCTCTGTGCTGCACTGTAGACAGTTTCTTCAGTTCTCTATTCCCATTTAAAATTCTCTCTTCAGCTCATTGTAGTCTGTGATCAACCATCTATATATGTACTCTATTTTTATTCACTTATTTTTTACTTTACTGATAGACAACCTTTATTTATTTTTAAATTAATTTTTATGGGAGTATAGTTGCTCTACAATGTTGTGTTAGTTTCTACTGTACAGCAAAATGGATCAGCTATACATATACTTTTTTTTTTTTTTTTTTTTTTTCTTTTTTGCGGTGCTCGGGCCTCTCACTGTTGTGGCCTCTCCCGTTGCGGAGCACAGGCTCCGGATGTGCAGGCTCAGCGGCCATGGCTCACGGGCCTAGCCACTTCGCGGCATGTGGGATCTTCCCGGACCGGGGCACGAACCCGTGTCCCCTGCATCGGCAGGTGGACTCTCAACCACTGCACCACCAGGGAAGCCCCTAAATATACATTTTTAAATGCAATTATTACATTTTTATTTCTAGAAATCCTCATTAGTTATTCCTTTTAATCTGCTTGCATTGTGCTTATATTTTCAAGCCTCTTTATTTCCTCAAATTTATTAGTATATGATTTTATACCCTATGCCTAACATATTCAGTATTTTAATCATATGCATGGGTGATTCTGCTCTCAATTGTTTCAGCTGTCTCATGTTCATGGACCCATCTTTCCTTTCGTAACTGGTGATTTTTGACTGGGAGATGCTCTTTGTCCTTGGGATTTACCTGTGGAAATCTTTCGAGATGTGATATGAAGGCATGCATTTCTGGAAAGGGTTTGTTTTAGTTCTGTGTGGCATCTGGGGATACCACTAGTCCAGGACCAAGCATTTTAAATCAAAATCCTGGCTTGGTGTTCACAGTGTACCAAGATAGTTTTCATTTGAGCTACAATGCTATGCAAGAGTTGTTCATGACTGCACATTTTCATGAGAATTTTCTTTCCCTCCCCATTTGCTGTCATAGTTTGGAACAGACAGTTTCTTTGTAGTCTCCTGAGGAAAGGGACAGGTTTATTTCTAGTACATCTGTGTGCTAAAGGTGCAGCATTGTAAGGTCCTGGCTTTGTGGGAGGCCTCCCATTAAACTTCTCACCTTCAGCTTTGTCTTCTTTTCCTAGCTTTGTAAAACCTTGAAAACTGTGCTCAAATACTACTGGTTGGAAAAATGACCTCAAGGCAAAAGCCAGCTTCAGTATTTTTTTTAATCTCTGTCTTTTAAAGAATAAGAATATGTTGAATATGTTGTATTCATGTATGTATGTAAGAATATGCTGTATGAAATCACAATCAAGACTTCTAATACTGATATAAAGGCAATTCAAAACAAAACAAAACAAAAAGCTGAAAGAAAGCCATTCTATTTTTAAAAAGCAGAAAAACCAAAACCTTGATTCAGTGCTATCAGAAAATATGCGATAGCATGAATGATAAAGGATATATAAAACATGTAGTCTCTAGATAATTTTCTCAGTAGGTCATCAAATGACCCTTAGCCTCCTCTGAAAGAATCCATGAAAATATCTGTGAAAATGTATCCAAAGAAATATTTTCATTATTTCAAATGAAATGCCATATTTACCTTCAAAAGGGGCCAAAGAGAAAGGTTTTTTTGTTTGTTTGTATGTTTGACTAGAATTGTATTTACCTTGCAAAGTAATACAGTTTGGCCTGTATGAAACAAAAACTCTGAGAATTATGTATGTGTTTGATTAATATAGAGTGAATTGTTTAATACTTGGCTAATGATAAAATAATTGGGGGATAAGTCTTTTGCACTTTATATTAAGACTGGTAACCATATAGGACTTTTGAAGATTTCTATATTACATCAATATACCATGGGTGGTTGATTAAAAATGGGAGGTTGTTATAGTAAGTAAAAAGGTGAATCCATCAGATGCTAAAACACTACCCACTCATGATTATTCTACTGAAAAATTCATTCAGTTCAACTTCTTCCAAACTATTCTATTGTTATAAGTATATAAACTACTTACATTGTGAATATTTTTATTCTTCACTTTCTCTAAGCATGCTTTTTGTGAAAATGAAGTTTTATCTTTGTTCTCCTTTTCCTTCTACTTTACTTCTCATTTGTCAAAATGTCAACCGTTAATTCCAGTTGCCTTTCTTGTTTATCCTTTAAATCTTAACTTATTCCTAACTTTACTTGTCCTTTTCCTAACTACCACAGAATCCCGTTATACCAGAAAATCTATTCAAAATATTGCAATCCCCTTATCTGCTAGGGGAATATACACTGGCCGATTCCCAACACTTTTTTAGTTTCTATCTTCAATTGCTATTTCTCTCTGAATATCCTGTATAAAACTTTGAGATTCACAAGTCTCCTGACTGAACTGAACTTGTACTGTTAACAGAAGCTCCGTTCCTTTCTGAGATGCGTTGTAGCTGCCTCCTAGGCTAATGGAGTTAAAGTCACATACAGTTGCAGGGTGGGCAAGTTACAGGAACGGAGTACTCTTTGTATATTACCATTTATACTTATTGAAATGGTACTTTTTATTCCTAATTATGGTTATTGATGTAGTCTGGCATGAGTGAACCACTGCAAAAGTCATTAGAATTAGGCTTTTTGCATAAGCAAAACACTAAGAACAACTGTAGCTGTGAAAATATTTCATAAAGCTACTTTAGAAGCGGGATCTCACTATAGCCAAGTCCTGCAAGCTAAGACTTACACAGCTTTGCCTCTTAAGCTTGTATTGTGGGATCACCACTCTGGCTTTCACAAAAAGAGCAGAAGGATAAAGTCAAAACCAACATTACACTTTCTTAAGCATTTCAGCAAAGTAAAAAAGAAACTGTGCAACAGAGGAATTCAAAACTAGCATATTCAATTATTAGTTAATAATAATGAATCAATGAGACACAAGCAGGGCAAGAGAGGGTAAGAATCCTTTGAACAGGGTTAATCCGTTCCTTATACTACTGAGTAACCTGCTACCTATTTTCATTAAATACATAGTTTTTCTTTCAATTTCATCAAATAAATCAGAGAAGAACAGCTAACAGGGAGAAGTACAAGTGACTTGAAAGAAAAAAGCAAGCTGTTTTAAGTATTAAGATTCGAGCAAGGAAAAAAGAAAGAAATCATTCAAATGGTGATGAACCAGTCAAACACATGTGCAGAAGAAAGCTTGCCTCCCTCAGCAAAATGCACAAATTAATAGTTTACCAGTAAGTGGTAAAGGCATTTATCACAGAAATGTCAATAAAATCATCTCCTCCCACCACCTACATTTTCTTTACAAGGGCAAAAAAGCATTTCCTTTACATGATGTCTTAAAATCACCTCTGGCCTCTAATAATGGTTATTTCAAGGCCAAAGGCAAACACAAGACTCACTGGTAATAAAGAGAGCCACTAAAGTGAGTTATATCCTAGACATTCTTTTCATAATTTTTTTACAGATATCAACAGATGATTCAGAGATGGATGGGACTTATCTCTAAACTTTCCCATTTTACCTAAGAAGCAAGTAGTTTGCTTCTTTTATCATTCACACTTCTACATTTATTAAAAAGGGAGAGGGGACTTCCTGGTGGTGCAGTGGTTAAGAATCCGCCTGCCAATGCAGGGGACATGGGATCGAGCCCTGGTCCAGGAAGATCCCACATGCTGTGGAGCAACTAAGCCTACATGCCACAACTACTGAGCCTGTGCTCTAGAGCCCGTGAGCCACAACTACTGAGCCCGCATGCCACAACTACTAAAGCCCACATGCGTAGAGCCCATGCTTCGCAACAAGAGAAGCCACTGCACTGAGAAGCCCACGTACCACAATGAAGAGTAGCCCCCGCTCACCACAACTAGAGAAAGCCCGCACACAGCAATGAAGACCCAACGTAGCCAAAAATAAATGAATAAAATAAATTTATAAATAAATAAATAAATAAAAAGGGAGAAATTGGGCTTCCCTGGTGGCTCAGTGGTTAAGAATCCGCCTGCTAATGCAGGGGACACAGGTCCGAGCCCTGGTCCGGGAAGATCCCACATGCTGCAGAGCAACTAAGCCCGTGCCTCACAACTACTGAGCCTGCCCTCTAGAGCCCGCGAGCCACAACTACTGAGCCCACGTACCACAACTACTGAAGTCTGTGCACCTACAGCCTGCGCTCTGCAACAAGAGAAGCCACCGCAATGAGAAGCCCGGCACCGCAATGAAGAGTACCCCTGCTCGCTGCAACTAGAGAAAGCCTGCGCGTAACAACCAAGACCCAACACAGTCAAAATAAATAAATAAAATTTAAAAAAATTTTTTAGAAGGGAGAAACTGAATGATACAAACATAAACATATGCATGTAAAATTAATTTCTAATAAATTATGTATTTTATATTACATTATTTGACTATGATATACCATGGAGGCAAGATTCAGGAGAAACTTTTTTAGTAGTCCTACAATTTAGTTTGCTAATTTGGGAGCAGATTTTCAATTTTATCTTTAAAGAATATCAAAGAATGCAGATTTTATCACCATCAGTGGTTTACATTGAAATGTTTAATTTCCTTTTATGTCAAGAAGTTTTTTCTTATATGAACTGGAATTTCTCCTTATAATTTAAGGCCACTTATCTTACTCTGACCTTGATGTTGACAGAGAAGTGGTGAACAGTGTTCCTATAATGACCATTTATATATTAGAGCCAATAATTAAGTCATCTCTGAGCCCTCTACATTCCCGAGTAGACATTTGTAAGTTCTTTAGCTTTTTCTGATAGGATTTACCTCCAATTGTTTCTATATCAATCTCTCTCTCTCTCCATTTCTCTCTCTGGCTCGCTCTTCTTTGCTTAATTTTCCTCAATCTCTTAAACTTGTTCACATTTTCCTTATGAGATGATCATAGCCATGGATTATTATTTCCCAGACTTTATAACCTTTATTTTTTATTTGCATGCCAGTATAGTACTTATTTAAAAACACTGCACTTTTCATTCAGGGAAAATCTCTAACTTTAGTATATGTCAAAAGACTGTAACCCAAATCATATTTCCTATTGAAACAGTGGCATAATACGCAATTAGTTAAAGAAAGAATTCTGGTAGAGTGAAAAGAGCATGAGTTAGAAACAGAGAGGTGAGAATCCTACCTCTGACACCTAGAAGCCTGAGAACAACATTAACTCCCTGGGTTTCTGTTTACTCTTTTTTTTTCCCCCGCATATAATATTTTATTTGATCTCCCTAGTGGAATCTGTTTTGTTTTTTAACACCTTTATTAGAGTATAATTGCTTTACAATGGTGTGTTAGTTTCTGCTTTATAACAAAGTGAATCAGCTTTACATATATATATTTCCCCATACCCCTCCCTCTTGCATCTCTCTCCCACCCTCCCTGTCCCAACCCTCCAGGTGGTCACAAAGCACTGAGCTGATCTCCCTGTGCTATGTGGCTGCTTCCCACTAGCTACCTATTTTACATTTGGTAGTGTATATATGTCCATGCCACTCTCTCATTTCGTCCCAGCTTACCCTTCCCCCTCTGTGTCCTCAAGTCCATTCTCTACATCTACGTCTTTATTCCTGTCCTGCCCCTAGGTTCTTCAGGACCTTTTTTTTTTTTCAAGATTCCATATATATGTGTTAGCATATGGTATTTGTTTTTCTCTTTCTGACTTACTTCACTCTGTATGACAGACTCTAGGTCCATCCACCTCACTACAAATAACTCAATTTTGTTTCTTTTTATGGCTGAGTAATATTCCATTGTATATATGTGCCACATCTTCTTTATCCATTCATCTGTCGATGGACGCTTAGGTTACTTCCATGTCCTGGCTATTGTAAATAGAGCTGCAATGAACACTGTGGTACATGACTCTTTTTGAATTATGGTTTTCTCAGGGTATATGCCCAGTAGTGGGATTGCTGGGTCATATGATAGTTCTATTTTTAGTTTTTTAAGGAACCTCCGTATTGTTCTCCATAGTGGCTGTATCAATTTACATTCCCACCAACAGTGCAAGAGGGTTCCCTTTTCTCCACACCCTCTCCAGCATTTATTCTTTGTAGATTTTTTGATGATGGCCATTCTGACTGGTGTGAGGTGATACCTCTTTGTAGTTTTGATTTGCATTTCTCTAATGATTAGTGATGTTGAGCATCCTTTCATGTGTTTGTTGGCAATCTGTATATCTTCTTTGGAGAAATGTCTATTTACGTCTTCTGGCCATTTTTAGATTGGGTTTTTAGTTTTTTTGATATTGAGCTGCTTGGAAATTTTGGAGATTAATCCTTTGTCAGTTGCTTCATTTGCAAATATTTTCTCCTATTCTGAGGGTTGTCGTTTCGTCTTGTTTATGGTTTCCTTTGTTGTGAAAAGCTTTTAAATTTCATTAGGTCCCATTTGTTTATTTTGTTTTTATTTCCATTTCTCTAGGAGGTGGGTCAAAAAGATCTTGCTGTGATTTATGTCATAGAGTGTTCTACCTATGTTTCCCTCTAAGAGTTTTACAGTGTCTGGCCTTACATTTAGGTCTTTAATCCATTTTGAGTTTATTTTTGTGTATGGTGTTAGGGAGTGTTCTAATTTCATTCTTTTACATGTAGCCATCCAGTTTTCCCAGCACCACTTATTGAATATTGACGAGGCTGTCTTTTCTCCATTGTGTATTCTTGCCTCTTTTATCAAAAATAAGATGACCATATGTATGTGGGTTTATCTCTGGGCTTTCTATCGATCTTTATTTCTGTTTTTGTGCCAGTACCATACTGTCTTGATTACTGTAGCTTTGTAGTATAGTCTGAAGTCCAGGAGCCTGATTCCTCCCGCTTTGTTTTTCTTTCTCAAGATTGCTTTGGCTATTCTGGTTCTTTTGTGTTTCCGTATAAATTGTGAAATTTTTTGTTCTAGTTCTGTGAAAAATGGCATTGGTAGTTTGATAGGGATTGCATTGAATCTGTAGATTGCTTTGGGTAGTATAGTCATTTTCACAATGTTGATTCTTCCAATCCAAGAACATCTATTTACTCTTATGTAAATTGAAGACAATAGTATCTACCTTACAAGGATAGGAAATTTAATGAGATAATTATGTGGATGCCCAGTGGCAAAAGAAAATCTCAAAGAACGATTGATACTATTTTTCCTACTACTAGTATTATTGCCATTATACACCTGACCAAAAGTGTATTGTCCAACTGTTTTACAGAAATGACCACAAGATCTAGTTAAACAATATATATCATGGGAATATATATATATGTATAGCTGATTCACTTTGTTATAAGACAGATACTAACATATCACTGTAAAGCAATTATACTCCAATAAAGATGTTAAAAAACAAAAACAATATATATCATATACCAGAACCTGTAAAGTATGTACAAATGTGTCAAAGAGGACAAAATAGTAATGTTACATTCATTTGAGAGCCTGTATGTTGTAGACTGTGAATTGAGAAAGCAAAGGCTACAAAGGACATGTTTAGAATAAGAGCTGGGAAGATTTGCAGAACAGGAGGCTGACTGTGCCTGAGGCAGGAAAGTGTGGAGACAACAGGAGAAGAGTTGAGCTGACCGGAAAGGGTCCCAGGTGGTCCAGGGCTAAGGGGTCAGGCCACATGTGACAGAACCCATTAGAAAGCAGAGTGAATGGGCAACACAATCTTCCTCCCCCACCCCCTCCAGAATTCATATGGCATTACATCTGAAACTCTTTAATCCTATTTCAAGTGCCAAGTCTTTTTCCTAATTCCTATAAACAGATGGGATCTTTCCCTCTGAAACACCACAGTGTTTTGCTTATATTGCTTTTCTGACATTTACTTTAATTTAACTCAACAAATACTTATTAAGTGCCTACTGTATGCAGGCAGCATAATGAGTACCGCAAAACAGTGAAAATCACAAACACAGATCCCTCCCTTTGTGAAGCTCACACTCAATGGGGGAAAGTGGGAAGCCAGATCATATAATAAACATAATAATGAATAAATTGTATTATTCATTTGAAGGTGATCAAATGGTATGTGGATCAGAATAAGAAAATGAATGAAGAAAGGAGTGAGGGTGTCAGCTGACATTTTAAAAGGGTAGCCTCTCTGAGAAGGTGACATTTAAATAAAGTTTTCAAGGACAGCAAGTTAGAACTATGACGATATCCAGAATAACATCATTCCCAGATCAAACGCCCTAGTGTGGGAGGGAGTTTAGTTGGATTTCAGGAAAAGCAGGAGAGTTGGTGGAGCACGATTACCATGAGTGAAGGGATACTAATAAGAAGAGGTAAAGTCAGAGGGATAAGAGAATAAGGGTCAGGGGTCTGTGGAGGACTTGGGAAGAATAGGGTGAGTGGAGATCAGGTAGGGCCTCATGGGTCACTGTAAAGACTTTATCTTTTATTCTAATTTTGGTGGGGAATCATTGTAGGGTTTCTAGCAAAGAAGTTGCACTATCTGGCTTAGGTTTTAAAAATGATCACTTTGAGTGCTTGGTTAAAAATATACTGTAGGGTTGCAGGACTAGAAGCAGAGAGAGCTTTTAAGAAACTACTGTGGCAATATGGTGGTGATTCCAACCAGTATAGCAACAGTAATGGTGGGGAGAAGAAGTCAAATTCTGGAAATATTTTACAGCAGACACCATAAGATTTCCTGACAAATAGGGTGAGAAAAAGAGAGAATCAAATGTGGCCTGAGAACTTAGAGTTGCCATCCACTGAGACGGCTCATATCGTATTTTGCCTTGAAATATATTTATTTATTAAAAGTTTTATATATAAGAGCCCAGTATTTGGAGTTACACAGATCTCACTTCATATCCTGCTTGTTCACTTGCTAGATGTCTGACCCTGTGGAAATCACTGAACTTCTTAAGTTTTAGTTTCCTCATCAGTAAAATGGGTTAAAAATGCCAAATCCCAAGTTTTCTATATGGAGTAAATGGGATAATACATGCAAAGCATTTCACAAAATGCCTCGTACATAATAAATGCTTGTTAAATGAAAGATGTGCTTTACTGTGACTCTTAGTGTAATTACTGTTTTCATTTCATATGTTTTATGTCTACTACTGGGTTATATTCTTGAAAGAGGATGCTGTCCTATTATTATTATTATTATTATTATTTCTATAGAGAAACACTCTGTCCTGTATCTAGAGTTAGCATGGGCTCTCTCGCTGTACTGTGGCCTGGCTGATACCACACCGTGGGTGGGGAACCTGGTATCAGAAGGGACAAAAGATGCAAATGGCGGATTGGCTCTTTCATAATTCACTTCTAAAGATAATAGAAATCATACATATTTTCCTCTTTAGCCATACAAGAATTTTAAATTAAGTCTGGAATATGTTGGTAGAATAACAAAAGTTGAATTTCCACTCCCCCACTTTTTAAATTCATATTCGCTATGACCCTTTGTGGGATTTTCTCTGCTTGCCAATTCTTTCCTTTTACTCTATGTAATTTCATTTGGTCTCTAAAGTATATCAAACTTGTTATAAGAATTGCTGAAAAGTGTTCTTGTTTTTAAAGGATCCTCTTTAAATTTGCTTAAGTCATTTTGAAATCTGTTCCTCTCTCCCAAACTTGTAGCAATCCTCTCCAGCTTGGTACCATATGTAAATTTAATGAGCATTCGCTCACTTTCATCATCCAGGTCATTGGATCATTGATTCTTATTTCCCTTTGGGCTTTTAGAGTAAAGAGACTCTCTCAATCCATCTCTTCCAGTTTTCTTATCTATGGACAGTATTTTCCTGTTTGCATTTCACTTTTACGATAAAAGCATCCTCATTTTCAACCTACTATTAAAATGGAAAATTTGTTATTTCCCAGGATGTAACTCTTGCTCTCTCACTCTCTGTTTTTAAAGACTAGTTCTCAATTTTTTCTCTTCCCATTCTAAAAATATATATGTAATTTTAGGGTTTTTTTTTTTCTTTTAATACAGGCCTTGAGACGGTCCATATTGAACATCACTCACTATTTCTTCAAAAGCATTCAGTTCTTAAATTCAAATCCACAGAAATTAGTATCTGGTTTGTTGGTTCCTAACCTGTATTTCTTTATAATCTTCTCTACCCCTATAATACAGTTCTATATAAAAAGTTGTTTAAAGTGTAATAAAATTACTATGCAGGAAAAATTACAAAAAACAGAAGTGGGAATAATTAGAATAATTATTAAGGGAATAATTACAAGAGATGATAAGCAAGCAAAGCACTGATGCAATGAGAGGTTGACTGTTGGCAGAGGTTGATGTAGCCTAGTAGCAGAGATCTTCAGGGAAGAGAGCACAGAAGAGCAGTGGCAAGAAGTGACAATCAAAACAAAAAAAATGGGCTACATGCTACAACTCTAGTTGCTACAATCTTTTCTTTAATGTCCAGATCTATCATATTACTTCCATCTCTACCACACCTACAGGAATATTCTTTCTAGAATACAAATTTATTTATACAATGTTATTCCTTTGCTTGAAACTCTTCATTGGTTCCTCTTCATCTGCTGGATGAAGTTCAGACTTCTTAGTATTGCGTAACAGGTCCTCCAAGTTCTTACCAGATTATCTCCCCAGCCTGTCTACTACCCCAAATCCTCACTATGGTATGGCCATGTTGAACTCCTTGATGTTGCACTTAGTCACCACTGTGTTCCATTCCTGAGCCAATTCTACAGAATAGTCCTTTTTGCCATTTTGTCACTCCCCTTACCCTTACCCTCATGACTCTGTGTATCTTATACATATTTCTATCGTAACTCCTAAGATTCTGAGGTTGGTTGGCATCCATTACTTTTATCTAGCCATCATATTCTCTGGGAAACCCTACTTCAAGTGATCCCATTGGATCTACCAATTGTATGACCTATCTTTCCCACCAGAGGATGAGCTTATGACCCATGCTAGCTATTCAGAATGTCCATAGGGACTGTCCATCCCATGGACATAGGGATTGGCCAATGGCGCTCTATTACTTAATCAGAACAAATCATAGCTTTGGGGAGAAACGGATTCTGTAGTGAGGGAGGCAGTTTACTCTTTCCCCAAGCTCATTAGGATCACAAGCTTGAGGACTCTTATCAGCCTAAACTTCTTTTTAGGCCACCTACCTAAGAATCATCTAGAAATTAAGTCAGAGACAAAGAGCCAAGAAATCAATGGAAGGTAGATTTCTGATGACATTGTTAAAATGCGTGGATTCAACCATTCCTAAACATAACAGCACCTCAGACTTACCAGTTATTCAGTCAACAAATTCTTTTTTAATGTTTCAGATGGTTTGAGTTAAGTTTCTACATTTAAAATGGAAACATTGCTGTTAATACTCAAATGCTACTGCACTGACTTATTTATATGCTATTCCTCCTTTGTGTCTTATTACTGTTACATCCCAAGCACTCAGCACACAGTGCCTAGAACATAAGTTGAGGCTTACAAATGATTTTGGAATGAATGCTCCAGCCAAGTTCATTGATCAAATATGAGAGTGTTTAAGAACGTTGGCTCTGGAACCTGATTTCCTGGGAAACATATCCTTGGATTGACCATGATTCAATATCTTCATCTTTAAAATGAGGATAATGAAATAACAACCCCTAAAGGGGATTATGAGAATTAAGTGAGTTAATGAATGTATAGAGTTTAACACAGTGCCTAGCACAGAGTAAGCATTCAATAAACGTTAGCAGTTGATATTATGGCTGTACAATTATCTATATTACCTGTCATACACATCCCAGAATGACACAGTTTATCCATTCCATCCACAGAGTTAAATTGGTTATTGTATATTACCCACATACTAATTGCTGACAGAAAGAGTCTGAGAGAAGCCCAGTTGGAGAAGTAGTCTAGAAATCTAAATATACATCAAGGCCTGGTATAGAGATTATCAAACTGAAGCCCCTGAGATTATAGCCAAATTGTTCTGAGCTTTGTTTTTCCACATTGTCACTGAAGATTATTTTTCAGACATGCCAGCAGGTACCTGGGCCACTGTTTTTCACCACATTTTTAGAAGTTTGATTTGACACCATGTAGGTGAATCCAAACAATGAGGGCTCATCAAGAAAGCATGATGAACAAGTAGACAGAAATCAATAAGGATACAGAAGACTTGAACAATTCTATCAACCAACTTGACCTAATTGGCATTTATAAAACACTCCAGCCAACAGTGGAATACACATTCTTTTGATGTGCATACAGTACACTTATCAACAGAGACCAAATTCTGGGCCATGAAATAAGCCTCAGTAACTCTAAGAAGATTCAAGTCATACAGAATATACTTCCCTGATCACAATAAAACTA
Organism: Delphinapterus leucas; assembly: GCF_059928025.1. Classification (NCBI taxonomy): domain Eukaryota; kingdom Metazoa; phylum Chordata; class Mammalia; order Artiodactyla; family Monodontidae; genus Delphinapterus; species Delphinapterus leucas. Next base: position 57,960,413 of record NC_143139.1, on the reverse strand, counting down.
AATAAGAAACGAATAACAGAAAATTTTCTGGAAAATCTTCTAATATTTGTAAACTAAATAACATACTTTTTATAACCCATGGATAAATTAATAAATCAAATGGGAAAATAGTATCTTACGGTAAATGAAAATGAAACTTCTATATCTCAAAATCTAGAGCTTGCCCTAAGCAGTACACTTAGGAGGAAATTGATAGAATAAACAGCTGAATTAGAACAGATGAAAGGACTCCAATTAATGACCTCAGTTTGCACCTTAAGAAACTAGAAAAAAAGAACAATTTAAATCCAAAGCATATAAAGGAAGGAAATAATAATAAGAGAGGAAATCTATGAAATAGAAAGTAAGAGCAGAAATCAATTAAACCAAAAGCTGATTTTTTGAGAATAAAATGTAAAAGCTTCTAGCTAGACTAATCAGGATAAAAGGGATAGACAAAAATTAACAATATCGGGAATAAAAGAGGGGACATTATTAGAGATTATATGACTACTGAAAGGATAATAAAAGAATATAACATGTACAATGAGCCAAATCCTTGATAAGATATAAACTACAAAAGCTCACGCAAGAAGACATAAATAACCTGAATAACTCACTATACATTAATGAACTTAAATTATTAAATATCTTCCCATGAAGGAAATTCTAGGCCCAGGTTGCTGTAGTGACAAATTCCATCAAATATTTAACAAAGAAAGAATATAAATTCTACATAAATTATCCTATAAAGTGGAAAAGGAGGTAATAGTTTCCATTCTGTGAGGCTAGCATTATAGTGAGAACAAAGCCAAAGACATTACAAAAACTATAGACCAATACTCCTCATGAACACAGACACAAAACTTCTAAACATTTCTTTAGCAAGCTTAATCCAACAATGTATACAAAAATACATAAAAATGGATAAAGAAGATGTGACACATATATACAATGGAAGATTACTCAGCCATAAAACGAAATGAAATTGAGTTATTTGTAGTGAGGTGGATGGACCTAGAGACTGTCATACAGAGTGAAGTAAGTCAGAAAGAGGAAAACAACTACCATATGCTAACACATGTATATGGAATCTAAAAAATAAACAAGTGGTTCTGAAGAACCTAGGGGCAGGACAGGAATAAAGACGCAGATGTAGAGAATGGACTTGAGGATATGGGGAGGGGGAAGGGTAAGCTGGGATGAAGTGAGAGGGTGGCATTGACATATATACACTACCAAATGTAAAACTGACAGCTAATGGAAGCAGCCGCATAGCACAGGGAGATCAGCTCCGTGCTTTGTGTCCACCAGAGGGGTGGGATAGGGAGGGTGGAGAGAGACACAAGAGAGAGGAGATATGAGGATATATGTATATGTATAGCTGATTCACTTTGTTATATAGCAGAAACTAACACACCATTGTAAAGCAAATATACTCCAATAAAGATGTTAAAAAAAATAAATAAATAAAACAAAATTCAGTGCCAAAAAAAAACAAACAACATTATGACCAAATGGTATTTGTCCCAGGGATGTAAAGAAAGCCTAAAATTGAAAAATCTATCAATATAATTCACCATATTAACAAACTAAAATAACAAAAACAAAAATATGATCATCTTGATAGATGGGGAAAAGTATTTGATAGAATCAGTATCCATTTTGGATTAAAACCCTCACCAATGCAGAAGTAGAATGTAACATTTTCAACCTGACAAAGAGTATTTATAAAAATGTAAAGGCAATTTCATATCTAATGGTGAAAAACTGAATGTATTGCTCCTAAAATCCAGAACAAAACACAGATGTGTGCTCTCACTTATATTTAACATTGCACAAGATAAGTATACAAAAATAAATTGTATTTCTATATAGAACAACAAAAAGTCAAAAATGGGAATTAGCATACCATGTAAAATAGCCTAAAAATGTGAAATACTTAGAGATAAATATGAAAATAGATATGAAAGATTTATTCATTGAAAAATACATTGCTGAGAGAAAATGAAGAGGCCCTAAATTAATGGAACAGTATACAGTATTCATGGGTCACTCAGTATTGCTAAGGTGTCAGTGCTCCCAAATTATTTTATAAATGGAATGCAATCTGTGCAATTACAACAGAATTTTATAGAAAGTGAAAAACTCATTCTAAAATTCATATAGAAATTCAAGAGATCAAGATTAACCAAAAGCACTTTAAAAAAAAGAACAAAGTTGGAGAACTAACAACTTTATTTCACAGCTTATTAAAAGCTACAGCAATCACGATTGTATGGTATTGGTGCCAAGATAAATAAATATACCAATAGAATAAAATAAACAGTCCAGAAATAGACCCACCACACATAGTTCACTGATTTCAACAAATGTGCAAAGGCAATTCAACAGGGTAAATAACAGACATTTCAAGAAATGGTTCTTGAAAAATTGGATATCCATGTGCAAAAAAAAAAAACATTCAATTCAAACTTCACACCATATACAAAAATTAACTCAAAATCGAATATAGATCTAAATATAAACCTAAAACTATAAAACTTTTGGAAGAAAAAACAAAAGAATAACCTTCATGGCCTTGAATTAACCAAAGATTTCTTAACTCTGACACGAATAGAACTATCAATTTTAAAAAATATGATAAAACATACTTAATCAGAATTAAAATAGTTTGCTTTTAGAAAGATACTGCTATGAAAATAAAGAGTAGGTCACAAATTGGGGAAAACATTATTTGCATATCATATATATGATAACCTGCATTCAAAGTATATAAAGAATCCTCAAAACTCAATAATAAGAAAACAACCCAATCTAAAAAAAAAATGGGCAAAGGATTTGAATTGACCCTTCACCAAGGAAGATATATAAGGGAGAATATGCAAATGAAAGAATGGTCAATATCATTAGTCATTAGGGGAATGTAAATTACAATCACAATGAGATACCATTACAGTATCTAAAATTAAACAAATCGATTATACCTAGTTTGTGTTGGTGAAGATGTGGAAAAAGTAGAACTCTGGCACACTTTCAATGAGAATGTACCAAGGTACGATGGTTCAACTACTTCGGAAAACAGTTCAGCAGTGTCATAAAACATTAAACATATCTATCATCATCTAGACATTCCAGTTCTAGGTATCTACCCAAGAGAAATAAACGCAGATACACATACAAAGACCTGTACAAAAACCTGTACAAAAGTATTCACAGTAGCTTTATTTGTAACAGCCAAAAACTGGAAAAAAACAAATATCCAGGTGAAGGAACAAATTATATTATACCCATATATTCTACAACATGAATTGTACCTCAAAATCATGATGTTGAGTGAAAGAAGGCAGACAAAAAAGAGGGCATACTGTTAATTCCATTTACATAAAACTCTAGAAAATGAAAATTAATCTACAGTGAAAAGTTGATCAGTGGGGGAGTGAGGAGGGATGGCAGGAGGTATTACAAAGAGGCATGAGGAAACTTTTGATGAATATGTTCATTAACTTGATTGTGGTGATGTTTTCACTGGGATACATATGTCAGAACATATTAAATTGTACCTTTTAAGCATGTACAGTTTAATGTATTTTAATTATTCCTCAATATAGTTGTTAAAAAGAAAATTTTCTCTTGATAAGTCTTCATTAAAAATGTGTAGATCCTATCATCAGTTGAAAACACAGTAAGGACAGTATTTCCAGTGGTACTTAAGCATAATGATTCATGGCTAGAATGAAGACAAGCCCACAGCTAACATCATACTCAATGGTGAAAAGCTAAGCCTTTCCTCTAAGATCAGGAATAAGACAAGGATGCCCACTCTTGCCATTTCTATTCAACATGGTACTGAAAGTCCTAGTCACAGCAACTAAGCAAGCAAAAAGTAAATAAATAAAAGACCTTCAATCAGAAAGGAAGAAGTAGAATTATCTCTGTTTATAGATGACATGGTCTTATATATAGAAAACCCTAAAGACTTCACCAAAAAACTGTTACAACTAATAAGTTAATTCAGTAAAGTTGCAGGATGCAAAATTAACAAACAGAAATCATTTGTCTTCCTATACACTGACAATGAACTATCTGAAAGAGAAATTAAGAAAGCAATCCCATTTACAATAGCATCAAAAGCAATAAAATACTTATAAATAAATTTAACCAAGTAGGTGAAAGACATACACTGAAAACTATGAAACACTGGTGAGATTGAGGAAGATACAAATAAATGGAAAGATATCCCATGATCTTGGATTGGAAAAATTAATGCTGTGAAAATCTCCATACTACTGAAAAATGATCTAGAGAGTCCATGTAATCCCTATCAAAAGTCCAATAGCATTTTTCACAGAAATAGATAAAAATTATCCTAAAATTTATATGGAGCCAAAAAAGACCCCAAATTAGACAAAGTAATCCTGAGTAAAAAAGAACAAAACTGGAGGCATCACAATTCCTGATTTCAAGCTATATTACAAAGCTGCAGTAATCAAAACATTATGGTACTGGCAACGGTACATGGAACCAGTGGAACAGAACAGAGATTCCATATAAAAATCAACACATATGTGGTCAACTGATTTTTGACAAGAGCACCAGGAACACACAATGGAGAAAGGTTAGTCTCTTCGATAAACAGTATTGGTAAAACTGGATATCCACATGCAAAAGAATGAAACCAGATTCCTATCTTACACAACTCACAAAAATGAACTTGAAATGGACCAAAGACTTAAATGTAAGATGTGAAACCATAAAACTCCTAGAAGAAAATATAGGGGAAAAGATCCTTGACATTGGTCTTAGAAATGATTTATTGGATAAGAGACCAAAAGTACAGGCAACAAAAGTTAAAATAAACAAATTGGACTACATCAAACTAAAGAGCTTTGGCACAGCAAAGCAAACAATCAATAAATTGAAAAGGCAACCTGAAGAATGAGAGAAAGCATTAGCAAACATATAGCTGATAAGGGGTTAATATCCAAAATATATAAAGAACTCATACAACTCAATTGCAAAATAATAATAATCCAATTAAAAACTAGGCAAAGGACCTGAATAGACATTTTTCCAAAGAAGACATACAAATGGCCGATAGCTATATGAAAAGATGCTCTACATCACTAATCATCAGGGAAATGCAAATCAAAACCACAGTGAGATACATCACTTCATACTTGTTGTGATCAAAAAGGCAAGAGATAACAAATGTTGGTGAGGATGTGAAGAAAAGAGAACCCTTACACAGTGTCGGTAGGAATGTAAATTGGTACAGCCATTACAGAAAATAATATGGAGGTTCCTCAAGATATTAAAAATAGAGCTACCAAATGATCTCGCAATCCCACTCCTAAATATCCAAAGGAATTTAAACCAGTATCTAAAGGAGATATCTGCACACCCATGTTCCTTTCAGCATTTCCTCACAATA